>NC_092499.1:104796666-105438750 GCF_047511675.1 Marmota flaviventris | reverse complement strand
TGGTGAAAGTTCAGATTATAGTATCTTCTGAAAGATAGAAAAGAAGCTCTCTGTCACTCTCCCCACACACTTTTTTGAGCTGATGACCAGTTTAGTTATTTATTACTTTATAGATTCTTTATTTATTTAGATTATTAAATTAAATACTATTCTAATTAGTGCATGATAAATTAGACCAGTAAATTTTGATCTTTTACTTATCATTAGCTTTATAGAAATAACTATATTGAATACCTTCTGTCTGCTGCTTCTTATTTTCTCATACTTGTTAACTTCCAGGTCATTTTTTAAGCTTTTGAGTGCCTTCTCTTTTTCTTTTAAGTTTTCCTTAACACCCCTGTATCTGTGACAGATGAGAGCCTGGCACACAATTAGTGTTTATCAAATATTTACTGAGAAAATGATAATTCTGCTTTTATTCAGACTAATAAGTAGACAAATTGTGATCCTTTCTTTTGAAATAATATACATATTTGCATTTAGTAGTCTAGTTGATGTACTACCCCCCCATACTACTTTGTAGTGTGTAAAAGATAAAAACATGTAATTTAACTCACTCTGATACTTCTCTTTTAAAAGGAGCCTTAAACAAACAAAAAAACTTTATCAAAGGTGGCCATGGTTACTATGCTCTCAAATACATCATTGTTTATTTAATTTTTCTTGCTACTTTCTATGCATTGCCATGTTTCATTTCCCTAGAAACTATAAATTTTAAAAAGCTGCTGTTATTGCCACTGAAATAATCTCAAACTTTGGACTTTGAGATATGTAGCTACCTAGAAAAATTTGGAGGAAGGCCAGGAACATTTGCTTGAGGGAACTAGAAGTTCTCAAGTGCCATGTTTTAGTAAATATCTGTTGATCTGAACTGGAACTAGGTCCTTTGACCTTTGTTTTCTACAAAGTTTTAACCACTATTAAATCCAGCCCTTTTTTCCTCCAGTCTGCTTCTCTCACTACTACACTGCTTGCATTGCTATTTCAGACTGTGTAAGTACTGAAAAACTATCGTTTGAAGTTAAAAAGAAAAAAAATTATGTGTGGTCTCTGTATAAGATCTTTGTCACATTATTTGTCTGTTTTGGGCAAACTAGAAATAATAAATGGGCTCTTAGGTGTATTTTGAGGTCAGTATTTGGAATAATGATTTGCCTATAATAACTAGTACAACAGGTGGTGTTTTTTGTTTGTTTGTTGTGGGCTAGGTACTGAGGTGGAAGAATAAAAATTCAAGTTTGGGATAGAGAAGATAGGTCCTTAGAAACAGATTTTCAGTTTCTGTATGCTGTTTTCACGGAAAATAGGAAACCCTACTAGGGAAGTCTTGCACTGTGGGGGTAGGAGGTGCTAGGGATAGAACACAGGGCCTCAAGCATCTAGGCAAATGCTCTTCTACTGAATTCCAGCCCCTTCCCTGAGGAAGCCCTCTTTTTAAGAAGGTGAGGCCAGAGCTAAGTTCTTAAGGACCATAGCAGCTGAGGGTATAGAGATATTTTATGGAGAGAAAGCACATGGCAGAATCATAGAAATGTGAATTTTCCAGTTTAAAAGTTTTTTTTTTTTTTTTTTGTAATTTCAAAAAATTTAATTATTCTTTTTTAATTGACAAAGTAATATGTTTAAAAGTAGGCATTTTTCCCCAGGTGTGGTGTCATACACCTGTAATCCCAGTAGCTCAAGAGGCTGAGGCAGGAAGATTGCAAATTCAAAGCCAGCCTCTGCAAAAGCAAGGCGCTAAGCAACTCAGTGAGACCCTGTCTCTAAATAAAATACAAAATAGGGCTGGGAATGTGGCTCAGTGTTCCAGTGCTCCCGAGTTCAATCCCTAGTATCCCCCCCCCCCAAAAAAAAAGCAAAAGTAGGTATTCTTTTTATTCTGAACCCCCCACCCCGGTCTTCCCAGGATGAATTTCTTGTATGTTCTTCATAATTAGTCTGTATTGCCATAAGCATATATACTCAAGAAAAAGTAAGTAGAATCATATCATACTTCGCTATACTTTATTGTGTAGTCAAGTTTTTACTTTTTTTTTTCTCTTTCTCAGTGGTGTATCTTGAAAATCTTTGGTAGGAAGCTTTTGGAGAAGAATGTTACATAAAGGAGTTACATAGTCAATTCCATATTTTCTGTAGTCTTAGCACTGATGGCCATGTGGAGGATGGTTGTGATCAGTGAAGACTAGGAGGACCTGTGTTAGAATGATAAACATTAAGGATAGAAGCATCTCTTTATGACACAAGTTGCCATCAACCTGAAAGTAGTAGCAAGGTCTTTGTCCCTTTGCACTCCAGTATTAGATCATGTTGCAGGTCTACCTCCCCAGACAATATTTGGAAATGTACAGTAGTTATTAGAGTATCTGAGGGGCTCTGCTGGCATTTGATCGATGGGGCCAAGGATGCTAAATGTCCTTCATTGCTCAAAATTGTTCTGTACTGTTTTGACACTGAAAGGTAGTCCTATACCCTGCCTTTTGAGGGCTTACTACTTCAGAGTGACTGAAAACAGAAAAAAAAACAACAGGAGTCCACGGGAAACATAAAAAGGGAATATCATCCTAAAGATTAATAAGGAAAACAGAGCTCTTAAAATTATTTTCTATAGGAAACAAAAGAAAATTTTAGAAAAGTTTGTCAGTCTCAGAATACAAAAAGTAGTTTTCAGGCCAGATCCAGCCCTGTCAACAACATGTTTTGTATAGTCTATGTATTGTTTTTAGAAAATTTGGATGATTTGCCACCATTTAAAAATAAATATCATGTAAAAAATTCAGATCTGTAGCTTCTCTTGAAAAATCAGATCTTTTAGCAGAAAGGTTGAATTGCATTACACCTTTTCTGCCTTTTAGATGTTTGAGTTTGCAGTCCCTTCAATAATGTGTGGTAATAGGGACAAACCTGAGACATTTTTCACAGCTTGCAGAATCAAAATGAAAATGAAAAGAAGGAAGATGGCTATGGAACTCTCCTGTGCAGAGATGTAATCTGAGAATTATATCTGACTTTGGAGAAACCACATTTAAGTATAAATCATTCTAAGGTTACTTTTAAGATTACAAACACACACACACACACACACACACACACACACACAAGATAGGCATCCATGCCAGGAGGGAAGAGCTTCAGTGCTACAGAACAGGATGTTGGAGCTTGAAGGTTGGTAGGGTGTGAGATGGGGAAGACCATCTGAATGGGAAGTCAGGCAAGAGGCCTCCCCGACAGAGGGACAGCTGTAATGGGATGTCAATTTGGAAGTGGGTTGAGGAAAATGTCTACATGTGAGGAGTAGGACTAAAAGGAATCAGGGTTCTTTAAAGAAATGATTGATCTGAGGATTATGGTGTTAAAAACAAGATAACCTGAGAGGCTGAGACAGACAGGAGGATTGTGAGTTCAAAGCCAGCCTCAGTAAAAGTGAGGTACTAAGCAACTCAGTGAGACCCTCTCTCTAGATACAATACAAAATAAGGCTGGGTGGGGATGTGGCACACAGTGGTTGAGCGCTCCTGTGTTCAGTCCCTAGTACCAAAAAAAAAAAAATAATAATAAAACAAAAAAAGATGAATCTGGGACTTGTGCCATAAAGCAAGAAAGTGTTCTAGGAATGATGGGGACATATCCAGAAACACATTAATGATCATAACATATTATAACTCATTGTATAAAATAGGAAACCATGAGGAAATAATAAATTGAAAGTTTGGTGAAGAACAGAACATTTACATAGTTCCAAATTACATCCCTACAAGGTAATTATTGGTTATAAAAGATAAAAAAAAAAAAGAATCTATGACTAAGTTTGGCAGACAGCAACTTAATGAAGTGACCAAGTTAACATCACCAGTAATAAAATCAAAATTGTGTTACTTGATGAGATGCTGTGGAAGAACAGCATAACTTCTGTGATGTTCTTACCAAAGATGCATGGCCTGAATCTAATCATAAATATCAGAGAAACCCAAATTGAGAGATATTTGCATATAAAATAACTGTCCTGTGATATTCAAAAGTGTCAAGGTCTTAAAAGTCAAAGGAAGACTGAAATCTCCAGACTGAAGGATACTAAAGAAACATGATAGCAAAATATATCGCCCATGATTCTAAACCAGATGACAAAACATGAATGGGGTCTGAGGATTAAATGTTAATGGTGAATTAACACTAATTTTCTGATTTTGTTGATTGTGTTCTAGTTACCTTGGAAACACCCTTGTGATGTAGGAATTATATGTTAATATGTTCAGGAGTAACAGCACGGTATATGCAACTTAATCTCAGGTGTTTCCAGATTTTATAAGGCTTGTTATACTTTTCTTGGAACTTTTTTGTAAATTTAATATTTTTTTTCAAAATGAAACAAATTATTGAAAAATTTATATAAGTATTTATGCACACAGAAAAAGTGCCTGGGTATATTTTGCCACAGCATGCATTTTAATTTGAGCATCTATTACTTTAATTACTTCATTATTGCTGGTTAAAATAAATGGTGCAGAGTAGCAGTAGGCTGTTTATTACAAGACCCCAGATTGTAGAAAATCTTTTTAAATAAGAGTTTTGCTGGAAATATCTAACAGTAACTATATATATTATACTAGTCTATAATAAACCAATGTAAAGATTTAATTTTAAAATTGTAAATATTTTGTATGATATTTATTAATATATGCTTTCTTAAAATAGTTTGATACTTAATTATAAAATAGAATTTCTTAAGAATGGAAGTAGTAATTTTTCTATATTTTGGGTTTTTTTATTGTTTGACTATATGCAATTTTTCTATAAATAAGATTATACCAATAATAATTGTTAAAGGTTTTATTTATTTTTAGCTAATTTATTTTTTAATGTGACTTAAGTGAAGTTTTTGACTCCTCAGATTAGGTAAATTTCACTTGTTTGCTGTATTATGTATATGTCCTTCCATTTTTCATATTGAAAGATATTGGGGTTGGGATTGTGGCTCAGCAGTAGAGCACTTACCTAGCATGTGTGAGGCCCTGAGTTCGATCCTCAGCACCACATAAAAATAAATAAATAAAATAAAGATATTATGTCCAATTACAACTAAAAAATAAATATTTTAAGAATAGAAAGATAGTTAACACCTAAATCAATGAATGAATGAATTATAAGGAAGAAGAAAATATATACAAAACTAAGATATATATCATGAGAATAGTCTGGGTCTCAAATTCCAAGTGACATAGGGAAAGAAAGGGGGGCTGGAGGTATAGGTCAGTGGTAGAATGCTTGCCTAGCTAGCATGGATGAGGCCCTAGGTTCGATCCTCAGTACTGTAAAACAAACAAATAAGTAAAATGAAAATAAAGGAAAAGGAACTTAAAAAGAGAATTTCTAGTCTTTGATAATTAGAAAACAATATAAGCTAAATAGTATTTTAAAAATCTATTTACTAGTTTAATGCAAGTTATATACTTCTGAGCTGTGAAAATATAAAAGCAAACAAAATGTAGTTTATAAGATTAAAAAGTCAAAACATAAAGGAAATATTTAAATCAGAATATACTTAGTAATATGGGAAAATGTGGTATAAACCATGCACAAGATGACCTTAATTTTGCATGTGTGTTTGTTATGTATGACATAGTTGTATATAGAAGAATGAAAGGAAAATAAGATGAGTGGCTTCCTCTAGGAGGTGAAAGTCTGGGTAATATCTATTTTTTTCCTTTAAACTTTTTAAAATATTTAATAAATGTGCATAGATATGATAGATGTGCATATTCCAATAAGTGTTCTTTAAAAATTAAATTGTTCTACATTTTATAACCTAAAATATTTGAGAGTTCTTTCAGTGGAAAATCTGTTTATTTTTAGGCTCATTGGTGGGCAGTATTACTCATGGGAATTGCCTTGATTATGTTAATGGCTGGATTTATCAAGATATGCAGTGTTCATACTCCAAGTAGTAATCCAAAGTTGCCTCCTCCTAAACCACTACCAGGTAAGTACAGTTGAACAAAGTGTATGTTTATATAACTCAGAACCATAACAGGTGAATTGAATTAATGAGTCGTTAGTAAATAACATTACAGAACTTTCCTTTGACAGTGAAATTACTGGATGAATGATTTAGTTGATGTTGAAGTGTGAGGGTTTTTTTTTGTTTGTTTGTTTGGGGTTTTTTTTTTTTGTTTGTTTTGTTTTTTTGGTGCTGGGGGTTGAACTTGGGGGCACTTGACCACTGAGCCACATGCCCAGTCCTATTTTGTTTTTATTTAGAGTCAAGGTCTCACTGAGTTGCTTAGTACCTTGCTTTTGTGGAGGCTGGCTTTGAACTCTCAATCCTGCTGTACCAGCCTCCTGAGCTACTGGGATTACAGGCATGTATCAATGCGCTGGGTGCTTAAGTGTGCTTTTTATCAACCCAGTCTAGCTAATGACTGCCAGTTTATTGCTAATATATCTTGAGTATCTAAAAATGTTTAAAACTAAAAATTCTTATTCTGGCTTGACATTGTTTTTCTTTCATATGCTGATATTTTTCTTTGTTTTTATTGTGGTAGTTGAAATGGTTTAGATGTGAGATGTCCCCCAAAAGCTCAAGTGTAATACAGTGCAAGAAAGTGAAATGATTTGGTTATGAGAGCCTTACACTAATGAATGCATTAATCCACTAATATGAATTAACTAGGCAGTAACTGTGGGCAGGTAGAAAGTTGCAGGCCTGGGTGGGTCACTGCTTTCCTCCTCCATGCCCTTCTGCCATGATATTCTGCCTCACTTTTGGCCCAGAGCGATGGAGTTGGCTGTCTGTACACCGAGACCTTTCAAACTATAAGCACTTTTTTCCACCTCTAGAATTGTTCTTGTCAGGTCTTTTGGTTATAGTAGTTAAGCTAAGTTTAAATTATTGGTGTTTATATTTTAAATAGTTGTGCTTCTATTATTGTTTTAATAATAGAAATATTTTCTAGCATGAAACTCCTTTTTCCCAGGAGTGAAGTTTATGGGGAGTATATATAGATGCCAGTCTGAGCCAGAGTCCTAGGGCAGTGGCTTCAGTCATTAAAGAACCACAGTCAAGTAGTCTCCCTGAAAACAACTCCTTGATTCTGTTTTCTACTATTTGCCTCTCAGGAAGACACAGCTTTTAGGATAGATTCTCTTTAGATTTGTTCTGGGCATTGGAGCAAAAAAGGGGAAGAAGCCACTGCTCCAGATTTAGTCCTCACCTTATTTATCCCTCCCCTTCTCCGATGTAGTTGTGGCTTTTATGCCACTTTTAGGACATTTGTTCATTACAGGTATGGGGGCAGACATTGCCCAAAGCAATTGCAGGGGAGAGTCTGAGCTGAGTGATAATATTCCCTCTTTTACTATGTATTACCCTACACAAAGTAGTTCAAAACTAGGAATTTTTTTCTTTCCAATTACAAAAAAAAATACACACACATACACATATATACGTGTGTGTGTGTGTGTGTGTGTGTGTGTGTGTGTGTGTTTGGTACTGGCAGTTGAACCCAGGGTTAATTAACTATTAAACCACATCTCCAGCCCTTTTTATTTTGTATTTTGAGATAGGGTCTCACTAAGTTGCTGAGGCTGGTGAACTTGAGATCCTCCTACCTCAGCTTCCCAAGTCACTGGGATTTGGGGTATGCACCACTGCTCCTGACTTGGAAATTTATTTATTTATTTTTTTTTTAAGAGAGAGAGAGAGAGAGAGAATTTTAATATTTATTTTTTAGTTATCGGCGGATACAACATCTTTGTTTTGTATGTGGTGCTGAGGATCGAACCCAGGCCGCACGCATGCCAGGCAAGCACGCTACCGCTTGAGCCACATCCCCAGCCCCCTGACTTGGAAATTTAATTTTGATATTATTGCTTTTCTTAAATTCACAATGTTAGCTTAAAAGAATTTCTAAAGGCCACATGTTAGCAATTTAGTTATCATAAATTGTGGTCCTGTTCAAGTAAAACAAATATTTCACTTGTATATTGATTTCATTTTAAAGAAATAGCACCTTTAAAAACTGGCTGTTGGGGCTGGAGTTGTGGCTCAGTTGAAGAATGCTTGCCTAGCATGTGTGAGGCATTGGGTTCAATTCTCAGCACCACATATAAATAAATAAAAAATACTTAGAGGTCCACTGACAACTAAAATAAAGATTAAAAAAGAAATTGGCTGTCATTTATTGAACTTTCATAAAAAAATGCCAAGCACTTTTGCAGGAATTATAAAATCTTCACAACATACTGTATGGGTTAGTTGTCATTCCTCTTGTACAGACTGGGCTTCCAAGTGTCAGAGAGGTTTAGTTATTTGCTCATACATATGGTCATTTTATCATGCATGTTTTTTTCAGAATCTGTGACATTAATCTAGATTAATCTGTCTAATACTTGTGGCTATTGAACACTTGAAAAGTTGACTAGTTTCAACTTATATGTGCTATTAAGTATAAAATACTAGACTTTGAAGATAGTATAAAAATGGGCTGGGGATGTGGCTCAAGCGGTAGCGCTTGCCTGGCATGCGTGTGGCCCGGGTTCGATCCTCAGCACCACATACAAACAAAGATGTTGTGTCCGCCGAAAACTAAAAAATAAATATTAAAAAAAAAAGATAGTATAAAAATGAAATATTTTATTAATAATTTTTCATATTGAGTACATCTTCAATTTGTTTTTAAATCTTGTTTCTTTCTTGTGGCTACCAGAATGTAAAATTATTTATGTGGCTCATATTTCTGTTGAATAGTGCTTCTCTCTAACCTTTCTTACTAAAATAGCAACGTTGTTTTTTAAAGATTTGAAAGCTCACAGAGAACTATTTTGCTTTTGTTTATAATTCACAGGCACTTTAAAGAGGAGGAGACCTCCACAGCCCATTCAGCAACCCCAGCGTCAGAGGCCCCGGGAGAGTTATCAAATGGGACACATGAGACGTTAATTGCAGCTTTTGCCTTGGTTCTTCCTAGTGCCTACAATGGGAAAACTTCACTCCAAAGAGAAACCTATTAAGTCATCATCTCCAGACTAAACCCTCAAATAATAGTAGAAGAAAAAAATGGCAAGAGATCATGTCCTCAGACCAGGTGGAACTACTTAAAATTTAAAGCCTGAAAATACCAATTTGGGGGGGTGGGGTGGAAAAGAAACCCAATTTTCTTATGGACAGATATTTTTAACCTAATGGCACAAAGTCTTAGAAAATTATTATGTGCCCCGTGTTCCCTGTTCTTCGTTGCTGCATTTTCTTCACTTGCAGTCAAACTTGGCTCTCAATAAACTTCACAAATTGACATATATATTTTTTTCAACTGCCAATCAAGGCTTAGAGGCTCGACCACCTCAACATTGGAGACATCACTTGCCAATGTATATACCTTGTTATATGCAGACATGTATTTCTTACGTACACTGTACTTCTGTGTGCAATTGTAAACAGAAATTGCAATATGGATGTTTCTTTGTATTATAAAATTTTTCCTCTCTTAATGAAAAATTACTGTTTAATTGACATACTCAGGATAACAGAGAATGGTGGTATTCAGTGGTCCAGGATTCTGTAATGCTTTACACAGGCAGTTTTGAAACAAAAATCCATTTACTCTTTTATTATGATAGAGTTGGTTCTTAGATTCATTTTTTCTTTATCAAATGGCTGCTATGAGCATGAGTGACTATGCTGAGGAACACAGTTTAAGTGTTGTGCAAACTGGACATAAGCAGCATACTACTTCAGAGTTAGTTCTTTGTGTAAGTGTCTAGTTTCTGCTTACATATTTTAAATTTTCTAATTCAATTCCATTTTTTAATTGATAGGTAAAATTTGATTCATACTTTGGTAGGAATTATGTCAGTGAAATGATTCTTTTAATTTGTAGCCTACTTTTGTGTTTTTCATATATTTCAAGTATGCTAATTATGTTTTTGTCTGATATGAAAAAGAAAAGCTGTCTTTATTGAAATATTTGAAGTTTTTTCAGCATATCATCACTGATCATAGATAACCACTAAAGATGAGTAATTTGCTCAGCTAGTAGTTAAAATTGTAGATAGGCCTTCTGACATTTTTTTTCCCTAAAATATTTTAACAGTGAAGGTGAAACAGCACAATGTCCCGTTCCAAATTTATTTTTTAAGCAGATGTAAATAATTGGCATTTTTAAAGAAAGAGAAAACAAAAACATTTAATGTATTAACAGGCTTATTGCTATGCAGAAAATGGAAGGGGGCATTACAAAAAAGTTTAAGCTTGTGACATATTTATTGCTTCTGTTTTCCAACTACATCACTTAAATTAGAAGTAAATATCTATGATTTTCCTGGCTTCACATAGAGGCAACTTTAGGGAAGGTTGAACAGATTTCTGTGGTTTGGCTTTTTTTTTTTCTTTTCCTTTTTTCTTAAGAGTATAAGGTTTACACAATCATTCTCATAATGTGACGCAAGCCAGCAAGGCCAAAAATGCTAGAGAAAATAATGGGATCTCTTCCTTGTAAACTTGTACAGTATGTGGTGACTTTTTTCAAAATACAGCTTTTTGTACATGATTTAGAGACAAATTTTGTACATGAAATCCCAGATAGACTATAAATAATTCTAAGCAAACAAGTAGGTAGATATGTAAGAAATTGCTTTTAAATCATTTAAATGCCTTTGTTTTTTGAACTGTGCAAAGGTTGGAAGTGGGTTTGCATTTCTAAAATGGTGACTTTTTTTCTGCAAGAGTTCTTAGTAACTTCTTGAGTGTGGTAGACTTTGGAACATGTAAATTTTTTGCTTGTAATGTTATCCTGTGGTAGGGTTTTGGCAGGTTCACACTGCCGTATTTTATTTTGAGTCTTAAGTTAAAATGTTTTCTGAAAAGATACGTGCACTGAACTCTTTCCACTGCAAATCAAGATGTGGTAAAAATGAAAAGATCAAGAAAATGAGATCTAATACTACTGTCAGTTTAATGTCCACTGTGTTTTATACAGTATCTTTTTTGTTCACTTTGGAAATTTTTACTAAAAATTGCAAAAAATAAAGTATTGTGCAAAGATGTAAGGTTTTTTGAAACTTGAAATGCATTAATAAATAGACTTGATGAAATCAGCTTGAAGGTTCTATACTCTTTGAATTCTGAGAACTATCAAAAAAGCTTTTCACAGGCAGTTTTTCCTTACTAAATGAAAGGAATTGTTAAGCAGAAAGAAGTTCGTTTCTTTCCACATAAGCAGAAGTTATCTTTATTCCCAGTTTGGAGTCCATGTAGAAAATATCCAATTAGATATCTTTCTACTTACACATAATGAACATTTTAAAGACACCTAATCTCAACTACTTTTCACTGTTTCTAATCAATATTCAGTGCTTATCTTGGAGAAAGAGCTGAGTGTTGTGGTCTTATTTATATGTGTTTTTCAAAGTTTTGAATGCTAAGTAATTCATTTATTTTAAAGGTCTAGTTTAATGGTAAATATATCTGAAACTTTTAGCCAACATTTTCCTGTTGTCAGGTTCATCACAAATAAAGAATTGACATTTTCATGTTTTCTAGAGAAGAAATTTTGACTGGATGTGGTGGTGCCCATCTGTGATCCGAGCGAAGAGGGACTGAGACAGGAGTATTACAAGTTAGAGGCCAACCTCACAACTTAGCAAGACTCTGTCTCAAAATAAAAAAATAAAAAGGACTGGGGATGTAGCTCAGTAGTAGAGTACCCCTGGTTTCAATTCCCAGTACACCCCCGCAAAAGTAAGTCTGTGAATATGACAAAAATGAGGTGTCTAGAGCATAAATGTTGAAGACACCTCAAAAAGCAATACTGACCATATAAAGCTGTCTTTTCCTTTAATAAGTCCTTCTCCTGACACACAAAGAATACTGTCCAAAAACTGTACTAATTTTATTGTTGATTCTATTTGTAAATTGGAATTTAGGAAGCTGCCCCAAAATAAATATATACATAAAACTTGAAGTAGAATATAAACAAGTAAAAATAGCAAATTTGCAGTTATCTGAAATAATGAATGTTGATAGTTTCATAAATAACTAATACTAATTTTGATTGTCCCAAACTGGCAAAGTAACTACTATATAAGTTGTGCCTATTTACCTATTTAACATTACTCATTTGTAGCTAGCTTCAATTTAAAAAAATATATTGGCAGACTACTCTTTGCAGGGCCCTATTCTAGTCTTATAATTCCCTTTCCTCCTTCCTTTTTTTTTCCTTTTTCTTTTGGTCTTGTGTTTTTTTGAGAACTATCAAAAAAGCTTCTCACAGGCAACTTTTCCTGACTAAATGAAAGGAATTATTCTTTAACATATTATTCTGGATACTTCATTTTTGTCATATTCACAGACTAGTGAAAAATGAGGATTTATCCAAACTAAACAAACTAAAGTCTAATCTCTTTCCCTGTAGCCTAATATTATTTCTCAAAAGATGGGATTGGCACAGCTGTGAAATTGTGGGTGCTTGTGCTTGAAAAACCTTTAATTTCTCATTAAGTATTTCTAATGAGAGATATCAGGTTATAACCTGGATAGCCCATCTTCATGGACACAAGGAAGATACCACTATCCACATTTAAAGGCTCAAGTTTTCCCACAAACAAGGAGCAAGCTGGCTGTAATTTTAAAGCAGCTGCCAGGGATGGTTCATTGTTAGAGAAATCACTAAAGTTTGAAGAGTTTTAGTTTCCAAAACTATTTTTGACTTCTAAGAAACTAAAAGGATGCCAGGCACAGTGGCTTGGGAGGCTGAGGCAGGAAGATAATGAGTTCAAAGCCAGCCTCAGCAACTTAGTGAGGCCCTTAAAAAAAAAAAAGAAAAAGAAAAAGGACTTGGGAATGTGGCTCAGTGGTAGAGATCCCCTGAGTTCAATCCCTGGTACAAAAAAAAGAAAAAAAGAAAGAAACTAAGGATCATCAGTTTGTCCCACAGAGCACAGCTTTGGTTTCAGCATTTTTTTTTTCTTTGATTAAAAAAACTTTCAAGCCCAGCATGATGGTATGCATCTGTAGTCCCTCCTAGCTGCTCCAGAAAGTGAAGCAGGGAGATCACTTGAGCCCAGGAGTTCAAGACCAGCCTAGGCAACACAGCAAGACACTGTCTCAAAACAAAGCCAGGCATGGTAGCACACGCCTGTAATCCCAGTGACTCGGGAGGCCAAGACAGCAGGATCTCAAGTTCAAAGCCAGGCTTAGCAGCTTAGCATAGCCCTAAGCAAGTAAGCAAGACCCTATCTCAAAAATAAAGGGCTAGGAATGTAGCTCAGTGGCTAAGTGCCCCTTGGGTTCAATTCCTGGTATCAAATCAAAAACAAAAACAGATTTGATTGACTTTACCCATTAATAGTTAAATTTTTCAATTACTATTTCTGTATCCAACTCTATTATTAGGATGCAAATTGAGACCTTTTGTTGTACATTGCTATATTGCTTGTAGATATGTGTATTATTTTCTTTAGAAATTCATGTACTCTGTAATTGATAAGCTTTTCAGAATATCTGTTCTACAAAAAGCAGAAGAAAGCTAGGTAAAAATAGAGGGTTGAGCACAATATCTGTAAGCTTCTGCTCTTTCCTGAAGTCCCTGCTACAGTGACAGGAATAATCCTGCAAGGACAAGGTGAATTGAAGAGAAGATAACAAGAACAAAATTCTGGAAGCTGAGAAACAGGTGGAGGAGTACTGTCTGGCTTGGCCGACTGACCCAGGGAAGTCAAATCCTAAACCAGCTGGAAACATAGAGAATGATCTTGTTTGTACTACCATTTGGGGACATAGCCATTGAGACACTTTTAATATTCATTACTAAAAGCATAATACACTTTTGTAACCCATCTATCTTATTTAAGGATACATTGATATTGTATCTACATTATCTTAATGACTGTAAACACGTCATTCTATACATTTTAACATTAACCATGTCCCCATTGTTTGGATATTTACATTCCAAAGTGTTCATTATTTTAAACAATCCTATGTGAAAATCCTAAGCCTAATAAAATATTTAATTCCTAAAAATGGAATTTTGGGGTTACAGGTTTTTTAAAAAGTCATTGGTAATAAAAAAAATATATGATATTGTCTTTCACTGTTAGCATATAATTTTTTAAAAAGTAAAAAAATTTAGAGCCCCATGCTTAAAAATCTGTGTGTATGCAGCAACTCAAATTTATTAGAAACAATAGTGGAAGATTTCTGTTTAATTGACTTTATTATTTCTGTATATAATTCATATGAAGGTCAAATTTAGTATCCTAGTTGTGGTCTCAAAATAACATTTTTTTCAAAGGAATCAAACTCTCTGGGATAAGTGACTAATTCTTGGTGTAGTTAAAGGTTGATACAAGAGCCTAGAAAACTTGTCATACCAGAGGTCTGTCAAAAAGATTCAGGAAGGATGTTGAAGTTAATTTTAGCATCAGTAAGGATAACATCTGCAGGAGAGTAAAACACATTGAATACGTTTTACAAAATTTAACCTTTGGAATATTCTTTTAAAGACATATTCTAGCTAACAAATTGATGAAAAATGATAGGTTATTACCATTTTATCCCCAGTGATGGATAATCTAGACAGTGATCACCCAGTGACTGCTAACCTCACAGAGAGTAATCGGACTTTTGTCTAATGGAAGTTACATGGCACATAACATTTACGAAACAGTCTGGCCAAAAGTCAAATCTGATCATAATCAAGTTTCTAGACCACTTTAATAGGAATACAGGGACAGAGGGGGCTCAGTCAGCAAAACCTAGACACTGGAAAACCAAAGAACATATAACACCCTCTTTCTTTAGCACAAAATGCAAATAAAAAAGAAAACATGAATTAAGAGACTTAACAGATAACCATACCTAGAAAATTTATGGACTCATTTGGATCCTCATTTGAACAAACTTAAAAAATAAGAGATCATTAGAAATATGAAAATTGCCTTTCCTATCCTCTGCTCTCTCTACCCCCTCTACTGTCATTCATTTCTCCCCCTTGTATTATTTTTCCCTTTCCCCTCACTTCCTCTTGTATGTACTTTTGTATAACCCTGAGGGTCTCCTTCCATTTCCATGCAATTTCCCTTCTCTCTCCCTTTCCCTCCCACCTCTCATCCCTGTTTAATGTTAATCTTCTTCTCCTGCTCTTCGTCCCTACTCTGTTCTTAGTTACTCTCCTTATATCAAAGAAGACATTTGGCATTTGTTTTTTAGGGATTGGCTAGCTTCACTTAGCATAATCTGCTCTAATGCCATCCATTTCCCTGCAAATTCTATGATTTTGTCATTTTTTAATGCAGAGTAATACTCCATTGTGTATAAATGCCACATTTTTTTATCCATTCGTCTATTGAAGGGCATCTAGGTTGGTTCCACAGTCTTGCTATTGTGAATTGTGCTGCTATGAACATCGATGTAGCAGTGTCCCTGTAGCATGCTCTTTTTAGGTCTTTAGGGAATAGACCGAGAAGGGGAATAGCTGGGTTAAATGGTGGTTCCATTCCCAGCTTTCCAAGACATCTCCATACTGCTTTCCAAATTGGCTGCACCAATTTGCAGTCCCACCAGCAATGTACAAGTGTACCCTTTTCCCCACATCCTCGCCAGCACTTGTTGTTGTTTGACTTCATAATGGCTGCCAATCTTACTGGAGTGAGATGGTATCTTAGGGTGGTTTTGATTTGCATTTCTCTGACTGCTAGAGATGGTGAGCATTTTTTCATGTACTTGTTGATTGATTGTATGTCCTCCTCTGAGAAGTGTCTGTTCAGGTCCTTGGCCCATTTGTTGATTGGGTTATTTGTTATCTTATTGTCTAATTTTTTGAGTTCTTTGTATACTCTGGATATTAGGGCTCTATCTGAAGTGTGAGGAGTAAAGATTTGTTCCCAGGATGTAGGCTCCCTATTTACCTCTCTTATTGTTTCTTTTGCTGAGAAAAAACTTTTTAGTTTGAGTAAGTCCCATGTGTTGATTCTAGTTATTAACTCTTGTGCAGACACTAGTATGGCAATATGTAAATCAATGGATGTGTAACTGATGTGATTCTGCAATCTGTATACGGGGTAAAAATGGGAGTTCATAACCCACTTGAATCAAAGTGTGAAATATGATATATCAAAAACTATGTAATGAACTAACATCATCAAAATGGCGATATTACCAAAAGTTCTCTATAGGTTTAATGCAATGCCAATCAAAATCCCAACGGCATTTCTTGTAGAAATAGAGAAAGCAATCATGAAATTCATATGGAAAAATAAAAGACCCAGAATAGCAAAAACAATGCTAAGCAAGAAGTGTGAATCAGGCGGTATAGCGATACCAGACTTCAAACTATACTACAGAGCAATAGTAACAAAAACAGCATGGTACTGGTACCAAAACAGGCGGGTGGACCAATGGTACAGAATAGAGGACACAGAAACCAATCCACAAAACTACAACTATCTTATATTTGATAAAGGGGCTAAAAGCATGCAATGGAGGAAGGATAGCATCTTCAACAAATGGTGCTGGGAAAACTGGAAATCCATATGCAACAAAATGAAACTGAATCCGTTTCTCTCGCCATGCACAGAAGTGAATTCAAAATGGATCAAGGAGCTTGATATCAAATCAGAGACACGCCGTCTGATAGAAGAAAAAGTTGGCTACGATCTACATTCGGTGGGGTCGGGCTCCAAATTCCTCAATAGGACACCCATAGCACAAAAGTTAATAACTAGAATCAACAAATGGGACTTACTTAAACTGAAAAGTTTTTTCTCAGCAAAAGAAACAATAAGAGAGGTAAATAGGGAGCCTACACCCTGGGAACAAATCTTTACTCCTCACACTTCAGATAGAGCCCTAATATCCAGAGTATATAAAGAACTCAAAAAATTAGACAATAAGAGAACAAACAACCCAATCAACAAATGGGCCAAGGACCTGAACAGACACTTCTCAGAGGAGGACATACAGTCAATCAACAAGTACATGAAAAAATGCTCACCATCTCTAGCAGTCAGAGAAATGCAAATCAAAATCACCCTAAGATACCATCTCACTCCAGTAAGATTGGCAGCCATTATGAAGTCAAACAACAACAAGTGCTGGCGAGGATGTGGGGAAAAGGGTACACTTGTACATTGCTGGTGGGACTGCAAATTGGTGCAGCCAATTTGGAAAGCAGTATGGAGATTTCTTGGAAAGTTGGGAATGGAGCCACCATTTAATCCAGCTATTCCCCTTCTCGGTCTATTCCCTAAAGACCTAAAAAGAGCATGCTACAGGGACACTGCTACATCGATGTTCATAGCAGCACAATTCACAATAGCAAGACTGTGGAACCAACCTAGATGCCCTTCAATAGACGAATGGATAAAAAAAATGTGGCATTTATACACAATGGAGTATTACTCTGCATTAAAAAATGACAAAATCATAGAATTTGCAGGGAAATGGATGGCATTAGAGCAGATTATGCTAAGTGAAGCTAGCCAATCCCTAAAAAACAAATGCCAAATGTCTTCTTTGATATAAGGAGAGTAACTAAGAACAGAGTAGGGACGAAGAGCAGGAGAAGAAGATTAACATTAAACAGGGATGAGAGGTGGGAGGGAAAGGGAGAGAGAAGGGAAATTGCATGGAAATGGAAGGAGACCCTCAGGGTTATACAAAAGTACATACAAGAGGAAGTGAGGGGAAAGGGAAAAATAATACAAGGGGGAGAAATGAATGACAGTAGAGGGGGTAGAGAGAGAAGAGGGGAGGGGAGGGAAGGGGAGGGGAGGGGGGATAGTAGAGGATAGGAAAGGCAGCAGAACACAACAGACACTAGTATGGCAATATGTAAATCAATGGATGTGTAACTGATGTAATTCTGCAATCTGTATATGGGGTAAAAATGGGAGTTCATAACCCACTTGAATCAAAGTGTGAAATATGATATATCAAGAAATTTGTAATGTTTTGAACAACCAACAATAAAAAATTTAAAAAATAAAAATAAAATAAAATATAGTATCTCAGCATCACATCCTTAAAGAAATATGCATTTTAAAGTTGCTTCATGGTTATTCTACAAGCTTATGTAAGAGAATATTTTCCTTAATTATCACATTTGAAAGATTAATAAAATTGAGGATCTCTTAATAGCAGCAAAAAAAAAAGAACTATGTAATGTTTTGAACAACGAATAATAAAAATTAAAAAAAAAAGAAATATGAAAATTGATAGGAGTTTTATAACTAATTTAATGGTATTGTGGTTATATTTTTAGAAAAAGCCCATATCTTAGAGATGCAAATTGAAATATTTAAAAGTGAAATGATATCTAAGATTTGTTTTAAAATAATTGAAGTGTTGCAGTTGGCTAATGTGTCAAGATACCATTGAAACAAGATTGGTTGTGAGTTGATAGCTTGTGAAACTGGACAATAGGTACTTGGGAACTTATTAAAGGATTTTCTCTATCTGTATTTATATTTGAAATTTTCCATAAAAATCTTTTAAATGTTAATTGAATTCATAGCCTTTATTCATTATTGTTTATTGTAGCCATAATTCATGATAATTACATATTCATAATGATTTTATAAGGATTTTATTTAGTGAAATTGAACTAGTCAAGCTAACATAATTAATTATATTCTGCTCCAGTTACAATAAATGATTAATTGACTTTGACTGCTAGGGTGAACTTTTGAAGCTATCAGTCATTCAGCAATCTTAGTAAGAGGACCATTAGGTTCCTCCTTGCTCCCTTAATTTTTTTGTGAGACTTGCTAACTATTTAAGGAAAATATTGTCTGCTTACCATGTCAGGGAGTACATTGGAATATATGTGAAATAATTCAGTTCAGTAAACTTGATTCTTCTACCCTTTCTTGTTTAAATAATAATGATCTATGGAGGTGGAACTGTGTCTTTAAAAAAGATACTTTGGAATTATTTCTTTGAGTCAGTGTAAAGAAATTTAGAATAAAATAGTGTAGGTTGTCTTATATAAAAGTGCTCTTAATCACATGAGGTTTTTGTTGTTGTTGTTGTTGTTTTGGTTTTGAGGGAGAGGGCTACAGGGGATTGAACTCAGGGATACTTGACCCCTGAACCACATCCCCATCCCTATTTTGCATTTTATTTAGAGAAGGTCTCACTGAATTGCTCAGCACCTCACCTTTGCTGAGGCTGGCTTTGAACTCGCGAGCCTGCCGCCTCTGCCTCCTGAGCAGTTGGGCCATCACATGCATTTTAGAAGTCATTTGGGAAGAATGAAGGCTGGTTGGTAATAATTTCATTTTTTAGGGCTGGGGATGTGGCTCAAGCGGTAGCGTGCTCGCCTTGCATGCGTGCGGCCCGGGTTCAATCCTCAGCACCACGTACAAACAAAGATGTTGTATCTGCCGATAACTAAAATAATAATAATAATAAAATATTAAAATTCTCTCTCTCTCTCCCTCTCTCTTTAAAAAAAAAATAATAATTTCATCTTTTAAAGTGTATGTTTTACAATCCTCTTTTATCCCACAGCCTTTTGGGTGTGAGAGTTAACCTTTTTATTTCTAAACACAGTTCCAGTCTTCGTAAATTAAAGTTTCAATACATTGTGATTAACTTGTCATTATTTAGTTTTGTGATTGTGGTTAATTTTCATTTTTCATAAATACCTATGGGCAGCATCTTTGATAGAGTGAACTGGCCTAGTAACAATTTTTCCCTTCTCATATGAAATAATATAAGAACATGTTTGAGATTTAATGCAGATGCCAGTGTGCATGGCCGGTTACCTGTCATTCATTGGACAGGTTTTTCTTAAGCATTTGGTTGTGCCAAGGCCTCTGCTAGAAGACAAAAATAAAGTAGTGAACTTAACATTGCCCTGCCCCAGTGAAGCTTAAGGTCTGGAGGTAAAATATGCATTAATCAAATAATCGTGTGAATAAATGTGCAATTCCAACCATCATAAGTGCTGAGGGGAAGGTCTTCAGTGATCCAAGAGCTAATATAACAGAGGTAGGACCTGGTAAGAATGGTAAGAAGGGTGAGGGAATGAATGCATCCTTGTGAAAGTGATCCTTACTCCCAAATCTGAAGGATGAAGAGAGGCCTAAATAGAATATGTGGGGTTTTTAATAATACCAGATTGGTTATATATTGGGCACCAATGGCTAATTTTTCTTTGGATGAAGGAACTCTGTTCTGCTCTTGGTTGTACTATATATAAGCCTAGCCATTCAAATTCCTTTGTTTATTTTTTTTAAATGATTTTCCCCATAACATCATATTCATTTGCTGAAGAACTAGCGTGTACTTTGGCAGATGCCAGAGTTGGTATTTCTTCTGAGGGTTTTGGCCCAGCAGTGGAGGTTGTGAAAGGCTCTTAGCTTCTTAGACCTGACTTCTGTATCATGACTGCTGTTAACTTGGGATCAGGACATGTAGCCTACCAGGCTGACTGAGGTGGTGTCCTGCTGATCTGCTACTTGAAATTCTATCCATTCTTCTATCCTAACACATGCCACATTGCTATGTAGTCCTGCCTTGTTTTAGGTCAAACTTTTAAGAGAATCTTCTATACTTAGTATCTACTTCAACTCTCAGTCACTTAACAACCTACTATAATGTGTTCTCACAGCCCTCTGGGAACTGCGGTCCATGCTCTCAGGAAGCTCACAGTCTAATGGAAGGTAAGAAAATAACAGTTGGAAAATAGAGAAATCTGTGTTAGAAACCATTCAAACTCAGGGTGCTGAGCATTCTGAGCATGCTGGGTAGTGGGAAGAGCCAAGACCTTGGCCTAGAGAAGATATGCTAGAACTGGGTTTTGGAGTTTCAGTAAAAGTTTACTCTTAACTAGTCCAGCCACGCTGTCAACAAACTTTTAGAAATTATGTATTTGTAGGCCTTAACTGTTTCATGCTTGGTCATACTTGGTCTCAGTATGATGTTCCCTCTGCCTGGCTTGTCCCTTTCCACTTGGTTCTAATATAGGACTACTTAATTAATTTCCATTTCCTTAAACTGACTATAGTAGATGTTCAATAAACATTTGTGTTTCAATAAAGAATGTGAGCTTTGTAAATAGGCAATGAAACTGATCTCACAGAATGGAACAGATGAGAGTATGTACTGACAGCCATATTTCTGATATCTCTGATTCTATGTCTCCCTCATTCCGAACCCTCTGAAGAGAAATATTCTTTGAAATTTAATGTGCACCATGTTTATAGAATATAAAACATACCCACCATGGTTTGCATGAATGGAAAAAGCATAGTTGAGTTTGGGAGCATTTAAATACAAATGTTAACTCCTGATAGAAGAAGACAGAGTATGTAGATTAGAAATTTTATGGAGAAGCCCTGGCTTCTTTTTATTTGTGGATCAGTGTTTTCTTTAGCTAAATCATATATGGAATTCCCACCCTCCACTTAGGCTTTTTGAACAAATATTCAGAAAAGAAAAGTTAGGTTATAGATGCTAGGGTCAAATGGAAATGCTGAGTTAAACATGAACTAGTTTTTGTGTATTTTTATTGGTTGGTTGTTTTGTTTTGAGACGGGGTCTGGAAATGTTACCCAGTCTTGAACTCCCAGGCTCAAGTGATGCCCCTGGCTCAGACTCTGGAGTAACTGGGACTACAGACATTCATCTCTGTGCCCAGGTATTTTATTATTTTTTTTTAATGAGGTACTTCTGAGAGCCTTTACTACTTACTTCACACATCATAAAAAAATGTCTAGATTGATATATTGAAAGCAGTTACTTCTGAGTCCTGGGATTAAGGATTTGGGGAGAGGAAAGGACTTTAACTTTTTACTTTACACCCTTCCACACTACTTGAAATTTTTATCAACTTCCACTGACTGATTTCTGTGAGCCTCACACTGATTATAGTATGCAGTGTCCCCAACTCTTCATCTGCTTTTCCCCCTGAAGAGACTGAGTTTTACAGAACACGTTAGGTAGTACCACTTTGATGGTTGGTACTTTGTAGTGTTCCCAGTTATGGATGGGTTCTCTTTACCTAAGGAATTCTCAGTGGGCTTAGAGTTTCACGTCTGTTACAACATGTGTCAGCCTCAGATGGTTCACAGAGATTCCAAGACAGGCCTTTAGCCTACTCCCTCACCCTATAAGATCTCTGCTTTCTGTGTGCTCATTAAAACTGCTTGCGGCAGTGGTCTCCAATGTTCTCTTTTTACATCCCATACTTAAAAATCTTCAGTACACTCGTCTAATTTCAAAATGTTTATTTATAAATAATTATTGCACTAGGACCATGTATGTCTTAAAATATGCAAAAAAAAATTAAGAGATGAGATAAAATTTAATGGATGTTACAGTGTCTCTTTCCACATTCCAATAGATCATTTTGCACACAACCCACTTTGTAAACCTTTTAGGCTTTAGAGACAGAAATCTTAACTTCCAAGTCAACTAGCTGTCTCCACTTTCCTGGATTAAGGATGGTTTTCGGTAGAATACCCTGTTGCTGGAGAAGAATGCAAGCCTCCTCCCAGTATTTACTTTTGAAGAAGTCCAACATTCAGTAAGTAGAAAAAAAAAAGTATTAATACATAGGTATGGTATGGCTTCTTTATTTTTCATTTGTGAAAATACATATTCATAGTGTCTACATTGACACATAAAAGCTATTATGTTATTTCTAAGTACAGGAATTAAAGGTCTTGAGAAGGAAACATGATATTTTCTTTTTTATTTTATGCCCTTCTACACAGCTTGAATTTTTTACAAACTGGATTTTTATAATATTTTTAAGATCACTAAACATTACGATGTCAACTATGCTCCAATGCATTACCAATGTTAATTGTTGAAGTTGGGCGATGGGTGTGTTGGGTTTCATTATTCTGTTCTCCAATGTGTATTTCAGTATTTCCATAATAAAAAGTTAAAATAAGTGCATTGCAAAAAGTCTGTAGAAGTTTCCCACACAAACAGTGATTATCTCAGGAGTGGGAAGAGGGAAGGAGAACTTCAGACACCTTTTCCCCAACATGAGTATGCCTGGCTTTTACAATGAAAGACCATGGAAACACATAAGCACACATATGTTGCAGAGCCCCAAGTGCAAAGAGTTTCACGTGTAGATGGCAGTAGGAAGTGCTTGTTTGACTTTCTAGATACTTGTTAGTTCCTGAGGGACTGTACAGAACGAATATTCAAGCCAAGTACTGAATGCATAGGGCTCAGCTGTTCCATATTAAGATCTTGAGACTTGTTTTTAATGTAAGGATTCTTGAGGTTGTTTTATAATAAAACAAAGGTAAAACTGTGAGGCATAGCCACACATTTCATCAGCAGCAGGGTGGGCACACCTAGTGCCTGCCACTCATGACTGTCACTCTTAGTTGGTTACCAGGCTTCATTCTGTGAAAGGATGGCATCTTAATGTACATAAGTATGGCTGGCTTTCACATGGGGTCCAAGGGAGTTACTATGCAAAGGATATTTTCTGTTGGGAAGGGCAATGCTAGGCTGCATCATAAACATACAGACTCTATGAGGAATTAAATGATGGCTCATTGACTGTGTTATCTAGTAGAAGTTAAGTTCTGAGTACTTCATCTGTGAAACAAAGATAATATTCTTAGCCAACTGAGGGGGACCATGATGTGGATTAAATGAGAATGTATGAAAGGCACCTTGCATATTGTGAACACTCAAATGCCAATTTGTTTTTATGTGAAAAACTGCTTATAAAACAGGACATTTAGCTTGTGATCTGCCGTTCCCTGATTTTCAGTATATTCTCCTCAGACAGCCATGTTCATGAATGATTGGCTAATACTTTTGCCAAGTTTAGGATTGATCTTATGTGTTAGCCTTCCGTTACTGTAACAAAACACCTGAGATAATCAACTTATAAAGAGATGTATTAGTTTTCTATTGCTGTGACCTAAATATTTGACAAGAACAACTTAGAAAATGAAAAAGTATAGTTGGGAAACATGGTTTCAGAGATACAGTCCATGGTTGGCTGATTCCATTGCTCTGGGCCTGAGTGAGGCAGAATTTTATGATGGAGAAAAGCTGCTCATTTCATGCTATCTGGGAAGCAGAGACAGAGAAAGGGTCCAGGGACAGATTATAGCCCAAGGCCATACCCTCAGTGACCTATTTTGTCCAGCCATGCCCCACCTGCCTACAATTATCACCTAGTAGTCCATTCAACTATCAATTGATTAATCCAGCAAATGGATTAATTCACCTATGAGGTCAGAGCTTCAATCATAGCTTAAAACCCCCATCTCTGTACCTTGCTGCACTAGGGATCATGCTTTCCACACAGGAGCTTTTCAGGGGACATTTCAGATCCAAACCATAACAAGAGGAAAGGTTTATTTTGGCTCATAGTTTTGGAGGTTTTAGTCCATGATCAGGTGGACCCATTGCTTTTAGGTCTCATGGCAGGAATACGTGATATAGCAAAGCCTGCTCACCTCATGGTCAGAACACACACACACACACACACACACACACACACACAGAATAAGAAGTGGGGCCTGGGGTTGTGGCTTAGTGGTAGAGCACTTGCTTAGCATGTGTGAGGCACTGGGTTTGATCCTCAGCACCACATAAAAATAAATAAAGAAAGAAAATAAAGGTCTTGTGTCCATATGTAACAAACAAACAAATAACAAAGAAGAAAAGGGAAGGGCAGAGGTCCCATTATCCCCTCAGAGGGCATGCTCTCAGTGACCTAAGACTTTCCACCAAGCTCCATCTCATAAACATTCCAAGCCTTTAACAGATGGGCCTTTGGGAGACATTGCAGATCCAAACTGTAGCATCATATAACCTAATTCTGGTCAGCAAGCTATAAGGGGTTGTCTATTGAATTCTGCTTTTCTCTCTCTGGGTGTTGTCATGTCTTAAGTGTGCTATTTGGAATTACAGCAGCAAACTTGGCCTAACATGAATATGAGGGCAATATGAAGGACAGCAGAGCAAAGGGAAAATACTGCATCCTGACAACATCACTGAACTGCTGAATTGACCATTCCTGAAGCCCACCCTACCTTTGAACTTCTTTTGTGAGATTAAAAAAAAAATCATTATTTAAGCAAAATTGAATTAGCTTCTAATAGCATCATAATCGATCAAATCTGTACCAGAGAAAATTTGAGGTACGGGTGTGTGGTACTTATTCAGTCATATTCATTGAGCACTTTTAAATTAAAAAATAAAGAAGTCAAGAAGTCCTGAGGTAAAGGGGCTTCTGGAAAGATGAACACATCCTGCCTCTTTATCACTACAATTGAACCCATCTGCCTCTCCTAAGGAAAGCAGCTGCAGGTCCTCCAGGAGGCAGAGAAACCCTCCAAGAGGCAGGGATGTGGGCAATGCTTCATACCATGGCAGAATCCTGACAGAGGACTGGGGCAAGCCTGCCTCCCTGCCTGGGAAACATGTCAGAGAGTCCTAAGGAGGCCAGGGGGAGGTTCTTTTGAGAATATTGACCTCTGGCTCCGGAAGAACTGACCAGATGGGTCCAGTTGCCTCCACCTGAAGAGAAAAGCAGAGAGAAGACCAGGAAGGAAGAGAGACGCCTCCTCCCAGTTCCTTCCCAGAGAATAAGCTACCCATCTGCTGCTAGATTTGGGCCCAGGGAGGCTGAGATGACTCTTCTGTCTACCATTTTGGGAGTGCTGCCACCAAAGATACCCCAGTGTCCCAAGAAGCAAACAAAGAAAAAGAGGATTCCTATTGAGGCCCAGCAGCCAGGGAGAATTACAAACAGAACTCTCAGTATAGAAATAGTTGCTGCCACAGATAACTTTGAACCAAAAAATAAGAAAATATTTAAATGCAATGCAAACAAATTGATTTTCTAAGACCAAAAAAAGTACGATTTCGAACTAAAATTACAGGAGATAAATTGAAGGAGAAAGTGGTCGATGCCTGAATTAGTCTTGGAGAAATATCACAAAGAAAAATCAGGCGATATTAGAAATCCAGAGGTGGGGGCCAAGGTGGGGAGGGTGGCCATGAAGGATGTTAGAAGAGAGCCCTAAGGAGGGTCTCATAAGAAATTTTCTGAAATGAAGAGGGACTTGCATCTCAAGGAGTTCCAGGAAGGATGAATGACAGAAAGACACTCTCCTAGGCATAGAATGCTTCAGCTAAAAGAACAGAAATCATCAAGTTTCTCCAGAGAAGATCAAGTTACTCCCAAAGGAGAAAGCATTATACTGGTATTGATTGTTCACACTGGAAGCTTCATGATGAAAAACTGCTAGCTCAGAGAAAAGGATGGTGTGGAAATTTCTTTGGTTTACTATGACCTAGAAAAGCACAGAAGGATATGCTCCCAGTTCCTTTTATTTGGTGACTACAGAAATTCAGTCTCCAAAAGAGTTGGGAAGGGTCAGAGGATATGAGAGCTTAGAAGAATAGTGAAGAAATAAATAGGAAAGAAGATTACATCCAAATCAAAATGCATTCTAGCACCTGGATACTTGAAGGCTGGAGAAGCTCATTGGTCAGTCTATGAATTGTGCTGGGCCTCCAACTGTGCAATAGTCTATTCCGTTTCTTGAGTAGATCATATCACCATCTGTTCTAAGAACTATTACTAAAAATAATAAGTAACTCAGCAAAGCTGGGCATCAGGGCAGGTGGGAAGGAGAGTAGTAGTCCAAAGTTCCCATCTTGGGAGTGGCTGTGCATCTAGGGGTGGGAGTAAAAGTATTCTAAGATTTGTTATAAGGAATAAAGAAGCAGAGAATACCAGAAAATAGTGTCTGGTTTCATTTGATGATAAATAAAACCATTGCTTAGGAGCAATGAGAAAGGGAAAGTAGCTAGAAATATAATGAAAATCTCTGAGAAATTATTAACAAAATTGCAAAGGGGAAATAATGTTGATTGTTGCAAAAATAAACACCAGTAAAAGGAAGAAATAGGGGGAAAAGTCAATTAAGAAAGTCCAAGTCTAATCATTGCACTAAATGTGAATAGGCTAGATTTTCCTACTAAAAGTTAAAAAAAAAATGAGATTGAGTTAAAAATTTAAACAAGCCAGCTATACTATATCTAGAAGAAAAATATTTAAAGCAAAGTTTTAAAGAAACTTAAATATGAAGAAATTTTGACCATAAAATGATGAACATAGATACTAAGAAAGTACAATGAAAAATTAAGAAAAGCAAACTGGATGTCAGACAAAGAGGCATTTAAAATTAAAATTATGATAAAAGAATATAATATGATACCACAAGCCCCATTTATGGATTGGAATTAATATTTAATAAAATTATGACTATCAATGTAATGCAATTACAATTTGATAAAAATAGGTTTTCAAGCTTTTTTCAGAATCAGATCCAAATATAAAAAATAAGAATGTAGAAGAATAACACAATCAACAAATTCACTTTCATTGATTAGTAGATAATCTTAAGTCCCTTACGTAAAGAACATAATTCTTTTATTTATCTGACAGAATATTATTAAAATTGACTATTTGCCTAATTACAAATATAGCTTTAGGAAATTTAGAAATGATATATTTTTGTAGCCACATTCAAGAAAAATATAAACAAATAATTTAAAAGTGACCAGAATATCCTATTCATAAGTTGAGGAATTCTTTCTGAGTAACCTTTGGAGCACAGAAGAACATAAACCTGAAGCTGCAAGCTAGAAAGTACTGAAAAGGAGAATGCTTTATATAAAAATCTATTCTCAGAGGAAACTTTAATTCATAGGGTTGGATATCATTATCATTAAAGAATGCATTAAAGAATGACTGAAGATAAAACTGCTTTTCTGTGGAACAATTTTTTTTAACTGGGAATTAAACCCAGGGGTGCATAACCACTGAGCCACATCCCTACCCCTTTTTTATATTTTATCTAGAGACAGAGTCTCACTGAGTTGTTTAAGGACTCGTTAAATTGCTGAGGCTGGCTTTAAACTCTCAATCCTTCTGCCTTAGCCTCCTGAGCTGCTGAGATTATAGGCATGCAGCACTATATCTGGTTCTATGGATCTAGTATTATTGGAAGAACAAAATAAAGCAAAAGAAAATAGGATGAAGGAATGAATGTAAACAGAACTGGGACTACAGAGAGAGGCAATCAAGGTGTGTAGGGCACAAAATTCAAGAGGACAGTGTTGTGCAAGTGCTAGCCTGGCAGCTCTTTGGGGAGGCACTTACTCTCCCCACTGCCTAAATGGGCAGATGCTTGCACAACCTCACCTCCTTTTTTAAAAAATTCATTTCTGGAAATCAAAGCGAGGGCCTTATGCATGGTAAGCAAGCACCTCAGCACCTCCTTGGAACTTATGACCTATGTATTTTGCTTGCCTCACCCTAGTTATGGCCCTGACTAGAAAAGTTAAGGCTTCTGCTTAGAGAGAAAAAACATTGCCTTAAACTTTAAAAAAATTTACTTAAACTCAGAATAACCTTAATATAATTTATACTTATTATTATGATCCTTTTAATTTTATGGTTGCATTCCAGCCTAAAAGGGAGTAGAGTCAAAAGAGATCTTACAAAAATAACTTATTACATTCTGTTAAATATTTGTTTTTAGAAATTTTTTTTTTGTTGTTGTTTAGTGCATTGGACCCCATTACTTTGCTTTATATTCCTAAATTCATGGACCTATTTTATGGGTCTTCACATGTCACTGTACATCATTGTTAAACAAACAGTGCTAAGATTATTTGTGCTTCAGATTCCATTTAGAATTTTAGGGTTTTAGACCGAAAACAAACTCAAGGGCTGGTCAGTGATCATCAACTATACAAGGAATGAACCATCACCACCCAACTGGGAATGGGAGTGGTTTAGAATTGCTCCAAATGAATTTTCTAAAAGGATAGCACTTAAATATATTCTTAGGAAAAGTATCTTTAGGAATTGAGAGGAATATTATCAATCTCCAACTTGGTTGCTGTTACAGTTAACTGAACTATTTAACTTTATTTTCATTTTTCCCATTTGTAGATTGCATCTAAATTTAACGTTGGACAGAGCACTGCTTAGCATTTCCGTAGCTTAATCTTATTTTCCATGATAAATGTGTGCATTTGCTTCAACTACTTCAGAAAGAATTAAAATTTCAGAGTTAGTTTTGGATTTTCCAGTGCTTTAAAGTTATGCCTTCATTTTGCTGATCATTAAGATCATATATAACTTTGCACCTGTCTTGCTTGAAGATATTTCACAAAAAATTTTAATAAGTAGTATGTGTAATAAACAAGTAAAAGCTGAAATTCTGAGACTAGTACATGCAAAAACATAAAAATTAGGTGGTTCTAGAGCTGAATATTTTTGTAATTAAATATAGGATTGTCACAATATTATCTAGTTTATTCAAGGCTATAAATAAAACCTATAGAGTCAAAGTATGAAAATGATAATCCCCAAGAAAAATGTGCACCAAGTTCACTTAGGTAAGTAAAGGCAAAATAAGTAAACTCTCCGTAAAGTCCAGTGATCTAATAAATGCATTGTAACCCAAGAAGGTTTTATTCCAAGAATGCAAGTGGATCATTATCAGGAAATCTATCAATATAACTTATATTATGAATAACTTAAAGAAGGAAAATAACATATTAGGAAGGCCTTTCCTAAGTTTCAGCAGGCATTTCTAATAAAAATAGAAAACCACTTAAATACAATACAGTTTACTTGCTGAAACAAAATAAAAGCAATGAAGAACTCCCAAGCCCCAAAACCCAAAACAAAAATGAAGTATAATAAAAGGCCACTATTGGCATTACTAGTTAGCATTGTCTTGGAGTGTCTGGCAAACTCAGTAAGGTTCAGAATAATGAAATAATCAGAATATATTGTGGATTTGGTGATGAAGTGATTATATTCCATGAGATTCTAGTGTTTAATAAAGCAAATAGAATTGATAACATAATTTGATAAGGTGGGTAAATATAGAAAAAACAAAACTGTTCTATATACTAATAATAAGCCCCATGAAATAGAAATGGAGTAAATTATTTCACTCACAATAATGACAAAAGATTAAAATACTTAAGAATAAGTGAAAAATATGTTTAAAAGTATAAAATTTTATTGAAGGACATGAAACAGGTTCTGTACAAATGGAAAACATAATGCTCTCAGATGAGAAGACCTCATGTAATTAAAAGGCCAGTTCTCTTGGAATTTATCTCTGTATTTCATGTGACTCCCAATTAGAATATTAATAGAGATTACAGGGGCATTGTGTTAAATGACCTTAATGTCCATATGAAAGACTAGACATGCTGACTGTACTTTAAATAAGGCCTCTTTAAGAAAGTAAAGATTTTTAAATCAATTGTGTGACTAGAATAAAGAGATCAGTGGAGCAAAATGATGAATTAAGAACTAATTCCCCATGTGTACTTTAAATTCATGATCAAAGTATCTCAGTTTAACATTAATTCCCAAGTGATCTTAGCTCCATTTTTATCCATATATGAAGTTGGCATTCTATCTCATAACATACACAAAAACAATTTTCAGATGGACAAAAGCCTGCAAGAGACAAAGCAAAAATAATCTCACAGGAAGATCTGAATTTTTGATTTAGTCTGAGAGAGACTTCAACCAAATCAGGAAATCCACATAGTAGAGATGTTAGACTTTTTTGACCTCAAAACATTCCAACTACTGGACAGCAAAGAATACTATAATTAAAATCAATAGAGGAATCAATTTGGAAAAATATTTACAAAGAAGCTGGAAGATAAAAGATTTATGTATTTCAGAAAAGATGTACTTGTTACAAATCAACAAAGAAAAGACAAGTATTAAAAAGAAAATGGGGTTTGAATAAGTAACTCACAATAAAAGCAAAGCCAATAAACATCTGGGAAGATTCAAACTCAGCAGGTAGGGAAATGAAACGTAACAATGAGGTCCTTACACCCATTGATCTGGCAAAAACTAAAATAAGCAATAATTATTTCTTCCTTGGAAGGAAGGAAAGGTGTGTGGAATAGGTGCTCACGCATTGCTGGTGGAACTGCAAATTGTTTCAGTGTTTTAGGAAAGCAATGTGGCAACATCCATTTAATATAAACATTCATATAATTTGACCTAGTAATTCTACTAAAGTTTCCCACAAATGGGTATATCAAAGGATATATACATAGTATAAAGTTGTTAAATTTAGCATTTTTCAGAGGGGTGAATATCTGGAGCCAAGTGAAGGCACAACAGTCTGAGAGTAATGGAAAGCATTAAGATAACCTCCATAATGTGGAATATTATGCAGTCACGAAGAACAATGAGAGCTACACCAATTAACCTACAAAGTCTGCTCAGGGGATAGATTTCAGGAAGTATTGTTGAGTTAGAAAGTCAGTTTGCTGAAAAGAACATATAGTCACGTGCTATATAACAGTTCATCAATGATATATAACAATGGTTCCATAAGGTTATAATGGAACTGAAAAACCCCTGTAACCTAGAGATGTTGTAGCTTCGTAGTGCAACACTTTACTCCTGTGTTTTCAGCAATGTTGGTGTAAACAAACCTACTGTACTGCCAGTCATGTAAAAGTATAGCACATACAATTGTGGGCAGTTTAAAATACTTGACAATGATAATAAATGACTAGTTGCTGGTTTATGTATTTAATACACTGCTTTTATCATTATTTTAGAATTTACTACTACTTATTTAAAAAATTACTGTAAAACAGTTTGCTATGTTAGTGGAGTGATCTCTCTATTTGTGGTGCAGTCTAGGCAGGCTAATAATGCATTTCTTAGAACATGTCTCTGTTGTAGAGCAATGCATGACCATATAATGAAATTCTGTGTTTGCAAAACAATGACAACTCTCTTCTCTATGCAAATGTGTATGTATGTTCATATATGTGAACATAGAAACATTTCAGAGTTGCATGTTGTCAGCACGGGAGGGCAGAGGACACTGACCCAAGCAAATAAGAGTAGAAAGAAGCTTACACTAATGCCTGTGGTGTGTACAATTCCATTTATATAGAAATAATCTATTTACGAGCAAAAGGAAATTAGAAAAAGGATCCATAGCTCCTGACTTGCGGGAATACTGATGATTTATTATTAACTTAAGAAAAGCACAAGTTGCAGAATAATCTATATTCTAGTCTTCAACTTTGGTGACGAAAGCCTCAAGTTCTTCTAAGTGTGTGCAGGTGTTTAAAGGGGTAACATCAGCAGGCCATTATTGCTCCCTACTTGATACCTGGTGTGAGGATGCAGGGAGATGACCAGCTTCCTCCATCTCTGCTTTGTTCTGCAGATTGCGTTTATGCTTTTGTAAAACATCTTCAAAATGAGAAATTCAAGCAACCACATAAAGGAAACCCAAGAACGCGTTACAGCTTCTTCCCTTAAGGAGCTTGAATTCGGATGCAGACCATCTTTAGATGTTCGAAGCATTTGATTTGCTCCCTGTGACTTCCAGGGAAGAAAGCCAGCAGGGGAGGTATGGAAAAGGGAGCCCTCCCTTAAAGGAGGTGCTTTGGCACAGGTGTTGTATTCCCTTGACCTTACCCACAATTTTTTGATGATAATTACCCTGGATATTTGTGAGAAATAATAATTCCTGAAATCTTTCCTGGACCCAATGAATTACAATCTCCAGGGGAGGGGTCTGGGAAGCTGTATTTTCATCAGTGCCCAATTGGTGCACATTTTCAGGGAAGGCTTGGAAACACTGGTCTACATTCCTGCTATGCAGTGTGCCATGGTGTCCAGAAGCAATGTCCTTGCCTGGGGGCTTGTTAGAAATGCAGGACCTTGGGCCCCACCCCAGACCTAAAAAGTCAGAAAGGTCATTGAACAAGGTCCCCACACAGTTGGAGAGGCACTGTTTGAGAGGCCCTGTGGTTATTCTGATACTGACTTATTTGGCAGGAAGAAGGCTGGGAGCCTCTAGAAAATTCTTCTGTAATAGATGTATTTGCAAACTAAACATGTAATCAAGGAACATGAAGGAGTTTTGATGAACTGGCCATGAGAGAAGCAGGATAGGAGGAGGCTAGCAGGGAGGAAGAATGAGGATGTCCTTGAGTTAGGAGGATGACAACCCCTACACCAACCCTACACCAGGCTTCCAGTCTGAACTACATAAGGATTCAGGGGACTCCATCTTGCACAGGTTTAATTGAGAGAAGCAGGGCGTGGTAGCTCACACTGTAATCATCCCAGGGACTTGGAGGCTGAGGCAGGAGGATTGCAAGTTTGAGACCAACCTCAGCAACTTAATTGAGAGGCAAAACATATCTATAAAGAAGTAACTGTGACTTATTAACTCAACATGCATTTATAGGAGGCCAACTGTATGCCAGTTGAGAGCTCAAGACAGAATAGTGAACAACCAGAGACCCTTGCAACTCCACCAAGCCTCAAGCCCAGTGAAGGAGATGGCATTTGATGAACAAGTCCCCCAAATCAGGCCTAGGAAAAGGGTACAGCTAGTGAAGCACTTGCCTTAGGCACATAATTTGGGAAGGGGGTTCTAAAAACTCAGTTTTCAAGATAAATAATATTTCAATGTAGTATTTTTAAAAAGCAAAGGAATGCAAAAATACATGATGAATAAAATACCAACATTCTGTATAAAGATGGGATCAGTATTACTGGTTTTTCTTTTTGCCTCAGGGTCTTATGTGGCTCTGCATGGTGTGGTCACAGATCATTTTACCAGTAGACTGTGGAGAGCAGGGGGGCCGATGTGAGCCTGGATAGGAGGGGATGATTGTTAGATGACCCCTCATGCAGGAACACCTTGATTTGGACAGGTAGCCTGCAGGGCAGCAGGGGGAAAGGGGTGGGGTAAGGAGCATAGTGGGCAAAAGCCGGAGCAGGAGAGGCTGTATACTTTGGAAGGAACTGAATCTGGCCAACGTCTCTAAACCTACAGTTCTCAAACTTAGTGCCTCTTAGAATCAACTGAAAGCTTTTAAAGGTTCAGTGTCTGGGTTCTGCCCCAGTCCAAGCTAGATGGAGACCCATGGATGTCGATAGTGATTCAGAGAGTGGGTTGGGATAGGACTAGAGGGGAAAGGGCTTGACTGGGGGCCTTGGCTTTTCCCAGAGAGCATTGGGAAGTCACTGGGAGAACTTGAAGCAAAATTGCCTGAATTAATCCTTTTTTTTTTTTTTTTTAAAGCTCATTCTGTCTATTGTGATGAGAATAGATTGGAAAGAAGACAGTTTCCCAGGATGAATTGGAAAGTAGTTGCAAATGTCCAGGTAAGAACTAGAGGGGTCTAGGCTGGAATGATGGGAGCAGAGGTGGAAAAATAGGAGGAAAATTCACTAGATTGTGACTGATCATCAGGGATCAAAGGGGAGGAAACATTAGGGATGCTTCCCAGTGTCCAGCATCAGCAAATGGATGGATGGCAATGAGGATGACTAAGTTTGAGGACAAGGTGCAGGGGAGATTGTGGGCTCAGGTTTGGACATTCTAAGTTTGTGGGACAGCACAGGGGAACTGTTGAGTGGGCAGGGAAGGAGGTCTGGGCTCTGCAGTGAAGGAGATTGGCATTGAAAGTCCAAGAGCCAGGAGCAGCAAAGAGGCTGAGAGGCAGGAGAATCATCAGGTCACTGATACCCAAGGACCCGGGCACCATCATTTATGTTGCAGCAGGGATTCAGAGGAGAGAAACATCCCATGGGCTGGGACTGGGAGAGGAACTAACTGGTGAAAATAACCAGGCCTGGGTAGATGGATGGCATCCACTTAGGCAGTGAGGACAGAATTCTGCAGGAGAGGGGGAAGGAAGGAAGAATGAGCAGAGTCAGTAACAGGAAGGAAGAGGTGCTGGGGATGGTTACTCACATACAGGTCACTGGGATTCTAGTAGAAGTACGTGTTATTAGAAAAGCTTAGCAGGTGGCTGGATGGTGGCTTTTGGAATTGACTGCCTTAGTCTTCCTCTGACTTGCCTGTTTATTTCTCATCTATTTGACTTGCCTTTAATCCACTTCTGTGGGAGAGCAAGCAAGGCGTGGAGCGGCTTTGCTTCTTGCTTTGCCACTCCACAGATGAGTAATGCCATCAAAGCTCTTGCAATATTTGCAGCCAGCATTACTCCAGGTGAGCCCTGAAGACAGCTTCATGGGGTAGGGAAGTGCAGTCCTTTAAATGTGGAGTGGAAGCCTGTTCCCTTCTCTACTGCTTACTCACCTCAAAGACCAGCTGCAGTGTCGCTGACGCTCCGTTTCCTTCCTTGTGTCTCTGACATGGAGAAGTACAAACAAGCTTTTGCCTGAAAGGCAACGTGCCAGCGTTCTCTTCCCCGAGTGGGCTCATAAATGCAGACTCTTTGGAGAGAGGTGTGTATAATCAGTGCGTGAGCCAGCGTTTTGCCTGTGCAACGAACAGATGTGACTGCATTATTCAGTTTCCCTATTTGACTTTCCTACTCAAATGCACTTCAGAAAATGTGGTGCGGATGAGCACATTTCTCCAAGTGAAAACGATTCACTGACAACAGCCCCGGCAACTGGATTTGGACACGCCAAGAGGAGTTTCAAATGTGCCACTAAAACCACTTGTCATGTTGGTCGCTCATGGAATTCTCTGCCTCAAATGTTATGACGTATGGTGTCACTTCAAAAATTTCTTACTAAACGTGAAATAATTTCTAATTATATTTCCCGTGAAACTGTATTAATATTGCAACACATCACGATGTAGTAGAAATGTGTTTGTTTAACCACACTCTTTATTTGCTTCTTTTTTTTCATAGTGTGGAATGTGACATTTATACCCAAAGTGCACAAAGTGTGTATGTATGGTTTATTGACTGGTTATAAAAAGGAACAGCTGCGCCACCACTGTTGCGTTTCGTGACTAAAACACTCAGGGGTCACTCCAGGGGAACTGGGCTGACTGGGCTGCGCAAAATAACCACACAAGAGATAGAGATACCTTTTTCTTTGGGGTGCTATGACGGCTCCTCTGACCTTAAGGGTCCACAGAGAGAGAGAGAGAGCAAGTGGGTTGACCCTTTTATTGAGGAGGAGTCATTCAAATGAGGCAAGGAGTCAGGTTTCAAGAGGCTGAGTCTAGCTTCATGATGTCCACTGTCAGCAGGTTGACTGACATCTAGGAAGGGCACAATAAGAGAAGGGGACATACAAAGGGCGTTTCCATGGAACATTCTATCCCAAACAGGGCAAGGAGTAATATCACAAAGGAACAGGTGTGTATAGCTCCACCCATGGGGCTGCAGGAAGGCACATCCATGCACGAAGACACATTTGGCTGCATTTTTACTACTCTGAAGATCAGAGCTACTGTCTTCAGCTACTTAAAAGCAGCCAGTGACCGACAGTGCCTCAACCGTTCAGGAGGAAAACCCTGGTCACATGACATGACGGCCACCCACATACCATCATCCAGAGTAAGAAATAGAGTGTCACTGGTACCTGGAGCTCTGGTGTGCCCTACCTCCTTCCTTGAGTTGTAGCCTCACTTGCATGGTGATGATATTATTGCTTTTGCTTAGAGTTTTACCACTGTGTGTCTACCCCTAATAGTACAGTGTCATTTGTATCATACTATATGCATTTATTGTGTCTATGCAAATGCAAAACTCAGACATGTCTCCTTTGATGCTGCACCCTAGCTGCTTTTCCACCTTGTGTGAGTCCGAGCCCTTTCTGCTTGTGTGTATAGCTTTGACTTGTCTTTTTCATAGCTGCATAGCATTCTATCAATAAAAACATACCATAGTTCATTTATGCATCACACTGGTAAACCTTTGGTCTCGTTTTGGTTGTGATGGTCTTGAGAATCATATAAATATTCTCATACATGTCCCCCTATGTCCTGATTCTGTAGGATATAGCAAAGAGTGTTTTCATGTTTTTTTAAAGTGTTATTTTAAATACTTTCTAAATAGTTAATGATAAAATATGTCAATCCAATGCAAGTTGGTTTTACTATAAAACTTAGTTTTTTAGATATAATGGAAAAATTATTTATTTGTAATATCTATTAATTCTAGACAACACACACACTCACATATGCACATTTTACCCAAAAGTGAGGTCAACTGCTTCTGCAGGCAAGATTGACATTCAAGACAGAATGGTTCATTTTAAACATTGACTCAGCTATTCTTCTTCCCTACCCCCCCACCCCATATCCTTTACTTTTGTGGGTCTTTCAAAGGGAAATAAAAGTAAATCATGCAGGATAATTTAAAATTGATTAGTCAGAGACAAACAAATCTTTAGGATTTTTGTTTTTACAAGCCCTGGTTTACCTTGCTCTGAAGATAGTGTGAATTATGAGCCATATAGAGCTGAGCCTTTGTGCAGATCAGGTTAGGTTGTTCAATGTGTATAGTGTGCTCCCCTCTCGGAATTACTTGAAGCACATATCCAACTGGTAACCATATCTAGTATCTGTTTCTGTCATGTACTTTGTGATGGAATTTGCTTTTTAAAACATTTCATTTGTTGGACAGTTTGAGATTTGATACTTAACTCTGCTTAGTTCAGACTGCTGTGGCAAATGATCACAGACTGAGTAGCTTAAATATTTCCTTCTCACAATTTTTGAAACTAGAGGTCTAGGACCAAGGTGCAGGCAGATCTGATATCTGGTAAAGGCCTCATACTTGCTCGAGGATGGGCACCTTCTCTTTGTCCCTTTTCAGATCATTAATCCCATTCATGAAGGCTCCACTCTGGTGACTAATCATACCCTGAAGACCCTACCTCCAAAAACTGCCATATTAAGGATTTAGGCTTCAATGGATGAGTTTTGGGAGATACAAGCATTCAAACCATAGCCATTGAGGTGTTTCCAATTTTCCATTAGATTTTGTTGTAAGCAATAGTAAAAAAGGAGAATTGTTCACAATGGCCAAGTTTTAGAACCAGCCCAGGTGCCCATCAGCAGACAAATGGATTAAGAAAATGTAGTATATATGCACAATGGAATTTTACTCAGCCATAAAAAACATTGAAGTTATTTCATTTGCTGGTAAATGGATGAAACTGGAAAACATCATGCTGAGTGAAGTAAGTCAGACTCGGAAAGTCCAAGATCAAATGTGTTTTCTCATATGCAGAAACTAGGGAAACAGGGGTGGGGTTTAAAAAGGGGGACCTCATGAGAATAGAAGGGAGACCAACAGAGTAGAAGAAGGATATCAAGGGAAAGGGAGGAGGAGAGGGAATGGGGAAGTACGGGGGAATGGAATCTACCAAATTACGCTGTCGACATACAAATATCATACCATAAATTCCACTCATATATTCAATGATAATGCACTAATTTAAAAAAAATAATAGAAGGAAGATCAGTAGGTGTCAAAAAACATTCACTGGAGAAAAGATAGCCATTTCAACAAATGGCGCTGGCAAAACTGGAAATCCATATGTAGTAAAATGAAATTAAACTTCTATCTTTCACCCTGCACAAAAATCAACTCAAAGTGGATCAAAGACTAAGGCACTAGAACAGAGACCCTGTGCCTAATAGAAGAAAAAAGTAGACCCAAAATCTTCACAGTGTTGACCTAGGATCTGACTTCCTTAACAAGACTTCTAAAGCACAAGAAGTAAAATCAAGAATCAATAAATTGTATGGATTCAAATTAAAAAGCTTCTTCTCAGCAAAGGAAACAATCATTAATGTGAGGAGAGAGCCTACAGATTGGGAGAATCTTTACTACATGCACTTCCAATAAAGCATTAATCTCTAGGATATATAAAGAACTCAAAAACTTAACCCTCCAAACCCCCAAATAGCCCAATTAATAAATGGTCTAAGGAACTGAACAAACACTTCTAAGAAGAAGATATACAATCAGTCAAGTACATGAAAAAGTGTTCAGCATCTCTAGCAATTAGAGAAATGCAAATCAAAACTACACCAACATTTCATCTCACTCCTGTCAGAATGGCAATCATTAAGAATATAGGCAACAGGACTAGGGTTGTGGCTAGAGTGCTTGCCTATCATGTAATAAGGCACTGGGTTCAATTCTCAGCACAGCATATAAAAAATGAATAAAATAAAGATCCATCAACAACTATTAAAAAAAAAGAATATAGGCAATAATAAATGTTGGCGAGGATGTGGGGGAAAAGATATACTGATACATTGCTGGTGGGACTGCAAATTGGTGCAACCGCTATGGAGAGCAATATGGAGATTCCTCAGAAAACTTGGAATGGAACTACCATTTGACCCAGCTATCCCAGTCCTTGGTTTATATCCAGAGGACTTAAAATCAGCATACTACAGTAATGTAGCCACATCAATGTTTGTAGCAGCTCAATTAACACTAGCTAAACTATGGAACCAACCTAGATGTCCTTCAATAGATGAATGGATAAAGAAAATGTAAAAAAAAATATATATATATATATATATATATATATATATATATATATATATATATATATATATATATATTCAGCTTTAAAGGAGAATGAAAATTATGGCATTCGCCAGTAAATAGACAGAGTTGGAGAATATCATGCTAAGCAAAATAAGCCAATCCCCAAAAAACAAAGGCCGAATGTTTTCTCTAATATGAGGATGCTAATTCACAATAAGGCAGAGGGCACTAGAGAAGAATAGCGTTATTTTAGATTAGGTAGAGGGAAGTGAAGGGAGGAGAGGGGAGGGGATATGGGGATAGGAAAGATAGTAAAATGAAAAAGACATTATTACTTACATTATTACAGACATTATATGTGACTGCCTGACCAATGTGATTCTACAACATGTACACTCAGAAAAATGAGAAGTTATATCCCGTCTGGGTATGATATATCAAAGTGCATAGATGCATTCTACTGTCATGTATGACTAATTAAAACAAATAAAAAATTAAAAAGGTAAAAAAATAATAGAAGGAAGGTCAGAAGAGTAAGTGGCTGGGGAAGGGGAGGGAAAGGAAAGGTACTGGGGAAGGAGATTGAATGAATTATGTGCATATATAAATATGGCATAATAAATTATACTGTTACATATGATTGTAATGCACCAATAAATTTTTTAGAGTACATAAAAAGAGGAGAATTATATTTATTTAATTAGTACCTTAATAATTTAAATGGCCAGCTGTCCAATTTTCCCACTTATCACTAGCAATTTTAGTAGCATTCTACTTCTGTGTGTTTGATTCAGTGGAATCATTGTGTGATTTTTATGATACATCTATTAGTTTAATTAGAATTTTTTTCCTTTTAGTGAGCTGTATTTAGTCTTCAAGAGTGTGTATGTGTTATACACAAGTAGTGGTTAATTAAAATTATTTTATTGACATAATAGTTATGTAACAAAGAAGTATTTTTCCAGCCTGGTTTAAAAACTGATCAGGATAAACTTGCAAGGAAATATTGGAAATTTGACTTAATTGTAAATTAGAGTAACAGGTCTAAAATGCTCTTACATTTGTACTCATTTGCATATATTAGCATTTAAGTAGACATAAAATTGGGAGACTTTTAGTTGTTCAAAAATAGTTGTATAATATAGTTTTTAAAGCTCTGTTTACAATAGGGAAACATGGCCCCCTTTAGATCTAAGCTTTATTTAGATTCATGCAAGATTCTTCATGTAATTTTTGGTTTCAAAATAAGGTGACCAATCCAGATAAGGAATAAGATTCATTTATTCTTTACACTGGGTTTTATCAAGCTCATCTGATCTTTCGCTTTGATTTTTTAGAGTTTACTTCGCACTTCACAAAGGTTTTCTCCTGCGTTGGGTGAAGTTGTAGATCATCTGTGATTTCTGAGCAAAATGTCATTCTGAATAGAAAACACAAAACAAACAGCATTAAGTTTTAGATGGTACTTATTGAAGTGGTTCCTCCTTTATCAAATGCTGCTCAAGTTGGGTAATGCTTGTGATGTACTTTCTTCTACTAGTTCCCAGTGTTTGAAGATATTTTCATAACTTCAGAGAGAAACAAAACCTAAGTCAGTGAAAGCAATCAGTGTAAGCTTCCCGGGACTCTGTACTGGGGCGATCTTGGTTCTGAAAGAACTGAAAGCCCTAGGGGCAGCCTTCCTTTGTTCTTCTTTGTAGCAGCTCATCAAAGGTTTGAGGGTGACTGTTGTTTCTTTCACTGCTTTGCCCTTACTCCAGGGCAAACATTCACAGTTCCTCAAGGATTGCTCCAAAGGCAGGCTTAACTCCCAGCTTTCCTTCTTTGGACTTGCTTCAATTTATTCACACCATTCTTAAAGGTCCTTGGTGTGAGGCCACGGTCATCAGCCTTCACCATAAGCCTCTACCTAGCTCAGCCCTATCACTCTGCCCCTTCCTCTTATTGGTGCAAAAACTGTCCAGCTAAAGAGAACTGGACATGTGTTTTGGGTCTGTTTTGGACATCAACTGCTACCCTTCTTTGACCACTACATTGGCCTGAGGATGCCATTTTGTATTAACTTCAATTGTATTATCTATCTATCTATCTATCTATCTATCTATCTATCTATCTATCAATCATCTATCTAAATATCTATCTAATTAGTAGTCATAGAGAATTGTAGTTATAGCTTAGATTGCATCTGAGGTCAAATATTTACTAAATCAGACTCTTTAAACTAAAAGGGTGAGATGAGTAATTTATGAATGCATTCCTGAGAAATCAAAATTGTAGAGAAATATATGATGTCAAATATTAAAGACCCTCTTCATCATCACCTTTCACTAACATCACTGCCCTCCTTACATTCATGGTCTGGTTTAGGTCTTTATAGACCTATTTTTATATATATCAATGTTCACATGCAAATGTAGAGTTTTAAATGTAGAAGTGGGGTTATACTGCTTATATATTCTGCAATTTTTCCTTGTCATCACATAATATACTCAGAGACCTGTACCTATCATACATATAAGTCTATTTTGTTCTTTTTTTAGCTGCTGCACAACATTCCATTGAATGAGTATACCATACAAGACATTAAGTACTTAATGTCTTATATAATATAAGACATTAAGATATACCGGAAGACATTAAGTATTTTCCTATTGATGGGCATTGATATTTTCTCAATATTTACAAATAGCACTGCAACAAATTTTGTTTTGTATGCATATATTCTTGTGTACATTTTTATTATGTACACTGGAAGTATAGATACCTAGAAGTAAAATCTGGGGTATTATACCTATTTAAAATTTTGATAATATAAGTTCCATGAGACCAAGGACTTAGTTCTGCTGCCTGTGATGTGCCTGCTGCCCATTACAGCGCCTGTGCAGGTAGGTGCTCACTGAACATTAGTTGAATGAAATTTCCCTGCAAAGCTTCTGTAATATGAATTTCCATTAATAGTTTTTGAGAATGTCTGTTTTTATACACTTTCATCAATTCTGGATGTTATCCCTCTTTTAATTCCTGCCAAATTTATGGGTGACCACTGATAATTTCATTGATTTTTTTTGCTTTACATTGATATGATTACTGTGGAAATTGAACATTTTTTCTCATTATGTTCAAGCAATTAACTTATATCTTGCTGTAGAGCAACACTTTCTGATCTTTCTCTTCAGTCTACTACATAACCTTGGTCATTCATCCCTGGTTGTGCCTTTGGGGGAAAACATTCTCCCATGCAGGCCCTGAGCAAGTTACTTAACCAACTTATTTTTTTTCCCTTGTAGTTAGTAGAGTGACTAACAGTATAGGGCTGAATGTTTGTGTCCTGACTCTGAATTTTGGTTTTCAAAAGGTACTGAAAAATTGGTAGTTTCTATTAGTCTCATGGGATACACTTTATTCCTTCTCATTTGTTATCAAAGAACCGAATCTCAAAGAGGTGAAGCTATTATTTGGGACTATGTCAGTGGTAAGCAGTGAGGTAAAAATTTAGGTTTAGGATAGGCTGATGCAGACATTTTTTGATTCTGCCTATTATATTTCTTAACTCGCTGCCTTTCTCCTGGAGGTGCCCCTTGGCCTTAAAGCCTCTCACAGCACAGCTCCAACAGCCCCAACCTAAACTGTCTTTCTTTTTAGACTTCCTAGGTTATGCAATGCTGGATACTTGCTACTCAAAGTATGGTCTACTGACCAGCAGCAGCGGCAGCAGCATCTCCTGGGAACTGTTAGAAATGCAGACTGTCAGGCCCCACCTAGACCCACTGAGTCAGAATCTGCATTTAGATATAATTTCCAGATAATTTATATACACATTAAAATTTAAGAAGCCTTGGGATAGAGCATACCATTAGTAAAAATAAGTATTCTTGTTTTCCTAATTATGTCCTGGAGTTTCCTTCTTCATGCCAAGAGTCACAATTCATTTATATATATATATATATATATATTTTTTTTCCCCAATGGCATCTGGTGCACATAGAAGGCACTCGGTATTATAGCTTGAAAAACTACAGTACTCGTAGCTCTGGGACCCCTCCCCTTTCAGTACATACCTCCTAAAAGCCTGAGGGTTTGATGAACTTATATATCAATGTCCAGAATTGTATCTCTGCTAAATTAGATTAAGGAAAGTCAGATTAGTTTGACCAAGACTAATGGAGGAGCTTGCTGTTGGAAACAGTGCACGGGTGACAAACAGACAATGAATCAGACAAACCTGAGGCACATCTGGGCTGGAACAACCATTTTCAACATGTCAGGCCATGTGACTTCTGTGGGTCTCGGGTTCCTAATCTATATAGCCAGTGCTACCTAGGTCAGAGACTTTGGGAAGGCTGTGTGGGATTAATGTCACGGAGCACTTTGTTCAATGCCCACCATGCTGTGGCTGTTCTCTAGGTGCCAGCCTCTTCCCTCCCTCCTCTCTTTCCTTCTTCAATACAGCAGGGGTGTGCACCAGTGCAAATTGCAGGGCAAGGCACTCAGAATTACCGTGGTGAACAGCCACCACAACAGAGGAATGACTTTCTAGTTAAGAGAATGTAGGGAGGGAGAACGCTCAGAAGTAGCATTGCTCCAAAGGGCCAAAAAGTCATGCAAGAACAGTTAAGAGAAGCAGTTTAATTTTCTCAGATTGATCATGTGGAGAAATCTGTTGGCAGACCACAGAGTATGCTCTTAGTAATTGCCAGGATTTTGCATCCCAGGGAGATAAAATCTCTGAGTGCGGTTGTATAAGGGACCCAAGGGGCATAAATCTGCCATGTGCCGGCTCCTGGCAGTGAAACCCGAGGCTGAAGGAGGTGTGGAGTGCAGAGGTTAGAAGTCTGTTTTCCATCTCCACGAAAGACAAGCCAAAGAGAGAAATGGGCTTCCCAACAAAGGAAAGCAGGAGGGAAGAGACAAGTTTCTCAGATACAGAAGGGCAGAGATAGGGAAGGGCCTGGGGAAGCACAGAATTGTCCTGTCACTGAGAATACAGAAAAACATGGTTGCCATGGCAAAATGTGTTGGGCTTCTCTTTCCTCTGCAAAGAAGGCTGTAGGAGCAGCTGGACCACCCTTCCTTTTCTTTACTCCCCACTCTCGGCTCTAATCCATTTTTGTGCCTGGGGATTTTGGGGCCTGGAGAGATGATAAATCACATTTATTTCTGCATTTCTTAATGGTAGTCTATTTGTTCCCGTTAGAACTTCTTAGGGATCTTTTTAAAAAAAATGCAATCTGTGTCCTTCCCAAAACCACAGTGAGTCAAAAACCCCGAAGGTAGGACCAGGAATTGTGCATATTTAATAAGCTTCCCAGTGATTCTTTGGCATCTAAGATTTGAAAGGTATCACCACTGAGAGAGAGGTAAATTGTAATTGTTGAAAGCATTTTTCTACATCAGCAACAAACAAGAAATGTATCTACTAGCAGCACCTTGGACCAGCAACACTGACTTCACCTGATGATCCATCTGGACAATGAAGTTTGAGAAGCTCTAGGCTGGTAAGAACATGCTCAAACTCCAGAGGGAGGTACCTGTTAACCATGGGTATCAGAAAGAGGCTAGACAAGTTGTCAGAAGACCTCAGTACAAATCCTTGCTCTTCCAGCTGTAGCTGTGTGACCTGGAAATGGCACTTCACCTTCCTGAGTATCCACTCTCTGTCATTAGGCATCATCATGCCCACTGCATTCACTAAAGGTGCTGCTGAACTGTGAAACTGCCTGGCACATGTGGGTGCTAAATACGTTAGTTACAAGGAGGTAGCACCGGTCCTCACCTTTGCTGCGTTTCTCCGGCTTTGACTCTGATGGTCTTCAGAACAAGGCCTGAATAGTGGGGCTTTGTGCCCCATGGGATGATGGTCTGGACTGTGTTCCAGATGTTGGCCCACACAGCACTATTTTCCCACTTGAACCTGATCATGATCAGCTCACCAATGTCCAAATCCAACGTGATGAGAAAGGAATAGGTTTTATTACTAATAATTCCTTCACCCCTGAAGATGCAAAAGAAACCAGACCGTTAGTTTGGTTGTAACAGTGAAATGATGCTTAGGGCTCATTCAGGATGCGTCAAGTGGCCTGAAGGACTTGTGGCTTAATGGAGATGGCAATGGGCATGGCAGGATAAAAAGGGCTTTCCAGATAGTATAGTTGGGAAAATCACATTATTCTCTGAATTAACATATTAAAAAGTCCTGCTACCATGAATCTAGTTAACTTTCTGTAGCGCAAAAGGAAGAAATCTGGGAAGACTGTGTGGCTTCAGCAGTGGTCTCTGGACAGTGTAGCTCTATGTGGATGATGAATGCAGACACCCACACCATATTCTTCTCTCCCCAGCAATGTTCTCCTCTCCCCATACAAATGGAAACATCTTTTAAAGCAACAAAGCATAACAGTAATAGCAAAACCAAATAGAAAAAGCATGCACCAATTTAGAGCAAGATTTAGATGCAGACTTTGAGGCCTCATTAGCAGCTTTATTCACTAATCTCTAAGACATTAAGATATCTCAACATTGACAGAGCAGCTAGATGCTCTTTTCACCATTGAGAACAATCCCCTGGGGGAGAGACAATATACAGTGCCGAGGTAATGCTGGATTTAGGGTGATGCAGATGGATGGCATGGCTCATCCTAGCTCTTCTGTGGTCTGCTGTGCATATATGGGAGTCCCCTCATCCTGCTTGGCCATCAGCATCCTAAGGGGGTCCTCTCTTCCTCTGTGGCAGAGCACCACGTGCTTGCTGAATGACTGAATCAGTGTGCCCTCCAGAGACCCGAGCCTTGGGGCAATCTTCAGCAATCTGAGGCCTATCCCTGGAGTGGGTGAGGGCTACTGTCATTTCTCAGGGAAGTCCATGCCCAGAGTCAAGATGCCGGAAAAAAACAGCGTTGTGCATTCTGACTAATGAAGCTGGGGAGTCTCTAAGTGAGGCCCAGTGAGGCTGCTGCTGGTGTTGTGTGCAGTGTATAGCAGGTCGAAGGACAGACGTGTGGTGGGGACGGGCACTACAGGCTTATTGAGACCGGAAATCTGCACTAAATTGAATGATATGATTTCATTTCTGGGCTATGCTTTCCAGAACTCACCATAGGGTGTTCTGGGCCTTCTTTTGGACATCTGCTCCATCCCTTGCCACTGCTCCTTGTCTGGATCTGCCTCTTTCACTGCACATTCTTGAGGGGCTACCTCTGGCTTCCCTCTTAGCTCACAGGACATTAGCAGGGTCACATGTACAAGCAGAGGAGGGCCTCAAGGGGCTAGGTTGGGTGAATGTCATATTGGACAGGGTGTTTGGAGCTGCCGTAATGTGAAGAGAAGAGAAATTTGTGTCTGGCTTGATCCTTGAAAAGCAAAGTCCATCCAGATCATGTGAGAAAAACAGGCATGTCACCCCCACAGCAGGCTGGAGGGCACCTCGTACTCACAGAGTGATGGGAATTTTCTGCCTTTCCTCTTTTGTTCCGAGGAGCGACATGGTGAAAGTTGGTTCTACTGGTTTCTCAATTTGGTTGATGAACTGGATCTTGAACTGGTAATGATAAACTAGTGAAAGAGAGAGAGAGTGTATATCTGTGGCGGAGAGGTTAAGCAAGACGTTTTAATTTTTAAAAATCTCATATTTCCTAAAATTTAAAAATGCTAAAAAGTTTGGATTTATAGACATTGCAAATGTTGATGATGTTTTTTCCCCCTGAAAGGTAGAGTTGTGAATGCTTTTTATCTTCTTCTCTCTTCTTCTCTGTTTATCCTAAATTTCTGCACAGGACTTACATTGTGTTTACAATATAGTAATGATAAGGGGTTGGGGGTGTAGTTCAGTGGTAAAGTGCTTGCCTAATATGCATGAGACCCTGGGTTCAGGGTCTCATGTAGTCTCATGTAGTCCCCAGCACTCAGGGTCTCATGTAGTCCCCAGCACTACAAAATGAAAAGATAAAAGGTAAGTATTGCCCAACAAAAAATTGCAGAATAGAGTCCAGGGGTATGATATTTGGCATTCTCATTGATTTCTGGATGCAAGTCTGCTAGAATATTTTATGTCATTGGCAAGAGTCCCTGATAAAGGCAATATGAAAGAAAACACACTGCTGTTTTACACTTTTATGGGGGGGAGGTGGTACCAGGGATTGAACTCAGGGACACTCAACCACTGAGCCACATCACCAGCCTATTTTTATTTTATTTAGAGACCTGGTTTCACTGAGTTGTTTAGCACCTTGGTTTTGCTGAGGCTGGCTTTGAACTTGCGATCCTCCTGCATCAGCCTCCTGAGCTGCTGGGATTACAGGTGTGTACCACCATGCCCAGCCTGTTTTACAGTTTTGTGTTTGTCTTATGAGGTTTGTTTCAGGATGGGGCAGAACCCAGCTAAGAAATGTAGGCCCTAATGACCACATCTGTGTATTCTGGGCACTTCCTGGCCATACTCTGTGGAGTTCAACGAGCATGCTTCCCAATGGAAACAAGGAGACTCTAGTTCTAAAACCTGGGCTTACGGTTGTCTGTCTTACCAACTTACTGTCCAGTATGTCCTTCCACTAGGTTGTTGAAAGAGGGTCATTTATTTCATTCTTTCTTATCTAAAGACAGTCTACATTTAATTAACAAAAGCAAATAGTTTACTAGAAGACAGTCATTGCTAAATACTAGCTGCTGCATCATCCCAGGTACTCCTCATGACAAGCCTGCATGTGGGCATTGTTATTATTGTCTCTATTTTATGAATAAGAAAACTGGGGCTCAGAAAGGATGAAGTGGCTTGCTCAAGGTCACATAGCAAAGTCTGAGCTCATAACTGCCCTTAGCCTATTGGAAGTCTCCAAGGGGCTCTGGGTTAGCCTGTATCATCACACCAACCAGCTGTGGGGGTTCCCCCCTCCCTCCCTTCCTTCTTCCCTCATTCCCTTCCCCCCTCCCTTTCTTCCTTCCTTTCTCTTTTCTCTTTCCACTGTAATTGGCTGTGGGACTTTATCAAAATCACACCATTTAGACTTGGCACAGTGGTGCATGCCTGCAATCCTAGCTGCTTGGGAAGCTGAGGTGGCAGGATTGTAAATTCAAGGCCAGTCTGGGCAACTTACCTAGGGGTGTAGCTCAGTGGTAGAGCACCCCTGGGCTCAATCTCCAGTACTACAAATAGGAAAAAAAAAATCCCACTTCATTTTCAAATAGATGATCACTGCTTGGCCTTTGTCTTACTGTCTCCATAAACTGCTTGTCACCAGTGGTCCAGCTCCAAGATGGCCACAGGTTTAGTATGACATATCAACTCTATTTGTTAGTGGTGACTGCCTGGAGCCCTAGTTTGAGATGGATTCTGAAGCCATGTTCACTCTTGGGAAGTGGGGCAAAGGATAGGAGATTTATGGTGTGCTTGTGTGTATTTGCCTTTCCAATTCTAGAGAAAGATTAACCCACCAATCCTAATATGATGCTTTGTATATAGTAGGTGCTTAACAAACTTTTGAGGCGTAAGCTAGCAGTTTGCTTGGCAGTGACGTACCAGGATGTGTACTAACTTTGAGCAAGATGGAAATTACTTCTGAGGATTTAACAGCTGAGCTTCCAGCTTTGTTGTAGTTTCCTTTTGGAAAGCTTAGATTATGGTAACCAGCCCCTTGACCGTCCCTCCCTTATGCCTAGCATGTGGAGTCACGTCATCTTGGCAGCCACACAAGCCTGGCAGTGCTATTTCAGCACACTGGCTCTATCCTGGGGTGCAAACGTTGCTGGGCCTCTAGACGCTTTACCCAATCCTACCCTTGGGCATAAACTATCTTCCTGTTTGGATTTTGTGGCAGATTTGCTCATGCGCCTACAGATGCTATCTCTAGGTTTACTTAAGGGGCTGTTTCTGAAGCGTCAAATGTTTATTTATGTTGATAACAAATACCAACCACTAAGAGTTCATTTGTACGCCATGAGCATTACGCTGAGAAAAGAGCTAGCCTGGGTAATGTCTGGCACCCAGCACGGAGCCCTGGACAAGTAAGTGCTCAAATTCTTGAGCCTGAACAAAGTAGCCTAATGACTCAAGATGTCACCAAAGGCTGGGGCAAGAAATAAGAGAGGTGCTGAGGGGTCACATGCCAGGAAAGGCCCCTGAACCCTGGGGGAGGCGTTCATCCCAGAAACCTCCGGAGAGGTCTTACACCATTCGGGGGTCAAGGAACAAGAGAACAGTGTAATAAGTTGAACTCAGACAAAAGGAAAGGTCCTTCCAAAGACATAGGCTAGAGGGGTCAGGGTGGAACCAGGTAGGGTGTGGACACAACCTGGTGGGAGGACTGGCTTCTAAAGGAGGCAGGGCATATTCCAGAGCACTCAAGGACCCCACAAACATAGGCCTTCAATTAAGTCTAATAAACATACCAGTTGGAAGTCTACTGTGTGCTCAGCCCAGTGCTATTGGGCTATTGGAGATGAACAACTGACACTGTATAATTGGTAGTAAGCATAACAATGTGGGCTCTTATATATGTATTTACTTTTTGCCAGATGCTTTGCATCTATTATCTCATTTAACCCCCACAACAACTGACACTATCTTATTTCATTTTAGAGGACACTGAAGCACACAGTGCCTTTTTGAGGATCACACAGTTAATTATAAGCAACATAACTGGGAAGTAAACCCAGGCAGCCTAGTTGCAGAACTTGAACTTTAAATGTCTATACCCAGGACCTATAGTTTTATATCCCCTAAAGAAAAAGTTGAAATGTGAAAAGAGATGTAAATTTAAAAATGTCATAACAATTATTTATTTTAAAATATACCAGAACACCCTAAATATTCAGTCATAGAAGAGTGGCTATGAACTGATAATGACAATTCTTTTTTTTTGAGATGGGGTCTTGCCATGTTGCCCAGGCTGGCTCCAAACTCCTGGGCTCAAGCTGTCCTCCTACCTTAGCCTCCCAAATAGCTGGGACTAGAGGCACATGCCACCACACCTAACTAATAGTGACAATTTTGATAATGACCATTTAGTATTTTACTATGTCACAGATACAGAGCTAGATGCCTCACATGATTATCTCACTTCTCTTTACAACACTTTATAAGATGCTCACTTTATCTTCTCTCCTACGTCATTTTATAAAGTTAGGTCACTAGCCTACTGTCATGTGGCTAGTAACGGGTAATGCTGTGATCAGAAGTTAGTCTGCTGATTCTGAGTTCATATGCCCAACCGTGTGATTTACTCTTATGAAACCATTAAAAGGTATTTTTGATATGATTTCAATGCTTATGAAAAAAAATTTAAAAAAGAACCCCCCCCCAAAAGCCCCACCAGGATATGAAATTGCCTTATCTAGTATGAGACCAACTCTACAAACAATGCACAGTAGCAGGGATATTCACAAAAATACTAACCACACTTAGCCCTGGAGAGGGCAGAGAGGCAATTTTCATTCTCTTTATGTTTTTCTGCAAGATCCGTATTTTCTACAAAAGGCATATATTTTAACTAGAATCTTACTGGGAAAAGAAAGAGCTTTTTAAAAAATCTTTAAAAAAGAAAGCAAGAGACCTAGAAGCTGCTGTGTCTTGGCCTTGAAGGAACTTGCAGCCAGGGGACAGAGTCACTCTTGGGACCCTGCTACCTTCTGCCTTGTCTCAGGGGAGAAGTCTTGGGGTCACATCACGGTATCTCCACAAATGCACAGCATTCATGAGGCATCCAAGGGGTACTTAATGGGATCTTTGTGTGACAAACCTCAGAGGATGTATACTGCATCCCAGATCCTAATTGTAAACAGGAAGAGCATAAAACAGCTTCTGTTTGCTGAGATCCTACTATGCATGGGGTTACATACTAAGCAATTTACCTACCTCATTTTAGGTCCTTATAATGAAACCAGTGGTGACATGCTGGCCAGTCTGCATTTCCTACCTCTACCCAGACATCCACTCTCCACCCAACTCTGAGCCCCAGAATGATGTGACCTTGTTAACTGTATCTCCTGGTTCCCTTCCCAACTGGTTTCTGGTTGGGTTTGGCCACTGGGGAGGGCAGAGGAGAGAAGGGAAGGATCTCTTCTCTGCTCCCTCCTGCTTTGGGGGCTGACTGGGCAGCGGCTGTCCCCAGGATTAGCAGCAGCCCCTCCCCCACAGCTTGGGCTCTCCAAGGGCCAGTCCCTTCCCTGATTCTTCCATTCTGCTGCTGGATTCAAGGTGTGACAAGAGCCCTTGCTGATTTTCCTGATACCTTCCTGGCCTCTCCCACTTGGGCTTTCCGCTGGCCCAAGGGAACGAAATGCTGTTTGCTGTTGAGACTGATACCAGGCTAATGATCCTGGGGAATGACAGACAAGGAAGCCGTCTGAAGTGCAGTGGAATTTGAAGCCAGGTGTCTGACTAATTCTGAAAGACCCTTCCCATTTCTCTTGGGTGTTTGGTTCTGCAAACTAAGCCTGCCCTTTGAAAGCTTGGCCCCGAAGGAAAGCTGCCGTCAAACCTGCCTCCCAAGAAGCTGCCAAGACAAAGTGCCTGCTCTGAGCTTTGACATCCCTCCTGGGCCAGCCCTGCAGTGGAGCCCACCCTCCTGTCTCCTGAATGTCTAGCCCTGAGTAGGGATCAATGTCTCATGTCCCTGTACTGGAGATGTGCGTTTGTCTTCCCATTTTCTTAAATCCGTGAGTAGAAGAAGATCAGTTTCCCCATCAGAGATGTTGTGGTGCCACGATTCTGGGAGAAGATGCTTGTTTAAAACCTGGGAGTCGGGATCAGATGGTTACCAAGGCCCTGGAGTGTCACCCTAGCGTCAGGCCCATGCAGCAGGTCTGAACATACAAAGGTGTGTGAACTCTGAGAAGCCTGGGGAAGCGTGTACCCGCAGAGCTCACAAAGGAACCTGTGTTTTCAGGGGCATTCCTGAACAGCTCCACATCTGCATGGTGAATCCCGTGTCACTACCGTGCGAGGACAGTCACAGAAATCTTGAACTATAATCAACATTTTTTTTTTTTATGTGAAAGGACCTTTCCTACTGAGAGCTAATTATTTGTTCTTATTTGAATTATTGTAAGCGTTTTTCTCTTTTTTTAAAAAGAAGTTACCATCTTCTGCTTCCTCACCCCCACACCAAAAAAAAAAAAAAAAAAAAAACACTGATACTCTTGCAAAGATTAAGGACAGAAGTGTGAATGATTTCGCTCACTTTGCCTTATGACATGTTTAGTTAGGATGTAAAAAAAAAAAACTGGGGAAAACACTTTTGATCCTTGGCTGCAAAGAAACAAGTCCAACACAGGCCAGGTTCTGGCAGAAGAAATTATTTCAGGTCTTGCACATGAAGGCATGAAAGAGTCCGTTGACTGTGAATGAGATCAGGCGATTCCATCTGGAGCAGAGATGTGAGACCTCCAGAGAGCCTCCTCACCAGGAAAAATCCTGGATCTAATCCACGTGGACCCCTCCAGCGTCACTTCATAAAGAAAAAATTAAATTTCTTTTCACATGGCAGCTACTGTGAGCATCAGGTTATGGAATTTATGAAAAAAGAATGTTTTGCTTCTTTTTTCTCACAGAAAAAAAAAAAAAAGATCTGAATCATTAGATATTGGCTCTGGGAGATCTTATGCCTCTCGTTGCAGACATCAAAGAGGACTTTCCCCCCTCAGCGTATGGATTTTCTCTAGTGGAGACGGTAGAAACGAGTGCCTTTGTGTTTCCTGAAGCACCAAGGATTTGTTACTAGAATTGAAATGCTTCTGACTTCGGGAAGCTGATGATCAGGAGATGGAGGCCCTGGGCTGGTGAGGTCTGGAGTGTGGCTGAAGGAGGCAGGCATGCTGGAGGGGCTGAGCAGGCTAGGTGAAGGAGAAGCACGAAGACCTGTGGTGGTCACGTTAGGACTTGCAGCACTGCCCCATTCGCACAAAATCCCTGATGTCACAGGACTGGATGCTTGTCCCTCCCCGGTGCTTCTTGAGGGATGGTGATAAGAGTCCTCAACTGAGAGATGGAGCCCAGGGTTGGAATCCTCTCTGCCGCCTGCTATCTTATGGTCTTGTGCACATGGAGCTTCTCTGGAGCTCAATTTGCCCATCTGTGAAATAGGGATGAAAAGCTCTCTCACAGGGTTGTGAGGATGTGACAAATGGCTATGCAAAGGTGCCCGCCTTCCAGAAGGTGTTCGCTTGTGTCACCTACTTCCTCTCCAAGTTGCACTTTGGCTAGTTGTCATCTCACCAACCGGTGCAACAGAATGCTCTCCTCAGCTGGAGGAGTGACCGAAACAAGTGCCCCAGCTGGAGGAGGCCCAGGGTACAGGGAGAAAGTTCTGGCAAAACAAACCCAGGGGAAGAACCCAGGGAGTCAGAAAGAAGGAGTGTAGGAAGAGACCGATTACTCAGTGGAACAACTGAGGAGTGTGAGGTCACTCAGCGTACAGCCCTGGGTCCTCCACTTAGGAGTGAAAGGAGCAGGGACATGGCACCTGGACCGGCTGCGATTAGTTGCTTGTCACTCCTGGGTTGTGTGACCTTGGAAGGATGATCTAACCTCTCTGAAACCTAATGTATTCATGGGAAAATTTAGCACGCCCCACCCCCACCTCTGTTTCTGTGAGGATCAAATGATAACTGAGCTAGTTCATGCTGCACATCTAGCATGGTGCCTGGGCAGAGTGCCCCCCTGTTAGTGACACTTCCCTGCCCTCCACCCTGTTACCTCCTTCCACTGCGCTGAGAGTGGCATTAGTCCAGACACTTGCTAAGCAGAGTTTACCCAGTGCAGATTAGTGCCCCTCCCCCTGCTGAAAAACAGGCTCCCAAACTGGTCAAGTTTCCTCCCACGGGAATGAGAATGGAAGTGGGCGATAAATTGCCTCGTTTCACCGTTTCACCATTTCACGCGGAGACCGTTTCCCAGTTCTCTTTCGCTATGGCTGCTGTACTCTCGAGGGTGTTTACCCGATGGTGGTAGAAAATAGATCCTTTGATGGTTTTGTGGAAACATCTTGGGAAAGAGGGGAATGCAGGCCAACTTAGTCATCCTTTGTGAAACTACAATCAGGAGGCGATGTTTATCTTGCCCAACCAGACCCTGTGCTAAAATATAGAGTACAATTAGATGTCCTTGGAAAATACAGATAGTGGTTTCTCTGCTTTGTGAAGGATCCACAAGTAGTCATGACATGCTGGAGATGGCCAGTGGAACCGGTTTGGGGCCCAAGTAGGAGATGATTGTGGCCACGATGGGTGGAGAATGGTGTAGTTATGTGGCCCAGATTAGAGGCTGCATGCCGGCATTGTGGAGAACTTTCTGCAAGGATGAAAATGTTTTCTGTGCTCTGGGACACAGCAGCTACATATTGAAAAGCGGCGCCTATGACTGGGGATCTGAATTTTTGGTTTCCTTTAATTTAAAGTATTTAAATAGCCCCATATGGTTAGTGGTGGGTATGATACTTGACAACATAGCATTATACAGATGATTTCAGCATCCCCTGAACAACTGCTTCCAAACAGGCACGTGTCGCAGAGTGTCGTTTCTAGCTCTCCCAAGGCAGCTTCATGTGATCACAGAGGTGTTGCTGCCCACTGGAGAGTGAAACTAGGTGGAGCAGATTAGGACTTTGCTCACTGGAAGGATAAACAGAACTGGGGACACTGGGGGGAGTAGATGGGTGGGTGCAGAGCAGGCCCTAACTCATTATTGGAATATCCAGCAGGAGTGACTTTGGTCCTCCTCTACAGGAAAGAGATCCTGAGAGAGTGCTAGTTGGGTCCCTATAATCTGGCTCCTGCCTTTTACTCTTATTTTCCCCTCCCCCGCCACTCCTCCTCCTACTTTTTTTGGTACCAGGGATTGAACCCAGGGGCACTTAACCACCAAGCCACATCCCCAGCCATTTTTATTTTTTGAGACAGGGTCTCACTAAGTTGCTTAGGGTCATGCTAAATTGCTGAGGCTGGTTTTAACTTGCAATCCTCTTGCCTCAACCTCCTGAGTCACTGAGATTATAGGTATACACCACCAGGCTTGGCTCCTACTTCCTTCTTTTTGGGGGGGGGGGGGCAGGGAGGATTGAACTCAGGGGCATTCCACCACTGAGCCACATCCCCAGCCCTACTTTGTATTTTATTTAGAGACAGGGTCTCACTGAGTTGCTTAGCACCTTGCTGTTGCTAAGGCTAACTTTGAACTTTCGATCCTCCTGTCTCAGTCTCCTGCACCACTGGGATTACAGGCATGTGCCACTGCACCAGCTTCACTTGTTTCTTTCGTTACCTGTTTCTCCTCCCTACTTCCAAGCCCCCAGGAAATGTCCTCTGGTTGGGCCAAGCCCCTATTAAGATAAAGTTCTCAGTTCATTCCATGAAGGTGAAAAATTGCCTCATTTCTTTCTATTGACAGGAAGTAGAAAGCACTCCCTTCCCCTTTCCTGCACAGATCAGGGGCAGGTTCCTGCAGTAAAAATTTCCCAACTCTTTGGAGGCCCAGGGTCTAAATGCTGGCTCTGACAAGGATTCACTCAGTGTTCCTGCAAATGATTTGCCCTCTCTGGGTCTCCATTTCTCCATCTGTAAAATGGCTTTGATGTTGACATATCACCATGAAAGCAGATCATGATTAGTGAGAGGTTTCATCATCCAGGTGGTGGGTCATTGAGAACAGAAGTGGGTTAACCCAAGGAATTCCCAAATGGCAGCCTGTGGTGGGGGAGGTCCCCAAAGCTGGAGCCCTTCCAAATGCCCTTACCTGCTCCTGAAAACTGCCTCATCCTCCAACCCTCAGAAACAGACAGGAGGGGACCCTCTAGCCCCTCATGGGGGAAAGATGTGCTCTCAGGCCAATTGTTCCTCAAGGCCTACCTGTTGACCACAGGACTTGCTTGGTTCCAATCAGGGAAATCTGGCTGATAACCTGATTTCAGATAAATAGAGGAATTCTGTGCCTAATATATAAGTCTCTCTTGAGAGTCTGAACTAGGAAGTGGGATGACAAAGGAGCACTGGACTGGGAATCAGGTGGCCCCGTTCCAGGCTTCATAGGCTGTGTGGCTGTGGACATTCCACCCAAATTTTACTTTTCTCCTCTTTAAAATTGGGAAATAGTTGGGTGCTGTAGTGCAAGCTTGTGAGTCCAGCGACTTGGGAGGCGGAGACAGGAGGATCACAAGTTCAAAGCCAGCCTTACCAATTTAGCAAGGTCCTCAGTAATTGAGAAAGACCCTATCTCTAAATAAAAAGTGAAAAGGACTGGAGAAGTAGCTCAGTGGTAAAGTGCTCTGGGTTCCATCCTCGGTACCAAAATAAATAGATAAATAGATAATTTTTTAAAATAAATGAAACTGGGGAATAACTAGCCCTACCTGCTTGGCTCCCTGCTGTGAGAGCCACAAGTATTCCAAGGTGGTGCGTACTGTTTGTATGAAATGCTGAGCTAGTGCCAAGTTCAAGTCCCCTCCCCCACAGTATCTGCATAGTCATAAAGGAAGGGCACACCACCAAGTCCTTCTCCCAGCCCCACTGTGGAGAGTGTGCTGTGAAACTGGAAGATGCAAAATCACTCCTGAGCTGTTTTAAGGATTAGGCAGAAATGTTGATGGCAACAGATGGCTTGTTCCCTCCAGGAGGATTTGAGTGTTTCTCTGCTGGCCTCTGCTCAGACTCAGGAAGTGGCCACAGCCCTTTCCTGTTCAACCCAGAGCACGGTAGGGCCTCCCTTTCTGCCTGAGGTTAGGGATCTGGCTGGGAAACACTGGAAGCTGACTCATGTCCTGGAGGAACCACCATATGGTAAGAATATCTGTAAGAAGGTGGATTCCAACCTAAGGGGTAGAAATGAGGAGCTGAAAATGCAGCTGAGAACCCTGTTTCTTCATGGGGGTCCTGAATGGAGTGGAAGAACCGGGTTCAGGACCCTCCAGGTCTTTGGACAGTGAGAGAGAGCTGTGTGGTCCAGGTGAATGCTGGGAACCTTCCACATGGAACATTCCAGGGAACATGAAAATGGACAAAGAGACCAATCCAGGGATTGCTCTAGAAATAATCAAGGTTTCTCCTCCTGGTCCTTGACAGCAAGGTGGCCATTCTTGGAAAAGGAGAAAGCCTGTCCGTGCCGCTGCCTAAAGCGTGCACAGCCTCCGCGACACTAGAGCACAGAGCTGAAGGAACCTCAAGAACAGAGCGGAGGGAGCTTCTGAGCCTTGCAGACCAGGGACACGGGAGGCACTCACCTTTGAAGGGGGACTGGGCTCTGGTCACAAGGAAGAGCTTCTTGCTCTTGCTGTGCCGCTCCTGGCGGATGTGGTAGCCCAGTGTGTTGCAGCGACCCTTCTTGCAGCTCAGGCACAGGCCCTGGCTGAAGCTGTCCATGTCACTGCACTGGTAAGCCATGCTCTGCATGTGGTCGTGCAGCAAGGAGTCGATGAAGAGGTGCACCGACCGCTCGTGGGCACACTTTATGGTCTGGGAGATGGCTGGAACCCAGGGCAAGAAGAACATTGTCACCTCTGAACTCCAAGGGACCCCCAACTCAAAGAGACATCTTGTTTCTCAGCCCACAGAAGATTACTAGTAGCATCCTGCAGGGGTAGGGGTAAGATTGCTGAGGTTGGCTCCCTGACATCAGCAGGAGGTAAGAACAGCCAAACACTAAAGAGAGTAGACCCCTCTCAGCCATTTAGTGTTAGGGAAAAATCCTCGGCACACAGTCGGTGTTTTCATATGCACCCCACATCCCTGGGAAAAGTCAGATTATTTAAGAAAGCAGAGTAGCGTAACTTATTTTAGAGATATTTCTCAAATGGTTAAAAATGCCCAGATGCAGGGGCCTGGAGTGGGTGAGCTGGCTCAGGTTGTGCAGACTGCCTCTCTCCCTCTCTTTCTTTTTAATTAGAACTTTATGGTTACACATAGTAGTTGGGTTCATCCCGACAAACTCAAACATCATGGAAATCCATTTCAGTTCATGATCCCCCCTTTTCCCTCCCTGTCCCCTCCCCTCTCCTCTTCTCCTTCCTCTACTCTACTAGACTGCCTCTTCTTTTAATAAAGGCAGATCAGTGAGGCACTCCTGTGGCATGCTAAGACCCTTCCTATAATGGCTGCCTCATGTCCCAAAGTGGCCACTGCATCCCCTGGGTCTGTGAAGCCAGCAATGGGACTGGATTAAGATGTGCCATGGCAGGCCTGTAAATGTTGTTAAAGGGTCCACCTCAGCTACTTGGGAGGCTGAGGCAGAAGGATCATGAGTTTGAGCAACCACTTTAGTGAAACCCTATCTCAAAAAAAAAAAAAAAAAAAAAAAAAAGGGAGGGGTCTGGGGAATGTAGTTCAGTGATAAAGTACCTGCCTAACATGAATGAGGCCCTGGTTTTAACCCCAGCACTGGAAGAAGAAAACAAAACAAAAAACAAAACAAAACAAAAAGACATGTCCCAGTCACCAATCACCGGGACTGAAGAGGTCTAACATTCCCAAAGCAAACTTACTAGTTTTATCTTCCATTAATTTTTTTGAACATGGAAATAATAATATTTATTCTCAATAAACCAGCAACATCCCCTCATTAAAGCATCTATTGAGCATCTAACTTTAAGTTATAGAATTGTCTAGTGAACCTCTAGGATCATGGGCTGTATTGAGCCCAACAGGATTTATCTGCTTTATTGGGCTGTTAACTATCAGCTATAGGTTGGGAGGAATCTATTAAAAATTAAGAGATTCTTTCATGAATTTTGATCTTAAAAAAAATAACTCTCCAAATTTTAACCTAACTTGTAGTGAATTATTCTTAAGGAATATTAGGAATCACCACAAGACATGTGAAATACCTAAAGGTCTACCTATAAAGGTCACAGGTGACTTTGCCACAAGCCATGTTTCCAAGCATTTCAAGGCTAAACCAAAATTGTTCATCTGAGGTTTGGGTCACCCATGGCTGCATTTGTTGTGCATTTACCAGGAAGGCAGGTCTGTGCTGCTGCCTTCCACTTCTTGGGGCATCTGCTGTCAATGGGGATACTGAGCCTCAAAGACATTGATGCTTGCTAAGGTGGTGCACACTTGTAATTCCAGCTTCTCAGGAGGCTGAGGCAGGAAGATTGCCAAGTTCCAGGCCAGCCTGAGCAACTTAGTGAGACCCTGTCTCAAAATAAAGTTAAAAGAACTGAGGAAGTAGCTCAGTGGTAGAGCACTTGCCTAGTATGTGCTAGGCCCTGAGTTCAATCCCCAGCACCAGAAGGGAGAAGAAAAAGACATTCAATAACTCATTGGAGCTCACCCAGCCAGGAGGTGGTAAGGGTGGGGAAGGCAATTGTCCGGTTATGCTCTGTTCAGGAGTGGCTGGGAGAACTGCCCTGGAATAGGAACACTTTCAAACACAAGGGTGGAGACAACTGAGTCCCCCTCCAAAGTCTGGCAAGCCGTGTATGTATACTTGATTATATCACTTTGAAGTTTAGCACAAAAGAGCAAATGGCAGAGATGTGTTTACCAGGCAAGCAGTTATTAAATAGTACCCTGTGGTCTGTGTTAAGCTTGGAAAGGGTGGCAACGTGGGAGGAGGGCTGGGCTGTCAGCAGGAACCACTGGTGACCAGAGGGGTGGTGACCAGGGGAGATGGAAGCAATGATAAGGGGAAGTTCCCAAAAGGCTTTCTGAAGCACAGGCGGGCGGAAGGCTGGGAGTTCAGCCAAGGACATGATGTGGAGTGTGAAGGTCATGCTGGTATGTGAGAGGCCAGGGTGGTGATGTAATCCTGACAGCGTGGCTCTCAGCTCAGTTTTAGATGACTGGGGTGGGTGAGAAGGTGGAGTGTGGGGGACTCCAGTTGGCTTGGAGCAAATTGGCATGTTTTAATCAGGATGTTTTATAGTAAGGAGAAATGCAGAATGCCTGTGGAAGGTGCGGTCACTGCTCACAGTTTTGTGCTCTGATCCTGTGCATGTTATCCATGTTAATGTTTTTGGGTTTGAGGACCTGAGACAGAAGTGGGATGACAACCCAGAAAAAGCCAGATAAATTCAGTTTCTGCACTGAGGTAAAGTGGGTAACAGAACCGATTTGTAACTGGATTTCATGCTGGAAGAATCTCCAGGATCTGCTGATCCAGCCTCCTGGAGGTGGGTGAAGAGTTTATTCCCACTCTGTGTGACCAAGGATAAAGATGCCAAGACCTATTAAAACAGATCCTCATGTGGAAGCCCCCTGAGTGAGGACACTTCCTGAGAAGAAAGAATATCCAGCAGCATCAGGACTCAACTTTCAGAAGGGCTAGTACCCCTGAAAAGGCTTTGCTTGGGCACATTGGGCAAGGGTGAGAAGTTGGGGTTCCTGATGATGTCCCTCTGCTCATCCTCAGGGACCATCAGCCCTTACCCACTCCCCACAATCCCTCTCTAGGATTGGACTTAGTGATCATAAACCCTGGGCCCCTACCCTTGCCAGACTCTGCCCAGAGTCCCACAGGGTTGGTAGACATCCCTGGGTTCCAGAGGCCCCTCGGGGGCATGGGAAGCAGGCCAGTGCTCTCAGCTTCTTTCTCACCGTTTAAGCCATGCTGTGCAATGTGTTTGTAGAGTTCGAGGAAGTGGCAGCCGGGCTGGAAGGAGCCCCCGTTGGGGTAGAAGTCATAGTGCCCCACGGGCTGTTTGATACCCACGCTCAAGCCCATGTGCTCTTGGGTAAAGGTGTGAATGGCGTCCACAAAATTGGCATCATCTGGAGAAAGACGGTCACTGGGGGAAGTTCCCTCAAACAAAGGGCCCGCAGCATCCAGCCCTAAGGGGAGAGCAAGGATAAGGTCAGGGGAAGAAATATACTTTTTATCTGTTTAATATTATTACACATTTATGAGCTAGCAGGAAGAAGAGAAACCCAGGGTATAATCTTTCTCCAGAAAATTTTACCATAACCTTTCTGCAGTAAAACCACAGTAATTCATGGTGCTGAAAATTAGACACAGCCTGGGCATTACCTGGTGGGGAAGAGGTTTGCGGAGACTATCCAATGGTAGAAAGAAGGTTATGAGAGAATGCTTGATTTATTTAAGCAAATCAATTTTAAGTACCTCTCAAGCTACTTTGAAGAGCATTTGTTTGCATTAAAAAAACCCCAAAACCTATGTGCTCATTATATATAGTTCGAACCTATCCATCAAAGAAAGAATTTATTTGCTGGATGTTGTCAATAGTTTCCTAAACAAGCTGGCTTTTCTCCTACACTAATGTCATTTCATTGGAATGTCCAGAACAGCCTTAGGACATCACCGTTCCAGGGTGAAAATGTTCTGAGCCAATAGGCCTGCACAAAGCTCTGGTCCACAAGTGACAGATGTGTCTGCATGAGATGAGTGGCAGCTCCTGACTGGCTACTTGGGGAGTATTTATGCATACAAGGATTTTTCTATTTTTTTTCCATCTGTTTTCTCTGGAGGACCCTTTGATGTCTCCCTTCCCCACCCTGGCTTCCATTCTTTAGTAGGGAGAAGGGATTGAGAGTGGGCTCTGAGTACCCCTGCTCTCCAGCGTCACCCACACAGTCTTGGTGTGATCCTATTCCTTTTTTTCTGCAGGCTGACTACAAGATAACAATAGTGCAGTGAGCTCTCCTGCTGCCTCTGGTCAAGCGGGCCTGGCTAATAATGCCTGTTGTGACCTCCAACACCAGCCAGAATGGAAAAGGCTGGGGGGCTCAGGCCTGAGGCCACCTCGCTGAGTTCTAACTCAGCCTTCTGGTCCTGTTTCCACAGTCAAGGCCAGGGATTAAAGTAGTCCAGGCCTCCCACTACCAGAAAGATGGAGAAAAAGAGGAAAAAGTTGAGGAGATGAGTTCTCATGAAGACAGACATATTCAGTTTAAATGTCTGACATTATCTTATTCTTTTTCATGTTAAAATATGGTTTTATGAAGGAGTGGTAGTTGTAGAAAAGTAGTTGTTCTAAAAACTATTGTTACTTGATAAAAGAAAGTCACAATAGTTCTGTTTTTCATCTTAAAATGTGCTTTGTTTAGCCTGCTGGGTCTTGGTGATTAAGTAGGAGTTGGGTAGGTCAGATGGGCCTGATTGGATGAGTGGTGGGCACAGAGAATATGATATGCAAAGTTCAGAGAGGTCACCTGTGTTTGTAAAGAAAAATCCAGGGTCATGGAGGCCCAGAGCTCTAGAAAGGAGATGGCAAGAGGAGAAGTTGGAGAGCTCGGGGGACACTACACTGAGGGCCTGGCTCATGTCTCCTAGATTTCCTTTCTGTAGGTGTCAGTGATTTTGCTGTGGAGCAATCTGACCAAGTGTGTGTTTTTTTGGAATCCAAGCAGTGCAGGTGGTAGGGTGAGGTTGATGTGAGGGATGCTTGGGAGGAAAGGTCTTCTTGTACACACACAGCTCTTCCTGAGCACTAGGGCCATTTATGAGTGGGGTGCAGTTTGGGGTGAGATATTTGGTACAGATTCCCACCCTCAATTCAAATGGGATCCAGGGTCAGACACATGCATTTCACAAGTTTGGAGAGACTGAGGCACTAATTATAGCTGGTGTGTTGTAACAAATTAAGGCTGAATTCATCACTTCCTAACTTGTCTGCATTGGACTTTTTAAACTATAGATTAAAAAATAAGCCTTTCTTGCTGTAAGCATGTACTGAAAGTCCCGTTTCTAGTCCTATTTGGCACATTTAGAAGAGGCATTCATTTGAGGAAAGGCAATAGGAATAAAGGTCGTAATTTTCTCTGAATTCTCTCTCGGAACAGCGGCAATTCATGACAGCGGTCATGTCTGAGAGAGTGTTACGAGTCCTTCCGTGAACTGGAACCTGTCAGGGAAGAAGTCGGGTGTTTTAATGATGAGACTGTGGAGAAGCAGGGACGATAGCGAGAGAGCCATGAGGAAGGGTTACCTGTAATTCTCCCGATCTTGTGCTTCCCGCCGATATAGCTGCCTGCAAATCCTGAGACATGAGCACCCAGGCTGTATCCAATTAGATGAACATTACTTCGAGAAAACTGAGCAGTTACCTGGAAGACAGCAGCAAGATGGTTGCAGGAGGATAGGCACTGCCCACCCGAGTGGGTCCACCTTTGTCTGGGCACTGCTCCTGTGCTTTGCGCCTGCTCACAAATGCGGAGGTGCAAACTGTTAACTGGTTTCTCACTTCAGAGCCTCTGTCCTCTAGTTGGCTGGCCCTTCTTTCTAGTCAGGTGCCTGGGATTCTGCCTGGTGGCTGTTGCCTCCCACCTGCCTGTTTTCACCTGGCTATTAATGCTTTATGGAAACCATTACACTCATCTGGGTGGGGGCTGATGGTTTCCAGGGTGCATTTAAACCCCTCAACACCTCTAAAGTGCAAAAGGTGTGGTAGGTGGGGTGCAGGGAGATTAAAGTCTGCAAAATAGGGGATCAGGTTGAGCATTAGATAGAGGCTTGGGGTCTGGCTTCAGTCCTATGAGCTTAGGCCCTCTATTTGGGTTGCTGTTGGAGACCATTTTATTCCATGCACACTCAAGGGAAGGGTGAGGAGGGCAGGGGGGGGTGAGGCTTACCTCCAGCCACCGGAGAAAAGCTGCCACCTCCTGGCCCACGATTCGGGTGTTGCGCACGGCGATGGTATAGTGGCGATAGGCCAAGGTGATCCAGTCTGCCAGCCCCACATTCACCGGCTGGGCTGTCCGGGACTTGAGTGCAGCCGCCATCTGCCAGACCCAGCTCTCCAGCATGCCGTCCACCTGAGAGTGGCCCATAGACTGTCAGCCTTGCCTGAGGGCTGAGGGAGGGCCGTGCTGATTCCCCTTCTCCTCGTTTCCCCCCACCTTCTTCAATTCTTGTACAGTGCTGGACTCTTTTTTCCAAGAGAAAGGGCTAGACACAGGGTTTCTCAGCCTGGGTGCTAACAATATCAGGGGCCAGATCATTCTTGTTGTTGGGGACTGTCCTGTACATTGGTCAGCAGCATCCCTAGCTTTACCCACTAAGATGCCAGCAGCATCTTCTACCCCACGTTTTGAAAACCAAAAACATGTTCAGACTTTTGCACCTGAGAACCACTGTCATAAATTTCCCTTTTAGGCTTTCTGAGTCCTTATGGAAAAGTCTATATAAATCATGTCTCCAAATCTGACCTGTCCCTTGAGGTCAGCTACAGGCCACCTCCTCCTGTAGGCTGCTCTACTGCACCTCTGAATCCCCAGTTGGCTCCACCCTACTGGCTTTGGTGGGACTAGCAGGGGCTTGGAGAATTGTCCTGTGTGTGCACCCTGATGGAGCACTATCTGCAGGGTGCTCTGAATGCAATCAGAGAGCAAAGCATTTGCATTGTGTCTTGAAGGATAAGCAGGAATTCAGTGGAAGGAAAGAGGTGTGATGGTGAGTGGTGAGTGAAGTAGCAGCCGGGGTGAGAGGCAGAAGAAATATCACAGAATCATGAAAGTGCAGGCAGTGTGGTATGTCGGAGGTGAAGCTAGAGGGCTTAGCTGTGGCCTCACATGCCATTTGGGGGAGAAGATGCAGTTATTTGTTTATTTATTCATTTACATTTATATTGGAGATTGAACCCACAATGCTTTATCACTGAGATACATTCCCCAGTCCTTTTTATTTTGAGACAGGCATTTTCTAATTTGCTTAGGGCTTCATTAAATTGCTGAGGCTGACCTTGAACTTGTGATCCTCCCTCCTCAGCCTCCTCAGTCCCTGGAATTATAGGAGTGTGTCATGGCACCCAGCAAGATGCAGCCATTTAATAAATGTTTACCAAGTGCCTTCTGTGTGCATGTGGCATCCTGCTCCAAATCCAGGCTCTCCCACTTAACTGAGTAAGCTCAGGCAAGTTATTTAATACCCCTGTGTTTCTGTTTTCTCATCTGGAATGTGGGGATAATAATGCCCTTCTTCCAGAATGGTTGGGAAGCACTTAGAACAGTGCCTGGAACATAGTACAGATTCATTAAATTGTCTGTTATTGTGGCAGAATTAATAGCAGTAGCTATATTCCAGGTTGAATAGGATTTTGAGAATGAAGAACACATTTTGGTTAGAGGATCCTCTTATCTTCATGTTGCATTTGTAAACAAGACTCATTCATTTGGTCATTAATTCAGTTAACAAATATTTTGGAGCCCTTTATATGTAATAGGCACGATCCCACAGTGGTCAATTAGAAAAGAGTAGGACAGAATCTTTTCCAGTAAGAACAGAGAAACATTGGCAGACAATGACAAAACTGAGCAGCAGGGCAGAGCTGGAAGGTGCCCAGGAGGGTGTGGGAACTCTGGGGACCCTAAGGTGCCCTGGGGAAGGGCTGGATGGAGGCAGTGCAGACCTGCAGGAAGACCTGTTTGCAACTGTGTCCTCAGGAAAAGTAGGAGTTATTTAGGAGAAGAGAAGAAGAGAGGATGCTCTAGGCAGAGGGCACAGCCCAGCCAAGGCCAAGCAGAGAGCTACAATCAGTGAGTATGGCTGGAACCTACCATGGGAGGCAAGGAGGTGAGGAGACGTCAGGGAGGCGATGGGCAGGCAGGGGCAAAGGTGGACTGGAGGTGAGAGGAAGGAGATAGATGAGTCTGTTTGCTCTCCAAAATGGGCTAGATGAGGTTTTAAAAAAATTTTTTTTTGTAGTTGTAGATGGACAGCATGCCTTCATTTAATTTTATTTTTATGCAGTGCTGAGGATTGAACCCAGTGCCCCACACATGCCACACAAGCGCTCCACCACTGAACTACTGCCCCAGCCCTAGATCAGGGTTTTAAGGGCATTTTTTTTTCAACAAAATGGCATAAAAAGTTTTCCAAGTCATGAAAGAGATGCCAGAATTTTTAGAGGCTTCAATGTGTGAGCTGAACTTCAAATCATTGGTGGATTGGAATTGGGGGGCAGTTTCCTTTTGGAGACCAGACAGTCCTCACAGGGTTTGACTTCACTCTGCCCACAATATCCTTTCTCTTCTTTATAGTAATAGGATGTTTAGCACCACCAGAAAGCTATACATTCTATTTTTTTTTCTTTTTTTGGTGCTGGGAATTGAACCAAGGGTGCTTTACCCCTGATCTCGCTAAATTGCTTAGGGCTTCAATAAACTGCTGAGGCTGGCCTTGAACTTGCAATCCTCTTGCCTCAATCTCTTGAGTTGCTGGGATTATAGGCATGCATACTCATGCCCGGCAGGCTACACTTTCTCTAAGAGGCTGCACTTCTTAGTCACCTTTCCACCTAGGTGTGGCTGATGGATATAACTGGAAGCATTGCACAGGTGCTTCTGGGAGGTGAATTAAAAAAAAAATACTCCTTAATTGTTAGCTGCAAACAGATGATTTATATGCTATGTGAATTATATTTAAATAGAGCTATTTTTTTTTAAACCTTGCTTCTTGAGCCCTGTATACCTCCTTTACTATATTGCTGCCTGGAATCAAGATGTGGTGGCTGGTGTTCCTGCTGACATCTGCTTGTCTGCCAGCCTTGGGGTCATCCACAGGCTGCTGAGAGCACATGCTGCTAGTTTGGACCATGAGTGCAAGGGCCACACTCTAAGGTGGCAGAGCAGTAGGCCTGAAGGAGTTGGAACCTTGAGGAGTTCATTGACCAGCGCTGTCTAGCCAGTTTTGAATGACATCTCTCTGGATCATTGTGTAAAATGGAATCAAACTCCTGTTTTATTTGAATCACTACTAATTTAGGTCTGTTATTTGCTGCTGGATTTAACCCTTACGGCACTAGATTTCATGAGGACCCCATGTCTTTTGCTTCCTGCCTCTCCTGGTGAAATATGGAGATTCAGGCAGGACCTTCCACCTGCACAGGCTGCAGTCCCTTCAGGGCCTTAATGAGCTGCATGACTTCTTTGAGCCACATTTTATATAAAACATGGAGCTAATTATATTTTCCTTGCCCTGTTCACTCATGGAATTGAAATAACCAATGAGATAATGTGTAGGGAAGCACTTGGCAAACCAGCATGTTCTTTAGAAACACTACATTGTTATCATCAGAGCCCTATCTTTTTATTTAAAATCGAACATACCAGGAAGAAAAAAGCAAACGAGAAAGTAAAGAGAAAAAGGCACGTCCATGTTTCCTACCGACCACCCGTGGATTATCACCACCAAAGGCAGCGAGGAATTGAAGCCGCACTCCCACAGTGTGTCTGGGTGATTGAGCCAGATCTGACAGCCCTTGTTGGTTTCATCTTTGAAGAGCAAGAATCTGGTCTCTGTCTCCTGCAAAGATTTCTTTGTTTCGACAGCTCGAGATCTTCTCCCAATCAGCTCTGGAATATAAAATTGCAGACCATGCTCAGCCTGGCTTCTGTTATTGTGAGGTGTCAGAGATCAGCATGAGTTGCAGCTTTGGGGAATCCAACAGAGCCTTTGTAGCTGAATAGCCAGGTGATGGAGGTTGATCTAGAAGGACCCAACAAAGGGGCCGGAGGGAGGTTAGATCCTTTAATCCTCCACCCTGTCATCCCAGTGACCAGTCAGTCAGGAGTAGAGGAATAGCTCTGGGGGATGGGGAGTGTAGGTGAGGCATTGGGACCCAGTCTTGGAGAAGGTGAACCCCTTATCTAGAATCTCACTGCCCAGAACTGGGTAGAGTCAGGATGGGAACCCAGGTCTGTCTTTCAGTGCTAGGAAGAGAGTGGAGAGAGCATCTTAATTAGATAACACTGCAGCCTGTTCTCACTGCAGACACCCCATATCACGCAAGCCTGGCATAGAAGAGCCTGGCTGGGGTAGGGGTGGGGAGGATCACCAAGGATGTAATATATTGGTAAGGGAGAGGGCATTCAGGTACAGCTTTTCAGGGAGTGGGGAGCTGATCCTGGCCTTGAAGGGTGATAGAGGCATGTGTTTGGGGAAGGCAGTGGGCTTTCTGAGCAGAGGGAACAGCAAGAGGAAAGCCTCAGAGGTGTGAACATCTGTGGCCATAACAAGGCAGGAGGCCAGTGGGCAGCAGAGCATGCAGGGCCGGGATGCTAGGGAGCCTGGGCTCTCTGGTCTAAATGACAGGGAAGGTGCCATGTTTCCATGGAGTGGCACATAAAGATGGGTGACATCTTCCTGCCAAGCTTAGGGATCAGGCCCAGAGCTACAGGAGGAAGCTCTTGCCCTCCCTCTTGGTAGAGGGTGGACTCCCCTGTGGCTGAGAGGCAGACACATAGCCACGCTGACATTTTTAGTCAGTGACTTAATTCAGTCCAATTACTAAGGACCCTGATCATTCTTTCTGAGCATAAAATCATGCAGGCTACTCAAATAATAAGTCTTGGGCTTTTGGTTTCAGGGGACAGCAGGGCCAAGAGATGATGAACCTACCAAGTGCAAGGGGAGGTATTAATGAAACCAATTTTCCTACCCAAAGGTTATTAATTCCAAAGGTTATTAATTCCCAGCAAAGGGCAATGATTTTTCACTATGATGACAGAATGAAATGCATCATATTTTATTTAAAGAGATGTGAGCGAGAATCTGAATTAACCATTCTGAGAGAATGAAAGAAAATGTCTGTGGCCCAGCTGGCCTTCCCCAAGCTTATTCACTTCCTGGCTTGTCTTCAACCTCTGAAAGCCAGCTCTCAGCCCTCTCCCCTTCCCTCTGGACTTCCGAGACAAAAGCACAAGTGTCATCTTGCACGTCTCTGTCAGCTTCCCCATCAGTCCAAAGTCTAGTGTCCCTAAATATCCCTAGAATCTAGTGCCTTCATTTCCACACACAGTCTTTTTGCTTGGGCTATTGAAACAGCCTCCTCACTGGTCTCTCTCTGTTTGGTCTTCTCCCTCTTCCCTCATGCAGCTGCTTCAAGGATCTTTCTAGAACAGAAATGACTACATCTTTCAGTGACTTTAAGTTTCTTGGCAGGCAGCCACCGCCACCACCTGAATGACTGTCCCTCACTCCCAATTCTTCCCCTCCCTTCACTGTGCCTCCAACAGCTGCCCCAGTGCTGTTTCACACCCTCCTACCTTGGCAGTCTCACTTCCCCCACCTTTGTTTCTCCACCTGAAACTCCGGTCCATCCACTAAAACAGCCGAAGCATCACACCCTCCAAGAACACAGAGATAATTACTCCCCTTGCTGGAAAACTGGAGCAGTTCCAGGATCCCTGATGTCCAGGGCCTCACACTTTCCTGGTCCTGAAATTTAGGACGGTTTCCCTAGGCGTTGTTGTACAAAGAGGTCCTTGGATGAGGCAGGGGCTGTTGTTTTGACATCAAAACAGCCCTGTACCGTGTCCTTGGTCCTAATGCACTTGCCCGGTAGGCTGCTTATTCCTTTGTTTATTTACAAACAGAGTCTCACCAAGTTGCTGAGGTTGGCCCTGAACTTGTGATCCTCCTGCCTTAGCTTCTGGAGTTGCTAGGATTACAGGTGTGCACACTGCTGCACCTAGCTCTAGGCTGGTTTGCTTAGGTTTGAGTTTCCTCCACCAGGGTAGGAACTCACGGGAAGTAGCCCTGAACACAAGGTTTGTGCTAACACTCAGTGGATGAGGGATGTGGTGTTCTGTGGGATCTAGGTCTCAGATCAAAGGCTCACATTCAGCCTGCCCGTTATTGGTACATTGGATCTACTATAACTAAGTTTCTTTTATCAGTGATGGAGAAGTGACTCCTTCATTTCAAGACAGGTTTTTTAATGCTAAGAGGACCATATGAAAATAAATTGGGGATAAAAATAGTACCTATCTCATGGGGTTGTTATGAGGATTAAGTAAGATATTTGTAAGGAGCTCAGAACAATGCCTGGCACATAATTAGCACCTATGGAAAGGTGTGTTCGGAAAATACATGCTGATTGGAGCCCCAGCATCTTGCATTTTTGATCTGTGAAATCCTTCCTATCTGTGAATATTTATCCTGGGGACCTCACAGGACAAATTCTGTCTTATGTGTATTTACTCTGGATTTAGCTGTGAGAACAAGCTCTGAAGGGCCTCAAGACTTTATGGGAGACACAATGGAAGAGTTGTCAATTGGAAAGGCCACAAACAATGCAGCAGAGCAGGGCCCTTCTGGGGCCTTTGGCTTTCTTGAAGGTGTGTGAGGAAGCTGCACATACAGTACCGTTTAGGTGTGTACTCATTTGTTCATTCTTCAATAAACACTAATTAGGCATCCATTAGGCCCAGGCCCTGGCCTTGTGCTAGCTGGAGGCCAAGGGGCGTGGCCTTTGCCTTTCAGGGGTCCCCAGCCCTGTGCGTGAGGCAGGCATGAAACTCAGCCATTGATCACTGCTGCTGTAGTGAGCAGGGGCTTTAGGGAGACCCCTGGAGACCAGGAGGCACCTGTCAAGTATAGAAGGATGAATGATTCTTTAGGAGCTCATATCCATAAGAAATTATTGAAGACACTGGGGCTCTGGGGCCTAAAAAATGAAGATTTAGTGGATATCAGAGTTGGAGGGCTGTTGTAGAGAAGAGGAGTAGAATAACTTCCAGCAACTCCAGGAGTGAGAAGGAAGATGGATGGGTGGGAATGATATGGAAGAAAAAAAATTGACTTTAAGTAGTTCACAAACATTCATAGTTGAAGAAACTGGGGCAAAGAGAAAATAAGGACAGTAAAACAACAAAGACAGAAATATTATTAACACCCTGAATGAACACCACGTGATCCTACAAGGCTGCTGAAGATGGGCCACAGACAGATATTGTTCTGGGCTTCTTATTGGCTGGAGATGCCCACATACCCACACTGGTTTCCAGCGCGTTTTAAGCTAGTATACATCAAGTGCTTTCTCTGTGCCAGGCTCTTTTCTAGTGCAGAGGAAAACTGGAGCAGTTCTAGGATCCCTGATGTCCAGGGCCTCACACTTTCCTGGTCCTGAAACTTGGGACGGTTTCCCTAGGCGTTGTTGTACAAAGAGGTCCTTGGATGAGGCAGGGGCTGCTGTTTTGAGCACCATTTCTACAAAATATACAGCAGTGAGTTTGATGTGGTTGACTCAGGGAGCCTAGCAAGCCTCAGTGGGAGCAGTGCAAATGCATTTCAGTTACTGCAAGTCTCTGAGGGACTCTTTGCTACCTCTGAGGAAGCAGCCATATTCTGGGAAGAAGGGGTGGTGATCCGGAGCTCAAGTGTCTCACCTTCCACAGTAGCAGAGTCTGAGTATCCCTTTCTTGGGACACACAGAGCACTTGTGCATCCTCAGGTAAGGACTCACTGTGGGGTACCACACCCAGGTGTTACTGAGATCTCTTCCCCAAGCCTTTATACAGCCAGCTCCTGACTGGGCTTCTCCATCTGGGGATCCTTAGTGTGCTGCAAACTCAAGCAAGCCAAACAATGTATTCTCCTCCTTCCCAACCCATTCTTCCTGTGTTTCCTATTGTGGTTCATAAAATCATCATCCATCCATGCTGTTGATCAAGCTAGGAAGCTAGGAGGAACTTAATGTCCTCTCTCCCCTGTCCAGGGGGTCACCAACTACAGAGGACTGTGCCTCAGAATGATCTTTTCTACCCCTTGCCCTGGCTTGGTCTAAAACTTTATCCTGTAAAAAAAAAATTGTGGTGTTACAATAGACTCTCAACTGTTCTATTATTTTTCTCTTTGTATAATTAAAAGATGCTTGTTGTATATTACAAATATACAATAAGTGCTGAAATGAATAATTTTATTTATTAGACAAAACACAAATAACATTTGGGATTTTTCATTCTGATATTTTTTTATGGAGGTATTGTTCCATAGATATTTATTTGGAGAGTTCAAAGCTGAGATCATAGTACATAAATGCTCTTAATCCCTCTTTACCTATCATTATAGTTTTCTTACAGTACCAAAAATTATTCAAAAACATGCTTTTGAAAAGCAGCATAATAGATTTACCTGTTCCATTATTGCTGGAAATTTTGGTTGTTTCTAGTTTTTTTCCTCTATTACAATGCTCCGATGCACTGATGACCATCTTTATAAATAAATCTTTGTCTACATCTATGAGCATTTTCTTAGTATATATTCATAAAACAGACTTCTTAGTTCATTAGGTCTGATCCAATTGATATCTCTTTATAGGCACACACATATCCACATTGGTTTTCAGCGTTTTTAAGGCTAGTGTATGCCAAGTGCTCTTCCTGTGCCAACCACTTTTCTAACAATCTTATTTGTATTGACTCATTTAAACCTCACGACAACATTATGGTAAGCTGCAAGGAAAACAAAGGATTCTGTTAATGATAAAGAAATTGTTTCCACATTGGAGGAGATATATAGGAGATGCACCGTCTTCAGGCATATCTTCCAAAATTGTCATTTTTTTCGTGTCTTCAGGAGAGATAAAGGCACACCAGCGGGAAGAATTTGGGGATGATGCTGTGGTTTTTTTAAAATATATTTTTATTTGTAGTTGGACACAATATTTTTATTTACTTATTTATTTTTATGTGGTGCTGAGGATCGAACCTAGTGCCTCATGTATGCAAGGCAAGTGCTCTACCACTGAGCCACAACCCCAGCCCCTGATGCTGTGATGTTGAGAGGGGGAATATTAACAAGGTAAGAAGTCAAATCCTTCAAGGGAATCAGTCTCTGTATCCAGGAAAAGGAACTGACAGGCCAGGCAGCTTGGTTTGTCCTCTGTAGGACAGCAAGTTCCTAGGGCAGAAAAATTATCCTCAAAATTAGTCCGAAGGAGAAGCTGGGCCCAGTCATTACATTTCTAATATAAGATTCCTTGCGGCAAGTGATTTCTCTATTCCTAAGTCAGCTCTCAGGATTGAGGGCTTGTATATTTCGTACAAGAACAAATTATTTCATTTTCTTTTGGGTAAGGACATCATCAGGTGAGTGACTGCAGGCAAATGAGCTGGGCCACCTGGCGTTAGAGACCCTGATTGGAGTCAGGCTCTGCCTTGTGCTGGCGATGCCTATGCTGGATGCTTCTGCTCAGTTGACTGCTGTCAGCGCTTGCCATGTACTGACTGATGCTAAGGACACAAGTGCCTGAGACAGGAGCCCCAGGTGTTAATATGCCTCTCACAGAGTTGTTTGTACATCTTTACATTCATTATTTAATTTGCTAATGTGTGTGTGTGTGTGTGTGCGCGCGCGTGTGTGATTTTGCTTTGTAAACATGCACTTCTGAAAATATTCCCAGACCTGGCAGGGGGCCTCTGGAAGACCATAATTTCACAATTTCCCTGAACACTCTCCAAGTCATGTTCTCTGCTCGTGATGGAACAATCCTATGAGATTAATGTAGCTGCAGCTCTGACCCTGGCTGCTGTGGTGAGGCCAATGATTTGCAGGTGGGCAATGGTGACTTCAGAATTTCTTGAGTGTTGGTAGAAGGAAAAAAGCCCATGTGAGAATTTAGTCTCTGCTGGACCTTCATGAATTTAGCTTTAAGCTGCTGCTGAACTGTGCTTGATGATAAGTACATTCTGCTCAAGAGTATATATGGTGAGGGATGTTTCTCCCACTCCCGCCATCTTGAATTTTGGCCTGACCTGATGTCCCAGGCTCCCACTTATGATCTTGAAAACATTTCTCTGCCTCAGTTCCTCAATTTGGACAATGTAGTTACTAATTTTTCTAATGTCTCCTGCCCACCACCCCCATGCATCGAATTAATGGCAGAATTAAAAGAACTCACCTTTCCTGGCATCCGGGTTAACATATTTCTTCTGTGATGGAGGACAAAAGCCTCAACCCAAACCCCTTCCATGTTTTGGGACTCTTCCCATCCCTGTGTAAAGCTCAGAGGGCTGATGTTCCATGTCCCATAAAGACTAATGTTGCCAACTAAGCTCCATAGTTGCTGAAGGGAAATATGTCCTGAATCACAGAGGACAGCTGTCTATGGGAAATATCCCTAAACTAATGAGGGGACCAGTAAAACAACAACTAAAACATCTCACTCCTGAAACACCTGGCAGAACTGTTTTATGCCAGCTTCATCCTCGGATGAGATTTCCCCCTTCCTTCCCAGAGGTTACTCTAAGAGGGTTCTTGCCCAGCTGAGGGGGTTGTGTGCTGGCATCTGATCACAGTCAATCAGGGGAAGTTCCACAGGAGCTGGATCATCTCAGGTCTTAGACCTGCTCTTGGAGTAGAGGACCTTGGTTTAAAATTAGTTTGCCAAGTGCTGTTTGGATTAGTAAATTAATTTAATTGAGTTCTTGTTTCAGATTTTTGTTTGGATGTTTAATGACTGTCCAGACCCTGGCTTTGAGTTTCATGTGACCTTTTTCTCCTCCTCATCTCAGGTATGACCTACACAATGACCAGGTGAGGCTTCCAAGGAGCAGAGGAGGGCTGAGGCAGAGGACCTAATTATGCAGTTTAAGGCATTGTCAGATGGTCTAGCAGTCAAGGACCTAGGAGCACGGAGTCCTACCTCAGCCCAGCACCACCCTCCTCGTGGAGTTCCTGCTGGAGACAAGTGCACTGGGGTGTTGGCAGGTAGGGTACGTACTGCTTTAGTATCAGCAGTGCTTGTGCCTATAAAAGGAGAATGAGAGCCACTTCCCTCTCCATGGACAGCTGTCAGAAGATGAACTGGGTACCTTACACCCAAACGAGGAAAGAAGAGAAGATTGCTGTCTCCTTTTCAATCTGGCCCCATGGATGAAGAGACCCAAATGGGCCCACACCTTGTGTGTGACTTGTTACTGCACAGTGAGACACACGGCTCTGGGGAGGTTAGGAGCCAAGGCTCTGGAGTCAGCATGTTTGGTCACCATTCTGTTTCTTAGGCTGTGTGCCATTAGCTACTTAACTTCTCTGTGTCTCACTTATGAGACTAACATTAATGCCTACCTTATAGGAATATTATGAGTTATAGACTAAAATATATTGTTTTAAAACAACTTGATGGCAAAATTTATAGATTCTTCTTGGAAATCCTTAGGGACAATGCACGGTTTGTCTTTGGTCATAAGACCATTTAATGAAAAGAGTGAGTGGATTTAACGCAGAATATGTCTATTTACTTATTGACAAAGAAGCTGGCTTCTTTTTGAGGAGGGGTGTTCTTAGGAGGGTCCAACAGGTCCACTTGTCAAGCAGACCACACTGGATAAAGTGAATGGCTTTTGCTATTACTAATTAGCCACAATCTAGCATCCCAGAATTATACTATTGGAAAAGATCTTTGAGAGCTTTCTAGACAGAGTTCTGATCTATGAGTCTCAGTGATGAGCAGGAGCTGGCTCTCAACTGTGTGCATCTCTTCCCATTTTTCCATGTTCTGTAACTTAACATTGGGAGTTTGAAATTGGCATGTGCTAGTATTTACACCATAGAAATTGGCATAAGCTAAAAAATCAAGTTTTCAATTTAATTTGATTACTTATTTTAATTTGATTTTTTTTTTTTGAGAGAAAGCACCTGTTAGAAATTTAAACCCACCACTGTGTGAGATGTTAGCTCACAAAACTTTTGGCGAATGACAGGTAACACATTTCTTTAACTTTTTTGTATAGCAACTTGCAGGGGACTACGTTCCTACCAGTTTCTTCACCCTTGCTTTGCGCAAAGGTCATTCTGTGTTGGTCATTGTTTCCATCAGGCTCGGCTCTGAGATACACCTGCTGCATGCTTGCTTCAGAAATCCCGTTCTTTGGGCTTGTGCTTGAGGTGTGAGAAGTGCAGGGTGGCGGCCGAAGCCACGCCCTCCTCCCACAGGAGCAATTTAGAAGCCTGGCTGGTTCTTGCTCCTCTGGGTGTCACCAGCCCTTGTCCCTTCCCCAGCGGGGAGTTAAGCATCCACTCTTTCTCATCCCTGCCTCCTTCCCTGCCCAGATTGTCTTAGGAAAATTGTTTTGGCAAGTTTATTCTTTCATAAAAGATGGGAAAGTAGGTTGGATTCAAATGGCTTCTGCTTTCAGTCCTAGAAACATCTCCAAGCTAAGAAATGGTGGGGGTGGAGAAGTAAACTCCAAGTAACACCTTGATGAATGACCATCCTGGGAAAAGATGAGGACACTGAGGCCCAAGAGGCGCACCCACCCACCCACCCACGCTCATGCAGCTCCTTAGGGACAGGAGAGGAAATTAGAGCACTCAAGGCCAGCACCTGTCTATGACACTGTATCTTTTTAGCAGAGACCCTGGTGGCTTTTCCTAGGCTGGCTCTACTTCAGTCCGTGCCTGGTGATCGCACGAGTGGTTGACATATGTCAACTGTTCACCCCATGCTACACACTCTACTAAACCCCTGAACATACTTTATCTTAGGTCTGAGGTCTGCAGTGCCCCGCTGGGGTGGGTGTGTTCTCTTCACTTGTCTATTCTCTTATTTATTCATTCATTCTGTTTTTTTTTAAAGAGAGAGAGAGAGGAGAGAGAATTTTTTAATATTTATTTTTCAGTTTTCGGTGGACACAACATCTTTATTTTATTTGTATGTGGTGCCGAGGATCGAACCCAGCACCCCGTGCATGCCAGGTGAGCGCGTTACCGCTTGAGCCACATCCCCAGCTCATCATTCATTCTTCTCTCCATCAATATGCTTCCTGAATACTTACTCTGTACTGGACTCTTTTCCACACATGAAACTTGCCTTCAGCTAAATCATTTCTAGAGTGAGCATCAGGATTTTTCCCTATTCTTTTAAAAAACGTGTGTGTTGCATAAATGCAGAGAAACAGTTTAAAAAACACGCTCACAAGCTCATCATCCCAGTGGGCTGACTTTTAATTTTCTCTTCCTATGCTGTGTTTAGAAGCAAATGTACTTTCACACAACTGTGCAGACGTAATGATTTTTGCTTTTTTCACTTCACATGATGTAATAATATAACATCTCTCCATGTTGCTAAGGTGTTCGGGCTCATCATTTGTAAAGGCTGAGTAATATTCCACAGAAGGGATGTGTGATAATTTATGTGTCCACTTCTCCATCACAGGACAGGCAGTGTTTCTAATCTTTCACATTTATAAGCTGCATTGAATTTCACAAAGAGATCTTTCCCTTATAGGGAATGGTCACTGGGATGAATGACGAGATGGGCAGTTTCTTGGTTAAATAGTGATCACGTTTGCCTGTAGGAGTTAAAGATGTCTTACAGGCAAGTCCTTGACAGGGTGTCAGCCACACATACCATCAACCCAGGAAACCCATGCACACCATACAAGGTCCCCTTAAAGGTGATATGGAGATGGGTGGACCTGGGGAGGCCAAGCTCAATTCAAAGTAAAGAGCTGTTTGTGGAGTTCTCACTTACTCCGTCTAGTCCCTGGACATGTCTTCTTCCCATCCTTATAATACCCCTTTAAGGTATGTCTTATTCCCAAAGAAACTTGGGTCTCAGAGAGGCTAAGTGTTTTTCCCAGGACACAGGATGCCAGTGAGCTGGACCTCCAGCTCAACCCAGTCTGACTAAGATCTGCTCCCAACCTCCCTTTCCGCTAAACCACCTGCACAAACAGCCCGTTTCATGCTCGATGCTGGGAGTCAGTGCTATTCTCATCTCCTTCTTACAAGGAAGACACTAATGCTCAGGGAGGTTACACGGCCTATGGGGCAGAGGCATAGGTGGAATTTGAACCCAAGTACCACTCTGTAGCACAACCCAAGCCACTGAGAGCTGAAGGCAGCTCCTTTGCAGTCAGGACGTTAAGTCTCCAGTTGGGACAGACACATAAACCTCCTTTGCCAGGACTTCAGCCCCTACAGGAAGTACACTGACCATGGAGTTGCTGAAATGAGTCTTTTTACTTTGGTGCTACGTGGTATAATGTGGCTGTGTTGCCCTGCAGGTGTGGTGACTTAGTAGGAGAACCAAGAGCCTGACCTGAAGGCATTTCACATGAGACAAGCACTGAACAAGTTTTTTGGGGGCTGCTGCCTTGGCCCTCATGGGCAATATGGCTTACACACCCCAAACGATTCCACTCCTTGTAGCTGCCTGAGGACTGTGTGACTTTGTTCTGGTTGACCTTGAGCAAGCCATTTCATTTTCTAGGTCTGTTTCCTCAGTGGGACCCTGTGGGGCTGGGTGGAGCACTCTGAGGTCTTCGCAGTGGGGTGGCGAGACAGCCCCAGCTCTTGAGTCAGCTGGAGCAGGACTTTTGCCATAGCTTTTTCCAAACCAGCTGGGTCTCAGTTTTCACCTTTGGAAAACCAAGAAGTTTGGCAAAACTCCCAGAGTCCTTTTGGTTCAGAGATATTCAAGTCTTAGCACTACCTCAGTACTGACCTTGAGTAAGTTAACGATGCTATGGAGAAGTAAGTTTTTGAGGCCGGAGTTAATTAGGCCACAAGAAAAGTGAGAGCCAGAACAGGGGTGACCTGGGAACACCTGGCTTTGTTCCTCAGGAATGTCCCCTCCCCTGAGCTGGAAGCAGGTTCTATGCTTTGCAAAGGTAAATACCTGCAATGCAAGGAAAGTTTTGGGCTTTAACTTGGACAAATAGCCCCAAGGTTAGTCTTTAAGGCAGAAGTAATCCATGGGACTTGTGAGCTAAAACATAAGGGAGATCATCTGGGACTGCCTGATGAGGAAATGGGCCTGATCCATTCCATGAACCACCCTAGGGCTTCCCTGCTAGGGACCTGGTAGTTGGGTATGCTCTCAGGTACTAGAGCCCCACTATGATTGCATTAGTTCTTTCATTCATCAAACTTTCATGAGCACCTGCCATGTGGTTGGGGTTGTGCTTAACGTTGTAATATAACAGTGAGTGAGACAGACCATGCTTTCAAGATCATGGTCTTATTTTGGAGACAAGTAAATAAACAACTGTTCCACAGTTTGATAACTGTTACCATGGCTGAGGAATAAGAGCACATCTGCCCAGCCAAAGGGAATCTAGTAAAAAGGCATCCAGGGGGACCCTGTTGGTAGGCAGTGTACAAGGTCCCCAGATAATCTTGAGTTCCAATCAAAGACTGTTCCTGATGGGAGTAAGGACTATGAAATGTGGTGGGAGCACAATCCTGTGTGTGGCCAGTGTGGTCACCTCTAGACCCACAGAGCTTGAGTCACGGTCACAGCCTGCACCTTGGCTTTCCTGAGGCCCTTGGAACCTCTCCTCTCTCTGGAGACTTGCTAGTCCCTGGGGTCTGGAGCCCAGATGTTCCCAGCATGTTCCTGATGAAGAAATAAGATGTCAGTGAATGACCCAAGGTCCACAGCTCACTAAAATGTCAAACCAAGAGCCTGAACCAGTTTTCTACCTCTTCCTCCATATGTCCAGGTTCTGAGATGACACATTTCCTGGACACTTGCTCCACTTATATTGAAGACACTCTTTTGGACCTATGTCTTCCCCTCACTGCTTGTGTCTGGAGGCCCAGCTGACTGCTGTCTGACCCCTTCAGACCACGGACATGTACCCCAACTATTTCCAGGCCACACTGGGAGTGACTGCAGAGGCAGGGTGGTGTAGTAGAAAGGACGCTTTGGAACAGCACTAGTTAGCTGTGTGACCTTGGGAAGCTTGTTTGAGAACTGTGAAAGCCTCAGCTTCCTTCTCCTAATTGGAAATGTGAAGACCTATCTCATAAGGTAGCTATGAAAACTGGATGGAACTTGATGAAATATCCAGTCCAGGGTGTGGCATTCAATGCATATTTCCCTTTCCTTTAAAAACTTATCCAAGGTCTCTTTCCTTGTGGAACCCATAGTTCCTTTCAGATACTCACAGGTAGTTATCCATCAAGGCCTTTGCTGGCCTATTTAGTCCCTTTCTATGAATTATGTGCACCCCTTTTAGGTATTCCCTTGCTTTAGATTCATGGTGTGGCACTGGGAAAAAGAGGCCCCTCTTTGGGATGAGAATTTCAGCCATACAAAGCCTTCAGTTCAGACAATGGTAGAGGAAGGAGAAGACATAATGATTCAAGTAAAAGAGAAGGTCTCTCAAGTTAGTCAGACAGAGGAAAAGATTCAAGTAAAAAAGAAGGTCTCTCAAGTTAGTCAGACAGAGGAAAAGATTCAAGTAAAAGAGAAGGCCTCTCAAGTTAGTCAGACAGAGAAAGAAAGTGTAAAACAGAAAAAGCCATCAGGGGGAAAGTTACAACAGGAGATTGCTACTAACACCTTTCTATCACCAGAGGGTGTAAGTGTCCAACCAACAGCACCACCTCTACAGGAGACTGCTACTAACACCTTTCTATCACCAGAGGACGTAAGTGTCCAACTAACAAGGCCACCTCCATATGCTGGGAGGTCCCCAACCCCCGCAGTTGATAGTTGGGATCCTGAGACAAGATCTCAAATATTAACATGCCCTGTATTTGAGGCAGGAGGGCAGCGATTTTACCAAGTTTTAAATTTCAAAACAGTGAAGCAGCTAAAAGAGGCTGTAACAACCTATGGTCCTCAAGCACCCTTCACTGTAAGCTTGGTCGAATCCATTAACAACTTGAACATGACGCCAGCAGATTGGGCTAATATGTGTAAAGCTGTGCTAAATGGAGGACAATACCTGTTATGGAAGGTTGCCAATGAGGAATTTTGCAAGGAGACGGCTAGGCGAAATGCAGCAGCTGGTTATCCTCAGAGAAATCTAGATATGTTGTTAGGAAAGGGACCTTATGAGGATCAGCAGCAACAAATTGCATATGATCCTGGCGTATACGCACAAATTGCTGCAGATGCAATTAAGGCATGGAAGACTTTACAAGGACATGGAGGTTTACAAGGTCAATTATCTAAGGTAATACAAGGAGCTAATGAACCTTATGCTGAATTTGTAGATAGGCTTATTCAAACAGCTACCAGAGTTTTTGGGAATACAGAACAAGCAATGCCATTACTAAAACACCTGGCTTATGAGCAAGCGAATCGTTGGTGCAGAGATATCATTAGACCATGGAAACATGAAGATTTAAACACATATATTAAATTATGTAGAGACATTAATGAACAAGAGCAAGTCGTGGCAGCTGCAGTAAAACAGGCTTTAGATGCCAGAGACATTAATGAACAAGGGCAAATTGTGGCAGCTGCAGTAAAACAGGCTTTAGATGCCAGGCCAAGAACATGCTACAATTGTGAACAAACAGGACATTTTAAAAGGAATTGCCCCATTGGAGGAGGGTTTAACAAAACTAGGTATCCAAGGAGTAGAATACCAGGTATTTGCCCACGATGCCGTAGAGGGAGACATTGGGCTAATGAATGCCGTTCTCAAACCACCATAGAGGGTACTCCATTATCAAAAAACGAACAAGGACCAGGTGTTTATCCACGATATCGTGGAGAAAGGCATCAGGCTCCATTGCCAAAAAATGGACAAGGGGGCCCAATGCTCCGGGGCCCAAAACCACAAATATACGGAGCACTGGAGGAACCCAGCAACCCCATCAGGGTAGTGCCCAGGACACATTGTCCATCAGATCCCTCATCAGACAAACCAGAGGGAGCGCAGGGTTGGACATCTGCGCTTCCGCCAGAGCAGTACTAACTCCAGAGATGGGAGTTCAAATCATTCCCACAGGGGTGAAAGGACCTCTTCCCAAAGGAACAGTAGGCTTATTATTGGGACGCAGCTCTTCTACTCTAAAAGGACTTATGATAAGTCCTGGGGTAATTGATCCTGATTATGAAGGTGAAATAAAAATTATAGCCAGTTCTCCAAAGGGTATATCAGTAATTTCACCAGGAGATAGAATAGCACAGTTACTAATAATACCCAGCCTACATGATAAATTTTCCAGTCGTACTGTAGAAAGAGGTTCCAAGGGATTAGGTTCCACAGGTGTAGATTGGGCTATGCTTTCTTTAAATTTAGATTCTCGCCCCATGCTAAAACTAAATATTCAAGGACATGAATTTAATGGGCTACTGGATACAGGTGCAGACCTTAGCATCATCTCTCGTCAAGAATGGCCAAAACATTGGCCATTACAACAAGCCACTCAAACGCTTCGAGGCCTAGGAGTGGCGACTAATCCCCATAGAAGTGCAATGGTATTAGATTGGAAGGATCCTGAAGGATGTGAAGGAACTATACAGCCATATGTATTGGATCATCTTCCCGTAAATTTATGGGGACGAGATGTCCTAGATCAATTAGGTTTGACATTAACAAATAACATCAACCAAAATGCACCCACTATTATGACTAGACAAGGTTTTAGGAAAGGAAAAAGATTAGAAAAACAAGAACAAGGTATAGCAGCACCAATACAAATAGATCAAGGAACAGACAGACATGGGTTGGATTTTCAGAAAGGGCCACTGAGACAATAAAAATTACTTGGAAATCAGAAAGACCAGTGTGGGTTCCTCAGTGGCCCCTGACTAAAGAAAAGATACAAGCAGCCCATGACCTGGTCAAACAACAATTAGCAGAAGGACATATACAACCTTCTGTATCTCCCCATAATACTCCCATTTTTGTCATCAAAAAGAAATCTGGTAAATGGAGATTATTGCAAGATTTAAGAGCCATTAATAATGAGATGGTTATTATGGGACCTGCTCAATCAGGGATTCCTCAGTTGTCTGCTTTGCCAAAAACCTGGTATGTTTTAGTTATAGATATTAAAGATTGTTTTTTTTTCAATTCCAATTCATCCTGAGGATAGTCCACGTTTTGCATTTACTATCCCTGCACTGAATCATGAAGGTCCTGATCAGAGATATGAATGGAAAGTACTCCCTCAAGGGATGGCTAACAGCCCAACTATGTGTCAAATTTATGTTAACAAAGCAATCCAGCCACTTAGAAATCAAAATTCTGAACTACAAATATTTCACTATATGGATGATGTATTATTAGCACACAAAGATAAAAACACATTGCTAGAATGTTATGCCACACTTACAAACTTATTAAAAAATTATAATCTAGAGATAGCAATAGATAAAGTACAATTAAATTCTCCAATTAATTATTTAGGAGTTCTATTATCCTCAACCATGGTCCGTCCACCAAAAATTCAAATACGAGTAGATCAACTCAAATCACTTAATGACTTTCAAAAGTTATTAGGAGACATAAATTGGATAAGGCCTTATTTAGGTATACCAACAGGAGAGTTGGGACCTTTATTTGATATCCTAAAAGGTCCATCAGATCCAAATTCACCCCGAATGTTAACGCCTGAAGCAAGAAAGGCATTAAAAATCATTGAAACATATATGGAAAATATGCATTTGGATAGAATTGATATAAGTTTGCCTTTATTATTTATTGTACTACCAACAAAAAATATTCCTACAGGAGTATTTTGGCAAGAAGGTCCATTATTATGGATACATTTATCTTATTCTCCTAACACTATTCTTACTAGGTATCCTGAGGCTGTAGGACAATTAATACTCAAAGGAATAAAAGCAGCAAAGGGAGTGTTTGGAATTTCTCCCAATAAAATTATTACTCCATATACTATGAATCAAATTGATGAGTTAGCTAATGAGTTAAATACTTGGGCAATAATCATGTGCAAATCTAATGTTTCATTTGATAACCACTTACCATCTAATCCTTTATTGTCTTTTTGGTCATTGCATCCTGTAATTTTTCCAAAAATGACAAGAAAAACACCTATCATGAATGCTCCAAATATATTCACTGATGGGTCTAATAATGGTACAGCAGCAGTAGTTACCCCTGATCAAACTTTTACATTTTTAGTACCCAAACAATCAGCTCAAAAGGTAGAGCTTAATGCAGTTTTACAAGCTTTTGTGATGTTTAAAGATTCTGTATTTAATTTATTTTCTGATAGTCAGTATGTAGTTAATGCTATAGTATCTCTTGAAGATGCTGGTAGGATTTCCCCTTCTTCTACTGTTTTCTCTTTGCTTTCCACTATACAAAGTCTAATCTGGGACAGAAAAGATCCATTCTTTATAGGACATATCAGGGCACATACAGGATTGCCTGGAGCCCTTAGTTTGGGCAATGATTTAGCAGATAAAACTACACATGACATACATATTTTCTCTACACTAGAAGAAGCTATAAATTTTCATAAAATGTTCCATGTCAATGCTAATACTTTACAAAAGCGTTTTAAAATAACTAAGGAACAAGCTAGACAAATAATAAAACAATGTCAAAATTGTGTGACCTTTTTACCACAAGTTAATCTTGGAGTCAATCCTAGAGGATTGATACCTAACCATATTTGGCAGATGGACGTCACACACTTGCCAGAATTTGGAAAATTAAAATATTTGCATGTTACAGTTGATACTTCTTCTGGATTTTTGATGGGCTCCCTTCATGCCGGAGAAAAAACTAAAGATGTTATAGCTCACTGCTTACAAAATTTTGCCACTGTGGGTGTTCCAAAACAGTTAAAAACAGATAATGCCCCTGGTTATACTTCTACCTCTTTTAAACAATTTTGCTCAACATTTGGCATTACTCATATAACAGGAATCCCATACAATCCACAGGGACAAGGCATAGTTGAAAGAGCTCATCAAACTATTAAAATGTACTTATTAAAGCAAAAAGAAGGAATTGGGAAGGGGTATATATTCCCCAAAGATAAACTTAAAATAACCCTTTTTACTCTAAACTTTTTAAATTTGGATTCATCAGGACTTAGTGCTGCGGAAAGGCATATGTGTCCAAAAAATGTACATAAGCCCAAGGTACTTTGGAAGGATATTCTAACAGGACAATGGAAAGGTCCTGACCCAGTAATTGTCTGGAGTCGGGGGTCTGTTTGTGTGTTTCCACAGGGAGAACAGCAGCCGATTTGGATTCCAGAGAGATTAACCAAGGTCCTGACCCAGTGATTGTCTGGAGTCGGGGGTCTGTTTATGTGTTTCCACAGGGAGAACAGCAGCCGATTTGGATTCCAGAAAGATTAACTAAAGCGATTTCTACAGACCAAAAAGAAGATGATTTGGCTCAAATCCATAACAACTGATATCCAAAACTCCAGTTTGGCTATTCTTACATCTGCAACAGAACCAGGATGCTTTTTTCAATATCTATTTTATTATTGCCCTTTGCCATATCATGAAGTTCTATTTTGTTTTTTGAGCTCATACAGACCTAGGTTAATGTTTTGCTGATCAGTTCTATTTTTTGACTATAGAGTTTTTAAACATTGCAATGGAGATTTCACCTGTAAAAAGTTATAAGGCCTTTACTATAATGTTATGTGTTGTATGTATTATGTTATGTGTGCACACTTGTGTTTTGTGTTATATGTTTGAATGTCCATATATCATATATGATGAGCGCTCATGATAAAATGGATCCAAATATTTTTTTTTTCACGTGATTTATATGGTTTAATTTATATTGGGTAAACAACTGTTGAGGATTGTTTTAATATGTAAACAAAAAAGAAGGTTAACAGATCTGTTTGTTTACTTTCACCTTTCCTTTTCATTATATTTAATAATTCTCTTAAAGATAATGTAAATTGTTAAGAAAATTGTTTTCTTTTAGTGCCTTCTGTAATGTTACATAATTTTTTCTTTAGCCATTATTGCCAGAATTCCTATCTTCATCCCAGTGCCGGTGAAGACAATGTAAATTGTTAAGAAAATTGTTTTCTTTTAGTGCCTTCTGTAATGTTACATAATTTTTTCTTTAGCCATTATTGCCAGAATTCCTATCTTCATCCCAGTGCTGGTGAAGTCAAAGATAAAACCAATCTACACCTTCTACAATAGCCATCACTGAACTGCTTGCAGAACTTGCCTGGACACATTGTGAGCTCACCTGTATGCATTTTGAACTATCTGTTGGTGCAGCGACTTGTGGTAGTGTTGGGGTATTTTTGCTGATGATGTCACCGGTGGTACAATTTTTCAAAGGAGCCCTCAATTGGCTTAATGTCATGACATTTTGCATCCTCCTCTACTAGTGATGGTCTAAAATTTGGGGGCCAACAGAGGTGAGGCAAAGAACCTCACCCCCCCACTGGTGCAAAGGCCTATCCACAAGTATGGCTGTATGCTGGACCGGTAGTCAGTGACGGGTATGATCCAATTGCAGTGGTACCAACCTAAGACAGGAGGCTGACGCCTAGAGGTCAGTTCATCCGATGACGGGTAAGGACCATATGTTGAATTGGACTGCCTAACAGGCACGGTCCCTAAGCCACATGCTTGTTGTTTAAACAGAGAGGGGGAGATGTTGAGAGCCACAGCCGAAGGGGCCCCAGCAAACTTCCAGCTGCCAGCAATCCAGCTGCCGGCTGATGATTGGCTCACAGCGGCCCCAGCAACATCTAGCTGATTGGCTCCTTGGCCCCAGCAACATCTAGCTGATTGGCTCCTCTGCGGTGATGCTCATTGGACTGTTTCCCTGCCCTTTCAGACCACGGAGCTGCTCATTGGGGGACTTTTTGGCTCTGCCCACGTGACCCAGCCAATCGGCCTCAAGAGCAGGAGGATTGTGGGAGGTGGAGAGAAGCTTGTGGGGGGGAGAGACAGGCTTGAAAAAAGCCGGTGGTGGCAGTTGAGGCTCTGAGGGGTTTTTCCTGAGAGGCTGTTTGTTTGGCGTGTTTTGTTCTAAAAATAAAGTTAGTTTCTTTTGACAAGTGGCTCCTGATTGTGCCCAGCCAGACTGCGGCACTCTCAGGCCTGGTTCTTTTGGGCAATAGTAGTCTATTGACTTTTTGTGGCAGATCAGAGGCTTACTCTGCTGAGTCCCCACCTCTACCATCTAGGGTGCTGTAGTCATGGTGTTCTGTCCAAATGAGGAACTTCCAGGGTCAATGCTCTCTGCTAAGGGGAAATAAAAACAGATCTGATTGCAAAACTCACTCAGCCAACTTTCTGCCCTTACACCACTTGCTAAGTGAATACATTTCCTCTCAGTCTCCCTTATACTTTGCCTAATCTTCTGCATTTGAGAGCAGAGGTTCTCATGTATTCATGTGCTTAACATGCAGACTCTTGGGCGTCATGCCCAGGGCAACTGATTCAGTAGGTTTTGGAATCTGTATTAACCCAGAGTGGCAGATCATTTGGAGAATAACTTATCCAGTGGTTATGAATATGAGCTTTGGATCTGGGCTAGGATCCAAAGCTTGGCTTTGCCACTAATGAGGTATAATTTTGGGCAAGTTTACGGAAGCTTTCTCAGAGGGTGATAAGTAAATGAGAAAAAGGTGCAAAATACCTTTCACAATGCCTGGTGTATAGCAGGTGCTCAGTGAGCAGAGGTGGCAGTGTGGTACTGGTGGTTCTGGAAGTGGTGATTGATATTGCTATTACAACATCTTTCTTCTTGAAGAGTCCTTCCCACACCACCAGTCACAGGTGATGAGGAGATAGAACATCAGACTCTATAGGATAACTCTATCAAGCTAATATGGGATCACTTTTATTTCAGCAGATTGGATGGGCCAGAAGATCGTGCTGAGCATCTTCAGAGCAAAGCGGAAGCTTCTAGAAGACATAGATCTCCCACTTGGACTTTCTCCAATTCACCAGTCTCCAGTGGGTGCATGAATAAGCCCAAGTGAGACTCTCTCTGAGGATTTTGAATCTCTGCCTCTGCCTCGTTTGGGGAGCAAACTGTGCTAGCCTCTATTTCTGGCTGGAAGTCTAAGATATGTTGGCTTCCTTGTAGGAAAGAGAATTAAAACCTGGCAGTGGGCAAGATGGAACCCCAGTGACAGAGGTCAGCTTGTCAGTAATGGCCAGAGAAGCTCTGAAAAATTTTTTTTAAAAAATCCTATTTGAGGAGACTTGGCTTATTTCATATTAAGACATACTCAATGATTAAATGATTCTGTGTATACTGGTGCTTGGATGACAGAGCAAAGAAGCAGAACATATATAAAGAACACCCAAATACATAATTTAAATTCAATATTTGGTAGACATATCATCTCAAATCAGTGGAATGGGGTAAAGATGGGCTTTAAAAATAAGTATTGGGAATCCTGGAAAAAGAAAGATAAAATTGAATCCATACCTCACACCATATATCAGGAAAAACCCCAGATGGATCAAATTTTAAAATGAAACAATGGAAACCATAACACAGCTAGAGGAAAAATAGGTGAACTTCTTTGTAAACTTTTGAGCAAGAACCTCTATAACTCAAAATCCAGAACTTGTAAAAGATTAATAAGTTAGGCTACATTAGCTCAAACAAAAAAAATTTCTGAATAAAATAAAAATACCATCAGTACATCCAAAAGATGAATAATAAAGTGAGAAAAACAATTGCAGCTCATAATACGAAGGGCTATAATCTCCCTGATACATAAGGAATGCTTAGAGATCAAGTAGAATAAGCCCGAAAACCCCTAGAAAAATGAGCCATGGGCACAGAGAGATATTTCACACACACAAAAAAAAAAAAAAAAAAGAAAGAAAAAAGAAAGAAAGGAAGGAAGGAAGGAAGAAAGAAAGAAAGAAAGAAAGAAAAAAGAAAGAAAGAAAGATGAACTTTTAACATGTGAAGAAATCCTTGGCCCCAGTCCTCAGAGGAAACATTCAAGTTAGAGCTGTATGGAGGCATAGGTTTCACCTATCAGATTGGTAAACAATTTAAAATGCCACACCCCTTGATGGCAAGACAGACAGGAGTGCAAAATGGTACTACACTGGTGGAGAACAACGGGACTGAACAACAACCATGGGAGGTACAACCAGACTGACTCTTTCCCCAGCATTTATCTCCTGGGAATTTACCCTGTGACTCTGTCTGCACATTATGAAATAAAATGAAGGCGGGATCATCCATAGCAGTATCGTCTGTAATGCTAAAATACCTTCCAGTGTCCGTGGAGAGTCCCTATAACTAAACTGGGGCACATCCCTCAATGGAACACTTTGCGGTTGGACTGAGGAAACACCCTGTACTGATTTACAAAGATCTTTAGAATGTGTTGTGGAGGTGACAAAAATAAGGTCTAGAATGTTATCTAGATACCTTTTGTGGAAGGGTGGGAGGATAAGTCAATGAATTCAAATTTGTTTTTATCTACGTAAAGAAACATTGGAAAGATACAAGATGTTCCCACCAGTGGGAGAATGGGGAGATGGAATGGATGAAAACATTGTGAGGGATAAGACTTTACAAATATAGTCTGTTATGTATTCTTTTAATCTATAAGCCATGTGAATACTTGCCTCTCTAAAAAAAAATAATTTTAAGCCAGGTGCAGTGGCAGCAACTCGGGAGGCTAAGGCAAGAGGATTGCAAGTTCAAGGCCAGCCTCAGCAATTTAACTAGACCTGTCTCAAATTAAAAATAAAAAGGGCTGGGGATGTAGCTCAGCAGTTCAATTCACAGTGGAGCAACAGGTGCCACTCAGCCTCCCTATCCTCTCAGCTGCTTGCCTAGCTAGATATCTGGACCTCAAGCCTTGAGCTCTACCTTTACTCACCTTGGCCCCAGGGGCTCTTGACTTCTGCTGTGGAATAGCTGATTATTAGGTCAGTCTGTTTCCAAGATTGACCTGAGAGAGCAAAGATGACTCAAGGGGTGATGGTAGCCTTGTAGGGAACTTCCCAGAGAGGAAATTTCCTCTCTGGCAGAACCAGGCCTGGAAGATGACAAAGTGCTTGGAGCCACGGGGAGTCAAGGTGCAAAGAATTCTAAGGAAGGAAGCTGGCGTGGAGCTCAGAAGTCCTGTTGCCAGGGCTGTGCTGAAACTCAGTGGTGCCCACTCCGTTGGCTTTGCTTTGGAAGGGGTGCAGAGAGGGGGAGAGAAGCTGGTGCCTCTCAGTCAGGAATCTGTGCTTTATACCCTCCCCAGGGCTTCTTGGAGGCCTTTGAGAAACTGAGGCTTTCGCAGCCATCTGGCCTGGTGTTCATGGAGTGCTAGGAGCAAGCATATTTTAGATGTGTCAAAAGTGACAAATGTTGGAAAGTGCCATCGGCATCTCTGGGAACTCACAGTTCACACTGGCAGCTAAGATGTGCCAGGCTCTTTGGAAGAAATGGAACTCAGGAGGAAATTGGGAAGTCTTTAAAACAAGCAGCTCCTATCTAGTTGTCCCAGACATAAGTGGCTATAATGTGGGCTCTGCTGAGGGACAAAGATCAGTGAAGATGGGGATGGACCTTGGTAATACCTGAGATCTTGGCAGAGGAAATGGCATTCTGAGGGGTTAGCAGAGACAGGAAGGAGCAGGAGCACGTCAAAACAGAAGCAGGCAAGCAGGAACCTGAGGCTGAGTGGCAGAGCTTGCAGATAGCACTCTGTGGCTGCAAAGCCTGGGCCTGTTGGGTGCTGCCTGCCAAGACTAAGCAGGGCAGCAGTCAGAGCCAGTGCAAGGCTGGAGGTGAGCCGGGAGCCTTGGCCCACAGTGAGGCTGGAACAAGGCTCCTGTGTGTCTGGATTTGAAAATGCTCCAGGGATCATGTTACTAGAATTCAACATTGACCCTGAAGGTAGTGCATCCTAAGGGGACAGTGTCTTGGTGTTCTATTTCCAGTGTGGCCTTGTTTGCTTGTAGTGTCACTGGTTCTCTGTCTCTGCAGGGAGGTGGCTCATCCCTGGCTACTTGGAAACTGGGATGGGGGATATTGAGGCAGCATCTGGGTGGGACATGTAGGGTCAGGCAGAGAGAATCTCAGGAAGAGAGGAGAATCAGGGACCCTGAATATGGACCACTGGGGTTCTGGGTGCAGGTAGTGGGGCAGGGCCCAGTGGGACAAGCCCAACCAGTCTTTTGAAGAAGGATGAATGCTGCGGGGATGTCAGGGATAGATGGGGAGGCCAGCCCCACCCTGCCTGCCCCAGGTGCCTTCTGCAGAATACACAACAACTCTGTCTTCTGATCATTGTTTGCCACCTCAATCCTGACCCGAACTCCCACAAGCAGGAGAGAAAGAGGGAGAGATGACAGAGTCATAGTCATCTTCTTCATCATCCAGACCCCGATCATGGTCATCCTCATGCCTGGTCTTCTTATATAGCCTATTTAACTGGCTGAGGACTGAACTTGTCCTCCCACCTCCACCTCCACCTCCAATGGGCTCTGGATGCCTTCCTCATCCAGCTCATGGATCCCTCTTCTTCCAGGCACTGGTTCACCCCTGCTGAGTCCTTTCCCACTCCTCCTTCTTCCTTCCCCTCCTACTGTGGGCGAGTGCAGCTCACTGTAGTGTGAACATGAGCACTGCTTTCCTGCAGGATCTGCTTTGAGCCTGCTCTGTTCATACCCTCCCCACCCTGTAAGGTGCCGCTGCAACCAGAGTTGTCCGGAAGTCCCTGTCTCCAGGCCTTTGCCCTTTCATTTCCTCATATAGAGCCTCTCTTGCCTTCCTGCACATCAGCCCTCAATTTTGAGGAACTAGAGTGTGTGGAAAGCTCTCTTGACAGCTGGTCAGGGGAGGGTCTTTCTCTGTGCCACTCAGGCCCCTGTGTGGACATCTGGGTAGCTCTTTGTTTCTTGGCTCACTTCATGATTATACTATTAGATATACATGTCTTACGCATCTGTGTGCTCCCAGCACCCAGCACACAGCCTGCACAGTGGCGGGCTATTTGCTGAATTCAATTAACAGGATAATTTCATCTTTCTGCCTTCCTAGGGAAAAATTTGTCACAGTGAGCCAATACCAGGAGGAGGGGAACCTTCACTCTTGCACTTTTATTTATTTATTTTTGGGTACCAGGGATAGAACCCAGGGGTGCTTAATTACTGAGCCACATCCAGCCCTTTTTGTATTTTATTTAGAGACAGGTCTCTCTGAGCTGCTCAGGGCCTCCTTAAATTGCTGAGGCTCGCTTTGAACTTGCAATTCTCCTCCTCAGCCTCCCAAGACACTAAGATTTCAAGTGTGGGCCACTGCACCTGACCACTCTTTGACTTTTAATATCCTCAGTCTCCTTCCTGTGGTTCTGAGCCATTGGGCCACTATCACAGCCATCACGGCCTCTTTCTAACCTTTAGGGATGAGCTGGAAAGAAAGGGACTACAGACAAAAAAAAAAGGTTCTGGACTTTCTTTGGAACTATAGTTGGTCCTTCTTTTGTTACTTTCCTCAAAGCCCTCCAGACCCAAACAAATTTTCTCTCCTCTTTTCCCTTGTTCAGTAATTTCTCCTTTATTTTAAGCTTTTAAAATTCAGTTTTAAAAAAATTGCCTCTGTGAAGCTTTTCCTGATCCCACACAGTTTCTTGAGATATTAACAGGAATTTTACAGAAAAAGGAGTTTTGTGGCCACATAAAGTTGGGGGTTGTATTAAACAACATTCATCAGGTTTCCTGCTGGCCAGAGAGATCCCCTAGCAGGCTACTGTGTGTTTAAATCTCTAAAAGGGACATATGATATATGGTGGGCTGCAGACTCAATGACTTTGGAGCAAGCTGATCCTCTGCATGTTTTTCCCCCAGGCATTTCTGGGACTGATGTTCCATGGAACACACTTGAAGAAATTCTATTCACAGACAGATTTCCACGGTACCCACATCCTGAAGAACTGCAGTCCCACACTCTTTGTTGGGTATTGTGACCTAAGGCTAGTTCTCACCCCCCTGAGGAAGGCAAGGCCCTTACGCTTTTGCCTCAGGCCTTTGCTCTTGCAATTTCCTTTCCTGAAACCTCTTTCACCTTCCCAAACATCAGCCCCCAACCTTGAGGAACTAGAGTATGCAGATGCAGGAAAACAGAGACGCAATGATGCAGGAAAGGAGAGAACCACGTGATGTCCTGCTGCACTCATCAGAGTCGCTGATTCCCATCCCCCAGAGGTGACCTTTCAAATTTTTGTTGTGTTTCCTTCCATTCTATTCTGTGCAGACATAAGTCATGCATGATTTTACTTATGGGTTTTCTTAAAGTACATAGGGTCTTTGGTTAAAATCTATGGAATGAATGTAATGGGGCACTTTATAGCCAGTCCCTTCTTTTAATAAATTAGAAAATAAACTGCCCCACAAAGTTAAAACATTTGTCAACCAATTATTGGATGCTGAATCTAAAATCCAGGTTTCTCAACCCTCCTTCTCATGCTCCTTTCACACACTCTTGCATTTATTTATTTCCTCTGACACAGCCAGTTTCCAAAGAGAAAAATAAAAGATAGCAAGAAGCAAATAGCAAAGATACTATGGTGGATCCACTGAGAAGCTGTTGGGGGAAAGGTAAAGTGGAATCCCATCTGCTCTGTTCACTACAGTTCTTCTTACTCTAGGTTTTAGAATGTAAAGAATTGTATGCTAAGAGCAAGGGCTGCCTTGCCAAGAATAACTCAGGAAGAGACACAGTACAATCCCCCGGTCTCCAGTGAAAATGAACTGCTTAATCAAAACTGCTGTGTTCTGTAAATATTCCATATATTAATGAAGAGCTCTGCAAATAGGGGCAGCTCCTAAGTAAGCCTCACAGAGAACCCAGGAGGACCTAAAGGAGACAGAGAATAATAGTGGATGTTGCCCTGTTGATGGTTGGGGTGGGGCACTTGCAGAGGAGGGGACTTGGCTGAGCCATCAAACACCACCCACGTGCACCCTGCACTCAGTGCAGTGGCAGGTGAGCTGGAGGGTGCAACACAGGGATTCTGAAGCTCCTCTCACAAACTTTTGTTTGCCTGACTGGTTAGCAGAGTGGCTTCTTTAATTATAATGATGCTCATACTTACCATGCACTTCCTGTCTGCCCTGCACAGTTCATTAACCTCTCACAAAACACAGGGCTGGGGCTCACACCCAGGCAGTTTGGCTCCAGAGTCAACATTCTTTTTTAAGGGGATGAAGTTCATTTATTTATAAGAAGTATAATTCACACACAGGATGGGGCACAAATCCTAAATGAACAGATCTGTAGGCTTTTACATACACTTCTTTTTTTTTTTTTTAAGAGAGAGTGAGAGATAGAGAAGGAGAGAGAGAGAGAGAATTTTTAATATTTATTTATTTATTTTTTAGTTTTTCAGCAGACACAACATCTTTGTACGTGGTGCTGAGGATCGAACCCGGGCCGATGCCAGGCGAGCGCACTACCGCTTGAGCCACATCCCCAGCCCTTTTACATACACTTCTAACCAATATAACTGCCACCAAGATCACCTCAGAGAACATTTTCATATCCAGAGGGCTCCTGCAACCTATGTCCACCATAAGCCATAACCGCTCTCTGACTTTCATCACCTTGGATTCATTTTGCCTGTTCTTTTTTTTTTTTTTTGGTACTGGGGATTAAAACCAGGGGCACTTAACCACTGAGCCACATCCCCAGCCCTTTTATAATATTTTGTTTAGAGATAGGGTAAGTTGCTCAGGGTCTCACTAAGTTGCTGAGGCTAGCTTTGAACTCACGATCCTCCTGCATCAGTCTCCTGAGCCTGGGATTACAGGGTGCACCAGCACCCAGATCACTTTGTCTGTTCTTGAGCTTCATGTGAGTGAATTCACATAATAGGTGTTCTTTTGTGCCTGACTCCTCTTAACTCAGTACCATGTAAGGCTCAACCATAGTGTTGCATGTACAGAGCCCGAATCTTAACTGTTGTACCATATTGCTTCTCACCAACTCACTCCATACTGCCTTCCAGAAACTTCTCTCTGGAAAGTGTTTTGGTTGATGCAGAGTTGGCTGAACTTGAGTAGGTGGAGGAACTTACCACGAAGGGTAAGTTCAGAGGAGGGTCAAGAAGAGAACTTTTTAGGGCTGGGGTTATGGCTCAGCAGTAGAGCACTCACCTAAGCATGTTCGAGGCCCTGGGTTCAATCCTCAGCACCACATAAAAATAAATAAAATAAAGGTATTGCGTCCAACTACAACTAAAAAATAAATATTAAAAAAAAGAAAAAAACTTTTTAGATGAATGCCTGTACTGCACACCTCTGCCTCTCCTTGTCAGGTTCCCTAGTCCCAGACTCACGGGCATGAGCACAAGTTGCTCTTTTCTTTTTGTTCTCCTTGCACAGAACCGACTTCATCACTGCTGCTCTCTTAAACATGTGGAGAGCATTCTCAATCATTATCGGGGGTGGTGATTTTCAACCTAATGAGGAATTAGCTGCCTCCTTTTCACCCTAGGGACATTTGGCAACATAGCAATATCTAGAGATATTTTTAGTTGTCAAAAGTGGGGCAAGTGGGGTGCTACTGGCATCTAGTGGGTAGAGGCCCAGGGTGCTGCTAGACATCCTACAATGCACAGAACAACCCCACCTCCAGCAAAGAATGATCTAGTCCTGCATGTCAGTCATGCTGTTATTGAGAAACCTTGGTCATGGCCAACACCAGGAAGTTGGTGGTTGTTTCTTTTTCTGATAGAGGAAGGAAGGCAGGGTGGGATGAAAAGCTCTTTCACCCTGGAGTTAGAAGACCTGGCTTCAGAGCCCACTCTGCTACCTACTAGTTGTCTGAGCTTGTTCAAGCCACCCTACCTGTGCAGGCTTATTTCCTCATCTGTCACCAGGGAGCTGAGATACCTACCTCTCTACTTACAGGCCTGTTGTTAAGATTGCAAGTGAGGATGTCAGTGGAAAATCTTAGAAATGCTTATGTGTGCACTGTTTTATTTGATAGTGACAGCAAATCAAGTTTATATGGGTGTTTCTGTGTCTAATGTTACTGGGGAGAATAGTTTCAGCAGGATTTGTTTCCCTGTGTCCCATTTCCAGGGTCAGAGTCTCATTCTCCCATTTGTGTGGGAAAGGAACTCATACATAATGTGTGTTTCCTGGAACTGTGGGTTCAAACATCCCTGCAATTCTCTGAGGCTGCAATTCTTGACACTGGAACTTTTGGTTTAGAAATTCTTTTGGATTCTCAGGGAGATTTCAGTCTAGGAGAGCAAGATTTTTTTTTTTTTTTTTTTTTGGTGCTGAATCTTGTGTTTGATTTTTGTTACATAAAAGGTTTAAGACTCTAGATCCTTCTGAGTGAGGATATGTAAGGTTGTGATGACTAGTCTAAAAGAACATCGTGAAATCCAGTGTGCTATGCCTGGTCACATAGACCAGGGGACAACTCTCCGGAAGAGACAAGAACCTAGTACTGTGCATGGCTGGTGCAAAAACAGTGTTGGGTATTTATAAAAAACATTGGGGAACTTGGTTCTGTGAGTAAATGAGAGAATGAGGTGAGGCTGTAAATAGCTCTACTTGACGGTTGCTGAGACTTAGCAATGAATAGTGTGGGACAGGGATATTATGTCATCACATCGTAACTATTAACAACAGGAGCATTGTTGTTCAGAATCTGGGGACAAATTAGCAGTGGACTAAAAGCTATTCTGATCCAACTGAACAAAATTTCAAAGCAAGCCTCAAAGGAACCAAACTGTTTCCAAGTAAATTTGATAGGACTGAGGTGGGCTTAATCCTTTGAAGTGAGCCACCCCAAATTCTAGTACCCAGAAGTGGGTTACAGAGGACTTCTGCCTCCAGCCAGGATGGAACGCCAGTGCTCACATTAATCTTCTCACTTTGACAATGGGACAATATACATGAGAAGTCTCATGTCTGTTAGACTCATCTTTGTTCCTTTGTATGCAATGTGACTTTTTACTCTGATTTCTTTTAAGATTTTCTTTTTATCACTGGTTTTAAGCAATTTGATGATTCTGTGACTTGATGTGGTTTCCTTCATGTTTCTTCCACTTCAAGGATCAGCGGGCTTCTTAGATCTAGATAGTTTTCATTAGATTTAGAGGCTTTTCTCCCATGAATTTTTTCACATACTTTTTTCCTGTCCTCTCTTTGGAATCTCCCATTAACACATGTGTAAGCTCTCTTAAAATTGCCCTCCCCCCACACCCTGTTGCTCTGTTAATTGCTTTTTGTCTTTTCTCCCTGCATCTTAGTTTCTGTTGTGATGCCTTCAACTTTACTAAGCTTTTCCTCTGCAATGTCCAATCTGCTATTAGTCCCATTCGATGTATACTGTTCACCTTAGATAACTCTTTTTTACCAGTCTCTAGAAGTTTAATGTAGATATTTATATATTTCTTAACATGCTTACTCTTTCCTGTACTTTTTTGAACATATGGAATATAGTCACTAGACCTCTTGTAGTGTTTTGTTTGTTGATTTTATCATATGTATCATTTCTAGCCAGGTTTCAATTGATTGATTTATCTCTTCATTATGGGTTGTATTTGCCCCCTTCTTTGTATGTATGGTGATTTTTAATTAGAGATTAGATATTGTGGATCTTAGCTTCTTGGGACTAGGTTTTCTTGCATTATCTCGAGTATTCTTTAGCTTTGTTCTGGGACGCAGTTAAGTTACCCAAGAACAGTTTGATCCTTTGGAGGCTGGCTTTATAACTTTGGTAGGTGGCACTAGAATAGCTTTTAGTCTAAGGCTAATTTGCCCTACTTCTGAGGTGCTTGCTTTCTGAGTACCCCAGCCTATGACCCACATTTACAAATTTTCTTCACTCAGATGATGGGGACACACGCTCTTTCCAGCCCTATGGTGAGGGCCAGGGGGTCGTTTCATCTGCTCCTTTCACATGGGTCTTTGCCTGGGTAGTTTCATCACATGGCTGTACTAATCTCTACTCGACTGAAGAAGCAGGGGGACTCTGCAGCTCTCTGAAGCTCTCTCTCCTCCAGTTCTCTCCTTTGTCATCTCTGGCTGTCTGAACTCCAGGCTGTTTCCTACTCCAGTGGAAGAGGCTTGTGGAAACTCTCCAGGTTGCAAACTGGAGCACTTGGAGAGCTTTTCTCATTTATTTTTCCCATCTCAAGATCACTGTCCTGTGCTGAAACTGGTTTATTGAAAACATCCCTCCAGAAAACCCAGACAGTGTGACCTCTTTCATTTTCAATCAAAGGTGTGCAGCAAGTCCCATGGCTTTGGGGTCAAGTAAAAGCTGGTAGGTATTGAAACAAACGCATCCTAGAGCCTAGCTCAGTGTCAGCAAGAAAGAAGAAGCATGGACATGCGGTGGTCACATGAAGATGATAGTCCTGTGCCCACACTTGTGAGAGAATGGGAAGTGAGAAGAGAAAAGAGTGGCGGAAAATTTTACAGCCATGTCAAGTGGGTCCTACCAAAATAGGTCCATGCTCCAGACACATTAAATACATTATTTTCCTTAGCATATGTCCTCACTCTGCTGTCCCTTGTTCAATGAATGATGCCCCAAGCTATGAACTTCAGGCACCCTTGACCCCTGTGCCTCTTTCACCCACCTCTAGTCTGTTTCTAAACTCCACTGATTTTTGTTTCCAGAATGCCTTCCAGTTTGCTTTTCTTCTTCCAGTTCTAATTCAGGCCTCATGACCTCTCACAAACTCATATTTGACATTGGGGAAATCATATCACTCCTCTGGGTCTGAGTTGGCCCTTTATAGAAGAAGGGTATTGGCTAATGATTTCCCAAGGCTCTTTTTGCTTTTAAAGTCTAGGTTTCAGTGATATTTCAGGGCATATATGTATAGATCTCTTTTATTTCACACTAATAAAGCTTGATTCTGATGTGGTTATATCCAGAGAGGTACAGGTTAGAAGTTATAGATGTGCCCTGCACATGATAGCTTCTCTACAAAGTTTGCTGGATGAAAAAGTGAGAGTCCAAAGTAAAATAAAAAAAGCAACAAACAGACAAAAAGCCCCCAACCGAACCCCAGTAGCTATTGTCTGCAGTAGGCTGACACCTCCTCAGAACTGTTCACATCCTAATCCTCAGAACTTAAGTGGCAAAAGGGGTGGTGCAGATGTGCTCAAGTTAAGGGTCTCAAGATGGAGAAGTTACTCTGGATATCTGGATGGGCCCAATGTCATTACAAAGGTCCTCCTCATAAGAAAGTGGTAGGACAGTTAGAGAAATTGGAAGGTGCTACACTGCTGGAATTGAAGATGGAGGAAAGGCCGCAAGCCAAGGAATGTGGGCAGCCTCCAGAGGAGGAAAGAAGCAAGGAAAGGATTATCCTAGAGTCTCCACAGGCACAAAGCCCTGGTGACACCTTGGTTTTAGAATTTTTGACTTCCAGGACAGTAAGATAATGATGTTTTACATCAGTAAATTTGTATTACTTTGTTAAAGAAGCAGCAGGAAACAAATGCACACTCTTATTTCCCCATTAACTTCTTACATTTATCAAGGTAGATATTTGATTTTTGAGGACCTCTGTTTTACTTCCCATCAAAGAGAGTTAAAAATATTTCTCCTAGGGGCCAGGCCCAGTGCACACAACTGTAATCCCACCAGCTCAGGAGGTTGAGACAGGAAGATCTCAAGTTTAGGTTCAGCCTCAGCAACTTAGTGAGACCCTGTCTCAAAATAAAAAAATAAAAAGGGCTGGGGATGTGGCTTAGTGGTTAAGCACTCCTGTGTTCAACCCCAGTAGAACACATACATACATACACATACATACACACACACACACATATACATATTTTTCCTATGTGAGGTAGAGGTAAATTTATTTCATGTAAGTACGATTATACGATTATGTCAAAATGAACCTCAATATTATATATAACTACAATGCACTAATAAAAACAAAAAAAAAATTTACCAAAAACACAGTATGTGCCAGGCACAGTGAGAAATGTCTAGATGTTTGACTGGAAGATTATAGTGATCATGATGACAACATTTCACAGGTTTAAAAATGTACATAATATTTCTTATAACAGGAGGGTATTATAGTGGAGTTTAGATATTTCCTCCATCAAACCTCTTAAATTTATGGTTTTTTAAAACAGCCTGAAACCCCATCCTAAAGCAGATGGATTTTAAAACAATGCAATGGTACATAAAACTATTTGAAATAATGGACGGTGTTACTTGTAATGGCACCACTAGGACTACTCTGACTACTTGTAGTACTTCTAAATGCTGCGTGATGCCTTTCAGGCACAGTTTCATTCAAACCTCTAAATGGTCTCATGCAACAGAGATCACCATGCACTTTTAGTAGATGGAACACCAAGGCTGAGAAGGTCCAGAAGGTCTCTTAGAGTCACACCACCTGGAAGTGGAGGGGCTGGACTGTCGTGGGACTCTGAACAGGCGCCCTTGTTCATTTGTTTCACTGGTGATTATACACTTTATGTAAATGTGGCCATGATGATGATGGTGATTGCTGTACCACTCTGTTATTACCCTCTCCTCAGGCCTCTTTCCCGTAACACCATCTGATTGCTTCACTCATCATATTCCTGCCTGTCACCAGCTTGTCACAGAAGTGATTGAAATGCTTCTAATTCAGCATTATGACTTCCTGGCTGGGCAGAGTTGGCAAAGACTGAGGAGATGTTTGTTTATCTGTGAGCAAATGGCTGGAGGTTTGGAAACGCCCCTCCAACTGCACCGAGAGACAGGCAGTTTTGCATATGGTGAGGAGAGGTCTGGTGCCCTCATCCACTAGTGAATGGAGCCAGGACTAGACACTCCAGATTCCCAGCAGCACAAAAGTTAATTAAAGGGGCTTCTTTCTGGGGGCTGTGTCACTAGAATGCTAGAATGCCTTATCCATCATTCCTCCTCTCTCTTTTTTTTTCATTTTATTATTGCATTATAATTTTACATAACTGTGGGGCCTTTCCCCCCTCCTTTTTTTTTTTTAATAAAATGAGGCACATGATGATTGTTGGTTTCCAATCCTTGTTCCCTGTCTTTAATTTACTTGCTTCCTCTTCCCTTTTCCTTTCCCCACCTTTGATGTTTAGCATTTCCCCCCATTGTTCTTCTGAGAGCTGTTTGTTTTCAAGGGCTTGGCTGGGCTCATAGGCGTTAGGGCCAACGAGGCCAGCTCTGCATGAGCCACGCTTCCGCCAGCACACAGGAGCGGTCTGCTTTGAAGGCTGTTGAGGATATTTGGATTAATAACATTTGTTCTAGTATTTTTCTCTCATTTTTGATCATCAAAGAGCTCAGAAAGTTTTGAGCTGGTGCAGTGTCTTCTCGTTTGTCCTTGGGAGCAAGTGTCTGGAACAGGGTTGCTCTAAAAATGTTTTCGGAGTGAAGCCTCGTTTAATGGGGCAGGCTGCAAATTCACATCAAGGGAGTGTCATCTTTCAAAACAGCTTCTTGGCAGAAAAAGATGTGGAATTTTAGAGAAGTCTGAATCTGTTAAGCTTCCATTAAATGAACTCCTTGATTCCCAGACTGTGCTGCCTAGAATCTGGGGACCCTGGGCTGTGAATAATTGACTTCCTTGGTGGCAGGATGCCTCAGAAAGGTCAAGCATCCTTTGGGATGAAATATTCATCAGTTTGGAGGAGATTTTTACTTTTCTGAGTTGCTCTCTCCTTTTCTAGGCACTCTTATTTTATTTATTTGTTTATTTCTGTTGGTGTTTTGTGTTTTGATTAGTCTAATGGCACTGAAAGACAGAGCTTTTGTATTGGGGTGGAGGATATTTGTGGAACAACCCTGATTGTGATAGGGCATCCTGTCATAGCTGTCTTGCTTCCTCACGTTGACTGTATGTAAGTTGAGGACAGTGGCCAGGATCTTACCTCCACTTCACCCCTGCCTTGCCTCACACATCATAACCAGGGCAGCTGATGACCAGCCTGTCTTTGGTACCTAATCGTGGGGCACACACATCTGCTAAGGCTTGTCACCATGACCAGGTCAAGATGGGATGGGACTGTTCTGAGACTCCATCTGCCTCCTTAAAAGACTTGGAGCTAGGCTAGGGATGTGGCTCAAGCGGTAGCGCGCTCGCCTGGCATGTGTGCGGCCTGGGTTCGATCCTCAGCACCATATACAAACAAAGATGTTGTGTCCACCGAAAACTAAAAACTAAAAAAAAAAAATAAAATAAAAAAGACTTGGAGCTAGAGAAATCACCTTGTGGGCTTTGATCCCAGGGGCTTTTCCAAGAAGACTAGCATGGGACATTCTCCTTCCTTTCCAACATTTATCCTGGGTCAAAGGCCTGTCCTCATTTTTCATGTGTATTCCTGCCTTTGACTTGGATGGTCTTTTTTTCTCTTAAAAAATGAACAACAAGGGGCTGGGGATGTGGCTCAAGTGGTGGCGCGCTCGCCTGGCATGCGTGCGGCCCGGGTTCGATCCTCAGCACCACATACAAACAAAGATGTTGTGTCCGCTGAAAACTAAAAAATAAATATTAAAATTCTCTCTCTAAAAAAAAAAAGAACAACAAAAAAGCTCATAACAACAACAACAACGCCAAAAACTGAAACCAAACATTTTTATTGAATTCAAAAAGGACTAAATGTTTATTGAAGCAACCTTTAAAAATAGAAAAACCCCATTAAAACATAAAGAAAAACAACCAAAATTAAATGAAATGCCATAGTCAGAGATGACCATTGCATTATGGTTTCTTTCTAGTTTTAAAAATGTGGTATGTGTCTACATGTGTTTATATGAGTTAAAATGTGTTTGTGTGTGTGTGTGTGTGTGTGTGTATCTCATTTAGAGTCCTGATTTTATAACTTATAATGTCTTGGACATTCCTACATGACATCAACAATTAGTTTTGATGGCCACAGAGAATTTCAATGTATGGTTATAGCAGAATTACCTGGCAATTGTCTGCTGTAGTAATTTAAATTGCATCCACTTTTTTAAAAATATAAACAACACTGTGATGCAATCCTATTCATAGATCACAGATTAATACTTTATTAAATGCATTCCTGGAAGTGGATTTATGAGTTTTAGTGATGTATTTTTGGTTGCCCATTAGCTCCAATCTAGCCTTTGCTAATGCAAACCAACAGTGGAGTACCCTTGTCCTTACCAGCTAGACCCTTAGTTCTCCCCAAAGAACCTGCCTAGGACCCACTCCTTGGGCCATTGGTATTTATTATTAGTCATCCTACAGCCCCTGCCTCAATCTCTGGAGAGCCCATGCTAGATGCAATGGGATGAGTCATTGCTTGCCTCTCCTTGAGTCAGGGCCTTCCATTTAGTAAGAATGCTTTCAGGTGGAGCACAGAAACAGAAGGGAGGAGAAAGAACAGAAGGGAGGAGAAAGGACCGAAGGATAGCTCTGAGTTGAATCAATAGATGAGAAGTTTTAGTTAGAAACGCTCCAGAATTACAAAAGACCATGGATGACCATATACTTTGTATTTTTCACCATTTCAGGTAGTGCAGAGAAAAAACAGTGTGGAATCAGGAGTTCTGCAGCTGGGTGACCTTGGGGGAAGTCCCTTTAGCTATCGGAGCCCCAGTCTCTTCATTTATAAAGTAAACACAATAATTTCATCTTTCAGGTGTGGTTGCTGAGATGCTGAAATGCATAGTATGCCAGCACTTGGCAAGGTATAGTCTTGTGTTCCTTAATGAACAGGACATGTTCTCAGGTGATTTTGTTATCATGAAAACATCATAGACTGTACTTACACAAACCTAGATGGTATAGCCTACTGCACACCTAGGCTGTATGCTATATGTATATTTGCATATGTCCTACTGCCTATTGCTCCTAGGGCCATTGTGGAAAAAGTAATGTGAGATTAAATCAAGCACAAAAGAACATGATGTGATCAAGACATGGTAAACGTGAGCTGTAGCAGCCTGCTGCCTGTGCAGCATGATACACTATTTTATAGTAAACCTTCATTTTAAATAAGTAGGAGATACTTGAAAGTAACAATAAAAGTATGTTATAGTAAATACAGAAACCAGTAACAGTCATTTCTCTTCATTATCAAGTATTACATATGACATTTATACAACTGGCAATATAGTAGGTTTGCTTATAACAGCATCCTATTGTGCTATGGTGTAACTGGGTGATAGGAATTTTTCAGCTCCATTATAGCAGTATAATCTTTTTTTTTTTTTTTGCACTGGGGATTGAGCCCAGGGGCACTTTACCATTGAGATATATCCCCAGTCCTTTAAAAATAATTTAAATTTGAGACAGGGTCTTGTTTAGTTGGTGAGGTCCTCACTAAGTTGTTGAGGCTGGCTTTAAACTTGTGATCCTCCTGCCTCAGCCTCCCATGTCACTGGGATTACAGGCCTGTGCCACCATGCCCAGCTCTCCATTATAATCTTATGGGACCACAGTGGCAAATGAGGCCTGTAATCCCAGTGACAGTGTTGATTGAAATGTCACTATGCAGGGCACAATTGGATATAGGCGGGAAGTGCTGTTATTCTTACCACCTCATCTGAAGTGTCAGGCATCATTCAGCAGAGGCATTCTTGCTGAATTTCATTCTTGCTGAATTTCAGGACAGCCACCTGTGACCTCTGGGCCTCTGAGTTTGGACCTGCCTGGTACAGATCAGCAGAAACTAGACTAAAGGGCATAAGTAAAAACATGCATTTCCTTTCTAGATGCTTGTAGCATAGTCAAGTCTGTAGACGCTAAGGTTTCTGGTGAGGGTATGTGTTTCCAGGTATGTTACCCACTGACCTGTGACCTTTGCCAAATCATCCAACCAAACGATTGAATCTAAGCCTCAATTTCCTCATCTGTGAAATGGAGTGAATGGCATTTTAGCACTCTGTAGAATTTACCCAGATGTCCTGTGGAGGCAGAGCCAAGTTAGAGGAAAAAAAGATCAATGGGAAAATCTCCTATTGTTCAAGTGCTGACCATGTGCCAGGTATTCTATAAATGCATTCTCCATTCATTGACTGATTTGTGTAAGTGTGTTTGTGTATTTCTTTTTAAAAACTTACTATGTTCTGGGCTAGATGCAGTGCTCATGGCCTTATAACAATGCCCTATATTAAATAAAAATCTAGTAAAATCTGTAGGGCGGTGCCTGGCATATGGAGGGTTCAGTTTTCTGTTATTTTGCACACTTGCAGCTTGAAGAAGCCAATGTCAGTCTTTCTGTGGTTGGGACAGTGGGGAGATCCAGGGAAAGCTGCAGGGTCTTCGTCCCTCTCTGATGAGAATGCTGCTGGGCAAGAGGCCATCCTTTGTAGGAAAGCTGTTCTCTTAGCTTTTGAAAACTTTGCCCAAACTGCAGCCAAAGCCTGGCTGGGGCTGGAGCTGGAGCATGATGACACCTGAGGGTTCAAAGGGAGCCTCTGGTTCTGCTCTCTCCGGGGCCAATGGGTTTTCACACGCTATGGGCACATCTTTCTGCTGCTTGGCTGTGGATTATTTGGCTGGGATAAAATTTAAAAGTGCCAGCAAAGCTTCTGGTTAGAAAGCTGTAGGGGTTGTGAGCCAAGAGAGTGGTGCCTGTCCTCTGTGTGGCATGTGTGGCTGTTCGACGGAGGCAGGGCCAGGTTGGAAGACTGAGATATAATAAAGTGCCCACAGTGAGGGCTGCTGGGAGCCTAGTGCTCTGCAGAGTCATTTCAGTCCCCACACTGTCTTGCGCCAGAGGCATTAGCACTTCACAGTAACATACGGAGGGGCAGAGGCTCAGAGACTTGCTCAGTGTCCTGCAGCAGGGGAATTAGGATTCAAACTCAGGCCTGTCTGATTGCAGTCACATCTGTGAGCTTTGATGGTGTGTGACTATTCAGTGTTAGTCGGTGCTATTTCTTAGAGCAAATATTTGAGTCAGTCTATCTGGGGATGGTCACCTAGTTGGTGAATTGTTCAGGAGTCTTCTAGTTCTTTATTTCTCTCCTGATGTCCTAGTGGCCATTTCACTCTGTATCACCAACCACTGAGATTGGATCTCCTCAGGCCTTTTATGTGAATATGCTAGTAAGGATGGTGAGTAGAGTGGGTGATATGGCTTATAGTGCAGGACTGGCCTTGCACCATATAAAATAAAATAAACACAATAATTTCATGTTCCAGGTAGGGTTGTTGAGTTGCTGAAATGCATTGATGCTGAAATGCATATTGATTATTATAATCGATTATATTCAATTATATTTAGTTAGCATGTTATGGAGGTGGTCAAGAGCCGTGGGGAGTATGGTTAACAGGCGACCCTCGTCTGGCAGTCGTTTAGGATCTCCTTAGGCAGCAGACAGCCACCTCAGGATTAGGCATGAGTAGCCTGGCCATCTTGACCTCATGTGGGAGAACTCTTCAGGCTGCTTCAGGTCTGGAGCCTGCTGGGCCTGTGCTCTAGATTGGACTCCTCCCTCTGCTCACCCTTCACAGGTGTGGACCCCAAGGCATCCCCCAGGAAGCCTCCTGCCCACTACAAACTCTGTCTTGCACCTGCGTCCCAGAGAATTCAAACTGCATCACCCCCTAAAGAAGGTCCCACAGCCATTCTAATGGCTACTGTGACTTGAAGTCACAGTATTTATCCCCCCACTACGGTTATTTGCTACTGAATTTTTTTAATGGGTGGTGATGCCAATACACATTGCTTTAACAGGAATAATTAAAATATATTTGACTCCACATATTTATCAGGATGAGATATAATAAATATTTTCAGAAATTTAAAGTTATTTTTATTATAATGTTTGCCATGGGTCTGATTAGCTACGTGTATGACTGGCTTCTGACCTTGTGGTGTGTTTCCTGTGCTTCTAGGTAGGCCAGTGCTTCAAAGGCAGTGGTAAAACCCTCTCTGAACACATGGAACTTTTCAGCCCCAGGGCCTTTCACTAATGGTTGCCTCTGACTGCCTGGAATGTTCTTTTGACTCTTGCCAGGTCTGGCTTCTCCTTGAATTCTCCTCAGGGAGAACTTTCTTGGCCCCTCTATGTACTTTAGGTTCTTCTCTTATTCCCCACCATTGGCATTTTCTTTGCTGTCTCATGACACCTTTGGGACCTTGTCATGATTTTCTGTTTTGCTGACTTGTTTATTACAGTATATCACTGAATCTAATATGCCCTGGATAGATGATGATATGCCATTGTTATTTATACCACTGAAAAGGAAAAAAGAGAGCTACAAATTAAACAGTGACATGACATCTTAATGATAGTCCTGTGTCACGCATGAATCGGTCACAGTAGCTTCTCATTGTTTGGAGATTTCTTTTATCCACTTAGAGGGTTTGGCAGTTTCTGTACTGTCTGTTGCTTTGCTCAGAGCATGATGGACAATCCTTTTATACATGCATCAGTAAAGTTAGACTTCTTAAGTTGTGGTTTATCTTTCCATAAAATGCTTGCTTGTTTTTGTAAGAAAATATGGGATGGCAGTCACTCTTCTAGTGATGAATATCAGATTTAGTCCTTACCTCTTCTCCAGGGATTTTTTTGTTTGTTTGTTTGTGTGTGTATGTGCAATGTATAGGCTAGTCTTTTCAAAAACATTTTAACTGGCAATTAAACTTAACCTAGGCAGTACCATTCAACAACTCCCGTGACTCAGTTGACATGGTGACAAGATAAATACTTTTGATCATCATCACAACCATGACTTATCAATGGCATTTGTAAGATATAAACCCATTTCAAAGATATTAAATACGAACAAAAGCGTGCTCTAGAATTGATAAAATATGGTATCCGTGTTCTTGTCAGGGAGCTGAGTTCTTGTCAGGGAGCTGAGTCCTTGTCAGTTGTGTCTGCCACAGTGTGCCCGGCACCTGGCACAATGCTGGTATTCAGAAGGATCTCGATAAATATGTGTCAAATGAATGGAGGGATCTATGTAATTCTGCACATGTACATTTTATTAACTGTGGGGCTGATTAAAGTCTTATGGAAATAAAATAGTAAATGGATTTTGCTGTTTCTAAAAACTCCCTTGTTCTACATTAGTTTAATTGGTGATACCAATTGTAAGGTCACATGTTTTAACTGTTCAATATAACAACAGATCCCCATGGATAGAATCCTCATCAGATTATGAATAACACTTGTGTGTTATTCAACTTTTGGCCCAAGGCCCAATGGGGAAGAAAAGGTACCAAGGAAGCGGGGACTAAGGAGAACCTCCTTGGAAACAACTTCAGTCTTCAAGGACTGTCCCTCAGCCCTTGGCACTGTGTTTGGGGATGAATAATTTTATTTTAGAGTAAAGTTGATACACCAACTGTTCCCATATTGTCTAATTCATTTACTTCAATACTAATAAAGGGAGTGGGAATTGGCTTGTAAGGAAGGCAAGAAGCCTTCTTGGACTAAGAAAGGCCTTTTCTATTTGATCAAAGTATGTGGTTAAGGATCTCCCCATCCCCACAATGACTACAGAGCAATTAGTAGAACTCACTGAAACACGTGTTCCTGTCACTTGTCATAAAAGAAACTGGGCTGGGCTAACTATTGCTTTGGGGATGATCAGCTTCATTTGACTACATATTTTTCAGTGCCTGGTAGACTCTGGATTTAAAAATTGCTGTTCAATTGCCTTTTGTACATTCAAGAATTATAGGAGCTAAAATTTGTCCTGGGGACCTCTCTCCCTTTTTTTCCAAGAGGGATCACTTTAGTGAGTCTTTTTCGTTATTTAAAGTAAGGCAAGTACTCATACTTTTTTTAGTGGGGGTAGGGATAGGGGGGTGGGAAGCCCTGATTCAAAGAAGCAATTCAAACATAGAAATGTCACAAAATTTGTATGCAAATGACAGATCACATTGCAAGAACAGGGATGATCCTATTCATACCTTTAATAATAATCTAAATAAAGTCAGTTTGGTTCATATTGGTTTCTTCTCTTTTTTAAAAAGAATAAAAAGAAAAGACTTTTTTTTCCCCTCTTTCATGTCTCTATTTTTTTTTTTTTTTTTTGGTGAGGATAAAGGAAGAAGGAATTCCAAACACTTTAGCCATTATGAAAGCCAATTTCATTTTCTGAGCTGATGGGAACTGGAAACTGCACTAGTGCTTGCTGGTTATCAGCACACCTGTTGCATCTTCCCTGGGCAGGAGTTGGGGGCCGAGAAAGCCAGAGGCTTGGAAATCAGGGAACAAGTCAGCTTTGAGCACAGCACAATCTGAGCCTGTGTCTCCAGGGAGAACACTGGGGCTTTATTGGAGGAGCCTCTCAGCAGTTGGTATCATTCAAAGAAAGAAAATATTGCCGCCTGCTTGAGTTTCTCACAGTGAGGGTTCTGGATTAGGATTTGTGAGCAGGGTTGACAGGGGAGGGAGAGGGAGTGGACAGGGGAGAGCCTGGTCTGCCTTTGCTATTCCTTCTCGTCAGCCCCCACTCCGTTCAAAAGCCCCTCCCTGGACTGTGCTGTCCCTGGAGCAGTTGGTCGAGTGCCTTCTGTGGGAGGGTGCCCTTTCAGCGGTGGCAGAAGAACAGCCCATTCCAACGTGCCCATGCCAAAGCGGGCTGGGTGTGGCTTCTATTTCTGTACTCTGGCAGAACTGCAGTTTTGAAGATCTATGAAGGCAGCAAAAAAAACACCCTCTTCCCCAAAGATGCTGAGAGAAGTACAGTGTCTGGCCACTGTCTCTGCTTTCAGGCTAAGGACAGCCTGGCTGTCCGGCTCAGGTGCTAGAGGAAGGAGCCCCACGCAGATGTTCCAGACCTGAATAGGGTAGACAGGGATGCCACAGAGGGGTCCAGGTGCAGCCCAGGCAGGACACTCACCACAGGACAAGGGCAAGGGAGACAGATTGTGCAGAGGCGCTGCTGTCCCTCTACGGAAGTCCCTCCAACTTGGCTGACAGAGAATCCAAACAGGTGGATTCCTGTTCAGAGGCCCAGGAGCACTGGTGAGAGGGGCCAGCTGCCCTCTCCTGTGAGGAGGGAGCTTGGGGGGGCTGCGTGGCTCTGCCTACTTCAGGGCTGGTGGGCTGCTGCATCCCCTCACAGGCAAACTGAGGCCCTAGTCCTGGATGTCGAATGCTCAACTCAGTGACCAGGAGAAGATGTGTTGGCCTTGTAATGCTGGTGATGGTGGGAACGGAGTTTAAAGATGGATGTTTAGCCAATTGAGCTTGTTAGAGTGTCCAGAGGATGAGGGACTGAAAACCATGCCCTTGGAGGATATTTTTTTTGGGGGGCAGGGGGCATTACCGGGGATTGAACTCAGGGGCACTCAACTACTGAGACACATCCCCAGCCCTATTTTGTATTTTATTTAGAGACAGGGTCTCACTGAGTTGCTTAGTGGCTTGCCCTTGCTGAGGCTGGATTTGAACTTGAGATCCTTCTGTTTCAGCCTCCTGAGCCGCTGGGATTACAAGTGCACACCATTGCAACTGGCTCATTTGAGGATATTTAGCCCAAAGAAGGGTTGTGTGGGTTGAGTGGAACATGAAAGAAAAATAAAGGGAGGAACATTTTCGCAGTAGTTGATTAGTATCTCCAAATAGTGTATCTTTATACTCGTGAAATGTTTGTCTTACCTTCCAGGGATCCTTACCCACCAGGCTGACTATTCCACAAGGACAACTATTGAGCACTTACTAAGTGTCAAACCCACCCTGTTCAATGCTGTTTTTGTATAGGAAAACATTTAATCTTCAAAACATCCCCATAAAGTTCAGGAATCTTTTATTATCTGACCTCTTAAAGATGAGAACACTGAGGCACAGGGATGACATAACTTGCATGAGGCGACATTGCCAGGGAGCAGTGGGGTTAGGACAAAATGCATATGGGCTCAAGGCTGCTCCTGCCAGCTCCATCTGTGGCCCAGCACATGGGTAATTCCTTACCCCTTAAATCCCGGGTCTCTGCATGAACAGGGGGTATCTTTCACAGCTGTCAAATTAAGTTTCAGATGCCCCGGAAAACTGGGGACCTCTGATGTCCCATAACCAGGTAGTTTTTATTTTCTTTTCCTCTGTGGCTACCCCACTCTCCTGTGGATTCTGCATGACTCAGGTTGTCAAAGCCTGACATGACTGAGCATCTTTGAGCGAGTTGAGTTCTGTTCTTTCTGTGGCTGCTCTTGGTGTCTCCAGTGTCACATAAGAACGGGGAGATCATTTCTTTGCAACCAGAAGCACAACAGCCTTATAAAACAGAGTGCGGCTTGCCCAGCTCTCCTTGTGTTAGGATAATGGGGCTATTTGGATTTATAGCTCTGGGTAGTACTTAGAAAGCTGTTGCTCTCTGTGTGCTGCTTTCTGGTGAAAAGAACACTGGTGTTTGATGGTGGCATGTTATTTCAGTCTCGTTTCTGACAATAATGGTAGAAATCTCCTTTCTTCTGACACATTTGAGATTGCCAGGAGGAGAGAACGAAGAAAAGAATTCTAAATTTATTTTTAACAACCCCAAAAAAAAAAAAAAAACTAGAAACTGAGGAGTTGAAAGTAGCTGGAGATCAGGCGGATCCAGGGCCTCCAGCTGCTGAACAGAGCACTGAATTTCTCAAAACACTCTGCCTGTTGAGTCCTGTCCCTGATCATCTGGAAGACCCCTTCTACATGTCAAGGGGAGGGGGTGACCACCTTCAGAAATAGAACCCATTCAGGCAGCAATTTCTTTGTACTTGGGCCTAAAGAATTGCCTGCTTGCGGCTCTGCAAACATCTCTTCTGCAAGGTCCAAAGGTGGCATAAAGGCATAAAAAAGAGAAGTTTAGAAGGACAATTGTCATCACTTTTCTGCCTTGAGGTGGATGACAATGGCATATTTATTTTTCTCTGCTTTGAGAGGTTATAACCCCAAACGAACTGGAATGACTCCACCATCAAGGAGACTTTTATGCTGGCAAGCCTGGCGTTTCGGTGGAGTGTCCCCAGGGAGCTTGTTTATCCTAGCAGGGTGCCACGTGGCCCTGCAGTGTGATCTGTTGCAATAAGATTTCAAACCAGTGCGTGGAGTTCTGTGGCAAACGGGGTTGTCTGAGAAGTTCTTTTCTGCTCTGCACTTGGAAATTATATCTTGTCAGATCTTGAAATAGATCATTGGCTTGGCAGTGGGCTCCTGGGTTTTGTGTGAAAATGCCCACCCAAGGCCACAGGACTGGTGTATGTATGTGTGTGTGCATATGAAAGTCCATCCATGCATCTGGGTGGTGAGTTCTTGGGTCTGGAGGCTCACAGGCTAGGGGAGACCTTCCTGTCATGCCCATCTCTCCTTGGTTTCTGCCACTGCTCCCTGCTCATCTGGACAGGAGTCTTGCAGTGTTTTCTCTGTGTTTTGTCCCTGGCAGGTGAAGAGCTTGCTGCTTATGCTCTTGTACACAGGTGTTGACAGCAGCACTCACACGCCCTCGGCCCTCAAGTACCCAGGAGCTGGGCAGCAAGGCCCAGTTGAACCCTGTTCCTTACCTTACTCTGAAATGAGAGGGGAACTGGAAATCTGGTGGTGAGACACTCATGGGTGAGGCCTATGTAATTGGGACATCCGAATGGTGATATGTATAGGTATCAGGTTCGAGCCTCTGCCCTATACAACAAAACCCTCATCTCCTGGGTGGGTCTTTGCCAGACATGTCTTGGCACCCCCAGAATCTCTGCTACTCAATCCCTGTGCTGCCCTAAAGCAGTATTGCAAGCCATTTTTCCTTCTACTCTCCTGCCTTGGCCTCTGTCCTTCTCCTCCAGCCTCTGAAGAACCAGCAGGCAAATTCATGAACAGATCTGACCAGGGCGTAAGTGGCCTGCTGAGTTCTCTTAACTTGGGAAAAGAAATCCTGGTTATATCACCCAGTAGGCTGCGTGGCTGGGCAAGCTAGTTAACTTTTTCTTCCTTTTTTGTCATGGGACTAGCAATATTGTCCTCATTTAATTTTGAGGAGTAAAGATGTTAAAAGAAGGTAAACAGGGTAAAAGAGATTACAGTTGGTTCTCTGTCTCTGTAGGTTCTGCATCAAAAATATTTTAAACAATCGTATTTCTATTGAACATGTACAGACTGTTTTCTGGTCCTAATTTATTAGACAATATGGTATAGCAACTGTTTACATAGAATTTACAATGTATTATGTATTATAAGAAAACTAGAGATGATTTAAAATATACGGAGATGTATGCGGGTTATAGGCAAAACTATGCCTTTTTAAAATCTATAGATCTTGAAGTTTTTTGGTGAAGGGATCCTGGAATCAATCCTCCCAGGATAATGAGGGACAATTGTACCTATTCATAATAACATAATTGTCTGTATTTCATAGAGTGGTTATACATATAAAATGAGCTCATAAAGAGTCTATCCAAATTATTTATCAGGTTCATACACTGCAGTGGTTCAAATGTATCTTCCAAAACTCATATGTTGGAAAATTAATCCCTACTGCAATGGGGCTGGGAGGTGAGATCTAATGTGACGTCTTGAGGCCATAAGGCCTCTGCCCTCAGGAATGGATCAATGTTGTTATAAAAGGGAGTTTGGCTCCCTCTTATCCTCTCTCAGCACAAGATGCCTTCTACCAGATTATGACACAAGAAGTTCCACTCCAAATGTGGCCTCTTCATCTAAGACTTTCCACCCTTCAGAACCAGCAGCCCAATACATTTCTATTCATTATAAATGACCCAATCTGTGGTGTTCTGTTAGAGCAGCAGAAAACAGACAATGACATATACAATCCTCAGTGATGCCTGTCATGTATGACAGAAGTGTTAGATTAAAAAAAAAAAAAAAAAAAAAAGGCCAGGCAAAGTGTTTCCGTACCTTCTAGGCTGATTTAACACTGTCAAATGCTTAGGGAAGCTCTGTGAGCTGAGAGTTTCTTGGGGTGGTGGTAACCATGTCATTGATCTCTGTGCCCTCAAAAGCCAATAGGCTTTCTGGTACATGGAAGCACCCGGCAAGCTGCTTACTAAATTCATAAGTGATGAGTGAATGTGCCCTACTCATTTTATATCTTCTCTTTAGCATGGAAAGCCTTAGTTTTAGAAAACTTAAATTCTGACTTAGGAAACTATGTCTCAGTTCTCAAGCATTGTGACCTGGAATTTACCACTCTGGCATTTGTGATCTCAAAGCAAGCATGATGACAAGCTAAATGATAAATGATAATGCTTTTCCAAAAAAAGGGGAGAAAATACATGGGATTCCACAGAGACTTTGAAAACCCAAGTGGAGGAGTTAAGTAATGATGCCACACAAACTTTTCCTTCTTTAAAAGGACCCTTTACTTGCTACCTGCTATGTGCTATAATATACCTATCCTCAATACTAATGTGTAATGTTGAGGAGAGGTATATTATTAAGCCTCAATCTTCTTGTCCAGGTGCATGCAGCCTAGTAGGGAAGCTGGATTCTGTACATAAAGAAGAGCATGGGATGCAGATGTGCTATGGGGCTTTGGTGGAGAGAAAGGGCCAGAGGTTTATGGATGGGGATAGGGCATCCACTGAACAGCAGGAAAAGAAAGAAAAGAAGATGGTGTGTCAGTCCATATTTGAAGCATTCCAGGAACTATATTATCACCAGACCTCATTGACCTTGTCCTTTAGTTACTTAGTCAGCTCTTGGGCCCAGTCTTGAGCATCCTCAGTTAATGTCTCCACTCTCAGCCCACATATCTCAAGGATCTCCTTAAATTCTAGCTTGACCAATAGTGTGGCAGGCCAGGATTTCACTCCCACCCCTACATCAAGAGGTATAACAGATGTCTTTTTTTTTTTTTTAACCCCTCAAGTTTCCCTACCTCCTTTAGGCTTTAGAAAATTCCTGAAGGGTGGAGAGCCAAAAGCTCCAAGATGGCCCCAGTGTCTGTACTCAGAATTAGTGTTAGAGACAGATGAACTAATTTAGGCTAAGGAAGAATTTTGGGTTTGCTTATTCTAAAAAAAAAAAAAAATCTTTGTTGGATAATTTCCTCATAAGGAAATTGGCTTCTGTAGAGTTTTAAAAATGGTATTGTAAAAACTGGTAAATATATTCATGACAATTTAATGTACTCTTCCTTCTTGTGACTAGAACCAACCAGATGTCACATCCCAGTTCAACCAGCCTTGATGGAAGTTCCTGTAAAAGCTAAAGCTGATTAAATTCCCTTCTTCCTCCCTCCCCACCCTGTCACCAACTATGATTTCTTTGTTCACTGATGCAGATGTTAAAAATAAATTGAAAATATTTCTAAATTCTTTGTCATTTTTAGGAAATCTGTCATCACCAAGGAAATACAAGAGTGTAGAATTGAAAACCAAAACCAGAAATCATTAAACAAATAGTAACAGTGGCTTCTAGGTAATGATTATTCTGCGGTTAGGTGGATTCATTTGAATATGCAGAAGCTGAGTTACCTTAAATCTTTTCTGGAAAGAGCCAAGCTATAAAGGTGAGAAGATCGATTAGGAAGCTACTGGAGTGGTCTAGGGGAAATGATAATGTCCCCGTGGGGTGTGTAGTTGTAGAGATGTAGAGGAGGGGGCTACAGGAGACATTTTGGTGCAATCCAGAGGACCCAGAGGTTGATCAAATAAAAAGGTGAAAGATGGAACAGAACAGAAAAACTCGAGCCGCATCCTGGGTAATCTTTCTCACTAATATCCCCACTGTGGACTGGCTGCGAGAGTGGTGAGGCAGATGACTCACTAAATACAGCAATGTCCCCAAAGAGAACCAAAGACCAGAATGGTGTGTCCTTGAAGGGACAGTGCCTGTGTTTTGACTTAGGGTCCAAACCTGGGCTTTATCTTAGAAAAATGTTTTCCTAGAAATTTTGTTATTGCTTTGGATAATAACATGAAGGATGAGTTCATCAAATTTCTGATGTCAAGAAGCTAAGAATAAAACCAGAACAAAATTCAAAAATTTCACAAAGGGTCACAAAAGGTAAAAAGAAGTTGTAGGTGTGGGTCGAGGGAGGGAAAGTCCTTTACAGTCCCAAAGATAAGAGTATATGGTACAAATTAGGTTCCTTGGAAATCAGCTGGGGGTGGAGGGAAGGGACGGGAATGAGGGATGGGGGACAGAGGGAGGTGGTAGAGAAAGGCTGAATATGAGAAGATAAAATTTAGCAGGGCTCCTAAACCCAACTGTTCAAGGAAAGGACAAGGAGCCGTGGCTTAGGAGCAGCAGCACCAAGACTCAGGAAGAAGACTCGGGTGTTTATTGATCATAGTTTTCAACAGGAGTAAATACGGTGGAGTGTCTTCTCCCAACCTCATGTAACTGCATTGTAGAAGCATGTGTTTTGGAAAGGGGCTGTAACCGTCCTGTTCGATTCTGTGATACTTAAGTGACAATGGAGCTTTGCACTTGGCTGTGGGCACAACCTAAGAGCAGCATGAAACTCAGACTGTATGTTCAAAGAAGAGCAGTCACAACAGTGAAGGGGCTAGAAAGACACTGGATCCCAACATCACCTCCACCACCCGCTGAGCACTGGCGTCTCACTCAGTCATGGGACAACCCATGAAGCAGGCAGTATCACCCCCATTTTACATACCAGGAAACAGGCTTAGCAGGAATAGGGGATAGCATTGCCTCCGGCTCCCAAATTTGCATGAGGGAGAATTAATATCTCAAACTCATGCTCCTTCTACCCCTCCTCACTTCCTCCCAACCCACCATCTGAAAGACTGATGAGGAATATGGAGTTGGAGCTAGTATCTGTTCCCTGCCTCATCCCTGAGGTCTAATCTCCTTCTTCACCTTCTGCTAATCCAATCTCCTTCTTCTTCCTGCTCCAGCTGGACCCTACTTCTGAATCTCTTGTGTCAAAGCAGCCTTCCCTGATCCATGATCCTGACATTCACCTGAGGTGAGGGCCCACTGCTTAGAAGTCCCTGGCCTCGTCCTATTTATGCCTTACTTCCTCCTCAGGACAGAGTCCGCCTGGACCACTTCTGGCTCTGGTCCTTGCTTGTGAAGTTATGACAATCCAACCTGTCCAGCAGGAACATAGCTTTGGGGCCTGGGCTAACTCCTAGGCTGGATAGCCAGAGTTGGGTTCTGGAGGAGGACCAGGTCTCAGGCAGAGAGCCTGGAGCCACAGAACTGGCCTCTCCAGATAAACCCACAGGGTTTGGTGGCACACTGGACATAGGACTGAGGGAGAAGTGGAGTAAGTGGTACTCCCAGGCTTGGGGCCTGATGGACAGGGCACATAGTAAGATACAAGACACATAATCCAGGGGGTTGGCGGGTCCTGCATGCAAGTCTCTGCTTTGAGCCTGTAGTGGCACCTCTCCTCCACAGAAAATCGTAATTAAGCTTCTCCAGAGACCCTCACCATAATTGTTCTTAGACTATCAGCAAGAATTTCTGCAGGAGAGTTTTCAGGTGGAAGGTCACAAAAGCAGACTGTGATAAGGGGGGACTGGCTCAAGGCCTCTAGCCTTGGACTGGAGCCTTCACAGAAGCATTTACATTTCAAAGGAAAGTAGTTAGATCCTAGGGAAAGTCCTTTACAGTCCCAAGATAAGAGTGTATGGTACAAATTAGGTTCCTTGGAAATCAGCTGGGGGTGGAGGGAAGGGGAGGGGAATTCTCTCTTTCCCAGATGCTGATTTTCACAGAGTGTCCTTGATTTATTTTCCAGGCTTGGGTTGATTGCCCAGAACAGAAGGGAAAAAACCCTACTTTTATGTGGACTTCTGCAGATTGTGAGCCTCTGAGCTCCCTCTCCCCCTACACACTGGGTATAAAGTTCTAAACATTTCTTTTCAGAGGAATGAAGCAAGGTTCCCATCCTTGCAGCCTTCCTCTGGGCCTGGGGGCAGCCAATAAACCTGCTTCCTGTGGTGTCCAGCCTTGTCTGTCCTACAACAAGCAAGCACATTAACATAGACCCGACTTCTCTCGGCTTTGTCCTAAAATGATTTGCTGTCCCCATGAACATTATTTAGTGACAAAAACCATGGTGAACCCATAAGGGTGATGAAGAAAGAGTTTATGGAGCTGCCACCCAGAAGGAGGGCCCAGATCAGGACCCATGTGCACAGCGTTCTTATTCTCCTAAGCTGCTGCACTGGCTCTCTCCAGCTTTGCCACAACACTCTGGCCTCACTTGGGCAGACTAATTCTGCTCTGTGTTCCCACACTCCTGGGGCTCAGCAAAGCAGGGCAATTAACAGGCCCACCTTCCTCGTGAGATAGTTGAATGTGCTGCCCTTGCTGCTCAACCATACCCTTTAGGGTCTTGTTCACCTCCACCCCCATAAACAACTCACTGAAGTATCTCTTCTAACCACATATAGCACTCCCTCCCTGTGAGAGTGATTTTGGTTAATATAATTTTCTATTTCAGTACAGAAGCTAATGTAGGTGTGGGTGGAAAGGGCTCATAGCTAGTAAGGGGCAGAGCTGGGATTTGAACCTGCTCTTTTGACAGATTGTCCAGAGCTTCTTCCACAGTATCAGATATGGTGGAAAAGCTCCGTAAACTCAACAGGCCAAAACAACCATTTACCTGTCCGAGATTTTATTAGCAAGACCGTAGCGGCCAGTCGCAGAAGAGAAGGGGTGGGGGAAGAGAGAGAGAGAGAGAGAGAGAGAGAAGAAGAAGAAGAAGAAGAAGAGGAAGAGGAAGAGGAAGAGGAAGAGGAAGAGGAAGAGGAAGAAGAAGAAGAAGAAGAAGAAGAAGAAGAAGAAGAAGAAGAGGAGGAGGAGGGGGGAGAGTAAGAGAGCGAGCACCAACAGGGTGTTGATATTTATGGGCTTAAAGCAGGATGCGGAGGAGAGGGTGAGTGGGCTGTTACTTCTTCATTGGCCAAGAGTTCCCGCCCCTTCAGGGATTGGAGGTGCGCCATTCAAAGTTTGCACCATTCACAGGGATTGGAGGTGACGGTTCGGGCGCCATTCAGTGCGTCATGGACCTGAGCTCCCGGAAGAGAAGCGCTCCAGGCGCCATCTTTACCAACAGTGTGGGCTCCAGGTCACTGGAGGTGAGGGCTTCTGGCACAGGCTGCTGGGGACTGAGCATCAGCTAGAAAGCTAGACCAGCTCAGTGTTTCTCCATTTTTTATTATTGACCTCTAAGGAATATTTCTGCATGTTTTTCCCCCCTACCTATCCATGAAATTCTAGGATCATGAGTATACTGCAGATATATTTGTGTGTGTGTGTATATATATGTGTATATGTATGTGTGTGTATATATATATATATATGTGTGTGTGTGTGTGTGTGTGTGTGTGTGTGTGTAAGATCACCCAAACCAATTTCACCCTCTTGGAGGCAATATGGCCTCTGAGAACATACAGACTCAAAGTGATTCTCAAATGTTGGTCCCCCCATCATCAGCAGCAACATCACCTAGGAATTTGTTAGTAATGCAAATCCTCAGTCCTATCTCAGATATCTGTACTTGATACTCTGGGGATGGGTCCCAGCTGGCTGTGTTTGGACAAGCCCTCCAGGAGGTTCTGTGGGCACAGTGGAGTTTGAGAACATTAGATAGCACGATAGCAGAAACTATGGGTTCTTTTTGTTTTGATGATAGAATTATTAAAGGCTGCCTGAGGGGAACACAGCTCTTCTGTTTTCTATGATACACTGACTCCTAATTAATTGTAATCACAGTAAGTATCTATTCTTCTCCAGCCCTTATTAAACACCTATTATGTGCAAGGCATACAGGGTTCTGAAGAAATTATAGTTCTGGGCAGAAAAGAGTCAGGTTTTATGGGGTGTGAATCTTAGATATAATTTTGTGGTCCTGTTTAAGGAAAGAAATATGACATCATGAATACATGCTTAGGTTGAGTGATTTGGAAGGGGCTTATACAGGTGAAGTGTCTTGAAACCTAGTTCCTCTGGCTTCATGCCAAATCAGCCTATAGTGACCCAGCACAAGGATGGACCCAAAAGGTAGTGACTGTACTGCAAGTGGTGGTGAAACAAAGGTGGACATGTGGGTAGGGCTGAGCTACAGCCCAGGGGCGGAATGTGGAGGACCAGAACATGCCCCTTGTCTGCGATGGAGGTGCATGCACAGTTGGGGCATGCAGGGTGGAGTGCAGTCCTGTCATAGAGCCTGGGAAAGGCATGCAGTGCAAGGTGTCCTCTGGGCTTCAGAAGAGATTTGCTGATGGACACTGGGGAAAATGGCCACAACACAGATTCAAGAACTTTTCTAGGTTTCTGCCTGAAATTCCAAGGCATATTCTAGATGCTTCCCATAGCTTGATGGGAATGGAGAGAAGCGCTCTTCCCCTCTGATTGGCCATTGAGTCTCATATAGGGCATATAGGGCAGGAGCCGCCTTTCCCAAGAAGGTTTCTGTACTCAAAGGCCCTTTTCTTTTTGCCCAAGAGCCACAGCCTGACTTCCCCCATCAAATCCACCCATTCCTGAGACTTAGAGGCTGTTGACAGATTGTCATCACTGTGGGGGGCGAGAGGAGGACTGGCGCATCACCTGCCAGCTTGCTCTGACAGGGCAGCCATTTGTCATTCGGTAGGGGGCTGAAGCATGAACTGCATTTGGATATTTGGATTTACAGCCCACTTGGGCTCAACCCTCCTCTGTGGCTCTGCTGCCTTGGAATGAGAGCTGTCTATTATGTCTTCCTCAGTGGCAGCTGTAACTACTGCAATTTTCCCAATGGACACCTCTAAGGAACCAGTTATTTTCGAAAAGGGCAGTGCATTTGGACCTCACTGGCTCCATCATGTCCATCAATCAGGATTTACTTTAAGAGGGAGAAATTTTCTGCAGCAGGCCTTGGGTTCTCTGCTTCATTCCCTTTGTTGGTATTGGCTAAATTATGCTAAAACATGATTAAGGTGTTCAGAGTGTCATCTCTCTGGAAAGATACACAAGAATTGATTTCAAACAGTCAATAGTTCTCTGTTTTATGAACAGAGGTCTTGATTTATAGCATCAGACTTTCTTTGCCTTCCAGGGAAGACTGGTATCTTTTTGTGTCCTTCTTTCTCTTCCTTCTTGCTCCCTCTCTTCCCCCCTTGTTTCCCTCTCCTTCTCTTGTTCAGCCAACTTAGTGCACACCCGGTACTTTGTTGAGCACTGGAAGCAAAAGTGAATAAGACAAAGTATCCAACTATAGGTGACTCTATGTAAATTTTAAGGAACAAAGAGCTTTTCAGGGAACTGGTAAGTCCCATAGAACAGGTTTTTCAGCCTCAGAACTGTTTACATTTTGGGCCAGACAGTTCTTTGCTGTGGGGATTGTCTTGTGCATTGTAGAAGGTTTAGCAGTTTCTCTGGCCTCTACTTGTGAGATGCCAATAGCACCCTCGTCCTCAGTTCTGACAATGCCCCCAGACACTGCCAAATGTCCTAAGGAGTGAGGGGACAAAAGCACCCCACTTGAGAACCACTGATAACCACAGCCCAAACTGAGCTAACAAGGACCAGAAGCCCTTGCCCTCGTCCAGCTCTGCTACAGTGAGCTGGGGGTGGGGGTGGGGGGTCAAAAGCAACTTATTTAATTTCCTCAGGCTTCTCCTTTTTAATTGCAGATTGAGAGTTGAGAAAACATTCTTTTGAAGTCCCATGAATCTAGGAAATTTTGGGTTTGTCTGTTAGAAGATATTAGACCATAAGCTCTGGAAAGGTAGGGACAGAGTGTATGCTTTACTATATGCTTCAAGTGCCCAGGACAGACTCCTATAATAAATCAACAGATACAAACACATGTTGCCTATGTGTAAAAGAAATAGGGCCTGTCATCAGGTAGTTACATTCTTCCTCCCAAACTACCTGTTTGCATCCTGGCTCTGCCTCACTCAGGCTGGGTGGATTTGAATGAGTTGTTTTCTCTCTCTGAGCCTCAGTTTTCTCATCTGTAAATGGAGAGAGTGATAATTGTAACCTAAGCGTTGGCACATTGCATGGCACATTGTGGATAGTCCATAAGGGTTAGTTTTGATGGTTGTGAAGATGAGGCTAAACTGCCTTCACAGAGGATGGTTCCACACCCAGTGCATGGCACACATGATTAAGTTCTACCAGTGTTTATAAGGAAAGAAACCCCAAAGAAAGATAAATGGAACTAAGAGGAGTTATCTCAGCGTTTCACAGACTTTTTTTTCTTTTCTTTTTGGTGGGGAGCTGCAGGGCTGGAGAAAGCCCAGAGTTCTCAGTGAATAACTGGTAGGATCATTGAGTTGGGATCATTGGTTATCATGTGATAACCAGAACTAAATGGCTCAGAGCAGAGAAGGGACCTGCCCAGGCCACACCAAAGATGATGAAGATGATGAGACAGCCAAGATAGCACCTAGGTTCTTGACTCTTAGTCTAGTGCCTTTATTTTCTTTCTTTCTTTCTCTCTCTCTCTCTCTCTCTTCCCTCCCTCCCTCCCTCCCTCTCCCTCCCCCCTCTCTTTCTTTCTTTCTCTCTCTCCCTTCCTCCCTCCCTCCCTCCCTTCCTTCCTTCCTTCCTTCCTTTCTTTCACCAGGGATTGAAACCAGAGGGACTTTACCACTGAGCCACATCCACAGCCCTTTCTATTTTTTTATTTTGAGGCAGGGTCTTACTAAGTTGAACTTGCAGTCCTCCTGCCTCAGCCTTCTGAGTCCCTGGGATTATAGTCCTGCACCACCACACCTGGCCTTAGTCCAGTGCTCTGACAACACTAAGGGGATTCCAGAAGAATTCCCTAGTGAGAAGGAGTCTCTGTCCTAAAGCCAGAGTTGAATCAGGTCTGTTTAGAGAGCCCACAGGGCAAGTAAGAGGTATAAAAGGGGAGGCCAGCTAGGAGGGTCTTAGTTGGAATCAATGACCTTAGGGCTGAGAGGTTTGGGACCTGGGATATCCCAAGAGGGGCTTAGCTGATGATTTTATTTTATATTGTCTATCAATTTAGAAAACAAAACAAACAACAACAACAAAAACAAAAACAGGGTTGCTAAGTTAATCAGATGAAGGAGAGACATTCAGATGAAGAGAACAGATCATTTCCAAGCCAGAACTGGCAAGAACTTTTGAATTCCTTGTTTTGTATTCAGGCAAAAGGCTAATTATAAATCAGCTCTAGTAGGTCAGTAAAGAAGTCTCACCTAAGCTGTCTCTTGTCACGCTTCATTATCTGACATTAGGTATTGACCATTTGAAATATACACTGGCTCTGATGTGTACTAGTGGATTGAACCTGATCTCAATGGATTAGGAGCCCCCAGAACTGTGTGTTCCTGTTGCTAGTAATAGCAATCAAAATAAGGCTGCTTTCCACCTGTGGAACATTTTACTCTGTCCAGAGTGACTTTATAGACAGAACTGACTCTGACAACTCTATTGTCCTCATTTTCCCCAAGTTCACACTGAGCCTGAGTGGGATTAGATGACCTGCCCAGGGCACATGGCTGCAGTCTAGACATCCCCAACTCTTGACCCCACCAAGCTCTGTACCCTCTTGGAATAGCCACCTTCCAATATGGCCCCAAGTATCCTCACTTCTGGTATTCTTATCCTTATATGGTCCCCTCCCACATTGTGTCAGTGTTCTCTGGGTGCTAATATCACATAGCTAGGATTAGATTGTAGAAGCTGTGCTTTCCATCTTGGCCTGCACAGCTTCTTTGTGGGGGAAACCAGTGGCCATGTGAACAGCTTTATAGAGAGGCCCACAGCCCACAAGGGTCTAAAAGACCTGCCAGTCAGCCCCCAGTGAGCTCTGAGGTGGATTTTCCAGCCTCAGTCAAGTGTTGAGAGGACTGGGGCCCCAGAACCACTCAGCTAATCTCTTATCAGTTTTCTGACCCTTTGTAATTTGGTGATGAGAAACATTTGTCATTTTAAGCTACTAAATCTGGGGGCAATTTGTTATATGGCAATAGATAACTACTATGTTCTTTGTACTGGGGAGTAAGACAACCCCTTCCAAATCCTCCCTTTCATCTCCCCAAATCTCTTTATCCTGGGTTGTTCTAGTGAACAAAGTTCCACCTCAAGTGATTTATCCCTTTGGGTTAACTGCTGTCATCCTCACATGCCTCTTGTAAAGAAAGTGTCCCTGGGAGATGAGTGAGCTATTTACGTGTGGCTCTATGTATCTATCTGTCATCTAACACACACACACACACACACACACACACACACATTATACACACACACACACACACACACACACACACACACACACACTGAGAGAGAGAGAGAGAGAGAGAGAGAGATACAAATTGAGGAGTAAGTATCTAATGTATGCATATTGGGCCAGACTCAAATTTGGGTCAAGTGTATATGGTATCTTCATTGCTTGTCTGTGTTTCCTAAGTTGCCCATTATGCCCCAATTTTGTGACATAATTTTAGTGGAATTAAAGTTGAGCAGCAATGTGATAGATCCCACAACACCAGCTGCTAGTCCAAGCGAGCAGACAGTAGGCATCTGTGGCAAGTGGGGGGAGGATATGGAAGCAGAGAGAACTCTTTGCCTTGCTGGTCATGACAGTTTCCTAATCATGTGGAATTTATTTTGCTAAGAAGCCTCTGATGAGGTTATAGGTGCTTTTGGTTTGATGATGACATGGTTTGCCAGAGGGTTTAAGGGGTGACCAGCATCCTCATAATGGGTTTATTTGTTAAGTCAGGTTTTTTTTTTTTATAGCATGAAAATTCTGGATTACTGAGAGAACGGGAGAGCATATACAAATGAGAAGGGAATAAAGGGAAAAATAAACTGACGGATATAGCAGGTTTGCCCAGGGCCTCTCCCTCCTGCTCTCGGGGTAGCTGTCCCAAGGAAAAGGCCTTGTAAATACAGTCCTGCTCAGGCATCACATAAATACATATTTGTATTTAAGGAGGAGATAAAATTCTAAAACAAAAAAATTCACAGAAAGGAATTCAAGCACCAAGTGAGGCTGGGATGGAGTGACATGTGGGATACAGGGGATTTCCTAGGCCCCAGATTTGGTTTTTAGAAGTCTGCCACCAGCGTGGTGAGCTTTTAGGCCCCTGCTGGACACATTTACTGAGCTAAATTGTCACAGCTGAGAGAACAGGACTGAGACCAGACTGCCCTGAGTGGGAATTTGGGTTTTCATGAACTGTGTGGCCTTGGGCAAATAATGTAGCCTTTCTGAATTGTCCTCATCTATAAAATGGGATTGAATGATGTAGTTGCTACCTAAGATGTTTGTGGGAGTGGGCAGGGGATATAGCTCTGTTGGTAGAGTGCTTGCCTTGCATGCACAATGCCCTGGGTTCAATCCCTAGCAACACACACACACACACACACACACACAAGATGTTTGTGGGAAGTTAAGAAAGGAATAATGCTTACCCAGACCTGCCACACAGCAAAAGTGAAAGTACTTACAGTTTTATAATATGCTTATGTTATAACTATATACTATAGCAGTATTACAATAATGTTAACTAATTGTGGCAACATTAGTTTATTAGAACTGTATAGTAATAATACCTATAAAGTCTCCATGGCCATAAACAGCACCGTTTAATTTCATCTACTGGCTTGACCTCCCCTTCAGAAACAGGAAAGCAGACAGACCTGAGGATCTTGCAGGAACTGAGTGCTGCATGGGCCCCAGGCCGTCTAGGTGGGGGCGATTGTGCTTCTGGGTGGAAGGGTTGGGCGACTCTCCCCGATGCCAGAATCTGGGTGGTACCTCTGCACTTGGCAAGAGCAGTCCCTCTCTGTGGCTGGGGAAGGCTGAACAATGATTGCTCTGTTGTTTGCTGGGACCAAGTCGAGGTAGCTAACTGGGTCAGAAATGCAGCTATAGAGAATAAGCCCCCACCTCTAGGTCACATGTGAAAGTACAATCAGAGAGGCCTCCTGGCTTCCAGGCCTGTTGGCGCCCCGGAAGGAGCAACCAGCATAAGGTGGCAGGCAGCATTTCGGGCACCACTGAGCTGCCACGGAGACCAGTAGCTCTGTGGTGTCCCAGCCTCTGAGGATAACTGCCTGCGGTTGGGCCTGGGTGGGGGAGGGACAATGCTCTGAGTCTCTGGTCAGGCAATGGCAGGTTCCCCCTGAGTCTCTAAGACTCATCCCCAAAGTTGTGCCATTCCCTGAACAACTGGGGAAGAGGGGACAGGACTGTGGAGTTATTGCTGTCTGACAGCTGGTTACAAAACTGGGTCCTGCCCAGCACCTGTCTCCAGTATTTAGCAGAGATCTACTTAGGAATCTGTCAGGAATTTGCTCTCTGGGGCACGAGAACAGGATATGGAGGACAGCTAATACTAGCTTTAGCACCTCCATTGTTCCAGGTAGTCTGCCAGGCACTTTAAAGTCATTTTGTCTCTTAAACTTCACAACCAAGGCAGTACAATAATCAGTCCCACCTGATGAGCCAGGAAGCTGAGGCTCAGAGCAGAGTGACACAGCTAAGGTGATACAGCTATTTAGAGTCAGCTAGAACCTTTGGCTGTCTGGTTGAAACCCCAGGCTCTGTCACGCCATGGCACTGCTTGCTGGACTAAGCCATTGTGACACTGACACCTCCTGTGTGCTTGCCAGGGATCGTTACCTCATGAGAAGCCAGCTTCTGAGCTTCTAGTTTTGGGGCTTTCTTTGGTCATGAAGCAGGGCTGCATGTGCAGGAGGACTGTCCTCTTGAGGCCCTGGGTGTCAGGAGCTAAGGGTTAGGACAGGGCTCCCTTGACCTATTCTTCAGGGCTGCTTTTGTTGCTTTGCCTCCAGATTTTAGGAGATACATTTGAGAATGGCTTTGAGGCTACAATGTAGAAACCCAACCCCCAGGGTACACCATTCCTTCTTGGCTATTTAATAGGATCACTCTCCTTAGCCGGAAGCTGTGGCCCGGCTTCCACCTGGTGTAATTATAATACTGCACACTTCTCTAGCTGTGGGCTCTTGGAGGCCTGAAATTTTTGCAAGTGTTCCTCCTGTCCTTAATAACCGGTTGGCAGCCATTTGTCAGAGCAGAAAGCGACCAGTTAACTCCTCTCCTCACCACCTCCCCTTCCTGGTTGCTCCACCCACTCTCCACCCTGGGTTCAGAGAGCTGGAGATGATGATGGGAGAAAACATGTCTCCATCTTTCATTGTGGTGTTTTAATTTACATTCATCGGGAGAGTGGCAGATTAGAGGTTGTGAAGCTATCAGGGAAAAACAGTTTCTAAAAATACAATTGTTGCTAGCAGGATGGGACAGATTTGGAAGGAGGGTGCCTTGCATCTCTTCGGAGGTGAGAAGACAACAGGGTCATTATCCAATGAGCGACACTGGCTCTCAGAGGAACCAGGGCCAAATATCTGTGATGCCTCTCCACCCACTCAGCTAAAAGGAGCATTTGAGAGCCCTGTAAATAAGATTTCCAGATTAACCCTAGGGGATTCACTGTTCCAGAAAATGGACGGCATCGACATTCTTTATTTCCTTCCTGGCAGAAGCTCTAGTTGTGTGTTGGGGTGACTGAGGCCCTTGGGCCACAGGGCTAGAATAAGTTAAGGAGGCCGAGGTGGTCACTGTCCTTCAGGCTTCCTTCCCTGACCTGTCACTCTGGGCCCACCACCTTTCCCATAGTTAACCACCCACGGTTAAGTTTTAACCCTATCATTCCTGTGGCCCTTTGGCAAGTTTTCTAAAATCCTTGAGACTCATTTTTCTAGTTTTAAAGATGTACCGAATCATAAATCTTGTCTCACAGATGGTTTTGGGATTAAAAAAAGAGTTTAGTATCCCAAAAGGCTTGGGTCAAGAGCCCAGGGAATATAATTTTTCTTTATAGTATTAGTAGGTCACAGCTGGAAAAATGACTTACTAGGGTGCCCCTGAACACTGAGGAGATTGTAAGCTCCACCCCTTTGCCCCCATGAATCATAAATAGTTGAATTTCAGGCCATGGGAAAGATATTTTTGGAGAGGTGAAACTTTCTGGTGGTGTTCAAATTCTATTACAGAGGTGACCATCTCTTCAGCCCACTTTTAAGGTCAGCTGTGTGTTGTCATGATGTGGAAGAAGGCTGAGCGGGAACCATAGTTATTATTTTTGCAGTTTATATGTATTTGGCCCAAACCAGCTTTATCAAGGCCACATACATTTTTAAGGTCACAAAACCAGAAATAAAGATTAAGTTTCTTTCTCAAATGATAGAACCAGGACTTCTAAATCTTGTTTTTCCCCCTAATGAGATGTAACAGGGAACTCTTTCCTTGTTTGTCAGGAGTTACTAGGGGACAGCCTTACCAGAAGGAATCCTCAGGGACTGCCAAAAAGGAATTATGGAGGGAAAGAAACTTGCTTATCTGTGGAATCATTTTACTATAAGACTTGCTAATGGGAGGAAAAAAAAAAAATCTCAGGATTACTTCTGTCCTGAACTTCTCCCTATCCCAAGACCTGGCCCCTTTATGCTGAAGGCTCCTAGCTTGGGCTTTGCTCCTATGACATATTTCAGAGAATGGGGCAGGTCAGAGAGGCAGCCCCCTGTGATTCCAGGCAGAGATGGGAAAGACACAAACTTGGGACTAAGTGTTTTCATTCTAAGGAGCCTAACTCTGAAATTGAGGGCGTTCCTACAGGTTGCTGAGTTAGAATGGATCTGAGAGGGACTGTTCCAAACACCTAGAACAGTACCTCAAGAAACCTAAAGACACTTTATAAGTAGCTGTTGGCTGAATGGCATAGATAAGGAAACAGAGGCACATGGCCATACGTGATTCAGTGGCCAACACCAGTGTGAATGCTTGTCTCTGAGAATAATCCAATTCCTGAATTGGAAGGAGCCTTAGGGATCACGTAGCCTCATTTCCTTACTCTACCAGGAAACTGAGGCCAGAGTTGGAGAGTGACCTGCCCGAGGCTATGTGGCTGCTGGCCATGAGGGATCCATGGTGGACACAAGATTATTTCAAACCCCACACCTATCTCAGCCGAATGTTCTTAAAATAACGCTTGTGAGCAGCTTAGTGAGTTAGAAGTACTGGAGGTGGGGTGAGGGAAAGAAAATCCTGTAAAACCTGTTAATTGCCCATTTATATCAGTCCCAGATCTTGAGAAAGCTGTTTCTGACTGGTATGTATTCTAGAAATGCTATAATTAGTTAGCTTGTTTGGGCCACACTGTTCCAGAGCAAGTCCGTCAGGTAGGAAATAATTCGACTGATAACCGAGAAACAAAAATGCTGTCAGTTTTCGATGACAAGCTGTCGGGAAGCTATTTATTAAGGGGCTGTCGTTTGCTTCAGAAACCTGGTGGAATGCCCAGATTGGCTACCCAGTTTTAAGAGCCAAATAAAAGCAGTGCTGTTGCCGCTGCTAAAAATAATAGCTTTGGTTTATTGAGCATTTACTGTGTACCAGTCATCCTGCTAAGTGCCGTGGCATGTATTTTTTTCATTTAATCCTCACGATGAGTCTGTGAGGGATAGATATTTTCTTCGTTTACACATGAGGAGAACTGATGTTCTGCAGGGTTAGGTCATTTACCTACCTATGATATCAAATAATTCATCTGGGACTTGAACCCAGTGAGGTCTACCCTAAGACCCAGAGTGCCACTGATGGGGATTCTAATGCCGGCATCTATGTACTGTCATAACTACTTTTGAAAGTCTCTTGAGCACACATCAAGCATGGGGTTGAGCCAGTGTATGACCCAGTTGATCACTAGATGGTTTAGGTCTGGACTGTGTGACAAATAAGGATATCGGTGTCCACAACCTTACTCTGATCAGCAAGATGCTCAACAAGGAGGGATGCACCCCGGAGGAAAGGGTGTTCCTACCACTTCACACCAACTGTGTCACCAAGTGGTACTTTGAGTGGAACCACCCTGCCATTTAAATTGTCATTTCCCAGTCTCTGGTTCTTGCTCTCTGGTTGTTTGCAAAGCCCTTCTAGTTGAATTCTTTCAAATGAAATGTGTCCAATGAGGTTCCACTAGATAATCCTCCTCCAAACTGCTGACTGGCAAATGAAACAAAAAGCAGAACAACTCTGGTTTCCATGGGCCCAAGTTCAATCTTTCTCAGGCCTGGAGTTTTGTGTGTGTGCTTCCTTGGCAGGGTGCCCTCTCCCGTTGTCGCTTTCCCTCTCTGCTGGCCGGAGTGGGAGCCATTTTCTGGTCACTCTCTCTCATTCTGCACACATGCCCTGCATTTGTTCTACAAATGTTGACTGCACCACCTGGTCCATCAGGCACCATGCCAAGCCACAGGACCTTATCTCAAGGAGTCACATCTACTTTAGAGAAAGGGATGATGAGTAGAAGGCAGGTTGGACACTTGCTCAGCTTCCAGTAAGCAGAGGAAATCCAGGTGCCTAATGAGGGTGACAAACTATCCTGGTTTGGGGGCACTGTCCTGACTTAGCACCCAAAGTCCCACAAATCAGAACCCAGGCAAATCAAGATAGCCGGTCACCCACACTCAGTCCAAGGAGATGGAAGATGCTCTGTGTGAGACTGACCCTTGCCGCAGGACTTCTCTGGACAAAGGGAGGAGCAACCAGGCAGAGGGGTGGACACAAGTAACAGGCCAGTGGCATGGTTAGAAGAAAAGGACCATAGCAAGGAGCAGTAGGAGAGGAAGCAAAGTGAACTCATCAGGGAGGTTGGGTCCAGTTTGTGCTGATTTCTGTTATGGGTTCTCTGTTCACTGGAACCGATTGATAGGAAGAAAAGGGAGACCCTGGGTGTCTGATGTTGGGAGGTGTTTCCCTAGATGGGTTCTGGAGATGGAACGTGGCATGTTCTCTGGTGCACGCCTGCCTTGGTTCCAGCCTTCCACATCTGTGCCCTTGCTGGTGTCCTCACACACTCCACCCCAGAGCTTCTTTCTAACCTCCACGACAAGTCACCTCAATGTCTTAAGAAGGGTTCCCCATGCCCAGCTCGCCTTTACTTTGGTGTCCCTGAGAAGGCAACATTGGGATGTTTGTGGGCTCTCTCACTTCGTACTGGAACAATTGGGTCAACTTTGGGACTTTCCTGATGGTCAGTGATCTATAAAACAGGCATGCCAATGTCTTCCTCGCAGGGATGTTGGGAGATCCAAACAAGAGTTTCTCCACATGAGTACTCGACTCGGCCCAGTGACAGCACGTATATATGGAGGAAGAGAACTTCAGGAGGGATCTTACTGCACTGAGGGCCTACAGGTGAAGGAGGAGGGGAAGAGCTGCTAGACGGGGTCAGCGTGGATGTGGAGCCCTACAGGAGCCCAGGAGCCAGTTTTGTGCCTGCTGCCTGCTCTTTACCCCCAGTTTCCTGATCCTGTGAATCTTTAGAGCCACCATTGATGTCTCTGTCTCCTCACCCAGTGTGATCAGTCACCGTGACCTGCTGGAACTACCTCCTGACTCCCTCTTGAACCCATGGTTATCCTCCTTACTCCACAATGGAGCCTCTTCTCTCTCTCTCCTGGCTGCTGCCTCCACATGGGTCTCCCCTTCCAATCCATTCTCCATACCATTAACCCAAGTGACAGTAGATAATGCAAAGCTGATGCTGTCACTTCCTGCCAAGCCTATGGGAGGGACTCCTGTCATTCTTGGAAAACCCAGCCACAGATCAACCCTTGGCCTGTAGGTGCTGCATGCCATGGTTCTCCTTCTCCACCTCCTGCCACAGGGGGCTTGCTCAGTTCCCAGCACACATCTCACTCCTTCCCCACCCAGAACCATGGCTCGCCACCCCCTTACTCCCAATAAGTTCAGGTAACTCTTTTTCACCATTTACATTTTGGGGTGAATGTTACTTCGCCAGTGTGTTCCAAAGCATTCTCAGTTTGTGTATTCCATTTGCAGATGGCTTTGGTTAAGTATTTTTACATTTAGGACAGTGTGGCCCAAATTCTGGTTCCCTGGAGCAGGAGTGCCTGGGTTTAGAACCTGGCACCAGCACTAACTGGCTGCTGAGTCCTATCAACTTACTTCCTGAATCTGTGCCCCAGTTTCCCCACCAGTACAAAGGGACAAGAATAGTATCCATCTAGGCGAATGGTGGATTAAATGAGTTAATATTGGGTGGAAGCCTCACTGGCTCCCTTTCTGGCCCATGATGATAGAAACATTTGTTTTAAAAATAAAATGAATTATCCTCTAGCATTTGCTTATACCCCCACTGTGGCATTCATCCTGTTGTGTTCAGGTGGGCTCTTTTGAGGGCAGGGATTAGTGCTTAGGTATCTTTACATATGCTGGTGCCCAGAAAGGTCTGAATGCACCGTGGATCATCAATAGATGTAGCTGGAGTGGAAGACCAAGGTGGGAAGGAACAGCACAGGGTAAGGAGGGCTGACCTGCAAGGGAAGGCCTGGTGCAGCCAGGCTTCAGAGCAGCCTGCTAACTCTGCCCAGACCTGTGTGTGAGAGGTTGAAGACAGGGCAAGGGCACAAGCCTCCTGGTTTTTCATGAACTGCCCCCTTGCAAAGACTGAACACCGCCGTGGATTCGCCATCCAGATTCTCTGAAACAGGTCCATTCTCAAGAAGAGAGCCCATGTTGGACAGGAAATAAATTTTTCTTTCTTTAAACTTTCTTTCTTTCTACATAAGTTAAAAAAAGATAATCAACTTCAAGAAGTGATCTGGAATAGCTGGGAATGTCACTTTAAAAGGCTTATGTTAACTGTGGTGGGAATGAAGATATTTGATTAGCAGACAAATCTCCTGGAGAATAAATTAGGTAATATTCAGTTTTCTTGCTTCAATTACACTTTTCACAGAGCTATTAAATTACCAATACTAAGTAAGAAAAAAGTGGACTCATTAAAAAATTGATTTAAGATAACTTTCTAAGAGATATTTTTACTCAATGAACAGAGTATTATTGGAGGCAGCTGTGTTCTTTAACTCCCCATATTTACTTAAAAAATAGATGGAGAGCCATCTATTTTACATCAGTGGCTTATTTTGGAGAAAGGAGTCTGAGTGCTGAATGATGATATGGCAGCAAGAGAGACAAGGTCATGGGCGCAGGTTACCCTCTTCTATCCTGACAGCAGACTCCCCTTGGACCCCTACCCACACCACTGTGTGTATGTGTGTATGATATTATTATTTCTGGGAAACCTCTGTTAGGTGCATAATCCCCTTCTACCTCCAGGACCACAGAAGTCACTCTGTAAATTGCAGGGTTAATGTGACAATTGCTTATTTGCCAATTATCAGATCCAAGCTCCCTGGAGTTGGAAGAAATCCTAGAATAATTCTGCCCACCCACCATTTTGTTGGTCTGCATTGGTGACCTTGGTCACTAACAGTGATTTCTTTCTTTTTTTTTAATATTTATTTTTGTTTTAGTTATAGGTGGACACAATATCTTTATTTTATATTTATGTGGTACTGAGGATCGAGCCCAGTGCCTCATGCATGCTAGGCAAGCGCTCTATCTCTGAGCCACAACCCCATCCCCCCGATGATCATTTCTTAATCCCTATGATTTTAGTAATTTAGCGTTTGACAGAGGAAGTGTTATATCTCAACTATACATAGTTATTATGATTTGCACTTAATTGCAATAACAATAAAAGTGAATTAAAGATAATTTAAAATATCTACTCCCTTTGTGAGGAATTTAAGTTAGCTAGCTTTGAGGAATCCAGCTAGTTTAGTTTGTAAATTTGTGGTAGAGAGATCATGGTTTGAACTGTAAATCGCACCCACTACCTAGGAACCCACCCTGCTATCTGTTCTCTGAGGGAAGAAATGCCTAACACATGGCTGAGAGGTGAGGTTTTAAGGCTGGCCAGGGTCTGGGTTTCAGATGCCATCCACTCAATCTGTGCAACACTCAGAAGAGAATTGCTCACAGAGGCACAGTAAGCACAAAGCCAGGCCTCAGAAACAGGTTTCCTGCTGTCTAACACTGGACAATTTCAAAAGTTCCTGAACGCGGGGCCAAGGACTGGTCTTGATCTTTAGCTCAAAGTGCTTCACTTCCTGTAGCTGCAAATGTTGCCTAAGAAATATGGCATGCACTTAGGAGGTTGGAGGGACATCTTCTGGTCTCTTGCTGCTTTCAGGAGCTCCGTTCATTGTGGCTGGGCCCAAGTGTGTGTGTGTGTGGGGGGGGGGGGCCTGGACCCCGGAACTTCAGAGTGACAGCAGCTAAGTGACCCATGTACTTTTCATGGCCTCTTTCTTATTTCTTACCCTTACAACAACCTAAAAGGTAGGGATTAATTGTCCACTGCATAGATGAAGCAGCGAGGCCTGCAGAGATTATGTAGCTTAGGCAGACTTGGATCTGCCTGACTCTAAAATCCAAGGAAGCTTTTTTCACCACTTCTTATAAGTGCACAGCCCTGCAAAAGCTTGATTTGAGAGTAGAGAGGGGCAGTGTCTGCTAGAGAGCAGTGACAGGTTGTTTTGTTGTGCTTATTTTAAAAGAGAACACCTGCAGTGCATGGGCCATCTCCAGCAGGGGCCAAAGAATCCCATTAGTTTCCTCTAGGGGTGGAAAATGGGTGGCTGGGAACAGGGCCCAGGGGGAGAGATTTTTTTTTTTTTTTATCATATGTGATTTTGTGCCTTTTATAATTTTGTACGTGTGAATGGTTTGCCTTATTAAAAATAAATAAAATGAAAATTTCATGAAGGAAAAGAAGAGGAGGATAATGTGGGCACTTCTGAAAGAATTTAGTCAATACAAATGGGAGTGCAGAATACAGTGACAACCTCCTTCTGCTTTGGACTCCAAGGCCTCCTGCACCCCCAACTCAGCCACTGCTATTGTTCTAAGACATTTCCCACACATACAAGTAACATGCACACATGTCCCCCTTTTTACTTAAGTTAGATTAGGCCATACAGGCTTGATGGCACCTTGCTTTTTTCACTTAATATATCTTGGAAATTATTCCACTTGAGTACATAGAGTTCTACTTCATTTTTTTTTAAATGCTTGGAGATTTTCTACATGAATGTACAATGATTTATTTAACCAGTTCCTCATTAATAGAAATTTAAATTATTTCCAGTCTTTTGCTACTGTAGCTAACCCAACAGTGAATATTCTTAATGATTCTTTCCTACATGAGCAGGTCAATCTGTAATATAAACATTTTATAAGTGCAAAGCAAAGGATATTTGTGTATCTTTGATTTTTTAAAAAAAAATTAGATGTGCAGTTTAAAATTTTGAGAGAGATCACTATACTGTTCCCTGAAGAGATGGAACAATTACCCTTCTGCCACAAGGCATGAGCATGTCGGGTTCTTCACAAGTGGGAAAAGTTTTAGCAAAATGGGATGTACTTTCTATGGAAAATCATCTTTAGAGACCTACTGCATTCAGTGGGAACTTTGGGGATTGGCACTATGGCTCTCTGGGATGGGGGTGAGATAAGGACTGTGCTAACTCCTGAGCTTTCGCCCATTCCCACCAGAACTGGTCATTCCCTGAGTCAGTTAGTCTTTGGGTTTTTAATGGAGAATTTATGGTGTGCCACTCTTATAATTGGGAGCTATGGGAATTACCAGGAATCAAAGACACTGGATCTGTCCCCAAGAAATCTGCCCCCAAGAAATCTGCCATCTAACTGGGCAGCTAAGAAATCCCATATGAGAAGAGAACCATGAGTCCTAAATTCTCATTGAGGCTTAGGGATAACAAACATCTTGGGAGTTCAGGGGGTCAGACCATTTTTAGTTGATGTGGTCTTGGGGAGACTGCTCAGGCAATGTAGATGTGAGGCTAGCCTTGAAGGGCGGGTAAGGCTTTCCTGGGTCAAAGGGAAGAAGGTGGATATTACAAATAAAGAACAGATTCTTAATTTTTAAGTGACAATTAATCTGGGCTGGCCACATGCCAGCAACTGTGCAAGACATTCACTCATTTACTCAAGCAGCATGTTCTGAGAGCCAGGCACGGTCCTCAGAGCCTCCGGAACTTAGGTTGCAGGCACTTTTACTCTTGTTTGCTTCATTTTACAGAGAAGCAAACTGAGGTTAAATGACTCAATAGTGAGTGTCCACACCGGGGTTTAATGTTGATTTTCTCATCCTAATTGTTGTACATTTCCTCACCAACGGCTGGAGGGCAAAGGTACAAAAGGAGAAATACACAAGGCACATTCAGGAGACAGAATATAGGTCAGTCTCTGAAGGACGAATCGGGCACCAGATCTGAGGTCTATTGTAAGAGTCCAAGTCAAATGTCCTTAGAACAAAACAATTCTGTAAGAAAAGATGACATTTCTGTGGTCTGAAATTTCACGCCTCATGCAAGCAGTACTTATTTTTTTCCTGCAAATTATAATCTGCATTGACATTATTAAGGCAATCACATGGACCCAGAAGAAAACGAAGAATTCAATTGATTATTTTTATTGCTGTAGAAGTCCTTTGTAGGCCGGCTGGGCAGAGACCCAATTTCACTTGCTTGTAATATTGCAAACGTTGTTAATTGCCTGTCTTTAGTAAAGGATAGAGACAAAGGAACAATCAAAGGTATTTATTAGAAATTCTGTTTGGACAAATTAGCTTCACATTTTAGTGGCCTTCATCTCAGTGCAGAACACCAAAACTGTGTGCGTTAATAAATGACAATCATGACATCACCTTTCCTACTGTTTGTACAGTTGTTTCTGGCAATGTTTCTGTAGTATTATTGAGCTGATTATTTTCAGTCTGATTTTTTTTTTCCTGCAGAGGTTGAGTTATCAGTGGATTGCCATTCAATTCAATGTAGTAGTTATGACAGTTGGAATAACTACATTGCATCTTAATGTGTATGTCTCATGCATAAATCACATTGTTTGCCAAGCAATAATGAGCAGAGAAGCTGCTAAGAGACTGAAAATCAGCCCTTGATAAAAAACTGGTCTTATGTGTTGGAAAGTGGGAATTTATTGAACATCTGAAAGTCCAATGCACCCTGGCTTCAATTCTGGGGCCCAGAGCTCATCAGAGGGTGGGCCACATGGTTGGTGCTTACTGAATCTTTGTTGGCATAGTATCTATTTAATGTTTATAAAGGTTACCTTAACTGTGTAGTCTGATGAGCATTTTCTCATTCATTCATCTATCCATCTTTTTATCTATTCCTGAGGATTGAGCGCTATTGGAGGTTTGGAGAATCACAAATAGTCTGTCCACTGAACTATAGTCCTGTAAAGGTGACGAAACACATGCACAGAATCCATGCAGGTGAATGCAATGCTCTTGGGAAAGCTGTGGGCACGAGCTTGCAGCCAACTTTGAGTTCAACTCTTGGCTCTAATACTACCAAAAATATGACCTTGGACAATTTGTATAACCTCTTTAAGTGCTAAGTTTCTCATCTGTGAAATGGGAATAAGTCACGGTTATACCTATGTGGTACAGTTGTCAGTGGATTAAATTAGAGTATGCTTGTAAAGTGCCTGGCTCTCAGTTCAAGGAATCTGAGTTATGATTATATCATTCTGGAATTATTATTCCAGTTAGGATTATATCATTCTGTTATTATTTCTAGCATGGAGGCAAGGCAGGTAGTGCTGGAGAGATGGCTCTAGTGGGGATCCATAGCAAGCAATGGGTATGCTGAGCTAAGGGGAGGAGATGGACCTTTCAGGAAGCCAGGGCTGAAAGCAATAGCCTGTAGCAGGTGGGCATGGGGCAGAGAGAGGGTGCAGGCCCTTCTAGCAGGAGAAGAGAAAGGTGAGATGAGACTGGAAAGGTAGGTAAATCAGATCATGGAGGAATTATGGACTCCTGCATGCGGTTCAAAATTTTCCCAAGAATTAGACTGGTTCTTATAAGTCTAGTAAAAATGACACAGCAGAAATCTATCCCTGGGGCTGGCTCCCTTATTTTGTCCTATTTGCAAAATCCAATCACTGCTCGGTCAGGCAAGTCCTTAAAATATAGTAAGCAGAAAACATAGGCATTTTCTAACTTTCATATCATTTGCCTCTAAAACTGTAGGAATTTGCAGCAGAGGACTGTTGGTTAATGGAGATACAGCTGCTACAAACAGAATGGGAAAAGCAAGGGCTGGGGATGTGGCTCAGTGGTAGATCGCTTGTCTAGACTGTGTAAGGCTCTAGGTTCAGTCTCTAGTACCATTGAATAAATGAATAATTAAAGGGAATATTATCATGATTCTCTAATTCTTTTATTTTCCTCTATGTTGGGTTTTATGTCCTTTGAAACAACATGATGAAATTACCTCCCCTCAAATTATCAGACTTCAAAAGTGCCATGGCTCACTGAATGTTAATGAGATCTACCCACATTTCCCCTCTCTCAGCCCTTTCTAGTTCTGTCTCCAAGAGCAGGTCCACAGGGGACCAGTTCGAGACAGGCATTCTGCAAAGCTGGGGTCCAGCCCCCAATCATAGCTGTCTCCTCCTGCTTCCTTCTTTCACTTCTCTCTTCTGCTCTAACATGGCAGCCTCCGAGGCACCTTACCCCATCCACAGATGAACCTTGGCAGAGAGAATCAAGATGAATTTTGTTTAAAAAGGTAGGTGATGGCAGAGACACTTTGCTCCCTGGCAGAATGTCTACATATAGATAATCTGCTGCCTTCATCATCCAAGGCCTGTGGACTGCAGTTGAAAGAGAAAGTGTTATCTTTAATAGGAAAACATGGTTGCAGAAGCACTTTGAGAGAGATGGTTCCACTCAGACACTTACTGAGTGGGACTCAGTGTGACACCATGTGGAACTGCAGGTCCGACTGGTTCTGAGACAAGATTGCTCTCAATTGGTACACAGATTGGGTTAGAACAAGCCTGATTGTTGTCAGAGGGCAGCAAAAGCCCGGGCACAGGGCAACTCAATAGAAACAGAACGGCTCTGGAGTTTGGGGCCAAGCAAACTTTCCTCTGAGCTCACTGAGAACAGGTGGCAATTGTGGAATACTTCCCAGCTCCCCAAGCATGGCGGCACGCACTGCCCTTGGCCCTGTGAGGATCGAGATCTCAGCTTTGTTTCACAGGTGAGGACACTGAGGCTCAGGGAAGCTAAAAGACTTGGCCCACAGGTCACAGAGCTAAGCCATGGCATCATCGGGCTTCTGAGGGTTCTTCTGCAGATCCCATGCTCCTTCCATGGCACATGCCACGGTTATCTGGAATAATACAGCCAACTGAGTGAGGCCCACACTGCTGAAGGGCTGACCCCAGTGCTTTAGCACTGTGTGGACTGGCCTAGCTCTGTGTGAACCGCCGTCCCTGTTTAGGCCTCAGTGTATCCGGCTGTATGAAGGAGGGGACTGACTGACTCCAACTTTACACTCTCCCAGAGGGAAAGCAGAGCTACTTGGCACGCAGAAGACATGAGGAGGAAGCAGATTACATGATTTCCTGTGAACTGTCTCTCTCAGAGGACTGTTTGTAAAGTGTGGTAGGAGGCAAACTGAGACAGAAAAGGAAGCTTCTAGTATCACATGCTCCCCTGGACATCTCATTAGGCTCTGCCTGAGAAAACCTGGCCTACTTTCTTCTCAGCTGAACTCTGGGCACCACCTGGCACTCTGCCATGACAGAGACTGTGAGAACCTGGGCACCAGAGTGAATGGACCTAAGCTGGATGCCCATGTCCACTATTTCTGAGCTGGACTTTGAGTAGATAGATCACTTAGCCTGAGACCCACTGTCTTAGCTGTGAAGGGAGGATAGGTTTGTTGTGGGGAGTGAGACAAGCCACGGAACATGCTTGGCATGCTGCTGGGACTGTCTCATAAATGATCTGTGACTTCTATTGCACATATTTGTTCAATGCTCATACTTTGGCACAGCACTGACCACGTTCTATAAATTAACTTGTCATGCAGATCTTTTAAATGACAATTCAGGAAAAGAGCTTCATACAGTTCCTGGCACATAGAAAGTGCTCCGAGTGATACCTATTGTTAATGTAATGTCTGGCCCTGACCTCAGCTGTAACTTCCATGGGGACCAAATGCCATGACAGCTGATGTGGTCCCTCAATGACATCTTTGAATCCAGTCCACTCACTGTTCAAGATCTGCCTCAGAAGTCACCTCCTCACAGTTCAGTGGTTTACCAGTGGAGATGCATGTGAAAGCTGGTGGTTGTAATGGAGATCTAGTAGTGCAGGCAGGGGCTCTAGGAGAAACCAGAGGGGGACAGTCACCTCTGGTTTCAAGATGGGGGGATTAGAAGTGGCATGGTGGAGAGAAGATAATGATCAAGTTGGGTCTTTTTTTATACTGGGATTGAACCCAGGGGCACACGGGCACTTAACCACTGAGCCACACCCCAACTCATTTTAATATTTTGTTTAGAGACAGGGTCTCACTGAGTTGCTTAGGGGCTCGCTAAATTGCTGAGGCTGGCTTTGAACTTGAGATCCTCCTGCCTCAGCCACCCGAGCCACTGGGATTAAAGGTGTGTGCCACTGCGTGCAGCTGAAGTTGGGCCTTAGGGAATAGGGGTGGGAGAGAAAGGGAGGGAGAAGGGGAATAGCTAGGATGGTGGAAGGAGAAGGTCATCATTATTCAAAATACATGTATGAAGATGTGAATTTGGTATCAACATACCTTATATACAAACAGAGATATGATAAATGGTGGTATAAAGGTGTATTAAGAATTGTATGCAAAAAAAGAGAGCTCATGTATAATGGCATAATTTGGTGTGAACATACTTTACATACAAAGTTACAAAAAATTGTGCTGTGAATGGATAATTATGAATGTAATGCACTCCACTATTGTCGTGTATATAAGAAATAAATTTAAAAAAATAAAAAAATTTTAAAAAGGGAAGAACAGGCGATTGCTGGGTAGAGGAGGAGAAAGAGGGCATGTTTAGGAGCTATAAGTCATTGGAGACGGTCAGGAAGCAGGCAGGAGCAGAGGGAAGAGGGCCTTGATAGCCAAGATGAATAGGCATTTTCTTTGGAGGTCCTGTGGGATTATGGACCGATTTTAAGCAGGGAAGAAACATTAGGAGACTCGCCTTTTGGAAAGATGACTAGGCTTGCAGTGTGCAGGAGGGATGAGAGAGGACAGCTGGCTTTAGGCCTGAAGTATGCATGGGCTAGAGTGTGAAGAGGGCAGTGACTAAGGTGGGTAGGTGGCACAAGAAAGGGGCACATTTGCAGGACTTGCAGGAATAAGGATTGCCTGGACATAGTAACTGCCTGTGACAGGGGAGGGAATGAGAAGTCCACAGTGACTCCTGGTGCCCTGATTTGGGGCAGGGCTCTGAAAGTGAAGGTTGATAAGGGGCAACAGAGATGGCATTCAGGAAAGTGTTAGTTTCCTCAGAAACAGATAGAGACATGGTAAATGCAGTGGGCCATCCCCTGCTCTGCTGCTGGATGGAGACCCTGAATTTTCAGGTAACCGTGGGTCCCTCTCACTCATGGGGGCGGGTGGTGGTAGGAGACTCAGCGGCTGGTTCTGGCTGCTCAGTGCAAGAGTGGCTGTGAGAAGCCAGAGGAGGCAGGGAAGTCCATGGTTGATGAGACTGTGTGAGAGAAGAGCTCAGGGGCTGAGCACGTGGACTGAGAGGGACTGAGGACACCGTCACCATCCCTTACAGGGATCCTTCAAGTCTTCAGGGAGAAAATCTAGTTCTTTGTGCTCCAGAATGCCAGACTGACAGGTGGCTTGCTGGGACTCAGCTGCTGTCTGGAGCCCTGGTGTGCTGAGTACTTGGAGCTGAAGGAGACAGACCTCAGGGCCTCCTGAGAGCACTGTCTCTCTGCCTTCTTCTGTCCTCCTGCCTCTCGCCCCATTTTCTTCTCTGAAGCAGAGGTAGGGTTTTTTCCTCTGAATTTCCCTTGCGATTGGATCATCAAGAAATAATTCAGTTGTCAAGATCCCCTCCCTAAGAACCTCCTCGTGGGGGAAGATTGGCTTATATCACAGGAAAAAATGGCGGAGGCTAACATGCCCAGGGGGATTTTGTCATAGACCATTGCCTGTCTCCACTCGGATCATTTACTCTCCCTATGTTGCTGACACCCCATCCTTTTCCTCTGAAGAGGGCATATAAACATCTAAATCTTATTGGGTATTTGGGTACTCATTCTCTTTCCTGTGATGCCCTGCATGCATAATAAATTTCTTCGTCTTTTTACCCATTAATTTGCCTATGAAGTTATTTTATTTTTTTGGTACCAGGGATTGAACCCAGGGGCACTTAGCCATTGAGCCATGTCCCCAGTCCTTTTAAATATTTTACTTAGAAACGGGGTCTTGCTGAGTTGCTAAGTGCCTTGCTAATCTGCTGAGTCTGGCTTTGAACTCACAATCCTCCTGCCTCAGCCTCCAGAGCCACTGGGATTACAGATGTGCGCCATCACACCCAGCCTAATTTATTTCGTAGACTCAATTATCAAACTTTCAGAGAGGGGAGAGAAAGTTTTACTCTCTCCTACAAAGTCAAAAGGAGCTGAAGTAAGGGAACCTTTGTTTTTTCTTGTATAAAATGCTGATATGTTTCCTGCATCGAGGGGGGAGGAGGATAGCTGGAGAAATGCATGGAATGCCTTCTGTATCTGGCACAGAGGATGAATTCCTTAGTGGATGGAACACCCCTGAGGGAACTGTCCCCTGTTCCTCTGCCTAAGGTCCCCACGTTCCCTGCCGTGTCCCTGGGGATTTCAGCAGAGGTGGGCCGCTTGCTTCACAGATGGTATGGAAGGAATCTGTGGCTTAGCCATTTCCTTATTACTCCACCAGTGCACTTTTCCACTGTGTCCGGTGTGACTGCAACGTGATTATCTGACAATGAGTCATTAATAAAAAACGTAGCAAGTTTCCTCCACCAGATTTGCTTCAACACAAGATAAGATAAAGAATGCAAAGCCACTGTGGTCTGCCAGGAAAATCTGGAGGGAGTGCCCCTGACCTGTATAGGTTGGGGATGGTCAGGACTCTTGATCTTGTGGGAGGTGGCTTGGTCCATTGGACTTGGGGCCTGGGATGGAGCCAGGTCTTCGTCCCTTATCAGCTGTGTGGCCTTGGACCCGCCATTTCACCTCTCAGACTCCCTTTCCTCCTGCACAGCGTTGTCTGAAGGACCGCAGGAGGTGATGTAGGAAAAGCCCCTGACTGTGCCCTGCGTGTATAAGCGCATAGGAAACGTTAGACAAATCTATAGCTGGACCAGCTGATGCGAGAAAAATATTAACTGGAACAGTTTCTTCGCCTCCCACCTCCCTGCTGCATGTCGGAGGCTGTCCCCAGACGCGTCCCCTGGAGTTGTGTCTGTGGGTTGTCGTTTTTGTCTGCTTGCCTCGCTAATCGCACAGGAAGTGGGTGGGTAATGGGCTCCTCTGTTGTTCCACTGGCCTCCCCGTGAGTCTTACTGTTTTGCTTCCCTCACCACGGGGGCTTCTCACACCCCCTAATGACTGTTTTCCTTTCAGAAATGGCATATTTTTAGACAACGTGTTTCCTGTGGCTCCTCTCTGATTCCCCAGCAGATCTCTGAATTCTCATCAGTTTCCCCCCTTCCTCTCTCCAGTGACAGAAAACCCACCCCTGGCAGCCTAGGAACAGGAAATGCAGGGGCAGAAGTCCCTTGACCTTTCCAGTTCTGGGCTGGGCCAGCCTGGGCAGTCTTTGAGGAGGCTTTGGGTCTGAGTCCCTTCTGACAGCTGCCCTGCCTCCCCAGCCATCCAGCTCCCCTCTGCCAAAGTTGCAGGGAGAGGCAGTGCTGGTGGTTTCCAACTTGCCCCAAATGTATGCCTTTCTTAGTCAAACCCAATTGGACATGACCCCCTTCACCCTTCCTTAGAAGTCCTGGTCAGCCACACCTGGGTCTGAATCATGCTTTCTCCATTGACTTGTGAGTTTTTAAAAGCTTCAATTTCTTTAACTGCAAAATGGGATAATACTCTGTAAACCTCATGGGGTTATTGTAAAGATAGGAAATATAGTATGTAAGTAGAATGCTGAGCCCCCTGCCTGGCACTCAGTTGCTCTTATTACTTCTAATTTAAATAACAATGATGCCTTAATTATATTTTAAGTGTAGACTTTTATAATTTGTTATTTAATTATAATGATTTATGAAGGTGTTCTCCGTCTTCCACAGGCTGTGAGCCCCTTGAGGGGAAGGCTAGGTTGTTTTTATCTTTAAGAGCAGAGAAAGTATTCAATACAGGTGTAGCAGGATGAGGACTGTGGCCCTCTATCTTTAGGGTCTTAAAGAACTTGACTACTCTCTGCAAGTCTGGGGAGCCCCACAGCATGGGCAGGAAGGCTAAGTCAGGCAGGAGGAAGATCCTGAGAGGAAGCACATGCAGGAACCCGGCCCAGTGGGCATTGCCACAGGGAGTGGGAGGCATTCAGATGAGGAAATGTGACTGGACTGGCTCGGGAAGCATTGCCAGTGAGGACAGCTGTGATTGGGGGAGGTAGAAGGAGGGCGGAGTCTCCAGGCACCTCCCTGTTCTAAGCCTTTCTACACAAGGAAGACTGGATGGTCATAATTTCTGTTGCTTTTAATTCATTCATTCTGCGGATTCACATTTTTTTTTTTTTTGAGTATTGGCTCTATTGGCTCTAGACTGTTGTTTTAGGCAAATTATTTTCTATTTAGCCTTCCCCCAGATCACTATTATGTCTGTGGCACTCCTACTACCCTCCCCATGCCCACGACCAGGTCAGACCTGGATAATGGATCACAGCATTTTGTCATACTGAGTCTGACATCATCTTAGAATCCTTGTTCATACAGCAGCCATTCCTGATGGAGTGGATTCTTACTTGGGCTGACAGCTACTTACCATCTGTGGTCTAGACCTTACATCATTGGGTAGGTCCAAGGCCTCCATAAATTTCAAAAGCTTATAATTTTCCCACAAAATACTACCATGCTTCAATATTTCCACTTTTCCTTATGAAAGTCCTTTTCTCGCCCATAGTTTGAAAGATTAGAGAGGTGTTAGGTATTAGGAATTAGGTGTTAGGCATCAGGAAATGAAAAGCAGGCAGGCAAAAGGACAGGTCTCCATCTTTATCTACCAATATTTATTTGGAAGGAAGGTGTTCAGAAAAAGCTTAAGTTTGGCTTTGGAGCATGGGGTTGAACATGATTCTGTTTTTTTTTTTTTTTACAAGTTCTGAGTTAACAGTGTATTTTCTGAGTAGGAAAATTGCATTTTATCTTTAAAAGTTTGTAAAAGTTACTCAGATTTATTACTACATACCCTTTCATACCTTTTGAACAATGGAACATGTGAATGTACTATCTAATAAAAAATAAAGTAGATAAAAGCTGGTCTTTGTGCTTGTACCTGTAAAGCACCCTCTTCTCTGAACAAACCTCCACTTAGAGTCTTTTAAAATTCAAAAACCATATTCCACAGGGATGATGGGAAGTTATCTAGCATTGGGGATAATATTTACCTGGGGGTGGTTAACAAACAAAATGCAGAACAACTTTGAAAAGACAGAGTCTAGGTAGAGGTGCATTTTTAACTTAGCTCCTCACTTGCAAGGCCCCTTTTATACTTTTATACATAACTTTGTATGATTTTTTTCCTTAAAGAGAGCCTCCCCTACCTTCCCTTCATCCCAAACTCTATAAGCTATTTTTTCAGACCCCATGAAACCTGGTTCCACCCATGTGCAGAGGGAAGCTCTTCTCCTTAGCCTGCTCAGAATATGGCGTCCATCAACTCCTCGTCCTCCTGAGGAAAAGCTCTGGTAGGGAGCACCTGCCTTTTTTCTGTTCTGTCCTTGCTTCTTCCCAGAAGCCTGTGGGTTACTAACTAGCGTCCACTAGGCCGTGTTTATTGGAGGGTGAGGTTGCTTCACTCAACAGAGTCCTGAAAAGCCACGGTCTTCCTCTGCTCTGGGACGAAGGTCCTCTGGGCTGCAGGTATGGAAGTCCCCCATCTTTTATCTTTCCATTTTGCTAGTGTTTGGCAAATAAGGCAGTCCCAACTCAGCCATCCTGCCTGAGCCAGATGGGCAAGTTGGGTGCCCTTTTCTGAAAGCTGGTGATCTTTAGTTTAAAGGGGATGGAGCAGAAAGCCTCACTGTGGCCCCAGGCCCAAGCCAAATTCTTCTGTTCATTGTACACTGTTCATTGTGACAGCAAGAGAAGCCCACACTGTGCTCTTTGTTTGGTGATCGGCGCTCTGTGCATGTTTGTGACTTTGGTGGGCCCAGAGGCTTGGGATCCTTACTACTCCAACATGCTCATGAAACTGTTTTCCCTCAAGCCCGTCTAAGTTAATTAGAAGAAAAACAAGAACTATGGTGAGTCAATGTCTGGTGTTTACTGTACCTTGTCATTACCTTGCTAGATCAAGCAGGATAACATTGGGCAGAAGCTGAGGCATACTAGGTAAACACCTCTGTATGAAAGCTGGCAGCTGTGCAAATAAGTGGGCATGAGGCAGAGGCTTGACCAGACAGAATCAAAGGCTCACAGGAAGGAAAGACTCAACTCACTGGAACTGAATTGTAAAGCACACAAACCTCAATGAGGTAAAAGTATTACCACCTAGCAGAGCTCCATGGACTCAGGGTTGTGGCTTCATAGTTCTGTGGTTGTCAATCTGGGCCATCTTTAGAACTGGGCTGGGTGGGTCTTTGTATAATTTTAAAAATTCCCTAGGTGATGCTAATGTGCTTACAGTGGTGGGAACTACTGCCTCTATTAAATTTTATCAGTATGTATTAATCACAAATCTCCTGATAATGTCACAGGGCTGGAGAGGATCGTTTACGTTGGGGATCACATTGGGATCTGTGGAACACCCATCTCAGGAGTGGGTGGCAGAGTTAGATCACAAGGCAAATTATTATCCCACAGAGAAGTGGCTCTAAATCTGGGAGTGCAATAGAATCTCCTGGAGGGCTTGCCAAGACCTTCATTGCTGGGCCTCAGCCTCCAGGTGTTGCTTCCTTAGGTCTGGAGTGGTATCCCAAACTGACAAGTCTAACAAGTTCCATGAGATGCTGATCTTGCTGGTCTGTGGGGAGGGTCATGCTCTGGGAACCACTGTTGTAGAGGACATGGGTCTTTGTTCTGAGAGGAACTTCTGGGAAAGAGGAAAGAACAAGAATATAGGATATGACAGGGGCTCTGGATTCAGGTCCTGACTCATTTGATGCAGTGTAGACTGAAGCGAGTCATGTGGCTTCTTTTGAGTCCAGTGTACTCATCCATAATCTGGGGTAATAATCATAAGGATTGGGTGGGATAATCAATAATGACCCTCTCATTAGGCTCTTATTGCACACTGAACATTTTACATGCATTGCATCAATTAATATTCTCACAGTTCTAGGAAGTGGGTCCTATTATTTTTATCTTATAGTCTTAGCAGCTGAAATTAAGCAAGCTTCAGTGTTGTTCGGCGCAGTCCTTGTGTCAGAGGCAGTTCCTGCTGACCCCAGGAGCCTAAGCTCTCCACCAGCTCTCGGTGGTCAGACCCTTCGAACACTGAGACCTGCCAAACATCCTACAACATGGTTTTGCTAAGTGATGGGCAGGATCTGACACAAGGGACACCTGGTGGGCAAATCACTGTGCAACAGTGAGCAAAGCCCAGTTAATTCAGGTCTGGGTGGAACTGGAATGTTCCAAAAGAAAACACAGCACACGATGACTCAGTTACTCCATCTGAGAATGGGCCACTCTGATAAGGTGATAGTGTTAATTAGGAGGAAAAAGGAGCAAAGCAAATAGCCAGCAGATCGACCAGGGGCCTCTGTAATAGCCTGCCCAAACCCCGAAGCCTGGGGAAGCTGCCTCCCAGGAAACCTGGCACCAAATCACAAACTCTGCAGCTTATTCATTAACAACGTCAAAGCGACTATCTTGGGAAAAGGGCAGCTTTGAAGAAAGAAAAACACTGTTCATGTGAGAGGACCAGGAGAAACTACCAAGTGGGGACCTAAAATGAGCAAATCAGACTTTGTGAGCTCAAGAGTCTCAGGGGAGCTTACAGACACACGGAGCCCACACCCAACAGTTCCGCTCCTCAAGCCAGGAAGTCCTGAGAGTCATGTACCTTTTGGTCATTGTGAACAAAATTCCCTGGTCATTTGGGGGTGGGATGGATGGTCACTAAATTCAGCTCTTAGTTCTAATCCTTCTTTATACGTTGGATTCAAGCTTCACTGGTCTACCAGATTTCTTTCCCAGGATAAATAACTATTTGGATAAGAATGCAATGAATGAAAAAATATATATTTTTTAACTATCAGAAAGAAGTTGATGAAATGTCATGCCAAAGCTCATTTGGAAAAATGTTGCTACAACCATTTCACATGGGTAGTAATGTTGTATAGCAAATTACAGAAGATGAAGTTGTGATCAGTCAGACAAGAAAATGGGTGTCTGAAAAGTATTTCAACAAATGTAATTATTCTTGATTAGAATAAAGGAATGCACAACAACTGGAATAACAGTGCACATGAAGATATGTGAAAAGTGACCTTCCTTAGTAATTGCTATAACCACCATAAATGAGTTTTATGTGATATAGAAAGGGAAAAAAGAATCTGCATTTCAAGAATTAAAATGCTCAACTGATTGTGATGATGGAAAATCTTATGTGGTTGTAGGAATGGGCATAACAATAAAAAGTGATCTTTGTGGCAGACAGAGGATGTGTTTGGGGCAAGGTAACCCAAACAACGTATAAAATAGTTGGTTCAGATCTAATGGGTATAAACCAGAGGTGAATTTTGGTCTTTGCAACCTGTTTCTTATCTATGATGTTAGTTTGGTTAAGAAAGCTAATAAGATTTAGAATAACTCCCGATCTTTAGAACAAGGAAACCATAGAGATCAGGTAGTCTATTGATCACTTTAATTTTATAGATGAGAAAACTGAGGCCCAGAGATCTATCTGGTTTGTCCAAGGTCCTGTAGCTACTCAGAGAAGGTATTGTACACAAGATGAACACATTAATGTATCTTTCATGAAACTAAGGTTATCTGATAAAGGAGACCTAAAGATTATGAGGAATTTCCAGAACCTTTTTAGGTTGATGAAGTAGATGGTTGACAAAATGCTTCCTCAAAATGTCCCATTGCATTGCTATAAGAGTCAAATCATTGAGACGGATTGAAAGATTCTGCACAACGGGTAAGATTTTCCAAGTGATCTTATATAAGCAATTCCTAATAACTATATTATTACTGTTATTCCTAATAAGGACACATATTGGATTTCATGGTGAAATCACAAACAAGCATAAGCATAATGATGACAGCCCAAACCTCTGTTGATTTTGGAGTAAGTCTTCCAAAATCATGGAATGATCAAGAGACAGAGCTCCACAGAATCTCAGAGGACTTTCAGATCTCCTTTGCTCTGTATTTGTTAGAAATGACTGTTTCTAGTTTCATGTGTACCTATATCTTGTTTGACAACACACCACAGAGTGTAAGAAGACACAGGCCAGAGAGGGTTGGTGGTCTTGAGACTGGTGGTAACAGCCTTCTCTACTATCTTCCTAGTCCTGGGCCCCTAGGACTTGTCTGAGCCATCCTTCCCTAGCTGACTTTCCAGGTCTGTGACTGCCTGATCCCCAAACTCACCTGTTTCCTCCAACATACTGTTGGAGTAAGTTGGACTCACTATGGCTCTGCTCTGTACCCTTGAACACTTGGTCTTGAAGAGCAAACGTCAAACACTGTAGATGTGATGTGTTACAAAGCTTCGAGTGCTTTACCATATTAGCACACTTCATCCTCTGAATAACTTTATGAAAAAGTACTGTTATTAGTCCCATTTTTACTTATTGTCCAGTCTAGCCCCACATGTCAGTAATTTTCTATAATTTTTATTTAATCAATCACTTTGTTATTAGCATTTTTTCCCATTATTCATGTGGAATTCCATGGAATTCTCCACAGATGTGATTTTTAAAACCTTCAATCTGCATCAGGATTATATAGGAGCATAGTGTGTCTAAATCTGGGCATAAAAACTGCTGGCGTTCATGAGATACCAATTGGAAGTAAATATCCATCAATCAATAAGCACATCCTATTCCAAAGTGCAAACAGCTGAGGCTAGGAAGGCAGAACAGCAGGGGAACTGACCTATTTTGATGGGAAGAAGAGAGTGACACAGGTGTGTGAATGGTATACATGATAGAGAATCTTCTTCTCCTGATTCCTGGAGGGATGAGCTACAGAAGCCTGGACACCTAGAGAAGAGACAGGACTTTTCTTTATCACAGCATAAACCATTCATAGTAATAGTTGGACTTTAAAGGTAAAGTAGATAAAGGCCTTACATGTCTTGATGTGTGGTGAAGTCACAGAAAGTTCTAGAAAAACAAGAGGCATGGAAAGGACTGACCCCAAGAATGTAGGAGGTGAGTTATAAAATTGAACTCTACCCAAGTTTAAGAGAACTCGAGGATTGACTTCAGCTATGATAAAGAGCAACCCAAGAACATTGGGTCTGATGCTTAATGTTTATAGGTTCTTTAGTCTTACTCTAAGTAAAATGCCTCCTTTATACTAGTTAAGTATTTCATTAAACTAATTGGTTTAGTGGAAAATCCTGCTGAGCTCTGATTGTGTGGGAAAGCTGGTTAGTATTTGACTGGGCTCACCATGTGGCTGGGGAATGGGAGCCTAGTTCAGCCACTCAGATGGCACCACCCACCTACAGGTGTTGTAGTGTTGGCATTGTTGGTACAGCTCTTAGTTGGACATGGATGAGCTCCGGGACCAGCCTAGGAAACTCAGCCAGTGAAGTCTAATAAAGACCACAGTATTTAACCACAGAAAGGGAAAGTATACCTGGGACTTGAACCCTAGCAGGTGGTAAGTGCACGCTCCTTTCTTCACCGTCTTTTTAACACAGAATAGTGCTTTTGGTATTTTTTTCCCCCAGAAAAATGAAAGCCTTGGATTTTTTCAAATGGGGTTATTTGCCTTTCATCTGTGTTTTCTCTGCTGTTCTATTTTCTGATCCATTACTTTCATCTTTGAAACCTGTCATTGTGACTCTTGTATCAATGTAACCATCACTTAAAAGGCTTTTTGCTTTTTGGGTCAGAGATGTTTAATATCAGGCAATTTAAATGATTTTATTTGTATTGACCTCATATTTGAGAGCCCTACAAGAAGTACGATAAAATCAAATGTTCAAAGATAAGGAGTACTTTGATTGGACTTTTTTTCCTCCCCAGTTAAGTGAAACAATTGAGGGGTCCTAAGGGAGCAAGGGAGAATTAGAAAGCTGGTCAGTCCCCAAAGCCTGGTCCTAGAAGGAGATGGAACAGGAGACTGAGAACACGTACTCAGTCTAGGGGTGGGGAGGAAAACGGAAAGAGGAGGCTGCTTCTTTCTGTCTTTCCTGTTGAGAGGAGGAGCATGGCCAACCCAGGCTGGTTGCAGGGCCTCAGATGGGATACAGGAATTGGGGCAAGTTAGTGGGTGCTTAATGAATCAACATGAATAATTGATTAGATGAATGAATGAAGAAAAGAAGGAAGGAATATCTGGGTCCAGGAGAGGGGTCCTGGTTCCAACCCCACTCCATCCCACTAAGCACGGCCACATTCAGTGCCTTCCTGAAGGACTGCTTCCTCTGGTCCACTTTTTGCTTTGTCCATATCACACCCATGAGTTTAGATACACACACTTGCATGTACTTACATATATACACTCTCTCCTTCCCTAACTGGATCCTGGACCAAAACCCAGAAATAATTTTTTTTTTCCCCTGCTCCACTAATTTGTTTAGAAAAATGGATTCTAAACACAAGAGCACTGAATCTGGTCAGGACAGGGTATGGGCTGAACCAAAGCCAACACTTAGAAGCAGGGCTCTTTGGAGCACGCTAATTGCCAGTTTGATTTGCTCACCTCTTGATTTCCCCTCCCAGGCAAGGGGAGGGTGGCCTTGACTTGGAGGTTGCCTCAGGTTATCTACCCCTCCCAGGCAGCTCTGAAGGGAATCTGTGGGCTGAGTTCTGGCCTCTGCAGGGCTGGGCAGGGGGAGCAGGCCTGAGGAAGCCCTTCCAGGCCAGCCGAGCTCTGTTCCTCAGCTGGGCTCTGCCTGCAGAGACAGGTCAGTGGAGTTATTCTTGGTGCTCATTAGCACTTACACAAGCTGTCGAATTCTTCCAACATTGCTAAGTGGGCCCCAGAAGGCTGCAGACTCAACCCTGCTTTTGAAATCTAAGAGAATCTAAGTACTTGACTCCAATTCCCCCCACCCTAGTCAGGGACCCCCACTCCATCCCAGTGCTATTGCAGGGATAGCTGGGAGTTACAGAGTGTGGTAACCAGGGGCAGCTCCCCCAGAGAAGGACAAGACTGTGCTTTCACTGTACCTGATGGCAACAAGCCCCCAGCCTGTCTCTTTTTTTATCTGCTAGGGACCACTGAAGTGAGAGGGGGGAATCATGCATCATTTACTCCAGGGTCCTGACAGCCATTTTCTCAGAGCAAAGAATGAGGGCAAAGCCTGCCATCTGGGTTCAATTCAATGAGCTCTGTGACCTCAGGAAAGAGGCTCAGGCTCTCTGAACATCACTTATGTCTTCATCACTTATGTACCTTTCCTGCCTTTCCTGGAGAGGACTAGAGCCACCCATGTGAGTGGGTGCTGAAGTTTAAGGAAGCATATCCATGACTAGCCCACACTCCCAAGAAGTTTGGCACTGGGTCCTGGGTCCCCTGATTTCTTCCGTCTAACAAGCCTGTTTTCCTGACTCTCTATTCCTGTATGGTATTATTCCTCAACTCCAGAGCTTCTCCAAACTCCCCCTGGGAGACATGATGGCATGGTGGGAAATGGACCTGCATGGGCTGTCAGTCATTCATGCTGAGTTTGAGCCCCATCCTGCCCTTGCTAGCTGAGTGACAAAGGTCCAAACCCACCTGAGCTGGGTTTCCCCAGCCATTTAGATTGAAGATAGTTAAGAGCTCCCTTGCAGGCTGAGAGTGAGAGTATAACCTAAGTGAGGAGCTTCATAGAGAGTCTGGCACACAGGATGAGATTCTGAAAGAAGCCTCTTTTTTTTTTTTTTTCTGGTCAGGTGAGTCGACCTGGCCCTAAGAGTCCACCATGATTGTTTGCACATGTGCCCTGGTTTGGGCGCTTCTCTTTCCTGTTTACACATCCACATCCCAAGATGCCTCTGATGGCTCAGCCCCAGCCCCTCTGTTTCCCATGAGCTGTGCTGTGAAGCATCCTGGATTCACTGCTTCACATACAGTTAGAACTTCAAGAAAAAGTCAAAATGATTTTAGAACAATGTTTTAAGCATTCTTAAAGACAGGAACTAGACTGTCAGTGGGCCAAGGCCCTGAGAGCTGAGAAGTGTAGGATATTTTGAAGTTGGCTTAAGTGGGGTTCATTAGTAATTGAAAGAATTTCAGAGAGGACCTCTAGAGTACTATCCCCAGAAATCCACTGGTGGACCCACACAGCCTTGTACGGGAGTTATTCTCAGGAAAAAGGGAGAGGCTGGCTCTTGTAAGGTGTGAGCTGGCTGCATTCACCATCTGGCTGTCATTCTTATCTCAGGAACCCAGTGGCCAAGCCCAGGGCCTTCTGGGGCCTGCTTGCCACAGGGCACAGGGGGTGGAATCTGCTCTAGTCCAGGCGTCCTTGGGGAGGGTTGGGGCTCCCTTCCTGTGACTACCATGCAAGCAATCAGAACACAGTGTAGAGAACACTGGTTTTCTGAGTCCGTGTGGGGCCGATTTGGGAAACGTTTGCTTTCTCATGAATGTAAAAATCTATTTATGTGATGAAAAAACTATGAAATACCTGTCGGCTGATGAACTCTCATCATGTTTGTTTTTTCTGCTTTCAGGAGTGAGTGGGACTTCCTCCAGAAACTGTGCTTTCCTGAAAACCTGGCTAAGCCATATTTTTAGCTTTTAACTTGGTTTATGTATTTATTGTTAATTCCCTAAGAGGCAACACAAAGGGAGGAGAAACAATGAGGTACTTCTCCAAGAGCTTTGCAAAGATAGTTTCATTTGAATTCAGCAAAGGATTACATTACAGCCTCACCAGCAAATATTGTGCCCACCTGCAATGAGAGCCATTCAAAAGATCTCTAAGAATACGCACAAACTTCTGTGTTAGTTTTTGCTTGCTTGGAAAGGTCAAAGGTCCACAGTAGGTTTTCACATGACTTCCCAGTGGTCTTCTTGGCAGAGAGAAGCCAGCCCCACCTAGTGCCCAACAAGTCACTGCCTTCCAATGACTGAAATTTGTTTTTGTTCTAGAAGACCTCAAAAAATATTCCTCACCTAGAAAATATGAAGCAAGTCCACAATTTCCCTCTGAAAACATATTGCACCCATAGCCAAAGGGAGATTTATAGCCCTTCCCCTATTTTATGATCTATACTATTCTGGTTTAGATCTGGAATGCCTACCAAAGGCCCAGGTATTAAAGCTTGGTTCTCTGCTTGGTGCTATTGGAAGGTGGTAGAAGGTTAGAAATGGAACTTAGTGGAAGGTTTAAGGTCAAGGGGAGTGTGCTCTGGAAGGGGATTATAGGACTCTGGTTCCTTCCCCTCTTTTTCATGTCTCAGCCACACGATGAATGTTCTGTTGTGTCACACAGTCCTGCCATGATGTGCTGCCTTACCACAGGCCCCAACGCTGCAGGGCCACCTAACCATGGACTGACGCCTTCAAAACTGTGAGCCAAATAGTTGACTTATCTCAGTATTTGTTAAAAGCAAGGGGAAACTGACAAACACAATTGTTTTACTTATAAAGAAATAACAAAGCCACGGACATTAAGACCTCCTGGTGTTATTGATGGCAGGCTCCAGGTGACTTAATGCATAGTTTAAATCATCTTCTAAAGACCAAAGAGATGGTTAGTGAGAGACCTTTTCAGAAGATTCTGTGGACCCCTTTTCCTATTCCATTGGGAAAATAGGCTCAAAGGCCAGGGACATAAGTGGTAGAGGGATCACACACTGGGGCAGAAGGGTCACTGGATTCTGTTGGGAAGAGTTGGTAAATAGGGCGTTCTTAGTTTCTGAGCTATTCTCATGGGAAAGGAATAACAACGGTTGTTTAGCTCTGGTGGGAAGCTGGTCTAAAAGTGAAAAGTTACCTAAGATAGATGTGGAAAGGGTTAGGGGCAAGAGCCTCAGATGAGGCTTGTTCTTTGGATGGTATGGTCCTAGGTTTTTTTGGCTTGGGGAAAACAGCCAGGGATAAGGACAATGTCTTTGCTATTAATTATAACAATACATTTACCAACATAAATCATCAATCTATTGAAGAAAATCTGCCTATTATGCTCTAATTGCAGGAGGTGAAGGACATGGTGGGCTGTTGGTCTAACCAGCCTTGCTCAGGGGAAGTCCTTTTCCAAACTGCACATTTAGTAAGCACTTTCCAATAACCTCACTTAAGATATTCTTCTTCTTCCAAGAGGGACAGTACAAAATGTATGGGCACAATTTTTCTCCAACAATTTCTCTGCCTGTGTAGGAGTACAAAATAGAAGCAGGTGCTTATTTATTTTATTTTTAAAGCTCTCCAGTTGCTGGGGACAGCAAAGACTTTTGCCATTTAATTTTTGTTATTATCTAGCTTATGAAAATGTATTTCTTAATCCTTTAGCTATCTATGTTCCCGATCAGAAAAAGTATAAACTGGTCTATCTCTGGCACTCTAGGACCACAATTTAAGACTAACCATGTGGCCTATATACAGAAGGATGTGCAAAAAATGCACAAAGAGTCCTCATTTGTGGCAGGGTGGAGCCATAGATGCAGGCTAGGGAGGAAGAGGAATTGTGTGAATCACAGAGGCAGATAGGTTGCAAGATGGAAATCTTCACCTTATATCCAGTTCAGTCAAGTTCATGTGAAGGAAATTACTAAACTGGTGTCTCTAGCCCTTTTGAGTATCAAATGGAATTACCTGACTGATTTTCAGGGGCAAGCAAAGAGAATAATAATAGAGGTGTCTGATCACAAAATGGCATTGCCTTAGTTGTATTAAAGGTATTCCCAGTGGCTTGGGAGACTGAGGAAGGAAGATCTTGAGTTTAAAGCCAGCCTCAGCAACTTAGCGAGGCCTTAAGCAATTCAGCAAGAACTCGTCTCTAAATAAAATATAAAAAAGGGCTGGGGATGTGTCTCAGTGCTTCTGGGTTCAATCTCTACTACCAAAAACAAAACAAAACAAAGGCATCTGAACTCTTATCCACCAGTGGGGTAGGGCAGAAGTTGTCTTACGCATGGAGAGAGCTAGTCCAGGCGTTTGGAACATAGTAAAACATGAATCCTGTTGCTAGTCATGGAGAAACCATGCTACACATTTTGGGTGCCTCAGAAGCAGTCATGCTTTCCAGGGTAAGATGGGGAAGGATTAGAGTTCACTCTGAAGCCTAGGGCTGCACAGCCATCTCACCCTGTGATGAGGCTCAGTGCTTATCTGATAGTAGAAAGTTGGTGCCAGGCTCTGGGTGTCATCTCTGCTGGGGATGAGTTTTCACTTGGCTCTGGGTTCTTAGGTATGCCCCTTGACCTCCTTAGTTTCTATTTTCTTATTTGTATAATAAATGAGTCGGAGGAGACATTCTTAGTATCCCTTGTAATTTTACAATTCTACTGTATACTTTCTTTTTTAAAGTAGACTTCTTCAATTGGTAAAATAACAAAGATAAGTCCTAAAATAAGAGGATCCCTTGTTTTCCTATATTTATTCTGCCTTTGTGAATGCGGAGGGGGGAAACCTTTCCAAACTTTTCTTAAGGGAGAAAAGAGAGTAGTTATCTACCTGGGCTCTGGTGTGAGGGGCAGGTCCCCTGCGTGGTCAGGGCTACTTCAGGCCCATGGTGAGGGGCCATCAGTAGTGGTCACCTGTGTGTTCTGCAGTTCTCCCAGGAGAGAGTGATCACCCTAGTCTCCACTCCACTCACCCCCAGCACTCCCTGCAGGGTGCCTCTGGGCTGCATCAGGCTAGATATGCCCTGTCTTTTAACTATGGCTTCAGATTTGGTTCAGTGCTTTCTGCCAAAGAACATTTATTTTCATGACTTTTATCAAATAAATTCACACCACTTCAGAACAATAGGAAGGTACAAGAAAGTGTCAAGAAGCATGAAAACAAAATCAGCCATAATCCTATCAGCTATAGCTATTTTACATTTAAGTGCATTTTATTCTAGTATTTCTCCCCCTTAACATGAATCCTCATTTTCAAACCTGCTTTTGTTTGTTTGTTTTTTGACCCAACCTCACAGAACATTTCCATGTAATTAACTATATCTGGCTCCATTTTCCCCACTGCTTCCCTAGTCCTCTTCTCTTTGTTTTCCTAAGTCAGGAAATTCCAGCCTCCACTCCTTCCTGTGCTGTTACCTGCAGGAAGTGCAGCCATCTCCATCCATCACTCAGTCCTATCATTCTTTAAGGTTCTATGTCCCCCATGAAGCCTTCTGGGACTACCTTAGAGGGCTCTCCTGATTGTCTACCCATCCCTGCTACCATCCCTTTCCCTGGACTCTGGACTCCTGAGCTGGACCGTCAGGGTGTTTTTTATGGTCATGTCCATCAGGCAGTGAGGTGATGGTAAATATTTAACAATAGGCTGTCTATTGTATGCATAAAATTTATACATATAAAATTTTATATGTATAAAATGTATGCACAATTATATATATATAATACATATATATGTATTATACATATATACATACATATATATACATATACATATACATACATTTATTATGCATTTTATTGCTATCAAGGATTGGTATTATACAATTTACAAATGGTGATAAAATATACGATACTCTTCATGGTAAACTCCACACAGCCAGTTGGTTCTCACGGAATGCTTTTGTTGATTTTTGCTTGACTTGATTTACCAGGAGATAAGTTGTGGCAAATGACAAAATTTGTAATTTTGATGTGAATACTGGTTGCAATTTTCATTTGTTAATGAACAACAAAAAATAAAGCAACAAAGATGTATACTAGAACTTCATTCAACAGTTACATGAGTTATTTCTTTTTCTGAATTAGATAATTGTTTTTGAGTACTAGAGGAATACTGCCTCAGATTATTATTTTTTGTTATTCATAATCGGAACAATTATGGGCACAAAACATTTTTAAGTTTAATCTTCATTAGCATTTTCTTCATGGCTTTGTGAAATCTAGACCAGGGGCTGGCAGTCTTTAACCTGCCACATTTGTCCCACCATATGTTTTTGTAAATAAAGCTTTATTAGAACACAGCTATGTCCATTTGTTTATCTGTTATTTACAACAGAAACTTTATGATCTATAAAGGGGAAAATATCTACTGTTTGGCCCTTTATGGAAAAATTTGCTTACCCTTGTTCTACAGAGTCAGTAAAACAATAGATCAAACCCTGATTTGTAATATTTGTAATTTCCATGCGCAAATACAACCATTATGGCTGCTATTAAGCTGCTGATGAAACACTAATGGACATGGAGTTGGGAAGGGATGCATTTTAGCACATCATTATAGAGCATTTTTACCATATAGTGCAATAAATGTAAAAACCCTAATGACAGAGATAATAGCAAACTGTAGTAAAATAATTAGGAACAGAGGAGTTTTGAGTATTTATTATTGTTGTTTTTTTAACATAACTTGTTTCATTTTAAGTTTTCTAATTTTATTTTAAAATAATGACTGTTTAAAACTCAGCTTGCAAAGTTTTGAAAATTTAACCATTGGCTCTGTGGAGGGTGAGGGTTTTGATTTTCAGTTGGGAAAATATGATCCCAGCCAATGTGGCTGGACTTCTCACTGAATCCCAGCCCTGTGGGAGGTTCTGCACAGGATGAGGGCAGGGGAGGCTCTTGTGCTCCTCAGAAGACTTAATCTTGAGAAAAGGCGGCCCTTGTGTAGCAGTGGTTCCAGCCCATATGTTGACTAGAAAATTGTAGAATGCTCTGAGCACTGTAGGGGGTGTAACCATGACCCTCCACCCACCACATGTGGAATTGAGTCATTCTGGGCAGAACCAGCCAGAAGGCACAGATGGTGCCCTGACCCCATTTGACCTGGGCTGGGTAGATCATAGAGCTGGCAGTCAGCCTTTTAGCCAGAAACCCTAGCCCTCTGCTTTAGAAGTGCCAACTCCCACTCCACTCCTGCTCCCACCCTAGGAGAGGGCTGGCCAACTGAAGCCAAGTAAGGGTTTCCTGGGACCATGTGACCTTGGCCTGGGAAGATAATGGTAGTGTCCATGTGGCATCCTCTGGGCATGACTGATCTGCAACAGTTGTTTTTTCTCTAAGAAAACCCCAGGCCCCAAACCCTCACCTGCCAGCTTCCCAGTGATCTTGGAAACAAACTATATCTCTGATTAGCCACCCCAAGTTCACTTATAGTTGGAAGATGAGTGTAGAAGAGGCATCTGCATGATACAGCATGGAGAGGACAGGTACACAGGAGCTGCTGGATGGGGTCCCCTTCCCATCATCATTTCTATACTCTATGACCTTGGCCTTGTCACTTAACCTCTCTGCACCTGTTTCCTTGTAGGTTTAACGCCTGACAGAATCTTTGAAAGGTCCACCAAGGTAATGTATATGAAAACATATGTGAGAGGGCAGTCAAAAGGACTGGCACCAGAACCTCTGGTGAAAATGCCAGGTGCTAAACAACCCATAGTCTCTAAAGAAAGTTGCCAGCAACTGGAGTAAGATTCTCCCAACTCCAGGGCTCCCAAAGGAGCAGGGCCATTACCATCACCACCTTCCCCCAGTCCAATAGATAGAGAAATGGGAATAGAGAGAGAAGGAGATACTGGGGGAATAATTTATATCTGTCCCCCTGATTGCTACTCTCCTCGTAAGCCAAGTTGAGGGAGCCATCAGAATCACTTACCAAGAATGCAGGTTGGGGTGCCTATAGGAGGTAGGAGTTGGGGTGTTATATAATTGGATGTTTGCTGAGATGTTGAAATTCTTGGCCCCGTTTGGGATTTGGTGCTGTGGGTTTGGTGGCGGAGTTTTGAGGAGAGTATGACTTATATCCCTGGAAGTTTGTGGAACTGTAGGTGAATGTGAGCTGTGCCTGCTCCAGCCGTATGAAGACAGGAGGCTCAGATAAGTGGGGAAGAGAAGGGCTGTGCCTGATGTGGGTGGGATCTGTCTCAGTCTGTTTCCTGCTGCTATAATAGAATACCAGACTGACTGAATTATAATCAAAAGAAGTTTATTTATCTATCAGCTTGGAGACTGTGCAGCCTTAGCCTGAGGGCCTGCATCTAGAGAGGGCTTTCTTGCTGCAGTATGACATGGTGAAAGGGTGAGTAAGCATGCATGAGATAGAGAGAGCAAGAGCGGAACACTGTGTGCCTGAGAGCTCACTCTTATAACAAAGCTACTTCTGAGATAACTAACCTATTTCTGCAATAATGGCATCAATCCATCATGAGGGGAGATCCCTCCTGGTCTCTTAAAGTCCACCTCCCAATACTGTCACAGGTGGCAATTAAATCCAATGAGCTTGGGAGGGGACATTCAAATCTTAGCAAGATCCCTCACCTCAGTTCTCATCAGTCCTCAGATGGTGGGGAAGAAGACCCCAGTCATTTCTGAGGTTCTACTAATGGGAGGGGTGTGGACCACCAGAGAGGACAAAGTGGCTCACAGCTGCCCTTCTTGGTGTGAAATAAGCTGGGGTCACACTAAAAGGTCCCTGGAAAACCATATACACTGTCACACACCATCATGTGGGCCAAGGCCACCAGAGTGAGCCAGAACAAGACCAGACAACCAAGGAGGGTGTGTGTATGTCTGTGTCTCTGTCTGTATTCCATTACCAGAGGTGATAAGCTCTGAAAAGGGAGGGTCACAATCAAAAAGTAGGACTCCCAGCTCTCCTACCCCATGGGGCTCCAGTGGTCAGAGGAATGAAACAGCAGAACCATCCTAGCCCACCCCCACTTCAAACCCCATCCTTGTTTCAGAGGAGAAAAGAAGAACGTCCACCAGATATGAGATTCAGCCTTTAGAAGAAAATAAATAAAAAGACTTTTAATATCAGGATCTACCAAAAATTAAGGACTCTGCCTAAGATACTATTAAGGGATGGAGAAGAATAATCTGATAGTGCATGGTTGAAGGAGTGGGTGGGAGAAATAGAAAACTCACAAATTTATACCCCTTAAAATTCAGACTGTTCATCAAATCTGTAATGCAAATCTCAGTTTTTTTGTAGTGGGTGGTCCTTTTGAACTGAGTGAATTGGATCAAATACAGATATAGATCAGTGGTTCTCAAACTTTGGTGCATGCCTTGAATCACTCAGAGGACTTGTTAAAATAGTCCATTGGGCCCCACACCTGGACTTCCTGATTCAGTAGGTCTGGGGTGAGATGAAGAATTTGCATTTCAATAAGCTCCCCTGGGGATCACAATTTGGGAACCACTGAGGAATAGACTAAAGCATTATTGAAGTGTGTATTTAACACAGAGAGTCTTAAAAGCAGGCCTCTGAGCATCCTAGGAGGCCAATAAAAATGCTGGTTTTATGTATTTCACCCATCTGCTTTCTTTCAAAGGAACAATGCTTGTGAGTTGCCTTGGTCCTCTTATGTGTTACAGAAGAAACTGAGAATCCCAGTACCCTCAAATGGCTGAGCATGTGATGACATCCAGGAACCCCCCCCCCCCCATGAAGCCAGCCCTGCCCAGGTAGATTTGCTACTACAGGACACCTTTGAGCAGGGGACCAGTGTGCATGGTTAGGGGCGTGTGAGCAGGGACAGGTAAGCCAGTTTTGCCCCTGTGGGAGAGGAGCATCCTTGCCTCCCTGCTTGTCCTCATGCCTCACAGCTAGTCCTCTGTGCCCCTCCCTCTCCTGGATCCTGCTCAGTCTTATTTGGGTAAAGCAGATCCCACCAAAGGCTTGGGCATTGTTCCCAAACCAGGTTCCATCAAAGGTTCCATCCTCCTGCCCATGATAATCTATCTTGGGGTGAGCACTGGCCAAAGTCTTCTCTGGAACGTCTGTCAGAGGGTATATGATAAGGCGCAGTCTCTCTGGAGTTTTAAGTTCTAAGGACCAAGGAAATCTGGGATTCTCTAGTGCTAACACAGAGGGAGGGAGAGAAGAGGCGGCGGGGAGGAGAAAGGAGGAAATGGATCAAGGGGGTAGAGAGAAATTAGAGGGACATGATGATTTTTTTAGGGTCACAGATCCAGGTGAATCTGAAACTTATTTTGGACATCACTGTTATGTAAGGAAATAAACTCCCTCTTTTGCTAAAGTTAATCTGAGTTAAATTTCTGTCCCTGTGACTTAAAGTCCCAATGGATATCATCACTGGGTGTTTTTACTCATCCTTTTCCTGTCTCCAAATATGTTGACTTTCCTCTGTCCCTACTGCTATTCCTGTCACTGGACATGGGTCACTGTAACAGCCACCTGACTCTGTGAGAGTTGGGGCATTGGTTTCTCTGGGGGTGTCCACTCCCTAATAATGGCTCCCGAGTGCCAACTTTTGTAGTTCACTGCACTCTGATGGGGAGGGTTTGGGGCAGCCTGGTTTTGGGGGCACCATGGTTCTTTCTAGCACATTTCCTGGAGGAGACTTGTAGTTTATTGCACTGTCAGGTCCCTGGCAAAGCAATGCTGTCATCTGCCTCCAAAGGCCTTCTCATGTTCAACATGGAACCCCAGAATCTATACCCCTTTGTTGCTTTGGGCCCAATTTCATCTGAAAGCCCTGATTGTGGCAGGGAAAATCTCGTTTGGACTTTAGTACTGCAGGCTCTGTTATCAATACCAGGAACCTCCCTATAACGTCTGCCTAATGGTCATTAAAGCAGGACCACGACCTACCAGCTCTTTCTAGCAACTTGGGCATAGCTGACCACCTAGTCAGGGGTGACTCATTTAGCACTTCACAATAGCATTTCACAATAGATTCAGATGTATAGCGTATTGATGGAAATTGACCTTTAACTGAAGATTTCATACAGAAGGACTAAAATTATTTATTGCCCAGTGAAACTTAATGAAGTTCCCTTTTAGATGGTGTTATTCTTTTCCCAGAGTGCCAAACACTGCCGGCAGCCTCATTTCTCCCACTCACTGCCTTTACTACTTCCCACTCTTGTTCTAAGCTGGAGGGATCTAGATCTGGCCCCAGTATTAGTATAATCTGGGACCTTGCTAGAAATACACATTTTTGGGATCCCCCTGGGCCTACCGAACCAGGAACTCTGGAGAGGGGCCCTGGGGTACAATAAGCTTTTCAAAGTAGATGGAAGCACACTAAATTTGACAGCCACTGATCGAAATGATTCAGCTCCTGCCTCAGTTTTCACAAGCAACACAAAAGGCCAGTATTCCAGTATTCTTGCTCCTCTAGCAAGCTCCTTGGGTGTCTCAAGCCTGGCTTAAACCAAGGACTTGAGCTCAGGAGTCAGGGGCCCTTTGGCTGTTGAAGTGCAAAGGATCTCTCCAGGTGACCTTGGACTGAGAACAGACTGGTTTCTCTTGTCATTGTTCCAGAGCCTCAGAGAATACAGGACTCTCTGAGAGATGATAAGCAGGGTGGGGCTCACACTGCCAGACCAACAGAAGAAATGAAATAAAAAACAGCTCCAAGGGAAGAAACATTTAAACCTATTTCTCCTAGCAACCCACATGGATTATAAAGCTATACTTATCTTTCAAAGTAAATAGTAATCAGTCCCAAGGAGCGAGGAGACTTTCAAATAATGGCTAACATGTGTTGATATTGACAGTGACCCATAAATCTCAATTTCTTTGGAAGAGAATGTTGGGTGGCGTTTTAATTCTAAGCCATTGAATGAGAAAGGAGAGAGATTACTCTGCTGTGGATCTTAGTGGTGCATTCTTGGAAATACAACCCAATGAACATGGAGTTAAGCACTAATTGATGGTTTCCAACATGCTTCATAACACTCCATTACCCAGACGAGGAGCATGACAGCTGACACATGGAGCAGCTGAGCCTGGGGTGCATGTAGATTGGCTTCTGCAGCCATCTAGGAGGACGGGGGAGCCCTGGGGTGCCTCCCAAGAATGCCTAATTGTCCCTCCTCCCCAGGGCACCTACCCTGTTGGTGTTCCCACTGCCCTGGTGGGTACCCACGGAGCACTTTGGAGCCCACCCAGCCTTCTACAAGGTTCCTTCTGCTTCTCATTATGTATGGCTAGTCCCAAGAGGAACATTGTCCTCCAGGGGGACAAGAGGCCTTTCTTCCACTCATTAGTTTTGTTTTTGTCTGTAACGGCAGAAAACTGGTTCCTGTTCCCTGTTCTGCCATTTGTAAAAGGCATTTTAGTTATCATTTATTTACATTTGTCTGACACACTGCTAAGGGTTTTTATATACATTATTTCATTAAACCCTTATTAACTGTGTGGCTTTGGACTAGTTATTTGTCCTCTGTGAGTCTATTTCTCTCTCTCTCTCTCTCTCTCTCTTTGTTGGTGTTGGGGATCAAACCCAGGGCCTCATGCATGTTGGACAAGCACTTTATCAGTTAGCTATATCCTCAGTCCTTTATTTTAAAAATAGGACAAATGACAGCATCTATATCATGGTGTTATGGGGAGATTAAATGGAATATTCTGGGAAAAGCACTTAGCAAGGCCTCATAGTGGGGACGATGCCCACTTAGGCCTGCCTGCCTCCCCCTGCTGGGTGGTGTCAGGGCAGTCCTCCATGTTCCTGGGGCCTGAGTGCCTGTAATCTGGTCTAGTTCCCTTCCCCAGGGAGGAAATGCATTTGTTTCCTTGACCTCCCACCCCTGAGGACAGGGCCTGATGCAGATCATGTGCTCAGCCAATGTGTGTGAAGTTGGTGAGAAGGAGTACTGTGCCATGAGCCCCAGAGACCCGTGGCCCTGACTAAGAAAATAGAGCTGGGGCCTCAAGTGGGAAAGTGACAAATGCCTTAATTCCCTGCTGGGCGGGAAGATGGAGGAAGACTTTTAAGACCTTTTGTTAGAGAGGAGGGCCATGAAGAGCTTCTAGCCTTCCAAGTCCAGCAAGGGAGTGATTTACCCAAAGTCATACAGCCATTTGGTGACAAAGTTTGGACCATAATTCACAGCTGAAGTTTAATAGTATGGGCTGTGCCTGACACAGGAACTTCTTGCAAAGGGCTTGGACCTCATCAGCAAACTCAACGACCTGAAACAGGCAGCACACTCCAGGGAAGGCTACCGTGAGCAACTGTCCAAGTATTAATTCGCCTCTCCCTGGTTACTTAGCACCTCCTGCCTGCTCCCAACCCCATCACCCCAGGACCAGTGCTGAGTCTGCTTCAAAGGTGAGGCCCACACTAGTTGGTTGGGTCCCTGTGCCTTCCTCATCAGGTGGGAAAAGGCATCAGGATCAAGTGTGAGAGAGGAATGTGGGGAATGATCATACCTTGGATTCAGGTAGACCTCAATTCACACTCCACCTTATTCTTCCACTAGTCTGGGCAGCAACTAGGCTGTGTCAGCCTGTTTCCTCACATATAAAACAAGAATAAAAATATCCTTTATAGATTATAGGTTGTTGTAAGAATTCAGTCAATTTATGCAACATGTTAGGCGTAGTAAAGCACACACACGCAGCTGGATTTGCGTCAAAGGACTATGTCTTACTCATCCTTTTATTTCTTCCCATCCCCTGTTCCTCTTGTGCTAGCTCACTGCCTTATGACTAGTAATAGGTGCTAATTACTAGTTCACTGAGTAGATGAGGAGCTATTTAGTGTCCTTTAAAAGACAGTTTCTCAAAGTGTGGTGCTGGGGCCTGTAGTATTGGCGTCAGTTGAACACTTGTTAGATGTGAAGGAACTTGAAGCCCATCTCAGATCTGCTGAAAAGAATGTCCATGTTATCAAACTTTTCAGGTGACTCCTATGCACATTAAAGTTTTAGAAGCTCTGCTTTAGAAAGAATCATTTGAAGCTGGGGTAGCTTAAAACTCCCATTAAGGTAGTGAGCACCATGGGGAATTCATATTGGAGAAGGTGACACCAACTCGATATGTGTGATATATATCCCTCCTCCCCTCTTGCTGATCTGGAAGTGGTTTCCTGCCTCCATGGAAACCCAAAGGACTTAGAATCATTTCCCTGAGATCCATAATGGGAACAGAGCCAGCTTCTCATGGGCCCCTGTGCATGTGTGTTGCAGAGGAGGCCTGGGGTCTGGCCAGCATCTCTGGCTTTCTGTTGCTAGCCCTATCTCAGCGGTGGAGCATAGTCTCTAAAGAAGAACCCAGGTAACTTTAAAGTCCCTCTGTTTCTAGGTGTGGAAGTTGGGCAGAACTGGCCTAGGTCTCTTATACCTTTGGGATGTTTTCCATGACTTCCAGCAGGACTGTGGAACTGCCAGATAAAATTACTTAAAACTCACTAACTTTTAAAAAGTGTACCCGGCCTGGCTTTTTGACAAGGAGGACAACATTGGACATTCTCTTGTGTCAGGCAGACTCTACAACAGCTTAAACAGATCCTGAGGATGCAGTAATGATGGGCACGGCACTCCCAGGAGTCACTCTCACCCCAGCAGGGAGAGAGATGCAGGCAGATAAGGAAAGAGCAACAAGTCAGGTGCCTCAGAAGAGCCATCAGCAAGGGGTTTGGCGCCAAGTGTTAAGGACTCACAATCTCAACACAGGAGAGATGAAAGGGACAAAAAAAAAAAAAAAGAAGAGACAACTTGGGAATCTTGACTGGGTCCTGGTGTGAAAAATGCCACAAATAAGATTCTTGGCACAATTGGGGAAATTAGGCTATGAACTGGATATTGGACAATGTAAAATTATTTTTAATTTTCTTAGGCAATGATACTGGGGCTATGTAAGAAAATGTCCTTATTAAAAGATGAAGGCCGATGTATAAATATTTAACACTAAGTTATTGTGATATCCACAACTTTCAAACAGAATATGTAGATACATGTGTGACTCTCTCCCTCTCCCTTTCCTCTCAATGGGTTCTCCAGCACATAGACATAAAAATGTACACACATGAATAAAGCAAATACATCAGTGTTAACAATTACCAAGCCTATCCGGAGGGAGTATGGCAGTTCACTGTATCTTCCTTTAAACTTCTTTTGATATTAGAATACTTTTGTAATAAAACACGGGGAAACACCTTGGGAGTAGTGTGTGAATCAGGTGAATATTGTGATGATAGGACTACTTAGTAAATCGGTGCTTACAAATGTTTGTTTTATGACTAGCAGTGAAGAGTTGAAAAGTGTTTCATATATTCTTACTTCGTCTTCAGAACAGCCCAGGGGAGTTTCAACGAATCACCTCATTACTAGTGAGTCACTGAGGTCTAAAGGCCTTAGGTGATTTTCCCAAGGCCACCTGTGGACAAGGTGGTGTAGCTGGGCCTCAGACCCAGGTCTGTAGACTCCATACCCAGTTCTCACATGCCCACCAAGGCCTCCCTAAGGTTTACTTCAGCTAAGCCAGGAGTTCCTGCCTAGGCCAGGAGCCCAGAACCCAGACATGAGGTGGAGCGTGGGAGTCTGTCCTTCCAGCCCTTGTTCTGTCCTTGGGTGCTGGCTGATTCTGCCCTTCCTTTTGGGCTTGGCAGGGGTGAGGGGAGGGGAGGCAGGCATGGCAGGAGAAGGTGGCAGCTGGCCTTGGGCCCTCTCTCCTTGGCCTAGTCTGGGTGAGCCTAGGCAACGGCCTTGTTGAACATAGCTTGTGTGGGAAAAATATTTCTCACAGCTGAGAAGTACGTCTTGAGCTCACACTGAGCACATCGTCTCTACAAAGATAATGGCTCCTTCCGGCGCCATGCCAGAGGGTGAGTTTTATCACTTACTTGCAACATGAGCCAGATAAATGGCTCCTTCTTGGTCTCCTGCCAGTTATTGCTTGTGCTGCCAGAAAGTCTTAATCACTCTGTTGAACAGGGCTGCTGCCCCCTCCCCTACTTAGCCCCCTGCTAGCTGCCAGCTGGCTCCTATGAGCCTCTGCTGGGTCCTTCCGTCCTGCACCCCCTTAGCAGAGGCCCCTGTTTGGGTCTGGTGTGGACTTACTACTCTCTTTCCAATCTCATGTATATTTATGAGTCTCTTTTCTAACTCAGAAGGCCCTTAGGAGTTGTTGCAGCTCAAATAGAACAAAGATATATTTGCAGTGTCCACAGTATCCCTAGACTCTAGCCCAGGAGCTGGGCAGAGCAGGGCCTTGAAAAGTGTTTGCTGGGGGCGGGGGGATGATTTTTGTCCTCCTTAAATTTGTATCTTGAAGTTCTAACTCTCATATCTCAGACTGTGACTGTTTTTGGACAGAGGTCTTTACAGAGGTGACTCACGTTAAATGAGGTCATGGGGGTGGACCCTAAACCAACATGACTGGTGTCCTTATAAGAAGAGAAAATAAGGACAAAGACACAGAGAAGGAGATCATGTGGAGACAGAGAGAAGGCGGCCACCTGAAACCAAGGAGAGAGGTTTCTGGAGAAATCAACCCCAGGGACACCTTGATCTTGGGCTTCTAGCTTCTGGAATCACCAGAAAATAAAATTTCTGTTGTGTAAGCCACCCAATCTACTTCCATATTTTTCTTTCCCCAAAACATTTAGGTCCCAATATCAGGGGAAGTAACCATTACAGGATTCCTGGCACTGCGATGACCTCTCACATTGGAGGGCGTGTGAGGACTGGGTATGGAGTCTACAGACCTGGGTCTGAGGCCCAGCTACACCACCTTGTCCACATTCTGGCTGTTGGCACCCAGAATGACAGTGAGGACTCATGAGAGGTCAGAGGTAAAGGGGTTCAGCCAGGCAGTGCAGGAAGTGCACAGACACTGAGAGACCTCAAAGACATTACCTGAATTCACTTTGTGTGAGAGAACATGAAACATAACACCACAAAACCAGCCCTGCAGGCAGCCAGGCCATGATATTCCAGCCGAACTCAGACAATCCACATAGAATATAAGCATGTGCACAGGACCCTGAATCTCTGTGTTTGCATTAAGATGGAGAAAGCCATTCTGAGACCCAAAACATGACTATACCTTCCCCTCTTCTGGCCTATAGAAACGAGTGCTTTGGGCTCCTGTATCAATGCCACCTCAGCTCTGCTTCATCTTCCCACCTGCCAGATATTACTGATTAGTCTAATAATTACTTAACATAAGTAATTAATAGTTATTTGTGATAGCCAACCATTGCATTGCCCTTCTTTTTGACAGAATACAACCTAAAGAATGCTCCTGTTTTCCAGCCTTCCTAAGACTCATCCAGCATAAGCCCAGGTCTTCTAAGTATCCGCTCTCCACTTCTATCACTGGGGTGCCAGGATGCCTCTGGGGCTCCCCTTCCCTTGTAGTAAGTCAGAAAAAACTAACTTCCACATGACATCATGTGTGTTCCAGGTGATCTTTAGTTGGTAAAATTTTACCTCTGTAAAATGAGGCTAGTAATAACTACCCAGCACTCTTTATAGAGTTATTTAAGAATCCAGTGATAATGCAGGTGAGAATGAATTTTGAAATTTCTATTGGTCTATAAATTAGCATGATGTAGAATTTCCAAATGGCTCCCTTTTCAGACGCAGAATAAGAGGAAGATAGAAGATTTCTCTTCCAGCTTCTACTATGTGTTACTGTTTTGGTTTCATGATGTAAATCCCTCTATGATTTAGTCTTTGAAACAGCAATTAACAGGAAAACTTTAAAGAGATCTGCCCAAGGCTGGGGCCTGCCTTAGAGGAAGAGTTGATGGTGTCTGGCTGCAGGGCCAGGTGAGGTTGTAAAACTGGTGATTGCCTGAGCCCCACCCCTGCCTTTTCTTGCTGATAATGCTGCTCCCCTTCAGGGAGTGGCTGGGGTTCCTGCCAGGTTGGGAATTAGGGCTGTCAACCCAGCCTGAAATGGCAGCCAGCAGCATCCCTCCCTTTCTCTTAACACCAGGCTTAACGGTGGCCTTAGCTGTCCCCAGGGTGAAGGCTAAACTCCTGAGGACTGCCTTGAGGACCTCTCCTCTGGCCAATTCTTTTTACCGCCCTACTCTGCGCCATTTCAAACTCTCATGGATTCTCAATTTTACCACCGTTTGTCAAACCTTTAAGTCACAGCTGGTTCATATTTTTCTTTCTGTTTACAATGTCCTTCCGCTTCTTTAACTTCTAGACTCTACTCTTCTAGAAAGCTTTCTGGGCTGACTTGTCTGGCCTGAGGGCTTTTGTCATGTTTTGTACATAGTTACTTGAATTTGAACACTGATAACATTGTGTTGAAATTCTCTCTCTCTCTCTCTCTCTCTCTCACACACACACACACACACACACACATACACCCCTGCAAGGTGCTGGAGACCCTGTCAGATGGAAGTTTCTTGGTGAATAGAATTGTGTTTTTTTGCACTGACCACAGGGCCTGTAACTAGCAGGTGGTTAACAAATGCTCTTGTTTGCTGCTGTTGATCATATTTTTTACTATAAAGTAGCATTTTTCCCCTCTCACTATGTTGATTTCTCTTGGGACAAGGGAGCTGGAACATTTGTCAACTGGAAAGTTTTTCCCAGTCATGGCCAGTCCTAGTCAACTGAGAACCCGAAGGCCCTGCCCAGCCCTGGTAATGTCCAGCTCATGTGAAAAGAATTTTCTTGATCATATTTTGAGGGGTGCCAAGGAGTAGCTCAGAGTTGATGGTTAATTAGCTATCGCAGTGACTATTTTTCTACCCATTACAAGGGAGTGTCAGCTCAAGGAGTTTTTCTTCATAAACTGCTTTTTTTCCCAGCATGCTGATATTTTATTTTGAAGGAATACATTCATGAATATCTTGGATTAAAAAATATTCTTTGGATTATAGTTGCCACTGAGGGAGATATTCATGTGGTTTCCCTATCCCTTCATCCCATAGTTGGAGAGGAAGGCAGGTTTGGGCTGGAGGCTCTGTGGGAAGAAGGCTCTGAGTTTCTGTGGGAAGAAATGATATCTTCTGAAGGGAGCTTGGAAGTCAGGAGACCTAGGCTCAACTCTTGGTTCTTCCATGGACTCTTTTGTTTGTCTAGTGGTTCTCTGTGATCCCCAGGCCAGCACTATTCACTTGAAACTTGTTAGAAATGCCAATTTCTAGGTCTATCCCAGGCCCACTCAATTAGAAACTGCAGACGAGGCCTAGAAATCTTATTTTCATAAGCCCTCCAGTTGCTTTCTTTTTCACATTGAAGTTTCAGAACCACCGCTATAGTCAAACCCTTCATTTTGAAGTAAATGCATTTTTAAATTATTTAAATCATTAAACATACCACATACATACAGTGCGAAAGCATTACACACATAAAATTTGGAACAGACAGAAAAATCAAACAAAAGCGCAACTGAAGTACAAACATTTTGTACCATTTTTCAGTATTTTTTCCTCTCAAACTCACATTTTCATACACTCCTAATCACCGGACATACACAATTAGGTTTACGGCTTTTTCCTCAATGTCAGAACATAAATTCTATGAGATGTTGTCACCTACATATTTTCATAAAAACGATTTTTTTTTTGTGTGTGTGTGTGTGGCCGCCCAGCACACCATTGCATAGCCATGCCACAATGCTGTCCTCAGGCCCCCTGGTGAGAGCTGGTGCACATCCAGGGGAATATGCCTTGTAGCCACAGGAAGGCCTCTTCTTCCATGCGTCTGGGCCTCCTTTCACTTTTCCCCCGCTCACTCTCCAAAGCCCCATTGGGGAAAAAATAAAAACTAGTTACCAATAAGAGGGAAGTGAGATTGGCTAAAAGCCTTCAGTTTACCAGAGTCATCCAGAAAAGGATTCTCCCAAACCTGGAACCTTCTCCTGGAATCCTGAGGCTGCCGAGACATCACTGCGCTACCTAGTGGTCATAACTAAGAATTGCGCCGCCTCCGGAGATGCGGGTGGGCACCCTGAATCCTCCCTCCGGTGTGTGAATGACTGGAGTTTGTCTCCTTCTCCCCAAGTTCAGTGCCTGCGTGTGAGCCCATGGCTCTTCTACCCCTTCCACCCCTTGTAGGATGGACTGGGCTATGTCCCATTGTCTGGTTTCCCCAGTGGGGATGAAGTCCAGACATTGCTTCCGTGGCCCTTTGGTAGGGTCCAGATGTGCTTCCTGCTCTTAGCTAGTCCTTTTCCCCAGGACACGGGACACCAATTTTCAGCCAAGAAGGTTCCACTCTAAAATGACCCCCCCCCCTTGGAACCAGTGCCCTGTCACCTTCCTGGCTGTGAAAATTGCTTATATCCCTGTCGTAATGTGGACCCCAAGGATGTCAGGGGATAACTTTGGTGGAGGTTGGAGCGCTCATATTCCCTTGGATAATGTAATTGGAACTTATTAGCCTGTCTGAAGACCAGGCCTAAAATCAGGCCAGCATCTCACTGGCCTCTCACTGCCCAGTCACCTGTGAGCATCCAGCAAGCCTTGGAGCATGTGGCAGCTGGTGGAAAATAGGGCAGGGAAGGCCACAGTGGGAACTGGATATCAGACTCCTGGCTGGCTTGTGACTCAGGTGACTTGTGTATGCAGGTTAGTTTCCAGGCCCTATGCTTTCAACAATCAGCCCTGAAGTTTCTGTTTATTGAGTCTAGAATTAAAGAATGCGAATTCAAGTCCTGAGTCCCTGAGAAGGGCAGGTAGGATGGAAACCAGATCTGTTTTCTGGCCTTAGGTCTTCTCCAGGGGAGATTACCCTCAGGAGGGCTCCAGACCTGCTCAGTTATAGGGCCAGGAATTCTGGCAGTGGGTGGAGGATCTCATGCAGAGGAAAGAGGATTTTATTAGAATGCTATTCCGGATCTATATACGCTCCCAGATAGATTAGTTTCATGTCTGGATGCCTCCTCAAATATTAGTCATGAATGATGTTATCTTCAATGATGGATGCCTGTCAGGAATTAGCAGTTCCCAGCCCCCAATTCCCCACCCCCCCATCCCTCAGGTCAGCAATATGAGCCCGACAGATTGCAAAGATGGGTGGAGGTGGCAGATCTGAGTGGTCAGCACAGGATCTCTTTCCAGTGGTGCTCTTGAGAGATGGCAAATCCAGGAGTAATATCATTGTAGCTAATTGGGATCTTTTACTTAAAAAAAAACTTAAATAGCATCCTTCCTCCAAATCCCTGCAGGATCTTAAAGCCTTTTATGTATCTCTTAGTATACTTCTAATCTCTAGTAACATACATGTAGATATTTTTTTCATAGTTATGATTCAACACATAGGTTATTAAGTCCTGTCCTCCCCGCCATTACTGCCTATAAAATTTCCTTATATTTATTTTTAAAAGCCATAAGACCTGTTGTTTGCTGAATATTTTGGGAAGTCACAGATCCCCTGGATAACCTGTCAAAAGTTATAACCTCTGTCCCTTTCTCAAAATGCCCTTACACATAGCCTTGGGGTCATGTCAGGAGGTTCTAGGATTCTCTGAAATCTGCCCTCTGGGCTGGATTCAGCTCCCTGTGTTAAACTATGAGTGTCTCAGGGTCATCAATAAGCCTTTTATTTCTGAACCCCATATTATCACCCTCAAAGACTTCTGGAACTTTTAGAAGTAGGCAATTAAAACAATGCTTGCTTTAAAGGCAGACTTGGCAATAGCCAGACTCCCTATCCTTAATGGTTCATTGCTGGACAGTGGAGGCGTCTCCAGTTTACCTTTCTGAGATATCTTCTTCTCCTCCTCTTCTCCTACCTCTTTCCCTTCCTCTTCCATAAATGGTCTTTTAGAAGGTGTTTGGGTTTGAAAATCCACTTGCAATTTATCAGATCTGTACCTTTGCTTCTGTATAGGAAAGCCTCCTTCTCTTTTGGCCTCCTCCTCCTCTGGGCCCTGCTCAAACACTACTTCCTCCTGTGAGTCTTCTGCATACTCTGAACTAGGAAGTGAATTCTCTGCCTCTGGTTGAGCCTCTCTACTGGGCACCATTACTTTCCATGCTCTGGTTGAGAAAACTTTTTATAAATGTGTCTAATCTCCGTCATTAGACACAGTACCATGTGCATTGTATTTGACATTCAGACTGTATCATTAAAATATGCCTCTGTTCCACAAGACAAAGTTATTTTCAGTAACGTATATGCAAAGATTAATAATCATCACTTTCTTGATTCATTCTTAAATTTTAAATGAGCAATTAAAAGAAGAGTAAATTTCAATAAGATATTCAAGTGCAGTAAAATTTTTCCAGTATAAGCCCAAATTTCTACTTTACAAATAGTTCTTCTACTTCACAGTTCGTGATCTGCTTTATTGCTTTAAATTTTAAACACAAATGAGAAAGTCTTGGCTTAGACTCACAAAGGATGACAGAGTGGAAGTAACTTAATTTCTGTTTTGTCTTTGCAATCACCATGCTATCATTTTTTTTTTCTTGAGTCTGCTGTTTAAATGCAGGAACAGGTAGTAAGCATCACTGGGGTTGGAGACATCAGATGTGCCCAAGTGAGTTGGAAGGAGTTTGTACCATAACATTCACTCCTACAAGGAGCACATCTCTCTCTAGTCTGTGAGTATCAGACTAGATACTCTAACTGGGGGTTCTTTAAATTAACTGTATAACTGGGGGTTCTTTAAATTTTGTGTAGAACACAAAACTTATTAAAGGATAAGGGATAAAAGTATGATCATTTGAAGTTTACAAGTATATTAATAGAACCCAACAATAACTATAGATGTTATTTAGATCAAAAAACTATTTTTTTTTTTTTTGCTGGGAGAAGCTTTGTTTTTATCAAAGACATTATTTAGAAATGTGATAATGAAAGATAGATCAATTTTTTGGTCCTAATATTGTGTTTAAATTCTCCAGGGACAAAGGCTCCCTTATTGCCAACTTCCAGGGCAGATAGCTGCCACCTCTCCTGCACTGGTTCATATCTGATGGGCCAGTAAGTCCCAGCAGGGACAGGGCAGGCCGTGGGTCCTCTATTGTAAGTGCTGCTTGCACAAATGCAGTGGTTCTCAGTGTGGACCAAGGCTCCAAGCATGTCCCCCTTCTTCCTATATGGGGGTCCAGATTTTCTTCATAGATGTAGCAACATATCACAATAGATTAACTCCAGACACAGATAAGAGAACCCAGCTGTCTATTAAGTCGGATATTAAGTAGATTTGCAAAATTTCTTTGTAAAAAAAGTCACTCTTCTGACTCATCTTTTGGGTTATTATTTGGAAAATAAAAGTTATTTTTTTATAAAATTATGTTTTATATGTTAACATGTGATGGGCATATTGTTATTTAAAAGCACTAGCAAACTTTTTTTTTTTTTAAAGTTCTGTTTTAATTTCTTACAAGGAAAATATTGATAGCTGAATTTCACATAAAAATAGCTTTTTTGGGTTAACTGAGACAGAATGTTTGGGCATACCTTGCCTTGTGTGTGGCCCAGGGTCGTGAGTGACTGAATGGATGGGCTCCTGCCCCTTCTAGGTTTTGGCAGCTGTGATGGGGACTGAAGGCAGAAGATGGGCACCTGAGGCAGAAGAAGATGGGGTCTGGCAGGGTCCCAGAGCAGCTCCAACTACCACTTGGAACAGTGTTGGTCTGGAGGCAACATCAGTGGGGTACATCTGGAACTCAGCAATGAGGGCTGGCCACAGGGGCCAGTGCCATGGGCATTCAAGAAGTTCACAGTATCTGGTCCCCCTTGGTGCTGACAGTCAGGAACAACGGTCTGAATCTGCCTCCCTGTGAGAGGAACTGAGCAGAATGCTTCTCTAATGCCCTTTGGCTACCAAGTCACTGGGCACAGGCACAGTGCAGAGGGCTGGAGTTTCAGGACATGGAGAGGCTCCAGGAACCGCCACCAGCTCTTCCCTGATCATCTGTGGAAACTTGGGCAAGACACTTAATTGCTGGATTATTCAAACATTGGGTGAGTGTGAGATAAAATGTTCACAAAGTGCTTGACACATACTGGGTGTACAGTATGTGAGCGAATCTGCTAGTGAAGTATCGTTAATAATACTCAGAAGAAGCAGCCTGGGAGGGGTGGGGAACAGGAGGAAAGGAGCTCATCCTGGCTTTGACTAATGTCATTGAAGCTTGGCATAGACCATGGTTCCTCAGCTGTGGCATCTCAGGTCAGATAATTCATTGTCATGGGCTCTCCTGTGCACGGTGGGAAGTTTGGCAGCCTCCCTGGCTCAACCCATTGCAGACAGAAGGGAAGCACTCTCTCTGCTGTGACAACCCAGAACATCTCCATACATTGTGGATGTCCCCTGCAGAGTAAAAGTGCCCCCGCTGGGAGCCATTGTTAAAGAAGCTCATGTGCGAAGGGCTCCACCATAGGATGCTGGCATCCCTGCAGTTCCCCTGGAGGACATGGCACCAGCCACACGCACAGAAGGGGCTCACACCTTGCAGAAAAAATTCTGCCAAGAGAGTCTGGTTTCAAGGGAGCAAGAGGCCTCCTGACGCTGGTCCTCTTTCCTGAGGAGCCCTCCTGCTCATCATAGTCACTTTCCTCTGCTTTTGAATAAACCTGGGATCGCAGCAGGATGATGAGATTTTTGAGAAAAATCTGGATGACACCCAGACATGGAGTGGAGGTGGGGGAGGGATGATGGGGGATGGGAGGGGGAGGGTGGAGGATGGGATGGGGAGGGTGTGGGGGCGATGTTCCTCCCTTCAACCTCTGCTTCAGCACTGATGGCTTCAAAGGCTCAAATCCCACTCGCAGAAACAGGTCAGGCCAGTCAATAGTAGAAATGACGAATAAAAAACGCCCATCTTGCTATTGCTGAGGCTGACTTTGAACTCACTATTTTCCTGTCTCAGCCTCTGGAGCCACTGGGATTACAGGTGTGAGCCACCGTGCCTGGCTTATCTGTCACTTTTTGATGATCTCTTGCACTATTCAGGTGAGGTGTGTGGCTCCAGGAGCCCCAGAGTAGGAGTTATGACTACTTGAAACTTCAGGGTGCCTCTCACAAACGGGACATTAATAAAAGAAGCCAGATGCCAGGGAGCACAACTATGTGTTTCCAATAACAACAAATCCCCTGATATCTGTTAAGGCTCAAGGGGCACACAGAGGTGGCTGTGGGGTGCTGGTTCCATTTGTGAAAATTCATGAGGACTTAGGTATAGGTTCTTTTCTAGACACTTGTTATATTTTAATAATAATAATAATAATAATAATAATAATAATAATAAAAAACACAACATTGTGGGCAAAAGGCAGTGATTTAGTGAAATCACTGTGAACCCAGGGAATAAAAGTCCACCAGCAATTTTACCTGCTCTAACTTATTATGTACAGGCCATTTTTGGATATAGCTTTAAAATGAGATGATGAATGCTAAATAATTAGCATAGTGCTTGGCATATGAAATGCTCTGTGAATGGTACTAATTAATACTACTAAGAAGTTAGTAAGTATAGAATGTAGAATAATAATCAAGTGCAAAGGAACAGCTCTTTTTCTTAAAGGGGAAAAATTTCTGGTGTTTTTCAATTACATATATTATTAGTAAATTCCTGATTCTCAAAGTTTTTGGAACTCCCTACAACATAGTCTTGGAGGAAAAAAATCCTCAGCAGTTATTATCTTGTTACTCATTTCCAACAAATACCCATCATTTGGACAAATTGTTCAGGTAATTTCATATCTGTCATTTATTATTATTATTATTATTTTTGGTACCGGGGATTGAACCCAGGGGCACTCAACCACTGAGCCACAGCCACAGCCCTATTTTGTGTTTTATTTAGAGACAGGGTCTCACTGAGTTGCTTAGCACCTCGCCATTGCTGAGACTGGCTTTGAACTCACTATTCTCCTGTCTCAATCTCCAGAGCTGCTGGGATTATAGGCACACACTACTGCACCTGGCCTATCTGTCACTTATTGATGATCTTTTGCGCTGTTCAGATAGGAACCTGGACTTCACCTACCTGATTTAGCATTTGGATCTATTTTTGGCCATCAGTCTAGTTTATGAAATTACAGACAAAACAGGAGAGGCTGCTGGTGTATTCTTCAGGCTCCAAGGAAAACTTGGGCAGAAAAGTCAAGACTAGAAAATGTGCAGTGATATCCCTACTGTAGACCTGACTAGAACTAGAACTGAAATCCCTCCCTGTGGAGAGAGCCAGGCAATTCGACAATCCCAGCAAGACAGAGCATTGCATTGCATGCTGTGCTCCCCAGCTGCAAATTAGATGCCAAATTAACTCTCAGGAAGATCCCAAGTCAGATCATTCTCCACTAAAGAAATCTTAGTAAGACTGTGTCAGCATCAGAATTGTGAGATACTTAGCTGCTAGCTGCAGGCGCTTTTACTTTTACTCCCAGAGTAATTGTCTAACATTTTAGTCCTGTTTATATAGTGCTCCATGTCCCTTGAACCTGTGGTGCCACTAATAGAACCACCTGGTATGCTCTTAAGCATGCTGTCCCATACGATCAATCTCTGTGACACACACTTAAAAAAGAAAAATCCATGCCCATCTCCAGAAAAAAAAAAAAGATTAGCTCTTACCTGGTTCCAGGCTTCGTCCAGAAGTACTTGATTGGATAAAGATGCATAAAACCAAAAAAATGGAGACACGCAGGCGATTTCCCATTTTCTCCTCTCTCACCAAGGGTCCGAGGTCTTCTTGCTAATTTCTGGAGCTAATGAGACCAGAATGTCTATTGATACTTTGCTAGGGAAGGCTGCCATTAATTATTAACCTTTAACATGTTGTCTAGTGTGTAGCTATTTCCCTTGTTGCCCCCAACCCCAAATCTACTTGTATCTAATACCAAAAAGATCCATTCACAAAAGTCTCTTTTAATTCTGATACATTCTGAAAATAAAATATCTTGTCATGTATTCTTAACTTCTTGGACCAAGGTCATAGTTCCAAATTTAATCAATTTAAAGTTAACATGTTGTGTTTGGAAATTCTGTCAAAGGTCAGGCTAGGTGGCTTCTGCATTGCCCAAGTCTCTCTCTGACAGCACTGCAAGGCGGATGCCATCTCACATCTTTCAAATTGCAGACTAAGCTTCAAGAGTAGGAAAAGCACCCTGCTATGCTGGGAACCCCCAGAGGGTCCAATCTCTCTTGAGTTGGGCACAAGTGCTGATGCTTGTGGCCAAAGAGTGGTAAGGCAATGTTTCTACAGCTGAAAGGGAAAGAAAGCCCTACACCTCAGTGCAAGGAGTTGAGGGAGAAGCAAAGATACCGTTGCTGAGGATCCCATTGAGCGGTGGCCCCAGAGTAAACAGCTCTTTCCTCCTCTGTTTAATTAATGCTCAACTGAGGAGAGGACTGAGAAGCAAGGCCACTCGGCAGAACCAGGTAGGGGGATGGGAATGTGGCAGTGCAGGGCTCTTGTCACCTTCCTTGGATCTCTAACATTATTTAAATTTTATTCATCTGTTCAGGATATTTGTGCGTACTATGTACCAGGCACTGTTCTAGGCATTTAGAATATACTTGTGAATAAACCAGATTTTAGTCCTTATGGAGTTTGGGTAGGAGGAATCAGATAATAGACCATAGCCATAGTAAAGAAGAGACTTAATGTAGATTGGTAGATGCCTTAAGAACTGTGGAAAAAGAAAAGGTAGAGCAGAGTTGAGGAGGGAAGAGGTAGCGATTTTAAACACAGTGGGTAGCAGTAATCTTGTTGGAAAGTTAAACTTGGAACAAAGGTTTGAGGGAGCTGGGGGAGTTGCCCCTGTAGAAATCTTGGAGAAAAGTGCTTTAGGCAGTTAGTACAAAGGCCCTGGGATCAGAGGACATGTAGTATGTTCTGAGAATAACAAGGAAGCCAGTGAGTTAGGGAGACAACATCATAAGCTTTTGGCCTTTATGCTGAGACACAAGGAGCCATTCCGTGCAGAGGGGTTACATGATTTGAATCATTTTTAAAAGCTAACTCTGATTTGCAAGTGAGCCAAGGTGAAGGGGGGAGACCTACTAAGAAGGCTTTGCAGCTGACCCAGTGAGAGGTGATGGTGGCTTGGTCCAGCGTGATGACAGTGTGGCTGGATGGGTGCTGGATGGACTTTGAAGTTACAATGAATGGGATTTTCTGACTGCTGGGATGTAGGATGGTGGGAGAAAGGGAGGAGCTAAGGGTGACTTCAAGGGTTTTGGTTTGAGCAAGTAGATTAATGGGGTCGTTATCGGCTGAGGTAGGGAAAGCCATGGCTAGAGCAGGTTTGGTGGGGGAGGCTAGGAATTCAGTTCAGCTTTGGTCATGTGGAATTGGAGATGACTCTCAGCCAAGTGGACATGTTGTGGAGGCAGTTATAAAATCTTTATCTGGATAAACCTGACTTAAAAGACCTTCTGAAACCATCAACAAGTTTGGATGGTCTTGATTCCTAACCAAAGCTTAACTAGATGGAGTCCTACGGCTGCATCTCCTTCCCAAGGGCTGCAATTTGGAGGCCTTCCTGTCAAATGCACAGTTTCTGACTGGCTCCTTCTTACCCTGCACAGTGAAGCAGGAGCTAAAGTTCTGTTTTACTTGTTTTTCCCTATCAAGTTGGGGCCTAAAATCATCTCATGATCCCCTGAGGCTTCTCTTCCCTGAGCCTAATCTCATCTCTTTTCCTCTGGGTGCTGCCAGTGACAATCTTCAACCCTCACCTTGCTCTGCAGAATAACTCACAAAGACATTGATGAAACCAAGTGCCTAAAAAAACCAAACCAAACCAAAAAACAAATCAAAACAGAACAAAAAACAAAAAACCCAGCAGAGTATATTTCTTACCATTTTCTACATGGGAAGAGGCCTTCAAAGTTGTTCTAGCTTTTGTCATTCCCTTACCTGGCCCCACCCCAACCTCTACCACCAGTTCATACCAGCTCAGGTTCTGTGAGGCTTTCCTGGAACAAGGCAAGTAGGAGTGGGTGTCTGTCCCCTTTCGGGGTTCTGCCTACTTCTACCTCCACCCAAGCTCGTCCTGCCTGCCGTGGACCCCACCTTCTGTGAGGAGTTAGGGCACAAGCTCTGTTGTGTTTCCCTGGGGCTGGATAGAGAGGCTCCTAGGAGGCAAGAGGGTTAGGACTTCTTAGAATCCAAGTAGGAGCTTTCCAGCCTGAGATCTTGGGTTCACTATCTACTAGCTATGCAAAATGGATCCCATCTCCTCACCTAAATGGAGACAGCATGGGCCTGAGATGGTGTTTTGAGATATCAACTTACTATTTTTCTCCCAACCTGTCCTTTTGGATCTTTCTCCTATGAAAGATGGGGCAAAGTAGAGAGAAGTTTATGGAACTTCTGTCTTCCAGAAACATAGGACCTTACGGTAAGTGAATTCTAGCCAACAAAGACCAGAAGAGGGATGCACTGTTTCAAAGGGATGTGAAGGGAGAAGGACCCTAACCTTCCCATTAGTAGAAAGATGACTCTTGTGTTTTGAGGAGGTGGGGAGGGAGAATTTTCTCCAGGTGTGAGAACAGAAGAGATGATTCCTTGCTTCCCAGAAACCCTGCAAGGAGGTAAGAACTCAGAGAAGAAATGATTCTGTGTGTGCCAGCAGATGGTCTGCATGAGGAATGGGAGTCACAGTGAGCCTTCCATGCTCATGGGTCCAGTCAGTGATCACCTGTGTGGACTGATAACAGAGGACCAGGTACTTGCTTCCAGCCCCATGCCTGGGTGTATGTCTGGTCCAGAATGGTAACAGGTTTGGGGGTGAGAGAAGGAACCCAGGGAGGGCTAGAGACAGTGGTTTGGAGTTAGTAATTCAGATGGCTTATAGAAAACAAAGACCTTTTCTGTAAATCAGAATCTAGAGACCAAGAGTCACATTTTAGAAACACAGGTCTATCATGAGTATTAGAGATTTGTATGGGAGGTGTCCAGCCAAGAGCCTGTTCGTAGTAGAAGTTCCATAAATTATAATGACTGATTCTGGATGTATTTACTACATGGTCTAGAGTCCAGTTTTGGAATCAGACAGATCTCGGTTCAAATCCCTGGTGTATCACTTATTGGCTGGGTATTTTTGGATAAGACACTAACATTCTGAAGTACAGTTTTCTCAATTGTATAGTGACACTGAAAATACTCACTTGATCCCATTGCACAAGGAGATGCATGTAAAGCCCTCAGCAATCTTAATACTAAGTGTAGATGCTTTTATTATTTTTGAAGCCCTCAGTAATCCTAAGTGTAGATGTTTATATTATTTTTATTGTTTTAAATTCACCTAGGGGATCAAGGGAGTGTCCAGGAGGTATAAACAAGACCAGGGCAATACAATTTTAGCAAAAAATAAAAGTGGCAGGAATCCAGAAGGGTCTGGACCAGTGGTTCCAAAATCCAATTGAACATCAGAATCAGAGTCACCTGGGAAGCTTGGAAAAAGGGCAAGTTGCATGTTCACTTTGAGAACAAGTAAGTCACAGCCTCTAGGCCAGGGCCTGGAGAACCTTCATATCATGAACGTTCTCTGGGTTAAATGGTCAGTAGATCTAGTAGTGGAATCTTTGGAGTTATTTCCATGCCCAGCAGAGTCCATCAGTTCACATGGACTACGAGGGGGCTTGCTGGAGGCCTGAAGGCTGGAGTCCACAGGGGTCATCATCATCATGGTCTGTGTCAGAGCCCTGTGGTTCCTTCCTGTGAGATTCTTCAAAGCCTTTTCTAATTTGGGTAACCCTGCACTTAGATTTATGATCTTCAGCCTAAAATAATAATGGTTTTATAATTAGATTTTTAAAAATTGTCCAGTGCTTGCTCTCTTTTAATTTGAAGAGCTTCTTGAAGAAATAGAGATTTCCAGAGACTGGCATTTGGTGACCTGAACGTAAACTTTTCCTTTAGAATCACAGTGATAAGAAGAGGAATCAAAAGAAGAGAAATAATTACATTATAGGGATAAAAAGGGCTAATCCTGGGGGTGAAGGGAGGGGGGAAAGACAGGGACCAAGGTGGAGTTCATTGAAGTGGAGAGAAGCAGTTTATTTTTATTATTATTTTTAGTTGCTGATGGACAATTATTAATTAATATGTCATGCTGAGAATTGAACCCAGTGCCTCAAACATGCTAGGTGAGCACTCTACCACTGAGCTATAATCCCAGCCCAAGAAACAGTTATATTCAGAATCAGACTTTCTTGCTTTCATCTTTGGAATTGGGGACACTCTACCTGTGAATGATGGCCCTTGCTGGCATTCTAACCAGAGAACAATAAAAAAAAAATAGCATTTGGATTGGTACTATTAGTTCTTTAATTTTACCGTTGATATTTAGGTGATTAAGAATTAGCAAAATCTGTATCATACCAGGAAAAGGCTGAGAGAGTGGGGATATCAGGTTCTCTGAGTCCAGGGTCACTTCTAACAGCCCCAAGCCCTTAATCCCTCCATGGCTGGCTTCCCCTGGGCTGAAATGGACTTTGGACACCTCTCCTATTCCAGTTCTAAGATGAAATTTATGAAATTTGCAGGATCATGCCACAGGAAAGTGACTCTGTCCTCTCCTATTCTTGCATAGGGCCAGGCTGCCACAGGGAAAGGGACCAAGTTTTTATTGGGCCACCAACTTATCTGTGTGGACACTCTTGTCCTCTGTGGGGATGTGGCGAACACAAGTGGACTATGACAAAACAAGTAGGGAAACCTCATTAAAGTGTTGGCTTGGAACATGTCCTCATTTGGAAAGGAGTGAGACTGGAGTTTAATCCTTTCCTTATCTAAGTTAGGGAACAAGGGGAAAAAAAGACTCATAAACACCTATTTGTTATTATTATTATTTTAAAAACAAATTTTCTTAAGCCTCTTCTCAGCTATTTAATGAAACTAGTCTTAAAATAGATCATGAGATCTAGCAGAAGATGGAAACAGAGGAGACTTTATAGTGTGACAGAATAATATAATTTATAAGCAGGTTATTTTCCCCTAGTAAATAGTGAAGAAGACCAGCCAAGAGGAGGGTACTGGAGCAAAGGCCCTTGAAGCTTTGTGTCTGATGGGAAGTCATCAGGACGTGGCTGTGCCTCCAAAGACCTAACTCGTGTGCCATCAATGGCATCCAGGTACCCTTGAAACCACTGGTGTTAGAGCATGCCTAGCGATCTCCAGAAAGCAAGTGATATGCTTTGGTACCCTTTAATACTCCCTTGACATAAAATTTTGAAAGTAAAAATCCTGACTCTTAGTCAAATATAAAAACGAACAGATGGTAAATATTTTATGTCACCCATTAATGAGGAAACAGGGAAGGATGTTATAACCAGTTCCAGGGAGAAGCCAATAACCCCACAAATGAACCTGGATAAAAGAATGTTGAAATGAGTGTGTAAATGGAAGCAAAAGTGAAGTCAATGGAACTCCCACAGGATAGGACAAAATCTGCATTTTGTGTTGCTATTAGTTATCTACGGATTACACAGTTGTAATGTGCTTCAAGGGCGTTGAGCACCAGAATCAGATAACCCAGAAGGGCCCCCCTGGAGTAGACAACACATTGTTTTCCACTGAAGCGCAGAATTTCCCCTCTAATTCCTATTGTTAAGAAACTATAAGGAAGTACTTAGTGACAGAATTCTAATGATAAGAAGGTGAATTTCCTTCCAGAGGAATTGCTGTCTCTTTCTGTATCTCTGTCTCTTGGGAGAGATGTGGTGATCACAGAATTGGTTGGTTAAACAGTCTCCTTCATTTTTAGCCCCATTAAGCAGGCATCTGGATTAGTTAGCCTTTGTGCCTCAGTTTCCTCACTCTAAACTAGGGGTAGTACAATTATTTGCTTTGTAGAGTTTGAGGGAAGATTAAATCAGAAAAACCACGGATCGTGCTCACCACCACCCTGAGCAACACGTGGCAGCTATTGCTGCTTTTACCCGCTGCAGTCTTTCGTCTTGCTTTTGATTTTCTGTCCCTCACATCTTCCTTCCCTTCTCCTGTTCTGCTCATTTAATTAAAACATTAAAAAAGAGGAGAATTATTTGTAGTATTTTTTTAAGAAAAGTATTGGTAGGGTTTATGTTTTCTATGTATTTTATTTACTGTTTAAGTTGTTATGTACTTTTTTCTGCCCTTTGGATTGTGTGGATGGGGGATTTCTTCAACCCTGGGGGGAGTTCCTTGATGTCTAGGGTGAGGGTGCTCTCATGGACTGACCCCATTAACTCCAATTTTAATTCCTATGCACTGAGAAACTTGCAGATGATTCTATATGATGCAGAGAAGGAGGAGGCATGGAGCCAAGGTTTGCCCCATTAAGCTGGGCTGGGGAAGGAGCTTTACCTTGAAGCAGCACTCAGAGATAGGAAGACAAAAATATTGCTGTGATTAGGCTTCCTTTAAATGCCTGGTGCCTGGAGCCAGCCCTTGGAGAGACCCCTGTTACTCTAGAGTTCCACCCCATCTTCTAATCTGACTGTCAGGCTGCGTGGAGGACCCCAGGAGAGCCCAACATCCTTTCCACACATTAGGGAAGAGCAGCGACTAGATCTCAGAGTTCAATTAATGTGGAACAGGAATCTTAGAGGAAAACACAGATTTACACAGGGCTCCTTGACTCTGGGGACAATTTCTTTTTGTTATCACATCATCTCTAGAGCAAAGCTGTTTGTTTTAGCTCTTGGTAGAAAAACAACTTCCCTTGTCCATTTTTTTACAGGCACAAGCAAGAAAAGAAGTGGCGGGCTGTTGACAAGTGTAGCAAGATCTACTCTTGCCAAACCTTGGACTGCTAGCTGCCAGGCAGATTCAGGACAAAGCACCTGTGCTTCTGGGTGGGGAGGGCCTTGGTGAAGCTGCTACATCCTTAAGTTGTTTTGATTCAGATAAGGTCCTCCTAAAAAGACTGCAAGGAACTGGTTTCAACCTGCCAAAGCCACTGGCCTCTCTTCTAGGTGACCCAGAGTAAACTTTGCATGCTACACTCTCACCGTAGAGCTGAATTCTCCCTCTCCCCAGGCATTCCATCTGCCATTTCTGAGCATGCAATGTGTGGAATGTGCCTGCTTCTATGTGCACTGACAAGCCTGGCTATGTAGGAGTTTCCCCAGAAAAAAATCCCCTTGCTTCCTTTGTTCAGAGAGATACCACTAGGGAGTCATTCCTGGTGGTACTCTCCTCACTTGCGACAAGTAAAGAACTTTTCTTCACTCTTTTCATCTCCTGGTGGTGTTTATTAGCTTTGCCCTCACCAAGAGTATTTGGTTACAGGACCATGGAGAGGGACATGGATTTGAGGGCAGAAAAGCTGGCGCTGAGTTTAGCTCTGCCTTAGTTAACTTCTTCTTCTTTTTAATTTTTTTTTAATATTTATTTTTTAGTTTTCGGTGGACACAACATCTTTGTTTGTATGTGGTGCTGAGGATCGAACCCGGGCCGCACACATGCCAGGCGAGCGCGCTACCGCTTTAGCCACATCCCCAGCCCTAGTTAACTTCTGTATAATGCAGATAATGACTCCTAGGATACCCATCTCACAAGGTCATGAGAATGAAGAGACGGCAAAAGCCCAAGCATCCCTAAGCCATAGAAGGACCTCCAGGAAGCAGAGGCCCCAGCCAGGTACCAGTGGATGAGTACATACATGGGAAAGAGATCTCCAGACTTGGCCTAGAGCAGGGTTTTACCTCTTTCCAGGACCAGGGTGGTCACCACAGAGGGATAGGGCAGCTCCTGTCGGGGCAGGGCTTTCTGAGAGGGCACAGAGCAAGGAATTCCTGGGGATCTCACTGGTACTTCCTAGTGGGTAAAGCCTGGATGTATATGGTCTTTAATGTCAAGGATTAATATGACGATATGGAGTCCACCTTAGGCATTTCTCTGATTCCCTTTGCTGGCCTCCCTCTGGCTGAGGTCAGAGTCCCTGAACTCTACACAAGAGCCTCCTACCCTATTTCCAGTAAAATCTCTGCTCTGGCCTGCTTTCTCCCTGGAGACCCATAAGGAGAGAGGGTGTAGGTGAGATTCTCCACACAATACAAGTGAATAGAGAAAAGATGTCAAAGGACTGGGCCTTGAGCTAAATTCTAACATTTAGAAGTCAAGCAAACAAGGAGGGACCTTTCTGATTTTGCCAAATTATTTCTTAAAAATGAATATTTAATGATAACATTTCTGATAAAAGGATATGAACAATATGGTTATAAATGAATGTATGAATCAGTTTCTGGGCAGCTTCACCATCATTAGATATTAACATTTAACATTTTTTGTTGTTTCTTTTCAATATGTAAATTGTCATCTTCAGACTGCTTTCATTTACATTTCTTTGATTTCTAGTGAGAATTAACATTTCCCATTATATTTGTCTTCTAATTGTATTTCCCCTATGGGAAAGGTCCTGTTTTTTACCCATTTATCTTTTGGAATCTTGATATTTGTTTTACAAAATTGAATTAGCTATTTATGATACATCTTACATTTCTTTATAATGTTTGATAGAAATACTTTCCTTTTTAAAAAAATCTTTAGTAATGCTAATTTTTATAGTGCAATCATTTCAATTACTTCAAAGCTCTCCCCCAGAGAGCTGATAAGCACTTTTTCTATTTTCTGCAAGTTCTTCCATAATTAGATTTTTATATGTAAGTCTTTAATCAGCCAAATCTTATTTTGGTAAGCATTTTATTTTTAATAACTTTTTCTATCATAAAATCAATAAATGTTTATTATTAAGAAATAGGAACATAGAGAAAACAAAAAAGAAAAACAAGTAGATCCACAATGTTACATGCAGAGATGACTACTATTGGTATTTTGATATGAATACATCCAAATCATTTTTCTTGTGTATATAGCTATTTTAAACACAGTGTATGAATCTTTGCACCATATACTAACAACTTATTAATGACAAGTTTCAGTAGCATTAAATATTTTAAAAATAATTATAGGGTGCTGTATTCAAGAGATATACCATAACTGACTTGATTGACTATTGTTTTTATTAACTTTAAATGTATCTCATATATATCTTTTGTGTATAAAGCTGCAATAAACATACACATGAATCTTGGTCCACATTTCTGATTACTTCGTTGACATAAATTCTTAAAGTAGAATGGCTGAGGCAAAGGTTTTATATCTGTATGTCTATCTATTCACCTATCTCTATTTACATTTATATTTCTTTTTCCTTTCCTTTAGTTTATACTGCTAAACTAAGTAAGTTCCTATCATTTTTTTTTAGAAGAGAAAATGAGTGTTATAGTTTTACTTTCCTTTCTTACAAAGGTCTTGGAAAAGAGGACTGTTTTTCTTTTGGTCTTCTTTCTGGTATTTTTTCTCCCCCCCCCCCTTTTTATTGGTGCATTATAGTTGTACATAAAGGTGAGATTTCTTACATATTTGTTCGTGCACACAATATAACAATATAATTTGGTCAATATAACTCCCTAGCACCTCCCTCCCCAGCCCTTTCTTCTATTTACACCCTTTGATTTTCAAAAGACACTCCCCACCCCAACCTTTCTTTTGCTTTTTTTTTTTACAATCCCATCAACACTGTAAAAGCATCCCTTTTCTCTCTATCCTGTTTTGCAGTTACGATAGTATTCTTGATGACTGCCATTCTAATTGGCATGAGATGAAATCTCAGTTCATGTATGAGAGAAAACATTTGATTCTTGACTTTCTGAGTTTGGCTTATTTTGCTTAACATAATTGTCTCAAGTTTCATCCATTTTTTCCTACAAATAACATAATTTCATTTTTCTTTATTTCTGAATAAAAATGGATTGTGTTTATATACCACATTTTCTTTATCTGTTTATCTGTTGATGGATACCCAGTTTGGGTATGGCTTGTTCTATAGTTTGGCTATTGTGAATTGTGCTTCTATAAACATGGGTATGCATGTATCATTGTAGCATGATGACTTTAACTCTTTAGGATAAATAGTAAGGAGTAATATAATTGGATCATATAGTGGTTTTATGCCTAATTTTTTTTAGGAAATTCCATACTGATTCCCACAGTGGTTGTACTAATTTACAATCCCATCAACACTGTAAAAGCATCCCTTTCTCTCTCTATCCTGTTCTGCAGTTATGATTGTATTCTTGATGACTGCCATTCTAATTGGCATGAGATGAAATCTCAGTGTAGTTTTGATTTGCATCTCCTTAATTGCTAATGATGTGAAACATTTTTATATATATTTATTAGCCATTGTATTTCTGCCTTTGAGAAGTGTCTATTTAGTTCATTTGCCAATTTATTAATTGGGTTATTTGGTTTTTTTTGGTGTTAAGTTCTTTGAATTCTTTATATATTCTAGATATTAATCCTCTGTCATAAGAGTAAGTAGAAAAGATTTACTCTCATTCTGTAGTTCTCTCTTCACATTTTTATTTATTTTCTTTGCTGTGCTACTTTTTAATTGATGAATTCCATTTATTAACTTTTGGCATTATTTCCTGATCTTTAGGGGGCCTATTGAGAAAGTCATTGTCTGTGCCTGTATGTTAGGGTGTTGACCCTACATTTTCTTCTAGGAGTTGCACAGTTTCTGGTATAATTCCTAGGTCTTTGATCCATTTGGAATTGACTTTTGTGCAGGGAGAGAGGTAAGGGTTTAGTCTCATTCTTCTACATATTGACTTTCAATTTTCCCAGCACCATTTTAAAAAAAGTCTTTTCTCTAATTTTGTTTTTGGCACCTTTGTCAAGGATTAGACGACTATAGATGTGTAGGTTTTATCTGTGTCTTCTGTTCCATTGGTCTATGTGCCTGCTTTTATGCCAGTACCATGCAGTTTTTATTACTATAAGTCTGTTGTGTAATTTCAAGCCAGTTATTGTAGTTCCTCTTGCTTTTTTTATCTTAGAATTGCTTTGGCTGGGGATGTGGCTCAAGTGGTAGCGCACTCACCTGGTATGCGTGAGGCACTGGGTTTGATTCTCAGCACCACATAAAAATAAAGATATTGTGTCCACCTTAAAAAATTGCTTTGGATATTGTGGGTCTTTTATTCTTCCAAATAAATTTTAGGGCTCTTTTTCCTAGTTCTGTGAAGACTTTCATTGGAATTTTGATGGGGATTGCATTGAATCTGTATTTTGCTTTTGGTAGTATGGTCATTTTAATAATATTGATTCTGCCTATCCATGAACATGGGAGATTGTTCCATCTTCTGAGTTTTTCTTCAGTTTCTTTCTTCAATGTTTATGGTTTTCATTGTAGAGGTATTGGAGTATATGTTTTCAAAATAGTTCCCAATGTCCTGCTAGATTTCTGGGATGTCTGTGGTAATTTTTCCTTTTTCATCTATTAATTTGTGTCTTCTTTTTCTTTTTGTTACTTTGGCTAAGGGCTTATCAATCTTGTTTTTCTTTCCAAAGAAGCAATTCTTTTTTTTCCCCTTGATCCTTTGTATTGATTTTTTATTCTCAGTATCATTGATATTGTCTCTGATCTTCTTCCTTCTACTGGTTTGGATTGGTTTGTTCTTGTTTTTCAAGGGCCTTGATTGAACAACATTATATATATATATTTTTTTTAATTTGAAATCTTCCAGATTTTCTTATATAGGTACTCATAGCTATCAACTGCCTTTAATAGTGTCCCAGAAGTTCTGATATGTTGTATCACTATTCTCATTTGAATCCAAGACTTTTAAAATTTCTCCCTGATTTCTTCCATCACCCATTCAACATTCAAAAGTGTATGTTCAATCTCTATTTGTTTATATAGTTTCTAGAGGGTTTTTTTTGGTGTTGTTTTTTAAATTTAATTCTATTATGATATAATAAGATGCAAGGAATTTTATCAAAAGCATTTTGAATGTGCCAAGAGTTGCTTTGTGGCCTAATATACGGTCTATTTTGAAGACAGCTCCATGAGCCACTGAGAAGAAAGCATATTCAGCAGTTGTTGGATGAAATATTTTACAGATGTCTGTTAAGTCCATTTAACTTATAATGTTTTTCAGGTCCAAAGAGGCTTTACTGAATTTATGTCTGGATAACCTGTCTAGTGGTCAGAGAAGTGTTAAAATCACCCAAAATTATTACAGCGGGGTCTATCTGGGGAGTAGTGTTTTTTTTTTTCTTTTTTAAAAAATGTAATTAGTTGCACTGATGTTTGGAACATAAATATTCACTATCATATATCTTCTTGTTGGATTGATCCCTTTATCAGTATGATGTGACCATCTTTGTCTCTTCTGATTAATTTTGGTTTGAAGTCTGCTTTTTCAGATATGAAGATTGTTACTCCTTCTTGTTTTCAGGCTCCATTCATATGGTATATCAATTTCCATTCTTTCACTTGCAACCTGTGGCTGTCTTTGTTGGTAAGGTGAGTCTCTTGCAAAGAGTATATAGTTGGGTCTTATTTTTAAATCCATTCTTCCAGCCTATGTCTTTTTAGTTGAAGAGTTTGAGACCATTGACATTCAATGTTATTATAGAGATATTTATTAATTCCTGCCATTTTGATTTATTTATCATGTTTGATTTGGTCCTGTTTTTCATTTGCTTAGCTACTCTTCAAATGTGATTTGTTCATTTGTGAGCTCTGGGGTTTGTTTTTTATTTCTTCTGTGTGGAGTATTCCTTACTAAGTAAGTTCTGTAGTCTTAGCTTAGTAGTCATGAATTCTTTTAGTTTCTGCTTATCTTGGGAGGTTTTAATTTCCTTTTAGAGTTTGAATGATAGCTTTGGGGGATATAACAATCTTGGTTGACCATTTCTTCCTTCCTTCCTTTCTTCTTCTTTTTTTTTTTCTTGTACTGAGGATTGAACCCAACAGCACTTTACCACTGAGTCACATCCCCAGCCTTTTTTATTTTTTATTTTGATACAGGGTCTTACCAAGTTGCTTAGAGCCTTGCAAAATTGTTAAAACTGACCTCAAACTTGTGATCTTCCTGCCTCAAACTCCCCTTTTGCTGGGATTATAGGCATGCACCACTGCTCCTAGTGACAGTTATTTTCTTTCAGAAATTGGACCATTTCATTCCAATCTCTCCTGGCTTTAGGAGTTTGTGCTGAGAAATCAGAAGTGATTCTGGTTGTCTTGCCTCAAAATGTGATGTGATGTTTTTCTCTTGAGGCTTTTAAAATTCTGTCCTTGTTCTGTATGTTAGGCATTTTAATTATAAAGTGTCATGGAGAGATTCTTTTTTGATTTTATCTATGTGGGATTCTGAATGCCTCTTGTATCTGGATGTTCACCTCATTCTCAAGTTTGGGAAAATTTTCTGTTATTATCCCTGAAGAAGTTATCCATTCCATTAGCCTGCATCTTACAACCATTAATTCCAATGATTCTTAAATTTTTCTCTTAATGTTGTCCCAGAGCTCTTGTATGTTTTGATCATAGTTACTAATTTTCTTTTCTTTAATACTGTTTGAATGTTCAAGGCTGTCTACTTTGTCTTCCAGCTCTGAGAGTCTGTCTTCATTATGGTCTATTCTATTAAAATAGGGACTTTCAACTGAACATTTTATATGCTTTGTTGTGTCTTTCATTTCCAAGATTTCTGATTGGTTCTTTGTTTTCAATATCTCTATTTACTTATTGAATTTCTTATTCATATCCTGTACTGACTTCCTTAAAACATTCAGCTGTTTTTCCTGTGTTTTCTTGGAATTCATTGATCATTTTTACAATCATTCTTTTGAATTCTTTATCTGGTATTTCATCCACGTCTATATATTTGGGGTCAATTGCTGGTGAATTATGAACTTTAGGAGGTGTTAACTTTTTTTTTTTTTTTAATGTTTCTTGTATTCCTATGTTGGTTTTTATCCATCTATTGTATGGATTGCTCTTCCACTCTTTTTTTTTTTGGTACAGGAGATTGAACTCAGGGACACTTGACTACTGAGTCACATCCCAGCCATATTTTGTATTTTATTTAGAGACAGAGTCTCACTGAGTTGCTTAGGGCCTCACTAAATTGCTGAGGCTGGCTTTAAACTCATGATCCTCCTGTCTTAGCCTCTCAAGCTACTAGGATTCCAGGCATGCGCCATGGTGCCTGGCTTTCTTCCACTGTTATGTGTAGCCTTTTTAGAGCACAGGTTTTTCTTGCCAAAGTGTCCTAGAGTAATCTATATTGAGACCCCCTCATAGGTATGGTGTCTACAGCCTCTGTATTAATTTTCTGTTTTTGCTATAGCAGTAGATGTCCATGAGTAGGACCTGAGGGCCTACTCCTAGCCTTTCCTACTTGGAACCTGGTTGCTAACTTAGGTTTTAATCTCTTCTATTTTTTATATTAAAGTATAGCTGAAGTTTGAGCATTGTTAATTTGTGTATGGAGCAAGCTGTGCTATCTTTTGGCTGAGCTTATCAACAGCAGAATCTCTATCCTGTGAACTTGTAATGTTTGTGTAGGTTCCCAGCACTGCACAGAATAGGCAGAAACAAACAACAGCAATAACTGGTACAAACAGTATACAGCATTAAAATATCCAGTTCTCTCAATGACACCTACACCATTAATTATCACAAAAACAGGAATTATGGGGTCAATAATTGTCACAACAAAAACAATAACTAACTGTGAACTAGATTTGGCATTGAAGCAAACAGCAAATGTCAACTATGTTATCCATAGCCATAATAATTGCAACATGAATAACAGGGGCAGAAGTTATATAAACCAATTAGTTCTAAAGATGGTTAAGATACAGTGTGCTTGGAGAAAACAAAATGTGATCAGAAAGTAGAATAGAGTTTAGAATGTTCAAAAGTGAACCGAGAGAATGTGGAAGAGATGTCATAGGTGATGGTTATAAGGGAGGAGGAAAAATAGAAAAAAGTATAGGAAGAAAGAAAGAAAGAGCGAACAAGAGAATTTGGCTGTTAGTGGGAAAAGAAAAGAAACAAACAGAAACAAAACAAACCCTCAACACTAACCCTTAAAAGAAAAGGCAAGGAAAAATAACTAAATGCTAAAAATGAGGAAAAAAGGAAACATGTGCATATATGACACCCACAACATTAATTTCCACAAAACAGGCATGTATGTATGTGTATATGTATATATATATATATATATATATATATATATATATATATATATATGCCATGAATCAATCAGCACAGCAAGAATACATACACACAAACACACACACAAATGGAAAAAAGATTCTTAATGAAAAATGAAGGAATTTTCTCCATTGAGCTGGTTAAATCAGTGAACAAGATTGAACAGTCACCACCTATGCCTGACCATCATTGTTTTCATTTCTTCTTGAGCTGTGGATAGAGAGAGAGAGAGAGAGAGAGAGAGAGAGAAGGACAGGGAGGGAGAGAGAGAAAGCACGTGCAAGCCTGCTGGGTATTGTTAACACCTTTCTCTTTTGTACCGCTCACGTACCGCTCACCAAGCTGTCACTTGGTGTGGCCTCAGACTAAAGTTGGTTGAAATCTCTCTCCGCTTCCTTTCTCAGTAGTATAAGGTAGGATGGAATGGGAAGTACAGTGGATTGAAGTTTTGTCTGCAGAGATTGAATCCACCTGCTTCTAGGGTGAGGTTGCTGCAAAGTTCTCTGAGGGGAGTTCCAGCATTTGGGGCTTAGGTCTCATCAGGCTTCAGGGGCTTTGTTGGGTTGTGTCTGTCTGCTCTGGAGAGATTAGATCACAGACCTGGGGGCCAGCAGTTGCTGATCTCTTCTGGGAGTCTGGACCACAGGAGCTTCCCAAGAGTTCTTGTGGGGCAAGGGAGCCAATTCTCTGCAACTCTCTGTCCACAAACACAGTCTTCCAGGCTCAGTCCCTGAGTGTAGTCACACCTGTCTGTAAGATTCCCAGTCTACCTTGGCTGGTCATAGGAGCTGACAGACTCAAAGGAGAAGCCAGTTGGATTCCCCTTAATTTTTCTGGCTTTGACCTCCAAGGTTAAACTTCTCTGTGCCTGTTTCACTCATGTTCTGCTAGGTGTGCCCTAGGCCATCTATTAGGTGCTCATGGGAACTGTATAGCAATATCTGCTGTGATCTCCCAGCTCCTTGAGCAGCCTATTGAGAAACAGCACTTTTTGAATACCAGTTTGTGGTACAGACTCCAGATCAGCTAAGTTCAGATTGCTTTTCTGATTTCAGGTTTTTCCCTACCAAAACCGTCCTTGTGTTTCCCTCTCTGTTTTCTCCCCTGCTTCTGGGGTGAAGCAGCACTGCTGTTGCTGCCGCCGCCGCCGCCATGGCTTGGCTCTGATATGCTCTTTCTTTGTTCAAGGTACCCAAATTTCTGAGTCTCTGACACTCTGACTGTCCAATACTGAATTTTCGTGAAATCCCTCTTTCATCCACCTTGCTGTGAAGCAGTGTTCCTGCTGCTTGAATACCAAGCCACGGAGCAACTAGGAGCGCAGCCTTCCTCTAGTCCACGATCTTGAATCTTCCAATTCCTATTATTTAAAGTTTCCATCAACAGGAAATGGGTGTGTCCTTTCTTCTGCCCCCACTCTTTATGCTTGTTAATATAAGCTATTAATATTTTCGTGATTTCATGCTAAATTCATAAGCCAAAATAGCATATGCACATTTTAATTTTCTTTTTTTCTTTTTTACTAGGGGGTTAAAATTGAATTTACACCAACCTAATTTTATTGCATATTTTCTTTATGAATTATCCATTTATGAGATTGACATATTTAATATACTGCTTTTATGTTTTTATATATTTTATGTATTTTTGTAATTGGAGAGCAAATTCTTAAGCATTTTAATGATTTCAAACACATAAATATAATAAGTATATATGCTTACCACCTGCTTCTCAGCTCCATCAAATCCTGTTTTCCTCCAATGCTTCCTATTTTTAAGAAGTAGAATACCTGTGAAATTATGCACTTCATCCCAGACCTAGTCTAATTTTTTCTTCTTCAGAGGCAACTTTATCCTAAATTTAATGTCTGTTGTTCTCATCACTGTCAGAAAATTCTTGCAACATATGCATGTAACTAAAAAATACATGCCATTATTTTATGTTTTCAAATTTTACATTCTACATCTTTATCTGCAACTTGTTTTTTCTACTCAGTATCATATTTTTGAAATTTATTGCTGTCAGTAAAACTGCTATACATGGCCCCATTGTATGATTATGACACAATTGTTCACTGGATTAATGGGTACTTGCTTATTCATATTTTTTGTTTTGCTATTTTTGTTTGTTGCAGTGGACACTCATTATCTACAAGTGAGAACTTTTAGTAAATGTTAGATTCCTTCGTTTTCACCAGTTTGAAGGAACTAAAATGGCATCTCATTATTTTAATTTTCAACTTTCTGATTAGTAGTGAGGTTGGACATCTTTTTATGTGTCATTGGTCATTTCATATGTCTTCCTCTGTTTATATTCTTTACCCACATTTCTTTTAGTTCAATGGTTTTTATTTGTGTTATTTGCAGGGCAAATACCTTCTTCCACTACAAATACCATCTTCTTAAATATTTTTTCTTCTCACATTGCCTGTGGTGCCTTTTGTTGAACAGAGTTTTAACTTTCCATGTTGTTAGATTCATAGTCTTTCCCTTCAGGGATATACTTAGTTTCTTCATATTTTTTCTTTCTGTTAAGTCTCATCAAAACCAAACCAAACCAAAACAAAACAAAAAGTAATTCTTTAACAAAAGGTATTGTGTGTTTGGTTGTAGACTTTTGGCATTTCTAGAATTTACCTTTATAGGTCCCCACAGGCTATGGTTTTCATTTATCCATGCATTTTATAAGCTCAGTTGAAAATCATTTTTCTGCCTGTGCTCATTAGGCCTGACATGGAGTAAGTGATCAATAAAAGTTAGCAAATCAATGGTATGCTCAAGCTGTTCCTGCTTCTCATGTCCTTGGTGGACATTGCTAATTGACTGCATTATTTTCTTCATTCATGCATCTGTATATTTATTTATTTGCTCATACAGCAACCATTTTTGGAAAGTATACTATGTGCCTGAGCCTGCTTCTAATATTTCAAATTGCTTTTATGGGAATTGACATCTGTGCACACTTGCCATCCCGGAACTTGTGCTTACCTGTGTGTGAGTGGCATTTCCCACAGGTTTGTGAAAGAGGACGATACTTGTTTTTTAGAATTAATTGCATAGGAGGTCATATTTTTTCCATAATTGGAACTGAGGACATGGAAAAAAATCTGTTCTTGAATATGTAAAAATATTTTGCTTGGTAAGTTTGTTCAGGTCATAATATTTTGATGGATATTTTGGTGGATGAGATGTTTCTTTGATGACTTTCTCCATTTCTTTCTCCTTCATTGTTGTTCTCATGTTTTCTACGTCTGGTCTTGCCAACTTTATATTTTCTGTCGTTCATTTGACTAAAAACATTTCAAATAAGTTATCGTTAAATGAACATTGCAATAGTTTATGTTGAAAAATCCTTTTTATCAGCTGTGAAATTATCATCTTATTTGTGATTTTGTTGATTTGTACCTTTTCATTTGTTTATTATATTTCTAAGGGTTTAATCTATCTTATAAGTTTTTCAGAGAAGGAGCATTAAAATTTATCATGTCCCATGATTTTCTTTTTTCTATTTTGTACTTATTATTTTCTATTTTCATGTTTATTTTGCTTTTTTTTGTACTTTTAAACCAAAAGGTCATAGATGTACATTTTTATATTCATCCACACCCTCTCACTGTTTTAAATTTTATAACATTCCATAATTTATTATTATGTTCTTAATTTCCTACATGATCTTGTTGCTTAGGGGAGTTTTTGTGGTTAGGAGTTGATACTCATTTGTTTGTTTGCTGTTGTTGTGAATTTTTATTTTTAAATGATTCTAAACTTACAGGAATGTTAAAAGACTAAAGAACTCCTGTACACACTTTACTCAAATGAACTTTTGTTTATATTTCTCCTTGATTACTTTATCATTCACTCTTTGTATAAATGAATTATCTGCTGACCCATTTGAAAATAAGTTCCTACCCCCCTACATACATACCTCTATACTTCAATGTGTATGTCCTGAGACAGACATTTTTTTCTTATAAAAATCAAGAAATTTAACAGTTTTAAATAAGGAAATTGCATATTGATACAATCTGATTATCTAACCTTTTGGGGTGCATATTCTAATTGTCAGTTATCCCAGTGTTATGTTATATAGATGGGGTGGCAGGGGAGAGAGTGTGGTCATATTGAGAGTATACAGAATTTGCTGTGAGATGACAGTGGCAGCCATCGACACAGCTGCATGTCTACGGCAGCCTCTGTCTGCAGAGCACCCAGTATGTTAATGTTTATTTTGTTCATGCACTCTCTTCTTAAAAGTCCTAACTTAGGTTCATGTTTCCTATTGTTTTATGATGCACTTACTATATATTCAGAGTGGAAAAATTACAGATAAAGAATGGAAAATAACAAAAATTATCAGAAATCTCAGGGCAAAGAGATAACCTCTATTAGCATTTAGACATAGTTTCTAGCTTTGCTGTCATTCAGAAAAAAATTCTTGACTTTTTTTCCAGTTAAAATGTAAGTACATTAAAAGTGGGATCATATCATATGACTTATGGTTTAACTCTTTTACATACTTACACATTTACTTTGCAAAGCAGAGTTACATTTCTAAATGAAGAATCCAAGATTCAGAGAGGTTTAATAAATCATCCAGGTTACACAGCAGAAAGGGATGGAGTTATACTCTTCCCTGGACAGCCTGCCTAATGTGTATAGCAGGTCACTATTTTACCCAAGGCTCCTTTCATTGGTTTTACTTCTTCTTCTTTTTTTTTTTTTGAAAGAGAGAGAGAGAGAGAGAGAGAGAGCGAGAGAGAGAGAGAATTTTTTAATATTTATTTTTTAGTCTTCAGAGGACACAACATCTTTATTTTTTTTAATATTTATTTTTTAGTTTTTGGCGGACACAACATCTTTGTTTGTATGTGGTGCTGAGGATCGAACCCGGGCTGCACGCATGCCAGGCGAGCGCGCTACCGCTTGAGCCACATCCCCAGCCCCCACAACATCTTTATTTTATTTTTATGTGGTGCTGAGGATTGAACCCAGTGCCCCGCACATGCCAGGCAAGCGCGCTACCGCTTGAGCCACATCCCCAGTCCCTCATTGGTTTTACTTCTATTATGAACATTTAGTTTTATTGCATATGGTGAGAAAATATATATTTTCCCATTAATTCATTGTTGGGGTCTTCTTTGAGTGTACTAATATCATATGTATTGAAAAAAGTTTATAATATATATTGGCACTGATTTCAACATATATCTATGGGTTCTAATTTATTAATTGCATAGTATTAATAACCTCTGTGTTAAAAAAAATAACCTCTGTGTTGTTTTTCAAATTTGTATTTATTTTTGTCACATCTTCAATGTCTTTAACATTCTTATCTATTGAATTTTTTATTTAATTTTTAAGGTTGCCTAATTTTTTGATAAGAAAAAAATAAAAATAAAGATCTCTCATTACAAGTACTTGTTTATTTATTTATTTGTATTTGCAACTTTGGCAATCCATATCTTCACAGTTGATTTTCAATTTTCATTATAATAAGGAACTTTTTTGCACCCTGCCATATTTTTGGCTTCAAAATCTCTCTTTTTTTTTTATGACAGCAACTTCTCCTTCCCAACTATTTTATTTTTGTTGTATGAGTTTCCTTAATAAAACTTTTTTTTTAATTTTAGCATTTCTTCATCTTTTGCTATAGATATCTATTTTTAAGCAATAAGCATATTATTTTGTTGGGCCTTACATTTTTAAAAAATATTATTTTAGTTGTTGATGGACCTTTATTTTATTCATTTATTTGTATGTGGTGCTGAGAATTGAACCCAGTGCCTCATACACATGAGGCAAGTGCTCTACCAATGAGCCATAGCTGCAGTCCATTGTGAGGGTTGTCTTTTGAAAGGTGAATGGCCTAAATATGTGATTCCTTTGGGATGCAGGTAGCATTGTGCTGTGAGCTGGGCTCCAGACAATGAGCTATGGGCTTTCTACAAGTTACTTACCAGTTTCCTCATCTGTAAAATCATGTTCATAAGTATATCAACCTCTGTGTTTAGGTGAAAGTTACATGAAATCAAGAACAGTCAGGAACAGAAACATATTAAAAGCATATTCTATTATTTGTGAAATGTGATGGTTGTTACTTGCTTATTAGAGGCAGCATGTCTGGGATATCATTCAAAGCAAGTTTCTTGGCAATAGCATCAAAAGTAAGTGGGTTACACAAAAATCTATGTTTAAAACGGGGGTAATCTGCTCCATACTTGAACCATATCTCAAATCTCTCTTTGAGATCATGGGAATAACTTACAATAGAACTGCCAAGAAGCGTGGTCCAAAGCCCCTGGGATGTTCTCAGGTTTCCGGTCAGCTTGTCTATCTCTGCTTCTGGCAGCACCGTGGCGCTTTGCAGCTTGACTTAAATGTAGTCGTGTCGGGAACCACAGCTTTGCTTCCCATTGAGTTAACTAAGTGTTTAGGTTGCACAAGTAGATTGTCTGCTCTTGTTCTGGAGACTGAGACTACAGGGTTGTGGTGCCTCCCAGCTTGTCTCATCAGGTATGCAAAAACTGAAACCAGGCAAAGCAAACCAAGCAATGATAGATTTTCTACTTCCTGCATGGTGTAACTTGCTCATCCAATGAAAGGCGATTTAGAGCGACAAGCAGATTTAGGACTGATTCTCAGCCTGTCTTTCCAGCAGCCCACCAGTCCCTGCACAACCAGGAGCGCTGATTTCCCTAAACTGCTAGGGATTCAAATTGGATGCTTATTCACTGCAGCTTCTCAAGATCAAGTGGTGTAGAGAGGAAAGCTAAAAGAGTCTGAGGTTTAAATTAAAGCCCATTTTTAACTTTTCAAAATGTTCTTGGTATTTTAGAATCTAGAGAACCTTCATTCAGAAAATACTATATTATCAAACCTAGGAATAAACGGCCTATTATATAATCAGATAAACCCCAGAATGACGTGGTCTATTTTTAGTTGTATATGCTTTGAATCTCTGATGGCTTCTATTTGATCACTCAGAGGAAGATATAGGTTCATTTTCCATTTGATGCAATAAAACAGTTTTCCTTCTTCTTCTTTTTTTTTTGGTGCCAGGTATTGAATCCAGGGGTGCTCAATCACTGAGCCACATCCTCAGTCCTTTTTAAATTTTTTATTTTAAGACAGGATCTTGATAAGTTGCTTAAGGCCTTGCTAAGTTGCTGAGGCTGGTCTTGAACTTGCAATCCTCTTGCTTCAGCCTCTCAGGCCATTGGGGGATTACAGGTGTGTGCTACCACACCAGCTAGTTTCCTTAAACTTCTCTGATAATCATCATCATCTGGTCTCACATTTCCATTGAACCCAGGGTGATTTACAGCTGAATCCCATCCAAAGTTTTTTTCATTTTTTATTTTGAAACGGGGCCTCACTATATTTCTTAGGGCCTTGAAAGTTACTGAGTCTGGCCTTGAACTTGCAATCGTCCTGCCTCAGCCTCCTGAGTTTGCTGGGATTATATGCATGCACCACTGCAACTGGCTGGCTCCTCAGAGATTCTGATCCTGAGAGTCTGGGATGTAGCCTCAGACCTGTGTTCTTTGAGCTTGGGAAATATTGGAGTAGACTGAGGTAATAATCTGTTTTTAGGAACAGACAACCCTGGACTTAAATTTTGCATAAATTGCTTAACCTTCTTCAACCTCATCTGAAAAGAAGTAAAGATTAAAACATCTATCTCAAAGTGTTATTGAGAGGATTAAAATAACTCTGAAGCCCTTGATAACATTCACTTTTCTCAATACTTACATCATTTCTTCCTGGGTTAATTTGCAGATTACCTGCAAAATTATTGTAAATGTAGGCTTAGTGACTCTTACTTGTTTTTCCATTTATTTGATGTGTTTTGCAAAGCTTTATGCTTTGTGCAGGACCCAGGGGTTCTCCTAAAACCTACTCAGTACTTCCTGGTTGGTGTGTCTACATGGCACCTCCAGGATTTTATAAGGACTGAGGCTAGTCTTGAACTTGCAATCCTCTTTGTGTGCAAGTTCATCTAGTTGTACCCTAATTATTCTGGTCACTTCCTAGTTAGGAGTAATATGTCATTATCCCTCTTTTGTACTAGAAATTTCTTGAAATCAGTCATGTATATATGTATTTTTCAACAAAGAATATCCAATGAAGTTATTCTATTTGATGTTACACAGAATATATTATAAATACTTGAATTATGTAAATTTCCCTTCCTGGACCCAAAAGCCTTTGTACTTTTTTTCTCCCATCCTATTAGAATTCAATGGATTTTTGATAGACATATTTGTATTTTCTGTATATTTAGTCTTGCTTCAAAAGGATGTAGGGCACTTTTTAACAATCAATGCAAGATAAATTTTAAAAATTTAGGTAGGGAAAATTAAGATGGAAAAATTAGAGTGAATTCATAAATGAAACTGTACATAAAATACATGTTGTAAGTCCTCCACGCTTCCTAGTTGTGGGGGAGATATTTATCTCTGAATCCTCTGGTACTCATTGCAAACCCTTTGTGTACAAAACATGCAGGTGATGATCCTCAAGCCCTTTATTAGGATAATCATCTATTGAGTCTTGAACATTGTTTTGACTTTCCCACTTAGCCCAAGACTTGAAATCCTCATCAACATTATGGTCATTAAGAATCTACAGAAGAGTCATGAAGTACCACAGAAAACTATGTTCACTGTAATCTTATAGAATGGACCAGGGAATAGGAGGTCTCTTGCTACAGAGAAGATGATGAGTGGATGGAGGAGCTAAACTCTGGTCCAGAGGCTGTAACCATGGCAACCACATTGATGGCAGCCCTACTCCTTCCAGCATTGACACCCTTAACAGGCACTGGCAAAGAAAGGAGCCTGCCTTACTTCTGAGATAGGCACTTGGTGAGGGAGGTTTATGTAACTTTTAAGCATAATCCCCAGGAAAGAATAAAAAAAAAACTCTTTCATGTTAACCTTGCAAACCAAAATCCACAAGTGAAAATAAACGTCCAGCAGTCCAGCCTGTCTGAGTCCAGGGGTAAGTCTCTTGCCAGGAAACCTGCAGCCTGTCTCATTCACTTTTTATTCTCTACTTTCTGGTAATAATGTTGCACAAGACTTTCAACAGGAAAAGCCCAGAGGATAGCTGCTTTTGAAGCCAACACTCTTGTCTGCCTCATTCATTTCAAACAGAGACACTTCTCAAAGAGATGAAGGCCTGTGTACAAACAACAATGCCCACCGCGTCCTCTTGCCATCAGCTGCCACTGCTGGCTTTTGATGCTGCGTTTCAGATGCTGATTGATGGTTCTTCTCAATGAAGGAGGCAACGAGAACAAATGAGCAGGGCTCCCTGTAAGACAAGGTACTTTAAAGGATGGACTTGAAAGTACTTAAAATAAAAGGTAAACACAAGCTCTACAAAAGTAAAGAATTCCAAAAGGCATTGAGCTGATCCCGCTTGGTAATTCGCAGTTCTTAAGGATTTCTGTGTTATTGTGCAAACACATATAAACTCCTTGGAGACATCTGACCTCGAATGTTAGACTTTTTTGGTGGAGGGGGAGAAAAGTTAAATTCAAATAGATATTACAAAGCAGGCAGGGCTAATTGAAATAAAGACCACAGGAGATCTGAGTCTGGTTGGAGGCATCTCCGTCTAGGCCAGAGTGTGCCATTTCTCGCTATTGGAATGATCATCTGTCAAGTCTTGAACATTGTTTTAAAGTGGAAAGCCCCATGAACGCTCATTATAAACACCACGGGCAGTGTTGGGACCTGCTCTAAGTTCTGAGAGATGTGTCTCCTCTTCCCATAAACTCTTGTGAAATCAAAACGAGAAATCTGGCCACATTAAATACTTTTATAAGAAAACACCATCAAACTCCCTGAGTCAGCAGTCCTTGGAGTCCATAGGGAAGCAAGGCAAGGCTGAAGGATGGAGGGGACAGGGAGGAAAAGTCAAATGACATGGGCATCCTTGTCCTGAGCGGTGGTTCTTACACACCATGTTCTCAATCAAAAAAGGAAATAAAGACCACATTCCATTACTTATATGTACCACCCACCAGCTAGATGCTGTAGGGTGAACAGCCCAGTTTTGCAGGAAAAAAAATTAACCAAATTGTACACTCTTGATTGGCTCCTCAGCAGTCATTCCCTCCTTCAATGTTTGCTTGCAGAGCCCAGTTTCTTTTTCTATAATTTAAAAAATTTTGATGGACATAAAATTATACATATTGTGGGATACAGTGTTGGTAATTGGATACATGTATACAATATATTAAGATCAACTCATAGTCATTAACATTTCTGTCTCCTTAAACATTTATCATTTATTTTATGTTGAGGAACCTTGAACTCTTCTATTTTTTTTAATATTTTTGTATTGTTGATGAACCTTTATTTTATTTATTTATATGTGGTGCTGAGAATTGAGCCCAGTGCCTTACACATACTAGGCAAGTGCTCTACCACTCAGTTACAATTCCAGCCCCAAACTACTATTTTTTATAAAATACATAATTGCTCTAACTTATAGTCACCCCAGCGTGCTACAGAACATTAGAACTTCTCCTTTCTTTTGTTACCAATTATCCAAATTTCCTCTGTCCTCCTTCCCACTCTCCCTGAATGAAATCAACTATTTTAGCTTCCACATGTGAATGAGGAAATGCAATATTTGTCTTCCTGGGCCTGGCTTATTTCGCTTAACTGTGCTCCAGTTCCATCCATGTTGCCACAAATGATAGGACTGAATTTTTGATGCCTGAATAATATTCCATTATGTATATGTACCACATTGTCTTTGTTAATTCATATATGGAAGGGCAGCTAGGTTGGTGCTGGCACATAGTAGGTGTGCTCAGTAAATATTTATTGGGTTAATGTGATGCACCTGTTTGTCCTCATCAGAGTTGTTTGTACTTCACCGTGAGATGCAGGGTTGGGCTGCTGTCTCATTGCACCATACAGAACCTACTCCAGATAAAACTTAAAAGATTGTATTAAATGCTTCTTCTTGGCAGTGATGTACTGAGTACTGCAGCTTGGATGGAGAATTCAGCTTTTGTTTTCTATGTGTTTTCCACTAAATACACTGTGACAAGGAGCCTGTTTTGATTAGGGACACTGCCAATTATTCTTCTCTGATCCCAACTCTGTGATGTAGGGTGTGAAGACATCTATTGGCTTTAGCCTCTCACTGCTGTGTGATGCTTCGGTGCTACTCTGCAGGGCTGTGTCCAAGACAGGCTGCCCCCACCCGCCGTGAGTCCCCAGGCTGCTGACTCAGTCATCTTCCAGGTGACAGGTGGTGCCTTTGAGACACAGTGGAGCAAAATGAGACTGTCACACCTGGCCTTTAAAATCTTCCCTGGGCCAGACAACCCAGGAGATGGTTTACTTTGGTCTCGCTCCCTGTGACATTGTCCACTTTCCAGTTCCACGTCATGGCTCCTATTTCACGGCCTCCACTTGTGGGTCTTGCCGACTCTTGGACTTTCCTAATTGGACTCTTGGACTCCTTGGGTTGCTGCTTTCTAGGGGCTGTCTGCATGAAGCTCTCTCTGGTCTTGGTCTTCTGTGCTCCCTGCTACACTGAATGCGAATCACACCGACTCCAGTGGAAGCTGACACACTGGCATGCAGGAGAGACTAGTCCCAGGTGCCCCTTCCCCAGGGGATAATTTTGAAGTAAGAGCAGTCAAGGAGCTAGGTATCCTTGACCATGAGCCTGGAGACACTGTGCCTCTCCATGATTTGATGAGTGTTTTAGTTTGGATCTGGAATGTCCCCTAAAAGCTCACGTGACAGCTGGTGGCATTTTGGGAAGGTGGTGGAAACCTTAGGTGGTTGGGCCTGGTGGGAAGAAGTGGGTTACCGGGGAGTGTGCCTTTAAAGGGTGTGTGCTGTTCCTAGACCCTTATTTTCTGTTTCTCAGACCTTGAGGTGAGGGGCTTTGTCCTGCCGCACCCTTCAGCCTCGGTGTTCAGCCTCACCGTAGGCCCAGAAACAGTGGAGCTGACAGACTGTGGAGTAAGACCTGTGCAACTGTGAGCCAAAATAAATCTTTCCTCCTTTAAGCTGTTTTTCTTTGGTATTTTGCCACAGTGATGAAAATCTGACTCTCACAATGAGTAACCAAGAGCTAACATAGAAGTTAACCATAATATTTAAGTACTGAAACAAAGGCGGTGTAATGCTAATGAAAACAGGGTGAAAGACAGGTCAAGGAAGAGAGCAAGGCCAAGTCAAGAAGCAAGGGATATTTTGATACGGAGGAGGCAAAACGTGGGGCTAAACCTAAGCCAGGTGATGGATAGTTAAGACCTGTTTTCTCATTCATTCTGTGATGCAGGACTCCTTGTGGCTGGGACTCCTCACCTATCAGGGGACCCCAGCCCTCCAGGGCTTACAGGGTTACTGCACATTGTAGTTGAGCTAAAATGTACACAGTAGTAGAAAATCATAGTTGAAATGTAATGCATGTTGAACTGTCCCGGGTGTTTCTGGTTTATTTCTCTATACGTGGTAAGAGAGTAAACTCAAGGTGACATAAATCAAGGGTGAGGGGTTTCCTAAGCTCTTCATTTTCACTCCTAAACCTGCCACCTCTCTTGGCGTTTGGTAGTGACTAGAGTTATGGGCATGGCCTCCAGGAGGAAATAAAGATGCTCCTGGTCGAGGATATTCCTTAGACATCAGGAATGGTGACAGCTCCTGGAGGTGGGTCACAAGAACCTCTGCCACCCCAAATGACAGACTCAGTCATGAAAACCACTCAGCTCCCAAAGACCTGGACTAATGGCAGAGTGTGGACCATGTTAATTTATAGACAGTTTGGAAAAGAAGAAGAGCCAGAGAGGAAAATTAGGTTTGAGAGTGTCTCATATATTCCTAGATTTGGAAGGAAACTTTGAAGGTGCCTGATGGGTGGCTACCCTGGTTCTGACCGAATCCTGCCAGGAGCAGAAGGTCCCTGCCTTCAGTACAGCTCCCCTCCTGAGAAGCTCAGCTCCTGGCCCATCCCTCCTACCATAGGGCCTCAGCCTCCTGCCTTGACTTCTTCCTGTCCTTCCTGCCTCGGTGACCCTGCAGCCCATGTGACAGCATTCATCAAATATTTACTTCTCTTTATTTTCTATTTCTGAGTCTCTTCATTCATTTCTGCTTAACCACTCTCATTTAGACATCATCAAGTTTTTCTAATTTTTCAATTCAACTTTTTATTTTGAGATAATTTTTTTAGAACATTTGCATGCAATTGTAAGAAATAATACAAAGAGATTTGGAATATCCTATACCTAGTTTCCCCCAGTGAAAACATCTTGAAAACTAAACTACAGGGTAACAGCCAGCAGACTCCCATAGGCATAGTCAAGATAAAAACATTTCCATCACCAGAATCCTTTGTGTCACCCTTTTATAGCAACGACCACTTCTCTCTTGCCTTTTATCACCTCCTCATCTGATGGCCATCAATAATATGTTTCCCATTTCTATAATTTTGCCAGTTCAAGAATTCTTAGTGAAATTATGTAGTCCATAACCTTTTGGGATTTGCTTTTTTCCAAACAGCATCATTGTGTGGAGTTTCATCTGAGTTATTACGAGTATCAGCAGCGTGTTCCTCTGCACTGCTGAGTAGTATTCTTCCACCCACTTAAATACTGAGTAGTATTCACTAAATCCTGAGTAGTATTTACTCATCCACTAAAGGACATCTGTGCTTCTGGTTTGGGGCAGTTATGAATAAAGTTACTACAACAATGTGTACAGTATTCTGTGTGAATATAGGTTTTCGTTCTCAGAAATGCCCAGAGTATAATTGCTAGGTTGTATGGTAGTTACGTGTGTTTACTGTTTAAAGAAACTGTCAGAGTGCTTTCTAGAATAGCTGTTGTGATGGTTTGGACACACGGTATCCCCCCTAAAGTGATGTGTGACACAATTCAAGAATTATCAGAGCTGAAATGCTTACATTATGAGAGGTGTAATCTACTAGGTGGATTAATCCGCTCATATGGATGAATTGGGTCATAACTGTAGGCAAGTACTATATGGCTAGAGGAAATAGGTCACTTGGGGAATGCTTTTGGGGTTTATATTTTGTTCTTGCTGAGTGGGTGCTCCCTCCTCCTCCTCCTATTCTTCTTCGCTCTCTCTTGTCCTCTCTCTCTCTCTCTCTCTCTCTGTCTCTCTCTCCCTCCCTCCCTCCTAGTTACTGTGTCCTGAGCTGCTCCATCATGCCCTTCTGCCATGATATTCTGCACAACCTTAGGCCCAGAGCTATGAAGTCCAACAACCATTGGCTGAATCTCTAAAACAAAGCCAAAATCAACTTTTCTTCCTCCAAGTTTTTCTTGTCAGGTTTTTTGGTCACAGCATGCAAAACTGACTAAAATAGCTGTACCATTTTTTTTTTCCCCAGGAGCAGTGTGTGAGCGGCCAGTTTTTCTACATTCTTGCCAGCAATTGGTGCTGGCACTGTTTTAATTTCAGTCATTCCCATAAATGCGCATTCACATCTCGTTGTGGTTTTAATTTGGATTTTTCTAATGGTTAACAATGTTGAACATCTTTCCATGTACTTATTTGCTACCTGTATTTTTTTATTTTGTGAAATGTCTCTTCATGTCTTTTGCTCGTGTCCTAGTTGGATTGTTTATTTTCTGAATTTTGAGTTTGAGAGTCCTCTGGATACACGGTATCCCCCCTAAAGTGATGTGTGACATAATTCAAGAATTTTCAGAGCTGGAAATGTTTACATTATGAGAGGTGTAATCTACTAGGTGGATTAATCCACTCATATGGATGAATTAAATACTCATCCTTTGTCAGATAGCTAGTTTGTGCATTTTTTTCTTTTAGTTTGTATCTTATCTTTCATCTTTTTAGCAAGGTCTTTAGCAGAGCAAAAATCTTCAGTTTTGATGAAGTCTAGCATATCAATTTTTCCTTTTATAGATAGTGCCTTTGGTGACAAGTCCAAGAACTCTTTGCCTAGCCCTAGATCCTGAAGATTTTTTCCTGTTTTTTTTTTTTTCCTGAAAGTTTTATAATTGTATGCATTACTTGGTCTATCATCAATTTTGAATTAAAAATTTTCATAAAGCATGAAAAACTTGGGTCAAGAAGTTTCTTTTCTTACTTGCTTTTTTTGGGAGGGGGCAGCAAGATATCAAAATTTTTCAGCACTGTTTTTAAAAATGCTATCTTTTGTCCATTAAATTGCATTTGCATCTTTGCAAATATCAGTTGGGTATATTTTGTGGGTCTATATCTGGATTCTCTTTTCTGTTCCATTGATCTATGGGTTAATCCCTCCACCACTACCACAGCATCTTAATTGGATAGCTATAGCTATATTGTAAGTATTACAATTGGGTAGACCCATCCCTCACACTTTATTATTTAAAAAGATCATTTTAGGTATTCTATCTCTTTTATCTTCCCATATAAATTATAGAATAATCTTATCTATTTCTATAAAAATCTTGCTGGGACTTTGATAGACATTCAATTAAACCTGTAGAGCAACTTGGGGAGAATTTTTGCTAGGTTGAGTCTTCTCATTCATGAACACACTGTTTTATTATTTATTTAGATTATGTTTGATTTCTTTCATAGGTGTTGTATGGTTTTCAGCATTCAAATCCTGAATATGTTTTGTTATATTTAGATTCAAGATTGGCATTTTATTTTGTAGTTGGAAATGCTATTGTACCTTTAATTTCAGTGTCCATGTATTTATTGTAGTATATATAGATGAAATTGATTTCATATGTTTATCCTATATCCTGCCACTTTGCTAAACTCATGCATTAGTTTAAGGAGTTTTTTGTTTTTTGTAGATTCCTTGGAACTTTCTACATACATATTCATGTAATCTGCAAGCAGCTTCATTTCTTCTTTTCTGACCTGTACCTCCGTGCACTATATGGAACTTCCAACAATATATTTAATATGATTTGTCCTAATGGACAATCTTGTCCCTTTCTCAATAGTTGGGAGGAAGGATGTAGTTTTTCATTATTCAGTATAATGTTGGCTATAGGATTTTTTGGTAGATAATCTTTATAAATTTGAGGGAGTTCTTCTCTACTTCTATTCTTTCATTTATTTTAAGTATAATAGCTAATTGAAGCATGCTTATCATGACTGTTTTAAAATACTTGTCAGATAATTTTGAATTCTCTTCCACCTTGGTGTTGGCATCCATTCATTGTCTTGTTTCATTCAGTTTAAGATCTTCCAAGTTCTTGATATGACGAGTGCTTTTTTAAAAATTAAAACCTGCATATTTTCATATTACCTGACTCTGGATCTAATTTTAACATTTAAAAAGCCTATTTAAAATCCTGTTTTAGCTCCCTTTCTCTGATACTACTTTGGCAGGGGAAGAGAGGGCACTGCCTTATCTCTCTTGGGTGGAGGTAGAAATCTGGTTTCTTCATTCATTCTCTGTTGACATCTGAAGTAGGGAATCCCTCTGATTGCTATGCAGGGTGGAAATCTAGGCTCCTCAGATGGTTTGCACTGATACCACAGTAGAAGGTGGATTTGCCACTGCAGGTGATGGCAAACCCCTGATTTTCCACTAGGTTTCCTGTAGTGAGGCCCCACTAGGGAGGGGGAAGGGGGTCCCTTGTTCTCCCAGGTGAAAGTGGAAGTCCAGGATCCTCCCATGGTCTCCACTGACTCTGTTGGAGGAGCCTTGGTACTGATAAGGATCAAAATGTCAGCTCCTTCTCAGGCTTCTCTGATACCATCATGGCAGGGGTGTTGAGGCAGCTTGTTGCAGCTTTGGGAAGGTGGAAGTCTAGGCTCCCCACTCGGCTTTTGCTTGTGTAGAACAGATTGGGGCCATGGCCTTTCTGTTGCTAACATGGGGTGATTATTGTTTAAAAGTTTGCTTGTTTGCTAGACTGGTTCTTTCCTGCTGTTTTGGCTACAGAGAGCAGTCTTTTGTTGGGGATTTTTTTTTTTTTTTTTTTTTTGTCAGTGTCTGTTAATGTTTCTGGGTTGCTGTATTCTTTAGCTCCAAGTCTGTAATGTCTGAAGCAAAAAGAAAACCCAGGGATCTCATTACTGTGTTGTTGTTCAGGTCCTGAGGTCTCTAGCCAGCCTGCCCCTTTCACTCTACCTTTCAAGTATTCTTATCTTTGTTTTATATACAAATCTTATGGGTTTTAGTTGCACTTAGTGAGACGATGAGAGAGAAGTATGTTCACTCCATCTTTTTTTGGTACTGGGAATTGAACCCAGGGGCTTTTCCAGTGAGCTACATACCCTACATTCTTTTTTTTTTTTTTTAAATTTATGGTTTATTTTGAGGCAGGCTTATGCTAAGTTGCTGAGAGTCTCACCAGGTTGCTGAGGCTGGCCTTGAATGTGCTATCCACCAGCCTCAACCTCCCGAGTTGCTGGAATTATAGCCATGGGCCACTGTGCCAGGTCTTTACTCCATCTTCTTAGAGCAGAAGCCTCCAATTTAGTTTCCAACAGAGGCACCATTTGTGGTCTAACCAAAACACATTCTGCCTTCATCTGGATGCTGAAATAGAAATTTTACTGCTGTTAGCCTTATTTTTAGGACATTTAAAAAAATCTGTGCTATGAAAACATATCCAATATTTCTACTTTAATAAAGCCACGTGGATAGAAAAATATCAGGCAGCAAGATGTTTATTACGTGTGCTTGCTTATTTTTTATGACTTCTGAAGTACCTGACAATGTGAAAAGCGAAGTCTTGGTCTCTTCTTTTATAAGATGAGTAATTGGATGAGGCAAAATGCGGGGGCGAGGGGGTGGGGGGAACGTGGACAGTGCAGAAAAGTGTACAGAGCAGGACTGCCATCCAACACTATAATTGTTAACACTTAAACATTATTTCTTCTATTCTACTGGTTTATTTTTATTATTTATTTTCTATGCCATTTTTTTGTCCTGCTTTTTCACTCAATGTTATATAATAAACTTTTGTGTAGGTAGTTAAAATTCTTTACAAACCTTTATTTGGGGGATACCAGGGATTGAACTCAGGGGCACTGGACCACTGAGCCACATCCCCAGCCCTATTTTGTTTCTTATTTAGAGACAGGGTCTCACTGAGTTGCTTAGCACCTCACTTTTGCTGAGGCTGGCTTTGAACACACAATCCTCCTGTCTCGGTCTCCCAAACTGCAGGGATTACAGATGTGCACCACCACACCTGGCAAAATTCTTCATAAACCTTTTAAATTGCTACGTAACATTCCAATGGAGGGCAGTATCATGATTAATTTAACCAATTATATAATACTTAGTATGGCTGATTTAATTTTTTGTCTATTACAAGTAACTCATTTGTGAACATCTTTTTGTCTAAAATCTTAACCACATTAAGAGCCTTTCCTTAGACTATGTTTTGTTCAGTAAGAGTGTTGCATCAGAGAGACATCAATTTTATCTGTAAAGTGGGCAGAAGAGCTTCCACCCTCGTCATCGTCTATGAGGAATCCATGATACATGGACAATCCTGTATTTTCCTTCCTTGCTACTACTATTCTGGCAGTTAAGTCCTCATTTTGCAGCAGCCGGTTTCAGGAGGGAAAGGATTATTTCTGTCTTGTTTAGCATTGTATTCCCAGTGCCCAAGGAGCAGTGAAGACTTGGTGAATAAATGAATGGACCACCACAAACACGAAATGGATTGCTTGATTTGGGCAGCCCTGTGCTGGGTACTGTGGGGGTGAGAACACCAAAGAATACCAATAAAGACAAAATGCTTTCTGTCTACAATGCCCAAGCCCGATGTGGCCTGGTTCATCTGCTTTTCTTTCTGGGCGTCACTCTGTGATGTCCTGTTCCTGTGTCTGTCGACTTTGTAACTTAGAGCCCCAGTGGAAATCACTGGAGCTAGATGTCATCAGCCTGTTTTCCAGAAGAGAATAGGTGCATGAACCCTCCCCTGGCTCTACCCCTCCCAGCCACACACAGCATTTCCTGAGGGGAAGCCCTTTGGCCACTGTCAGAGTGGGACCAGAACTGTCAAAATCACTTTTAGTCACAGTTTTATTTTTCCAGCTTTGGTATAAAAATATTACCTTTTCATCAAAATAGAAGATAACAACAAAGAAAAACTCTGAGAACTAGGCGGGGTTGGGTAGGAGTCAGCAACGTCCCAGAGATGGAAGCACTATCTTTCCAGTGGCCAAAACTTATCAATGGTGAGGAGAGGAGCACATGGAGGCACAGCCCCGCTTCCTGCCTGCCCCACCCACTCTGTACCCCAGGGCCCCAGCCTCTTCCTCATTCCTGCCCCCGCAGATCTCAGTTGGGTCATTCCCACGTCCACTGCAAACAGGGCTGTTCACCGTAAGCCCAGATGGCTGCCTTTATGATGGCTCCTTGATGCCTCATTGCCCATGTTATGTACTGCTATGTGCTTCCCATGTTAAACAGTGTCTGCTGAGCTGGAGTGATGGATTGGATACTTACTCTCTTTCTGAGCAGTTACTCAGCCTTGCCATCTGGCAGATCTACTAACCAGGTGGTGAACCTAAATAACCTCCTTTTGATAGGGATTGAAGAGACCCAGTTGGCTTTGTTCTTGCCATCTGCAGCCTCCTTCTCTCAGAGGGAGATGTCCAGAGACTCAGAGTCATGCTAGTTCTTAGCCAAGTAGCTATTTGTTATCGGAAACACCACCACTTCATTTATGTAGAACTCTGCCCCCAGCAACTTCATCAATATAGAACACACTCAGGAACCAAGAGAAAAACCAAAAGAGACCGAGTGCAGCTGAGATGGCCAGGAAGCCCTGTACAAAAGCTCAGGGGACTTCCTTGCAGCACAGCTTCCTTGATCCTTGACTCAGACAGTATTTCTCTTTACATTCAGGGATAACAGAGTTCATTTGATTTCCAAGGATTCAGCATAGTAGAAGCCACAGGTGAGAGGGAGGAGAGAGTGTGAACAACAGACTGACACATAACGAGGAATTTGAAGGTGCTGAAACCATTAAAACAGACCTGAGATCCAAGAACTCAGACTTAGCAATTGAGGTCCTTTGGTAAGGGACAAAGTGTGCTGTAGTCCTTCAATCTTACCCTTCAATATAAGAGCAACATCTGGATCTGTGAATCCATATCATCAGCACTATTAACCAGTAGAGACCATGTTAGAGGCAGGGACCAAGTCATATACTACATAGATGCCCTCTCCAAAGGGTTGAAATGAAAAGGTCAGACACACAGGGAATTAAAACTCAATTATTTGAAAAAATCATGTCTTCAGGAATAGAATGAATTAAAATATCACACAATATTTTAAAAGAGATTTTACTCATTATTATAAAATGAGGTAGAGTCATTGAAGAAAATTTAGAAAACCATGTAAGCAAAAATAAGAAAATAAAACACAGCTATTACCTCTATGTCAAGTAAATGTTCAGTGTTAATATTTTGTTGGCTCTCTTGCTTGTTCTACATATATATTTGTATATGTATAATTATTTATCTATCATCTGCCCTCATACCTCTTTATGATAATTAGAGCTATACTTAAAAAGTCGAATCACACCACTTTGTGATTTTGCATTTACTCCCATTAAGGAGGTTTTTATGTTAATAAAGAAACCTCAGCATCATCTTAGTGGTTGCATTGCATCCCAAGATATGGGTAATTATTCAAGGGGTTATGGCAATTTAGTAATAATCTATAAAAGCACATATTGACTAGCAATATCCGGAAAATAAAAGTGGTCATTATGAGCCAGTAGGGCCTGGTGATTTCCACTTTACCCACCATCAGACAATTTCACCACTATAGTAAAAGAGCTGACAGCTACAAAACTGGACCTTTTGTTTTTATGAACCATACTGGTTGCTTGTCTCTTGTTGGTGAAGGTGTTCAGAATATGCTACTCTAAAATATTCTCCTGTAGCACCAGGATTATTTTGAGCTAAAGGCAAAATCAATAGATACAGGAAAAGTTTTCTCTCCTTCTGTTATTTGCCTAAAAGCAGAGCATCCCTCCTCCCTCTCCACCCATCTCCAGGCAACAGGATAAGAAGAGCAACCTTATCACTAGAAATGGAGAGTTGGCACCAAGATGAATTTGCATAAACAGACTTACTAAAATAACCTTTATCTTCCATTAGTTGTCCTGATATATTTCCTAGTCATTTTGTACAATTTACCACTCCTAAAGGCTCAATGCCCCTTTTCTTTGTCTAGTTTCTTCTCCACCATTTATCCCCTTTTGTTAAAATGGGATATAAGTCCCTAAGTCTAACCAATTTTTTTGGATTTTTCACTTCTTTCCTGTGATACCCCCATGCATATAAAATAAAAAAATATCAATAAAATTTGTATGCCTTTTCTCTGGTTCATCTGCATTTTGTTGATTTAATTCACATTAGAACCTCTCTTCCTCTTTCTCTCTTTTTCTGGATTTCAAACAGGATTAAAATTATACTTTAGTAATGCCAACTATTTGCTTTTTTATAGTGAAGAGAAGCTCTTTAAAAAAAAAAAAAAAACGTGCCTGCAAATAACCCAGAGACATTACAATGCAGGCCTTGACTCACTAGGTCTGTGGCAGGGCCTGAGAGTCTGCATTTCTAGTCATTTCCCAGGTGATGCTGCTGCTGCTGCTGCTGGTCCAAGACTGCATTGAGTAGTGAGGGCCTAGAGTTTGCCTAGCTTCACCTGGATGCCTTGCTAAAATCCAGAATGATTGTGTAGGTCTGGGAGGGGTTAAGAATTCATATTTAATAAGTTCCTCCTAAGTAATGCTGGACTGCTGGTCCAGGGGTGCACTTTGAGAATCACTTAGAGGAATCATTGGAACCAGGCGGGGTAAGTTTGTCCCTGTATAACCTCTTCAAGTTGCTTAACCTGTGTACCAAACTGTGCTTTTCTACAAATCAGAGATGATAACAACACCTAAGACAGATGCCTTTTATGAGACCCCATGCATGTACTATATAATGTTACAATCATTATTTGAAATTCCTTTCAATCAGGTTGAGGATGAAAACATGCACATTTGCTGTTCTTTGGAAAATCTTTCCTGGGGAGACGTTCCTCTCCCCAGGCATATTAGAGGAGCTCTCTTCTTTCACTTGGAGTGCCCTTTGAGACACAAAGTCCCCAGTTCTGTTTTTTTTTTTTTTTTTTTTCCTCCTGCTATGCTGCTGAATCCTCATTAAGCATGGGGATGCTGGGCACCGCCTGCCTTTAACCTGGATGTTCAGGAAATCCTTATAAATAAAGAATGCAGACAAACCTAATGAGAACAACATCAGCTCAGACTGCAGCAATGAGATTCATCTCCCTCACCTTCCCCGGGGTGGGGGCTGCTCTCTGAAAGCTCAAAGAGCTCTGGCTAGCATGGATTAGAAAGAGCTTCCCAGCATCCCAGGCGGCACTCTGTCTGAGTGCTTTAATCATATGCAAGGCTGCAAGTAAAGGGAGGAAGTAAGTAGACCCCTGTGGCCCGGCTTTTTACCTTCCTAGGGAGGATGGGGAGGGAGCTAGGTGGGCCTTGGAGCGTTTCAGGCAGAGCAGCCAGCAAAGCCTAGCGACAAGAAGTGGTAGTGTGTGGGCACTATCAGGTGGGGCCCAGCATGGCTGAAATGTGGAGTGGGAGACAAAGCTTAGGTAGGGCCTGATCTCTCAGGTTTCCTATGGCCTTCTGGGAGGTTCCCATAGTTGAGGAAGGGATACTCTTAGGATGATTTTAATTGCTAAAAACAGAAACCAACTTGCCGTAGTTTAAACTGAAAGGGAATTTTATTATAAGGATTCAAGCTGTTTCACAGAAACAGCAATCCTATAGTAAGAGGCTGGAGCAAGAAGCAACAACATATCTGGACACATCCCAACCCCCAAATGAACTTCTCCTGCTTTTACTGTCCACAAGGATGATAAAAATGTCCCCTATCTCAGTACCCATGCTGACAGGCTGCCGTGTTTTGGATTTTACCATACAGGGAGAGACTGATTCTTTCTTAGTCTCAATTTCAAATTTCTGGGAAAGAGGCTCTGATTGGCCATCTTGGATCTGGTGGTCCACATGGTCTAGTCAATGTTGCCATGGTGGGAAGCGCAGACATACTGTCCAATATGGCTGCTCTGGCCCTGAGTTGAGAGGCAGTGAAGAGCTTCCTTGTGAGACAGGCAGATACTCCAAATGGACTGTCTCTGAGGAAGAACTGGGCAAACTGCAAGGTTCCTTCTCACCTGAAGTTCTCTATTTGACCTTTGTGTTCAATACCTGTTTTTTCTCAGCCTGCAGTGGAGGGAAAAGCGAGCCTGAAATCCATGGTGGAGGTTCAGGTTTGGGGCAACAGGATGGGATTTGCCTGGCTTCTGGGACATGGGCCTGTGATGATTTTGGAAAAAATATTGAGTTCTGGAAGGTGACATAGTCCATAAATAATAACGATATCGACCTGGCTAACACCGCTTTGGAAGCTGAGGAAATGAATTACAGCAAAGTACCAAGCATGAAGAAATGCCTCCCTAAAAGTATGGTTTCTAAACATCAGACAAACAACAAATTAATGGGACTCAAAATGTATGGGAACATCACCCACTTATGATCTCACTGTTTTCTTCGTTCCTTCTTTCTTCCAGCGTTTTCCAGCACACAGACTCTTACATAGTTTTCAAGTATAAACAACACTTTGTGTTTCATATTATGTAATGAGTAATTTCCATGCTGCCTTGTCATCTTCTTAACTATCTTTATCAGTATGCCATCCTTCAAATTAAATATGCTGTACTTTACTTAGCACATAATTAAGATCTGATTTTAAATTTTAGACTTTGGAGTGAGAAGGAATTGTAGGAAATTACTGAGTCCAAAGAAAAAGAATTTAGGAGAACACCTTCCCAAGGTCACAGAGCTGGTTCATTCTAGACCTGGGACCTTAGGTCACTCATTTTCTTTATACATGTGTTTATAATTATCTACTCGATGTCAAATAGTGGTGCATGGGTTTGTGTCACTTCAGAGCTCCTGGTCACATTGCATGTCCTAATTAACACGTGTTAGATAGGAGCCATTTTTAAAATTTTTCTTAACAGAGGAAGGAGGGCATTATCCACTTGCTGTCATGAAAATAGAGGTTATGAGGCTGAACAGAATAACAATTTTAAATCAGACCAGTTTCACTACTGGTAGATCAGTCAGCATGCAAAGACATTTATGTTTCCCAGGTTTGGCTCACTTCCTCAATGCCCTTTGCAAACTCCACAGGGATTTTAAGCTTTAAGTCTGGTTAGAAGCTTATGCAAGCTGTTAGTCACCTTTTTAGATGAAAAGCACCACAGGCTTATGCTTGAAAATGTTCGTTTTTCACTATGGATTCCTTTTGAGTAATTTGACTATAGTATGATTTTAAGGGAGAAGTGATTGAGCAGATACTTTTCAATACACATTTACATTTGAAAACAGGGGTTTATCAGCTAAAAGAGCTATTCTTGAAAGGTACACATGCAGGGCAAATTTAGAACAAGCAGAACAATTTAGACATGATAGCTATGAATTGCCCCTAAACTTAAAATACTGGAGGCACTTGATCATGCAGAATCCTGGACATGAATTGAATCTTGTCTGGTGTTTTACCTGGGAAAACACACTGGAAATGGAAATCCCATCACTGTTGTACCTCCACAGGGCATTCCAAAAGATTGTAGGCCTGCCTCAAACAGAATTGTAAACATACATTTGAGAAGGAACAAACCAGCGAAGTGGCCTCCGTTTTGGGGGTCATGAAGAGGTGGGCTCTGATGTGTCAGATTGCTTGGATTCCTTCCTTGGTTCTACCACTTACAGCTTCCTCTTCTGTAAAATGGGAGAATATTCTGGAACTTTAGGATTGTGTTCAACTAACTGTGTTAAATCATGTAATGCAGCACCATTCAAGCTCTAATCTGCATACAAATCACCTGGGATTACATTAAAATGCAGACTCTTCTGCAGTAGGTCTAAGGTGTGACCTGACACTCTGGATGTCTAACAAGCTCTGTGTGGTGCCTGCTGCTCTCTAGGTACACTTGGACTAGTGGGGCCTGCTCCTTGAGAAGCATCTAACCAAGGTGTGATTATTTCTGTTGTCCCTCAGGAGGCTCTATCTCTCTATTTCCTTCCACACTTCCATTGCTTCTTCCCACCTAGTCATCTTCTTTTTTTCTTTCCATTCTTGGGAGGTCATCCAGACCCTCTGAGCCAGCCACACCTTGTCAGGTTCTCATGCTTGACCACACCTGTACTTATGGAGTGCACATGTGCAAGGGAGATGGTGGAGATACAGAAGCGGCTGCATCTCTATCATGCCCTACACCACGCCCTACACTTGCCAGCTACACTTGTCTGGGTGAAGATGGCCTTTGGAGCGATGACTCAACTTAAAGTTCAGGCTCCCTGTGGGAGCTTTCAGAGGATCTTTCCTTCCTTCTCAATTCCCTAGTGCCCTTGAGCCAGGGAAGCTTCTGCATCTTCACAGCTTCAGGAAGAGGCTCCGTGCTTCTCCATCAGCTTCCTCTGACCTCTGGATGGACTCTTTCTACCCTTCACCTCTGTCCTTGGGCACATCCTATGGACACATCCACCGTGGTGTAATGTGGGGCTTGGCCTCTTGGCACTTTGGGGCTTGGGGTCACCCCTTGTTAACTCAATGCCATGTGATTGTATAGAACTTCTGATAATCAACGATGCCTTCCATCTGGTAACTTGACATCTCTTAATGGCCACTTAAGGCAAGTCCCTTGTTCCCCACTCTATGTCCAGGTTTCTCATCAAGTACACATGAGAACTTTTGGATACTTCCATGAAAAATGTGAATGGAGACATTTAGGGCACCTTCTACTGCCTTGTCCCTTCCGAAACATGCCACCCTGTCATTCTCACCTACTGTGGCCACTGTGTGTTGGCACAGGGACAGGTGAGGGGGTCTCCCTCTGGAAGTCCAAGCAAGGGAGTGTGGTGGAGCCTCCTTTGAGTTCATCCCACCCAGGGCTCCTAGTTGTCCCCACTGCTCACAGCTGAGGCTCAGAGGCACAGAGGGTCCAGGTGGCTACGTCTGCCCAACTTTATCCATTACAGAACTCCCTACTTCCTCCCAGGAAGGCCTTCTACTTCTCCTTCTATTTGCAGAAATTGCTCTACAGGGATCTTTCTTCTTTCTCATCCCTGGTTTCTTTTTTCTCGGGATATCCTACTGCCCTTTCCCAGGCAATAAATCCCATGTTCTAACCCTAATGATGAAAGGGAAAGGTAGCTTCTTTTTTGTTTGTTTTTTGCTTACTGAGAAGGGCAATTAGATTTAAAATATTTTTAAAACATTCTTATTATAAACAGTTGCTGCTTATGCAACAGGAAAAAGAAATAGGCCTCCTTTGCTCCCTTCTTTGTCCTTGGTAGACACTACCCCCCATCACATTATATAGCCTTGAGAACCTTCACACACTGTTCTTTTCAGCCAGGAACAATCTATGAGAAGCGGCTTTAGGGATGGAATCAAGTCTGGAGAAGGTAAAGAAAAGGAGTGGGATCTATACTTACCTCCAAATAGGTCATGTAAGTTTCAAATCTGGGAATTGTATAATTGGAAATCACTTGAAAGTTTGAAACCATGACTGTTTCCATACACCACAGTTGTTCATCCCCTGCTTGCAGAACTCTAATGGTGGGGAGGGGTCACTACTCCCAACAGTAAATTGTAGTTTAGTTGATTCTCAGCAGCAGAAAGATAGTTGGTGGATCTGCTGAACTGAAACCCACTCTAGACAACTGGCCCCTACATGAACACATTTAATTCCCCATCTACCCTGTTAACCTTCAGATATTGGATGGTAGCCATCATTGCCCTCCTGAGTTTTCTTCTCTGAGGTCTGCCCTGTCCTTTTCAATGGCTGAAACCCTGGCTTTATCCATCCTCTTCTCTTATTTAATGAGTCATTAAAAACGAGGGAGGTAACTTTGATGGATTCTGTGGTTTGGATAAGTGTTCCTTCCTCAAAGACCCATGTGTTAAAGCTTGGTCCAGCTTGTGATGCTATTGGGCAGTAGTGAAACCTTTAAGAGATGGGGCCTAATGGGGGGGGGGTCTTTTGGTTATTAGGGAAGTACCTCTGAAAGAAATCTTGGAACTCCAGTCCTTTTCTCTTTCTTATCCTGACCATGAGGTGAATGGTTTTGACACATGCTGCTGCCATGTTGTGCTATATTGCCATGGGCCCAAAGGCATTGGAGCAACCAATCAGGGACTGGAATCTGCACAACTGTGAACCAAAATAACATTTTTTCTCTTTATAAGCAGATTATTTCAGGTATTTGTTTCAGTAATGTAAAGCTGACTAACACAATGGAGGAACCCCATACTCATTGCTTTTTGAAAACTGGAAGCAGAAATTATAAAGTAAAGGTTTATATGTAAATGTTCTGATTGCTGGAATGTGTAAAGGTCCCTCCCCTTTCAGCTTGTTGCTATGTTCTCAGAACTCCAGGTTGTCTTGGTGTGATCCCATTTTACTCCCTCTCCCACCACCCTACCCGCCCCCCACTCTTACATGCCCTCCCTCTAGTGGGAATCGTCTTTCATTAGTCTACACAAAGGAGCAGGCCTGTATGTGTTTATTTTACTGTTTCCTTGTCCAAACTTCAGATTTAATAGGCTACTGGAGGACATGTTTTCAGCACAAGTAGTATCATTTAAATGACTATGTTTTGAGAGACCCCTGAAGATATCTTATTGAAATGAGTTGGGAAAGTCCTGAAAGGCTCTTGCTGATTCCTCTTCCATTTTGCCACACTAGATGAGTTGGTGCTCTTTGCGGGGCAAATCCTGCAGGAACTTGTATGTTGGGGTTAAGGAAGACTCACTAGAAAGAATGACCATAATAAGAACAGCCCACATGAGCCTACTCTATATGCCTAGCTCGGTTCTGTCTGCTTTACATTCATGAACTTATTTAATAATCTAAGTTCAGTGCCTCACCCAAAGTCATGAGCTACTAAGTGGTGGAGCCAATATGATCCCACACACTCCGGCTCCAGAACCTGTGCTACAAATCCCACATGATACTGTGGGATAATATGCTATTGTCTGTAATTAATGTATTGTTTTTCAAAAGACATATAAGGAGGCTGATTCACAGTGGGATAGGGAGAGGGAGCATGTGAGGAATAGACAAACTCTGGATAGGGCAGAGGGGTGGGAGGGGAAGGGAGGGGACATGGGATTATTAATGATGGTGGAATGAGATGATTATTATTATCCAAAGTACACGTATGAAGACATGAGTAGATATGAAATATACTGTGTATACAACCAGAGATATGAAAAATTGTGCTCTATATGTGTAATAAGAATTGTTATGCATTCTGCTGTCATATATAAATAAAAAATAAATTAAGAAAGAAAAAGACATAAATAATATGATCAAAATGTATTATACTCATGTTAGAATACGCCACAATGAAACTTGTTCTTTTATATAATTAAAATGCATTAAAAAAGATGTAAGCAAGCAAATATACCTAATTATAAAGCACAAAATTCTAGACTTTATTGTTAATGACTCTGTGTCTCAGTTTCTTCATTTGTATAATAGCATTAATATAAATCAATGATGCTATTTATGTACCATATAAATGGTACTAAATATAATTTTTCCTATTCCCCTTCCTCAAAACATACAATATCAATTGTTTTAAAGCCAAAACCACATCATTCCCTCTTAAATTTGATTTTGGGTTCTGTCCTACTAAGGCCCCCATTGTCTGGAGTACATCTTTAGGATTTTAGCCAATTGGGTTAGTCTTCTTTGATTACTCAAAATGCTATGTTTCTAAGAATTCCTATTCTCATCCTATTCTAATCTGTCCACCCAATTTCTGCCCATCATTATAAATTTCCACTATCTCCTGCATGAATTCCCTGACTACTCTACTCAACTTTGAGATCTCCTTAGTTTTAATGTGAACACAAGCCAGTTGTATTCCCTCATTCAACATTTTCATTTTGTTTTGTTTTGGGACAAGTTCTCATTATGTGGCTCAGGCTGGCCTGGAACTTGTAATCCTCCTGCCTCAACCTCCTGGGATTACAGGCAAATACCCCCATGCCACACAACAAACATTTTAAAGTATTTGTTATGTGTATAGAATGATTCTAGATCAAGATTTCTCGACCTTAGTACAATTGACAATTTGGGCAGAATAATTTTATGTTGGAGGGGCCATTCTGTGAGTTGTAGGACAATTATCAGTATCCTGGCCTCCAACCACTTGATGTTGCTAGCATCAGCCACATTCCAGTAATGACAGTCCACATATGTCTACATATTGCTGAATGTCCCTGGAGGACGAAGTGACTCTGGTAGAGAAATGTTATTTTGGATACATGAGAGAACTCAGGGAAGCTTCTGAGGGTATGTCTACTGTTAATTATCTCATAGTCTACTTAGGAGTCAAGAGTTAGTATATGGACCATTAAGTACTAAATTGGAAAACACATGGTGATCTAATTTTTAAACTTGCAATTTTCTTTTTTGCGGGGGCAGGGGTAGAGAGAAAAAGAAACCTTTATTTAAAAAGGTGGAAGAGAGATTTCTTCTATTGGAGGAGATGTGGAATATTGAAGTGAGAAAAATCATCATTGCTCTCCCCTGTGAGTCCCAGATAAGTGCATTCTTAAGAAGTTATTACTTTTCAAGTATAGAAAGATTCATTAAATGGGAGAAAAATTGGCCATATGTCTCAGCGCTACTGACTAATTCCAGTGAATGACAAATCTTCTGTCCAATTCCACTTATAAATTCCACTTGAATCTTGATAGTTTTGAGAAATTAAATGGTTCTTCAAATGAATCTATGATCTATTGTTGCCCTGGACATATTTAATAACAGATTCTGGAAGTGTAAGATTAAGAGACACAACCCTTCAGTCTTTTCCCAAACAGTTTTATTACTGAAATGATTCTTGCATTGGAAGTCATTGAAATTGATCAAAAGTGATTTATGTTCCTTACCGATGGTGCTTTTGAGATTCTTTTCCTAGGTTGTTCAACGTCAGTTATCCAATAAAAGTTACCAGTTGTTCAACGAAGAATTTGTTCAATTCTCTGAGAAATTCATGGTCCTGAAAACATTCTGAAGTCTGCAGGGTACTGAGAGGTGACTCTGTATGTTGGTTTTAGTAAGCTGTATGTCTGAATATATAATGCAATAAAGTTAATCTGAGACACAGTGTGACAATCGATAGCAATTCAATGTGTGCTGAATGTAAGATTCAATATTAGCTTAGAGTTGCAACAAGAGGCAAGACACACATCAATTTAGGGAGGGCAGAACCAAGTATTAAAGCCTTTTAGTTGCTGTTAGCAGCAGCATCTTCTAGACCCGGGTGCTGGAGCTGGCCTCTGGGGCAGAATTTAAAGTTGGGCTCCAGAACTTCCATTCTCCTAGTCACCATTGTCATTTGTGAAATGGAGGTGATATTGTTATGCTCGAATTCAGGACCCCCAAAAGACCACCAGAGACCAAGATCGATGTAAGCAGCAAAGAGGTGTTTATTGCGAGCTAGCTCGGTCCTCTTCGAGCACACAGCAACTGGTGACGCTGAGAGGCCCTGAGCCCAGGGTTTGCAGCAGTTCTATACACTCTTTGGGGGAAGGCAGGGACTTCACATACATAATAGCATCTCTTAGCAAATCATCACACACCTCGGGAAAATCATAAAACAATTCTAAAACATGATTAGCACATTCACTGGCAGGAATAAGTTGGGTAAGGGTGATTGGCTAGTAAAAGAGGGGGATTCGTTTGAACTGATTGGTTTAAGCCATGAGGGGTGTACGTGCTGAACTACATGGTTTCCCAACATGTTATCAACCACCATAAACCACTGGGAGGGTCATCTGGAATCCCAGGTATTTCCCTGTCTCATGCTGATTGGTGGTTGCTAGGGGGTTGCTATGGGTCCCCACCTAGCCTGACTGAGTCAGGGACACCTGGTACTGCAGATCTCTCCGTTATTTGTAGATAAACAACTCAGCAGGGTGGGTAGTGCCTAGGAGTGCTCTGTGGGTCTTTCTAAGGACAAGGGTCATGCCTCCTTCCTTGGACAGGCTTTGCTCTGAGGTAGAGGCTAGTTTTTCAATATAAAGTAAGAGAGTTGGTTTCTGCCTTGCCAAGTCATAGCACTGTTGAACTGGAAGGGAGTGGAGGGTCATATAGTTCAACTCCTCATTTTACAGGTGAGGAATTGTATGTCAAGAGTAGTGGCATCATCATCATCAAGTTAGCATATATAGTGTGAATTATCTGTCAGACCCTGTGCTAAATGTGCTACAGACATTATCAGATTTTCTCCTTATGAAATGGACATAATTATTACCGCATTGCTATAGATGAGGAAACTATAGATTATTAAAGCTAAGTCACTTGCACAAAGTCATTCTAAAAGTTAAGAGCTGACAGTGTTCAGGTTTAGAATTCCTCGGTCAGTAGGCAAGTACTTCTTTGTCTTTGTCACTGGGGTTTCACATCTGCAAGTCTCTTTCACTCTTGCTCTGCCTTTTTTCTTTCCTCCCTTCAATACAGGGGCACTGAGCCTTCTGACTGAACCAGGCCTGGCTCTTGGATCTAATGAAGCCACTTCCTGCATTCCAGAGCTAATAGCCAAGGAGAGAGGCAAGTGCAGGAAAGTGGAATGTAGGATTAATGTTTCTTAGCACCAGTGTTTCTCAAAAGTAGCGTGTGAGATAGGGGCCCTTGGAACCATCATTGGTGACTAGGAGGCCTGTCTGAGAAAGATGAAAGGCCAGACTGATTTTAATGGTTAATTTGAATTGTCAACTTGATTGGATTAAGAGATGCCAAGGATTAAGAGGTTTATGGGTATGTTAATGAGGGTGTGTCTAGGAATGATTGGCATGTGGAATAGGCAACTGAAATGGAGACCCTCCCTTAAGCATGAGTAGCACCATCCAATAGGATGATGGCTTAGGAAGAAACAGCAGATGCAAGCTCCAATCTTCTTGAATGGGTTCTTTTTTTTTTTTTTTTTTAAAGAGAGAGAGAGAGAGAGAGAGAGAATTTTTAAAATATTTATTTATTTAGTTAGTTATTGGCGGACACAACATCTTTGTTTGTATGTGGTGCTGAGGATCGAACCCGGGCCGCACGCATGCCAGGCGAGCACGCTACCACTTGAGCCACATCCCCAGCCCTTGAATGGGTTTTTTTTTTTTTAATTGCTTTTATTTTTTAAATACGTGACAGTGGAATGCATCACAATTCTATTACACATATAGAACACAATTTTTCATATCTCTGTATATAAAGTATGTTCATATGATCATCTCAATAGATGCACAAAAAGCATTTGACAAAATACAACACCTTTACATGTTCAAAACACTAAAAAACTAGGAATAACAGGAACATATCTCAACATCATAAAGGCTATCTATGCAAAGCCCCAGGCCAACATCATTCTAAATGGAGAAAAATTGAAGGCATTCCCTCTAAAAACTGGAACAAGACAGGGATGCCCTCTTTCACCACTTGTATTTAACATAGTTCTTGAAACACTGACCAGAGCAATTAGACAGAGGAAAGAAATTAAAGGGATACAGATAGGAAAAGAAAAACTTAAATTAGCACTATTTGCCAACAATATGATTCTATACCTAGAAGACCCAAAAAGCTCCATCAGAAAACTTCTCGAATGGGTTCTTCATTGCTGCAGCGATCCTCTGAGGATACTTAACCTTCACTTCTTCACTTTTCCAAAGTGGGCTCTGCCAGTGATTCTCCAGAAGCCTTCAGTCTCGGACTAGGGTAGCACTGTTGATCCCTCTTGTTCTGGGCTTCAGCCTCTTGGACTGCGTGGTTACTGATTCTTTCAGCTCTCCAGCCTGCAGATAGCCATTGTGAACTACCCAGCTTCTGGTTGCATAAGCTAACCTGATAAATCCCCTTTTTATAATTATACTTTCTGTTGATTTTGTTCCTCTAGAGAACCCTGACTAGTACACTGATCATGGATGATATTTCTATGAGATTAATATTTTTAGATTTTACATATGAGTGATACGATATTTGTCTTTTTGTGCTTGACTTATTTCACTTAATATAATGTTCTCTAATTCTATCCAAATTTTTCCAAGTGACAGGATTCATCCTTTTCATGGCTCAATAATGTTCCATGGTGTAAATGTACCTTGTTTGCTTTTAATCCATTAATCTGTTGATGGACACATAGGTTTTTTCCATTTCTTGGTTATTATTAATAGTGTTGCAACAACGTGGGGGCCCAGTTGTCTCTTTAACAGAGTGACTTTATTTCTTTTGGATGTATACCCAGAAGTGAGATTGATAGATCACATGGTAGTTCCATTTTCAGTTTTTTGAGGAACTTCTTACTATTTTCCATAATGGCTACACTAATTTACATTCCCATTGGCAATGTGCAAGGATTTCTATTAATCCATATTTTCTTAAGCCCCTCTTATCTTCTTTTTGGTGTTAGACATACATTCTTATTGGAGTGAGATGGTATCTCATTGTGGTTTGATTTGCATTTCCCTAATGATTAGTGTTATTGAGCATTTTTTTCATATATCTATTGAGAAATGTTTATTTAGGTTTATTGTCCATTTATAAATTGGATTATTTATTGTTTTGATGTTTTTTGAGTTACTGATATATTCTGCACATTAACCTCTTAAAGGTATTTTCTCCCATTTTGTATGTTATCTCTTCATTCTGTTGATTATATTCTTTGCTGTTCAGAAGCTTATCTGGGCAGGGGAGGCAAATAGGGTAAAGCAGACATATGACAAGAAAACAGTGATTATATGTCCCAGTCTTTTTGAACAGGCTGGTTTCAAGTACATAATTATCTTCACTTTTCCCTACACGTACACTCGTATCTATCAGACCATGTGCTCTGATATTTTGGTTTAGAAAAATAGGCATCACAGGAAAGATTACAATTTGTTATCTCACAGTGGCTAGAGTATTGATGTCTGTTCTCTCTCAGGTATCAAGAAACTTGAGACCCTGAGTAAACCATGGCAAGATTGTATGGTGAGCAAGAATGTAGCCGAACTACAGGTTTATTTAATTAACATCTTGTTCGGACCTGTTTCTGATATGTGTATATATCCATCAGGATTGTGCAGAGAAACAGAAAGTCAGAGGTATTTTAAGAAATTTGCTCTTGCAGTTGTAGGACTGAAAACTTGAAACCTAAAGGACAGGCTGGCAGGCTACAAATTCTCGGGCAGGACTGGATGTTGCAGTCTTGGGAGATATATATATATATATATATATATATTTTTTTTTTTTTTTTTCCATAGAGAAATCTCAGTTTTGCTCTGAAAGATCCTAATTGGATGAGGCCCATTCACATTATCAAAAGTCATCTCCTTTACTTAAAAGTCAGCTGGTGGCCGATATTAACCATATCTATAAAATTCCTTCATGGAAACACCCACATTTGTGTTTGATTAAAAAACTGGGTGCTGTCACTTAGCCAGGTTAACACATAAAGCTAACCATCATAGGAGGTAAATTGGAACTGCCCATAACTTGTCTCAAGAGTTAGTACAAAGGAATACAATACTGGATTTGGACATATCCTAGTAAATGTGGGAGTAGGATTATCTCATATATTCTATTACCCAAAGAGAGGCAGTCGTATCCCTATTAATTTGTTAAATTCAGTGGGCTGAGTGAGCAAGATACTAGGACATGTTTCCTCCATAAGGGAACTGCTGCTCTATTCCCTGGAGAGAGGTTTTGGAATAACCACCTTCTTATTCTCTTTACCTTCCTCTTCCCCTTCAATGGGAAAATGTGTCCTGAGCAGATTGGTGTAGGGAGAGGTGATCTTCCAAGGGCTCTGAGCCTTTCTACACCTTCTTCCTGTGTAGCCACCTAGGGAAGACCTAAAGGAAGACCTTTGCTTTTTATCTAGGCCATTCGTCAGGGTGGTGTTTTCAGTGGCCTGTATAAAGAGCAGGATTTCCAGGTGTGCTGATGTACTTCTGTAATCCCAGGGACTTGGGAGGCTGAGGTAGGAGGATTGCAAGTTCAAAGCCAGCTTCAGCAACTTACTGAAGCCTTAATCAACTTAGTGAGATCCTGTCCCAAACAATAAATAAATAAATAAATAAATAAATAAATAAAAAGGGTTGGAGATGTAGGATTCAGTCCCTAGTACTCTTCACCCCCGCCAAAAAGAGCAGACTGACCTCGACTTGTTATAAAAGGAGCGAGTTGCCCCAGTACAGACTTACTCTCCTGTAGCTCAACTCCCTTCTTGTTCAGGGTCTCTCATGGACCACTGTGTTTTCCCATGGGACTTGTGGGTAGGGCATTGGAAACTAGTGTGAACATTTTGCTGACACCTTGGCTACTTCATGTGCTGTAAATAAAAAAAGTTATTTGTCGCTGACCCAAGAGTCTTATAATCTTCGGCCAGCATCCACGAAACGGACACAAGCTAGTTTTTTAGCATGCAAGAAAGCTACAAGCTCAGGTCTTTTGCAATTTCTTGATAGTAGGAGGCCTTGACTTCCTGCAGGTGATAGTATTTTTTCCACACTCGTAACCTCATTGCTGCCTCCAGGCAACCAACCTGGCTGTGTGGGTGTCTGACCTAGAGAACAAAATCTCTGTACTCCAGGATCTCATTGAGGGAGGACATACTAAGAACCATTTTTGCTATCCAGCTCTATATCTTTAAGAGAGTTGTTATATTGATTCTCAAATGGGCTATACTCACATGGTTTGAAATCTAGAGGGATTAAGGAGAGAACAGCTGGGCTTTTATAGAAACCCCAATATGCTTGGTATGCCAGGCTCTATGCTAGGATCTGGGGATTCCATAGTGAAAAAAGAAAGGTTCTGCTCTAATGGTGCTTGTAATTTGACAGGGGTGGAGGGTGCACAAATATTAAGAATATAATTAAAGTGCTGAGAGCTATACAAGAAGACTGTTTGCTGACTACCCCACTTCTAACCCTTTTTCTTTTTATTAACCCTCTAAAGTCACATTTTAATTACATTTATTGGATTTTGGCTAGTCTTAAGTATATAACATATTTACAAACAATCTCTTGGGAAAAGTTATTTATGCAATGGCTAAAGCACATCACTAATGTTGATTTGTGCCAAATTCATTGACAGAGTGTGACATATCTCCATGATTTTGGAGTTACTTATTTCTGATGATATCTTATAAAATAATCCAATGAAAAAGAGTATAGTATTAAATTATAAATCAGAAGATGAATATTTAGATTATTTTAAAGTAAATAATACATAGACTTGATCTTTAAATTCAATCCTCAGTTTTACTTCCATTATATTTTTCAGCAAATATACTCAACATAGAGTAGAAATTCTGGAATCTACAGACCCATCCACCTGTCTATCCATCCATGAAATGTTGCCAGTTACTGAGTCAGGGACTAGGAATGTAAGCATAATTAAGTATAAACTTTTCAAATCTTCCAGTCTCCCAAACAGAGAAATGTAGCTCAGTCATGCATATAGAGAAAAAAATCCCTAAATTTTGCAGAAGTTTGATTAATACCTGCTACCTAGTCATTAATGCAATGGCCCTCAGGGTTTCTGCAAGTCTTGGAAAATATAAGCTTTCTTTTTGACTGCTTACATGCAAAAACAAGCCTCTACATTCCTATGTAGGAGTTGGAAATCCAAAAGTAACAGACATACAAATATTATTTGTATTTTTGCTATAATCTACATATATTTCTGAAATTAAACATATAACAGAAAACGTAGTTCAAGTAAGAAACATATATTGAGTTTTCACTGTACACAAAGACCTATGGTAGATTCTATAAGGAGTTATAAGACAAGATTCATGCCCTTGAATAATTCACAATCAAGAGAGGACATTCATTGTCATCATGGAATTATGAGTCTAGTTGCCAGGCCCAGGATCTCCTTTTTCAACATAATGACTCCTTTATGGCTTTTTGTGATGTTTTCATCAATAGTACATTGGCTACAGTATTTCAATATTAACCCAAATCATCAGTCAAGCTATCCATACCTCAGCAAGTGAATGAAAGGTTAAAAGGGAAGAGAGATGAGGAAGTGGGAGAGGAGCTAATGATAATTGAGAGCTAGTTAATGCTGGGCACTTCATTATCTATTACATCCACCAGAGAGGAAGCAGGTATTATTATCCTTCCTCTCTTTTTAGCCGATGACAACTTTAAAGCTAAAAAATTATTAAAACATTTCTTTAAACCCAGACAACAGGTGCCAGAGCTAGGATTTAAGGTCCATTTAACACCAAAATCTAGGACTTTTCTCCTACACTATATTGACCACTTCTCAAAACTGTGTGTGTGTGTGTGTGTGTGTGTTCAGAATCCAGTAAGAAAAATGAAGAATTGAGAACTTACTTAGAAGGCAACGAGTTTTCTGATTCTGGACATTTAAAACATGTTGCATAACTACAGCAAAAATAAAGAGGGGATCAAAGCGTTGGGTCGGGGGTTGATAGTGATATCAAAAGCCATTTCAACACTGAAATTCAACTTCTAGGTAAACATGAGTAGAATTTGCATGTGTTTCTATCTTCATGGGATCCTCTACAGCACACAGTGGGAGAGAGTCATCTGTGTAGATAATAAAAAAATGAGGCCCAGGGGCCTTATTACCACACCTCATCAAGATGGGCAGCAGCTCACCCTGCTGAAGATTTAACTAGTGTTATATGTGTGTTTACCATATTTGTTCCACAAGGGATATCCCTGCAGGTCAACCATGTCAGCTTTGGAGGAAAACAAATCTTTTAGTTTTGAAAAATTCTTCCCTGGAGGAAAAAGATGGCCAGAACACTTTAGTTTATTTAGTCCCCAATATAATGGTATCAGGAGGTAGGAACTTTGGAAAGTGATTATGTTTAGAGGAGGTCATGAGGGTAGAACCCCCATAATAGGATTGATACCCTTATAAAAAGAAGAGAGACCAGAGTTTGTTTTCTTCACCATGAAAGGATACAATGAGAAGGTGGACATCTGTCAGCCAGGAAGAGAGGCCTCACCAAGAACCAGATCTGCCAGAACCTTGATCTCAGACTTTCCAGCCTCTAAGACCTATGAAATCAATGTCTGCCATTTAAGCCACCAGTATTTGATATTTTGTTGTAGCATCCCAGACTGACAAAGATAGGCCCTTTAAGGCTATTTTTTGGGGTGAGTGGGTTGAACCCAGGGGCACTTAACCACCGAGTCACATCTCCAGATGTCCGTATTTTTTTTTTTTTTGTCTTTTATTTAGAGATAGGATCTCACTAAGTTGCTTAGTGCCCCGTTAAGTTGCTGAGGCTGGCTTTGAACTTGCAATCCTCATGCCTTAGCCTCCTGAGGCACTGGGATTATAGGCGTGAGCCACCAGCTGGGCTATTGTTATAATCTGTCCTTAAGAGTTTGGGCTGGTGGTTTTATTGTTGGGGGGAAAAGACCCTTTGTAATGAGACCACTTGAGTTTCAGGATTGACAAGAAGTGTGATTCCTTCAGGATATGAAGACAGAAGGTAAAGGTAAGGGTGCACTATAGTTTGGATCTCGAATGTTCCCAAAGGCCCAGGTGCTAAAGGCTTGGTACTCAGGTTGGCTATAGTGGAGATGGTGGGAAAGCTTTAGGAGGTAGAGCCTATTGGGAATCCTTAGGTCATTGGGAACATGGCTTTGAAGGAGACTGTGGGACCCTAGACCCTTTCTGCTCTCTTTTTCTTTTTGGTTTGTGACATAAGTGGTTTTTCTCCACACATGTTCTTGTTGTGATGTGATACCATGACACTAACCCAAGGTAATGGGACCTATTGATCATGAGCCTCCAAAACTGTGAGCCCAAATAAACCTATTCTATTTATAAGTCAGTTATTTTAGATATTTCTTTATAGCGATTGAAGCTAGCACAGGAGACTATTGAGAATTTGTAATATGTCAGACTGGGGCAATTGGCTCCTTGAAAACTGGTGTATCTAGGGCAGGAATCATTGAGCATTTGAAACTGTAACTTTGGAGCCTGAGTCACAGCCTCAATTTTGCTGGAGCTAAGCTCTGCAGGAGTTGCAGTATCTTCCAAGTTCTGAGGCCCATATTCAATATTCTCACTGACTGGCAGTGAGAAGCAATGGTAAGGTAGACTGACCAGACCCAAGACCTCAGTTTGGAACTGGGAAATCAGATGGTATCAGAAAATGGTCATTTGGGAAGTGAAAAGGTTTAGATGAGATCATTAGCCTGTCTTCTCTTTGAAAAGTGTGAAATCAATCTCTAGGGCTATTTTGTTTGTTTGTTTTTTAAACTATTTGGAATAAGAAGAAGACTCAGGAACTAATCAAGAAGGCAGGGCCTGAATGAATAAATTTGAGTAAGAAATATTTGCTGAGATTTGCATCAGAATGTGGTGGAGCAGTTGATCCCCCAGGACAGCCATGGTCCTCTCTCTTTTGGTTGGAAGAGACTGGCTAAGGCAAAAAGGAGCAGCCACTTTAGCCACATCTCAAATCTTTATAGTGGCTGGACAGTCTCAGCATTTGCAGAAAACCTTATTATCTTTATTTCAGTTAGCTTCAGGACTCTAAGACTTGGCATCTCAAGAACAAGAGAAAATTCAGATTTAAATCCTGAAGAATAGTTATACTTTGAGAAGCAACATTTAGGTATGTGAAGATTTGTGTATTTGACACAAACAGCAGCGTCCATGACACTGCCAACAACAGGAAACTATAAATCTGAAGGTATAACGGTTAATATTTTGTGTTTTGCTGTTACATGGATTCACAAAACAAAAACAAAAACAAAAGCCCAACAAACCCCGTCATGTCTGATTGAGTGCTGGATCTTTGTAAGCAACCAGCAAAATTCTGCTGGAGTTTTAGAGGGAGGAGAACGGGGTAGGATATGAAGGAAAAGTGGCGAACAAGGGCACTGGCTCCAAACACCCTGCTCTCTGGTTTGTTGGGGAAGTAGGAGCAAATACCAGAGCTGAGGGATGTCTGGTCTTTCCCCTTACAATTTATTGGGTACTCTCTGCTGCAGTGTCTTCCTTGGCAAGATTCTGAGTTTCATTTAAGTCCCATAAATAGTTACCAACTCTGAGTGAGTATCTTGAGAAAGACCAAGGGGCTGGAATTCCTGGCACCTAAAGGTGCTGTCTTTGCTTTTCTAAAATCTCTCTTCAGCTTTCCCCTGAGTTTGGGGAAGACTTTGTCTTTTCTCTTGATACAGTACTCAATTCCAGAGGCCCTGTGAATCTGATCGCCACCTTGGGAAGTCCCTTCAATCAGGGTGTAATCTTATGTTTTTACCAGCTAAGGGGCTGATGGCTGCTCAGTGAGAACCTGGCCAGCCTTGGGAATGGAGCCCTGAATGTGCTAAAGATAAGTATTTCCTTACCACCTTGGTCTTCCCTTACCTTCACCAAGTATGTTAGCAATTCCACTGATTCTACCGCTGAAGCTACTGCTTCCTCTCCTTCCCACTGCCCCCATCCAGGCCTCCCTTACATGCCTTTGACAGCATCATGACTCATCTTCCTACCTTCAGATTCCAACCAATCTATTGTCTCATGGCTACCCAATAAATTCTTCTAAAGCACACATCTATCACCATCTTGTCTTGCTTCAAAACTTTCACTGGCTTCCATCACCCTCAGGATACTTGGGTTTCTACTCTCTCTACCTGGAATTCCCATGTCCATCTTCCTTCCTGAAAAAGGATTCCTCTTTTGTCATCTCTTCAGAAGACTTTAGATCCCTTCTAGTCACGTCCTTCTTTTTGCTTCCGTTGCATAATAAAGGAGGACCCCACACACCTGCTGAGGCCTCTTCATGTGTTAAGTGCTGTCAAAAACCATCCATGCATTATCTCATTTCATCCTCACAAGAGCCTTACAAAGCCTGCACTTTTATTGTCTTCATTGTAGTTAAGAAAATGAGACATAGTTGCTTAAACGTGTGGGAAGTTATGTGGCTAGTGATGGAAGCAGAATTTACATCTCTCTCTTTCATTTAGTTTAGTGTATTATTTATTGCTGAACTAGCATATAATAGGAGCTCAATAAATACTTGAGGAAAAGTGAAAGGAACAAAGAAAGTTTCATCATGATTATATAAATAAGGACATAGATATAATTCAGTAAAATGTTCAAATTTCCCAGGGATGAAGCTCTTTGTCCAATGCTATTATTGCAAAATTGGTTGTTGTGATGGTTAGTTTTATGTTAGCAACTTGATTGGGCTATGGAGTGCCCAGGCATTTAGCTAAGCATTATTATGGGTGTGTCTTTGAGGGTGTTTTTGGATGAGATTAACCTTTGAATCAATAGATCAAGTAAAGCAGATTGCCAACCCTAATAGGATGGGCCTTATCTGATCAATTAAAAATCTGAACAGATCAAAAACATTGAGTAACAGTGTCTTCCTGCCTGACCACTTGAACTGGAACATTGGTCTTTTCTGGCTTTTGCACTTAGATTAGGTCTTTCTTGGATCTTAAGTCTGACTGGGACTTACACTGTTGCCTCTCATGGTTCTCAGGCCTTCAGACTTGAATTAGGATGAGACATTGGCTCTTCTGGGTCTTTATCTTGTTGACTGAAGATCTTAGGACTTCTCAGCCTCCATAACTGTGTGAGCCCATTTTTATTACACACATACACAAACACACACATTTCCCCTACTCTCCACTGGAGAACCCTCATTAATATGGCGTTTTATAACTCTTTACTTTTGATGCCCCTTCCTGTTGGATTGGAATTATCAACGAAACAGGGTTAATTATACAGTTGTATTAAACAAATATAAAGAGACAACTACTATAAAACTGTTGAACATGTTTTGGGGGTGAGGCCATTATGTGGAGAAAAGGTTGTTTATAATTACATAGTCCTAATTAATACTTATTCCATTCAAGCTAAATTATCAAGCAATTCAATGAATATTTTTAAGTACTTACAATGTGGTAGGACTATCAAAAAAGGGGAAAGATTTCTCTCTTTGTTTATATTTTAAAGACGGGGTACCCACAATAAATGTGATAAATAAGTCCAAATGTTGTATTGGATGGTAATAATTAAAGAGAAAAATAAAACAGGAAAGGGAAGAGGGAAGGGAGAAAATTTTGAATAGAAAAGTTGGGAAGGGGTGCATTGAGAACTGCATTAGAAAAAGACCAGGAGAGTATATTAGTTTCCTATTTGCTGCTGTAACAAATGATACAAGCTTAGTGGCTTAAAACAACACAAATTTATTTTCTTATAGTTATGGAGGTGAAAAGTCCCAAATTGTTCTCATTAGGCTAAAATAAGTGTGTCAGCAGGGCTATTTTTTTGGAGGTTCTAGGAGACTGTTGTAGTTCATATATTAGGTATTCCCCCAAAAGCTCATGTGTGAGACAATGCAAGGAGGTTTAGGAGTGAAGTGATTGGGTTATGAGAGCCCTAACTTAATCAGTGCATAAATTCCCCTGATAGGGATTAATTGAGTGCTGACTATAGACAGGAAAGGTGTGACTGGAGGAGGTGGGTCGATGGGGGTGTGCCTTTTGGGTTTACATTTTGTCCCTGAGGGGAGCTGTCTTTCTCTTTGTTTCTTGGATCCATATCCCAAGCTGCTTTCCTCCACCACATCTATCCTCCATGATGTTCTGCATTTCCTGGAGTCCTGAGGAATGCAACTGGCCATTTATGGACTGAGACCTCTGAAACTGTGAGCCCCAAATCAAACCTTTCCATCTCTAAAATTGTTCTTGTCAGGTCTTTTGGTCACAGCAGCAAAAAATCTGACTAAAACAGCTTTTTATTTTCTTCCTTTTTCCAGCTTCTATAGGCTGAGCACATTTCTTGGCTTGCGGCCCCTTCCTCCATCCTTAAAGCCAGCATCATCAAATGAATGCTCAACATTTCTTCTGCAGTCTCTCTCTCTTTTCTTTCTTCCACTTGTCAGGACCCTTGTGATCACACTGACTCCACTTGGATAATCCAGGATGTGGGAGACCAAAATATGCCTCCCCAAAATATGACCATAGAAGACCAGAATATTCTACCCCCAAATATGTCTCCTTGGCATAGGACTATTTTGAGCTGATTATTTTGAGAAACTGCAGACACAGGGGAAACTCTGAGAAGAAAGAGTAGTCATACTTTTATAGGGGAGATTTTTACCTTTGAAGGAACTCTCCATTGGTAAGGCTGTCTCCTCTATGTACTAGGAAGAGTATGACTCTAATTTACCAGAGATGCTCATTGGTGATGAAGGACTTGCCTTAAATCCACACAACAAACTTGCTCTTATCTACCATGCTTTTCCGGACCATCTCTCCACAACTGGACTATCTTCAAAACCCCTCTTTCTTCATGTCAGTTGAAGATGGTATTTAAACTTGAACTAAAATCCACCTTTTGGAGATTTACTGACTTTCCCCTGGGTCTCTCCCATGTATATATAGGGCATACATGTTAACAAACTGCTATTTGTTTTTCTCTGATTAATCTGTCTTTTTCTTACAGGAGTCCCTCCTAACTAAGAACTCAGAAAATGTAGAGGAGAATTATTTTTCCTCCCTGTGAGGATAATTTTTTTTCCACATGAAACTTAGCTCATCACAACTTGTATTAGCTTCCAGTGCTGGTGATCAAACCCCAGGAGCTCACACATGCTAGGCAAGTGCTCCACTCCTGAGCCATGTCCCCAGCCATCTCTATTAGTTTCCTAGGGCTGCTGCAGACCAAGTCATCTGAAAAATGGAAATTTATTTTTCACAGTTCTGAGGTATTTAAATCTGAGATCAATGTGTTGGCAGTGTTCATCTCTTCTGAGAGCTCTCTCCTTGATTGTAGATGGTTGTCTTCACGATGTATGTCTTGTATCCTGATCTCCTTTTGTTATAAGAATCCCAGTGATTTTGAATTAGGATCCACCCTAATGATTTTACCTCTTTAAGACCCTATCTCTAGGGTTGGGGGTGTGCTTGGTGGTAGAGCACATGCTTAGCAGGTGTGAGGCCTTAGATTCAATCCCCAACATCACTACCCTTCCCCCAAACCCCAAAGAAAGAAAAGAAGAAAGGAAGGAAGGAAGGAAGAAAGAGAGAGAAAAGAAATAAAGTCACATTTTGAGGTACTGGGGGATAGGACTCCAACATGTGAATTTCAGAGAGGACACAGTTCAGCCTGTAACACTACCTCGATTCCACTGGCTAACTTAATTCCCCTTTGCCATGTAACCTAACATATTCACAGGTTATGTGGATTAGGACACAGATGGCTTTGGTAGGGAGCAGATAACTCTGCTTACCCCAGAGGGAGCCATGCTGACCTCTAGGGAACAGTCTTCCAGGCAGAGGAACAGCAAAAGCAAAGGCCTAGAGGTGAGGTACATCTGTGTGAGGACACCCAGGAGGGATCCAGGAGGCAAATGAGGCTGGAGCTGGGAGTCTCTGTGAGGTTTCTGGTGTTTACTCTGAGGGTTATCTATGGAGGGGCGACATGAGCAGACTCTTTTAACAGGCTCTCCCTGGATGCTCTGTGGACACTAGATTAGGGAGCTGGGTGGTAGGAGAGGGATCATTTAGGAGGTCATTGCAATAGTCCAGGAGAGGGAGGATGATGGTTTTGCCCAGGGAAGTGGCAGGGGAGGATGTAAGGCATGGCTGGATTGTGAATGCCTTTTGAAGGTCCTTAGGATTTTCTCTTGGATTGATGTGAGTGAAAAAGAGGAGTCAAGGGTGAAGAAGGGTTTTGTTTGTTTTTTGCCTGTGCAACTAAAATAATGAAGTTGATATTCACTGAGATGGAGAGAGTAGGGAGATAACAACTCTATCAGGGTGCATGTGAAATGCCAGGTTCAAATGTGAAAGGCATTTTCTTTATGCATTTAAACTCAATATTCAAATCTTTTCTATTTATATATCTCATGATTCTTGTGAAAAAAAAAATAGCAAACACTTTCACTTGTTCATTGATTTTCAATTAACTCATAGGTACAGATTAAAATTAGTCCCATTTACAAACTTAGTTCATTATGTTCCCTTAAACATCTTCAAACAAATTTATAAATTAATATGTTTACTTTTTAAGTACTTTGCATATAGAACAGGATAAACTTACAATATTAATAAGCATTTAAATTACTCTGTACCTAATAAATGAATAATTATAGTTAATCAATTCCCTTAAATATGACATAACTATTTGTTAGCTTAAAATTCTCTTATACTTTTCCAGCGTAAAATCAAGATAAAAAATCAGATTCTCTTAAACATGGAACTATTTTTTTCTTAGATTGTTGAATGCTTTTCATGCTAAGCTCATGCGAATATTATGAAGACAACGCAAGAAACAGGGTTTTGACTATAAAAACAAACTATGAAAACTTAAGGTGCTTTTTCATTCCAAGAGAAAGCCAAGCTCTGTCAAGGACACACTTGAACTCCTTCTGGAAAGGTTCCTTCCACAAATAAATGCTTACTCTGAAAAAGCACAGATAATTTCACTGAGGGGTCAACGACTAATACTACAGACCACCTGTGCATTTACCTCTAAAGAGAAGGTTGACATGATAACAAAAGTCTTAGTTGTGAGGCTCAGGAATTCACTGGAAGAGTTAGGGGTCAGAGGGATTCCTAGACATGGAATCTGACACAGCCTGTGACACTCAGTGTTCACTGGACAATTGAGTGAAGTCATAGCAAACAGTCAGCTACCCACTCTGCCACCCCTGGTATCTGCTTTTCTTCTGTGGTTCACAGGAAGGTTAGGATAAGCAGAAAAAGAATGACAGTCTCAGTAGCAATCAACAGTGCACGTGTTTAGAGGGGCTGTGGAGGATGGGTACATTGCAAAGCCCCCAGTGTGCTTACCTGTTTGATCCTGGGGAGGAAGAACAGGGATGTCCTCCCAGCGATTCTGACAAGGTCCTGGTAAGGGCACTGTTGGGGAGCTTTCTTTGAATAGTGTCTCTGACCCCATCCTCCGCCACAGCAGTTTGGGTAGCGTTGGTTCATCTCAAGCGTCTTCTGGGAAATGGTTTGGGCTGGGACAGCTCAGCCAGTACCCTCTCCTCTGGAAGTAGTTGACACCTTCCTACTATGTATCATGTGGGTCCAAATTCCTGGGAGACCTCCAAGCTCACAGGCTTATGAGGACTGACAGCAGGCCTAACCTCCAGAATGGCCTTGTCTTGCACATATTAATTCAGACAGAGGTGTGAGAGTACAGATTTGGCTACTGGAGTATGACTTGGTTGCCCAGCCAATGTTCTGCTGGACAGAAGGGCCAGTAGGTGTTGGGTTTGGTGATGTCATTCCATTGGCATGACCAAGACTTCCTATCAGAAGTGCATAGGTTTTGATTTGGGGCAGTGTTGGCCTGTTGCTGATGTGATAAGTTATGTCTATCTCCTTCCCTCCCTTTCTTTCTTCCAACTTAAGCTGCAGGAGATAGTCTTCCTCTTTGCTCTGGGGTCTGGGGGTGACTATACTTCCCCATGGGACTGTGTCACTGTGTTCAGCCTGTGTGCTAATTTCAGGTCATATTCGCACCTGTGGACCTAGAGAACTGCAGCTCCCTGAGCTTTAAGGCTGTGCCCTCACACTATCTAATTTACCTTTATCACAGGAAGAACAGGAACCCTTACTTACAAATAAGGTTGCTGAGAATAGTCAAAGAATGAACTCTGGATTATGTAGCAAATTTACTCTGTAGATTTGAAGAAATTTACTCTGGAGGTAGGTTTGGGAGGTGACTGAGCCATGGGGAAGGAGACACATAACTGGGATTAGCTCCTTTCTAAAGTGCCCATGGTTGAAGAGAGCACTCCCTTGCCCTTCTGTCCCTCTGTCATGTGCTGACACAGTATTTGTCCCCTCTGGGAGATGCAGCCACAAGGTACCATCTTGAAAAGAGGAGAACAGCCCTCAGCAGACACCAAACCTGCCAGTAACTTGATCTTGGACTACCCAACCCCCAGGACTACAAGAAAAAAATTGGTTGTTTATCAATGACCAGTCTGTGGTATTGTTGGAGCAGCACAAATGGACTAAGAGAGAGGGTTGGGAGGAGAGAGGTCTGAAGCAGGCTCCAGATGTCTGTATTGTAGGCACGTCTCAAGTTCATTCTGGCTTACTCACTGGCATTTAGGAACCAGCATTTTAAACCATATCTCACAATTGCCACTGTTTTATAGCAAATTATGTTTAAAGTAGATTTTATATTTCAGAGTAATTTGGGTTCACAACAAAATTGAGAGGAAGGCACAGACTTCTCATCTACACGTTCTCCACATCACACTACCTTTTCCACAATCAAAATTCACACATGAGTGGTACATTTGTTAAAATTGATAAAATTACATTAACACATCCTTATCACTCAAAGTCGGTAGTTTATACTAGGATTCATTCTTAGTGTTGGATAATTTATGGGTTTTGCAATAACATGTATCCTCCATTCCAATATCATACAGAGTAATTTCTCTGCCCCCAAAGTCCTCTGTGCTCTGCCTATTCATCCCTCCCTCCCCCTTCTTCTGGCAGCCACTGATCCTTTTTAGTAATTGACTTTTCCTCCACTTGGACATTTATGGATGTTTTTCGATAAGACTGGTTCCTGGTGGCTGGTCTCTCTGCTTTTTTTCCATCAAGAGATATTGTTCCTTTGAAGGGGACAAACCAGAACTGATACTGTTGTCCCTCTGAGGCCTGAGACAAGGAAAACTGAGCCCATCAGTCTGTTAACCACTGGAGGTGAATCCTGGTGGGAACATTTTGTAAATTCAGATACTAAAAATGAATGGTGTTATGTAGTAACTGTTAACATACGCTGCAAGATGTTTATGATTCCCTAGGGCCAAATAAGTAAACATTCTTCCAACTTAAGCTGCAGGAGATAGCCAATTTCACAAAGAGATGCTTTCCCCATTTATATGAGATGCCTGTGCAAAACAGGAAATACAGGGTGCAGGGAGTGAAACCCTTTGTCAAATGCCTGGGACTAGGGTACGTGTATAAAGTGCCATGTATGTTGGACAAGTGACCTTCTCTGGATACCCCAGAAAGGAGCTGTCACTATGATCTGCACCCCTGTGGTGTATCACATAGCCTCTTTTCTGAGATGGGAAAAGATCTGTGCTGAGGTCTTTTACTTTCTTGAGAGCAGAGAGGGAGAGACAGAGATGGTTCTTGGAGATAGCCTTTAAAGGCACTGAACATGCTGGATACCTCAAATTCTAGGAGATTTAGCTGGATTAGAAGGAGGCCTGTGTAGAATCAATTCAACTCACAAATCAAATGAGGTTGAAGAGTAGCCCCAAAGGAACACTGTTATGGGTTGAACTGTGCCTCCCCAGAAAAAGATTTGTTGAAATTTGAACCACCAATAACTTAGCATGTGACTTTATTAGGAAATAGTGTCTTTACAGATGTAATCGAGTTACAATGAGGTAATTAGAATGGTCCTTAATTCAATATGACTGGTATCCTTATAAAGAGAGGAAATTTAGATATAGAAATAGACCTACACACAGGGACCCATACCATATGAAGATAAAGACAGAGTGAGGGGTGATGTACTCCAAGGCCAACACTGCCACCAACCACCAGAAAGGGAGTTAGGGGAGAGGCCTGGAGCAGATTATCCTTCCCTGCCCTCACTGGGAACCACCCTGCTTACAACTGGATCTTGGACTTGTAGCCTCCAGAACTGTGAGAAAACACTTTTCTGTGGTTTGAGCCACCCAGGCTCTGGTACTTTGTCATAACTACCCTAGCAAACCATTGTCTCATTTATGGTGTATTTTTAGTTCCTATAAAAATCAGGCACAGAGTAGGTGTTCAGTATTTGTCTGAATGAGCAGGCCTTTCAGGTGCCTGGAAAGATCATTTGATCCAGTGTGCACAGAGTGATAGCAAAAGCCACCATTTACGAAGCATCTGCTATGTAGATATGAAACTTGGTATTATGAAGGCCATCTCGAATCTGATGATGAAACCTGAAGGAAAGGCTTATTTTCCTTCCATAATTATGGAAACTGAGGCATAGGGAGAGATCAAGGACACTGTTCAAGGTAACACAATGAGGAAATGGTGGACTGAGGATTGTGGCTCAGGCCTGTTTGCATCTAGAGACTTGTTTTCATCACCAGCCAGGATGGCAGAGTGAACCAAGCAGGTAGCTGGTGACTCTGATGGTTGGGGAGAGGACTCCAGACCCTGGAGCAGACCCTGCTGCAGCCCATTGGTCAGAGCACATTGCAGAAGAAGGCACTAGGCCCAGAAACCTACCTGTCCAACGGGGGCATGAGGGTGGGTCTGGGAGTGGGAGAAGCCCTGGTCAGTGCAGCAGCAGGCCCCATATCTTGAGGCATGCATGCCCATGTGTGTTTTAAGGGGTTCCAGAGGTTGCCTTAGGAGAGGGGGGGCTTGATGTGGGTGTATAGATTGGGTTGTGGCCACCCTGAGCTTGGGGACGTTGGGCTACAAGAGATTGTTTGTGTCTCAAGATGTCAACTGTGTGTGTGTGTGTGTATGTGTGTTGGGGGAGTCAGCAGGAAAACAGGCATGTTTGGGCCTACAAATCAGCAGCCATTCCCTGTGCAATTTCCTCTGCAAGGCAAAGCCCACACAGAAGATCATGCAATCCATTTTTAGGGCCATATTTCCTGGTGTCCCTTTCAGGCGGTCACCAGGCTGAATCCCTGAAATTACTGAAAGCCTGTTGTCTTATCCACCCTGTTTGCTCACAAATGCTGCTTTCTTGTAAAAGATAGATGATGCTGGTAACCATATGACTCCAACTGCCCACCACCCAGTTACCCCACTCTGCGCCCCAGAAGCTCCAGACCTGTCCACCAGGTTGGAAAGCTGTGTTGACACTCCAGATCACTGTAAACTCATGGTAATCTCATTGCAATGATTAAAACAACAAACAAAAAACCCCACACCCACAGGTACCAAAACAGTTCTAACTGCCCAAATTAGGAAAGAAAGGAGATGGCCCTCTGATTCCTGGAAATTTCCTTGCTTTTCCATGAACTCTGACAAGAGCATGCAGACCATACCCACTCACACCCCAGTTCTAGTAACAATCCAAACTTAGACCTGCAGGGAGAAGTTGCCTTTAGAGCATGAGCTCCCCTTCTCCACTCATTGGCCACTGACTAAAATCTCCTGTCTGCTCCCAGAACTGCTTGGTCATCTGCAAACAGCACTGTGTAGAAAAAAGAACCTGTGGGTTTCAAGGCCCTTTAGAGAGAAGGGCCTTGAAACTTTACTTGGCCACCGCAGTGAGGGAATAAGAACTTCTGCTCAAACCTGACCTCTAATCCTAACCTCTATCTTCTCAGCTTTTTCTAGACTGAGCCCCACCTTTCATCATCGTATTGCTGGTATCCAGCTGAATGCCTATAACACAGCTTCTTCATTTGTTGAAGAAATGAAAGGAGAGGGTGTTTGGGCTGGATCTGGCAGGACTGTACCTATGGCGAAAAGAACTTGACCTTGCCTCATGACAGGGACTGAAGGTTAGGGAACTTCTAGAGGTCAGAGAAGCTCCCTGGTTGAGGAAGTAGAACTTTTGGGGGTGTATGACTTGGAACAGAGTTCTCCCTTGGTTAGCTCACCTGCTGAGACAGCATGGTGCTAAGTTCCTAGGTAGACAGGAGAGGGGCCTTTGGGCCTATCCAGATTGACCTCTCCATAATATTGTGATGGTTGTGGTTATTTATATGGTCTCAGAAGTATGCAAATCACCTGTACTTTTAGAATATCCTTAGGGACAGGAATACCCCAGCAAGTGTACTTAAAAATGCAGATTTCTAGGCTTTTCTACTGCAAATCCTGATCCAGCCAATCTAGCCTTTGGGAGTAAGGAGGAAATCTGCCTTATGGGCGGTTCTGATCCAGGTGGTCAGAAGATCACATATTGAGAAAGGATCCCTAAATTTCTTCATCTGTAAAATGAAGGCACATGGGCTCCCAGGTACCCTTCAGTTGAAAATTCTGGAATTATTTTCAGTGGTGTGAAATATAAGACAAGGAACTTGTTTTTGTGATGTTAAAGGTTTAATTCTGATGCCTGAGCTGGACTGGTAATGTGCTTCGGGAAGCTGTATATTTCATTGGCCCAGATGTTTACCTGGTTTCCAGGTACGTGTGAGAATCTATGCTCCCAAAGCAGAAAAGAGCTGATGAACTGGAAAGGACCAAGCTGCCACCCTCTTCACCATGCCTCCCTCTGCTGTCCTTACAGATCAAAGGAATGCTAATGTAGGGGAACGTGCATATTTTTCAGATCTTAGCTCCCTGGGTGGTTGCTTTCTTTTATGTCATGAAATAACATGAAAAAAGGAAACCCACGGTTTTGTATTGGCTTCCTGTGGTGGAAGGTCCCAGAGATGTGAAGTCTCACACTGAGTCCTCTCACACATGTTGTGACATGAAAGAAAGATTGGACATGAGGTGCTGACCGCTCCTGGAAGGACAGTTGATACTGAGGGGGACTAAACCTCCCTGGACCCATTACCCACAAAGGACCTCTTCCCTTCAGGGCTGGCCACAGTCTAAAGAGCAGGCCTGTTGATACTTCAGGAAGCTGGAAGTCTTTGGTTTCCTGTCACAAAGAAATGCTGAGGCCATGTAGAATCTCTATGAATAACATAACCATCACCAGCCACCCTGGGGCTGACATCTGTGGAACAAGACTCAGGCTCACTCCAGCAAAGGCAACAAGCTTGACTCTTTGCTCTGTGAATATTCTCAAAGCAACAGAGTTAGCTGTTGTGGCTCTCTGAGTCTGTGTGCATTTATGTGTGTGTGTGTGTGTGTGTGTGTATACATGCTCATATTGGGGCAAGGGAAATATCTTGGTCCTGGTTTCTGGGACCTACAAGAGGCCCCTGAACCTAAATTGTGAGTCTTTTTTTCTTTTTGTAGGATAATTCCTTATTATACTCTATAATATCATTCAGAATTGGATTTGGACCAACTCTTGCCCTCTGTCCTCATTTCCATCATAAGAGCCCTGCCCTCACATGCAAGGGTTGGGGGCTGTAGTCAAGATTCTGTGTATCACTGTCCTCTCTCAGAGCCCCAGGAGGGTATGGCCTCAACCCCTGTCTCTTCTGGGGACACAGAGCTCAAAAACCCTTTAAACTTGCAGTTACTGCCAAAGGCAATCTGCAGTCTTCATTGAGAAAAGAGGGCAAGATGGCACAGCACTTTCTGGCTATGTGGGCTAGAACTGTCCATGTAAAGTGTTAACACTGACATCAATGCTGATGCAATGTTAATATGGATGCCAGTGTGAATATGAATACTGAAACAAAGACTAATGTAAACAATATACAAACACAAATGTACATATAGATACTAACACAGGTTGAATGGCCCTAATCTGAAAATCTAAAATTTGAGATGCTCCAAAATCTGAAACTTTTTGAGGGCCAATGTGATGCCACAAGTGAAAAAGTCCACACCTAATCTCGAGTGACAAGTTGCAGTCAAAAAGCAGGTGCACTAAAAATATTATATAAAATTACCTTCAGCCTATGCACATAAGGTATACAAGAAACATATGAATTTTATGTTTGGACAAGATAACTGATTGTCTCTATGCAAATATTCCCAAACCAAGAAAAAAGAAAAAAATCTGAAATCCAAACCACTTCTGGTCCCAAGCATTTCAGTTAAGGAAGACTCAACCTATGTGATTAGTAATTCTAACTCAAATACTAATACTACCACAAATTCTAGCTTTTCCATTTACTCCTCAGGGCTATCTCAGGATCAGAGGAGCCAAAGTTCAGGAATATTTGGGTCTCCTTAACTTCTCAGGGGCCTTTTCCTTTGATGAGCCCTGATAGGAATGAGTTCTTCAGAAAGAGGTAGAACTTTGGAACTACAAAAGGAAGGAGAAAATATGAAAACAACTTAAAACGTGGCCTCATGTTCTGGCTCCTGTGGTGCGGAGAGGAAGTGCCCACATGAGGTTGGGGGAGACTCTAAGCTCTGATCTCCCACATCCATCTGCTTTGTGGGGTAGGTGAGGGCTGGGGAGATTTTTATGTGCCTGAAGTGAGAAGCTGGAGGGTGGTCCTCCCTAGTTCCCCTACTTTTGTGGAAGAGGATAACGTCCAGATATGGTACAAGCCCCTGGCTAGAAATATAGGGGCTTGGTCACAGGCTCCTTGGTCACGGGTCTGTGTGCTGTGTTTGCCATTGGCAGGAGCCGCCTTCCAGACTACGCTCTTCCCATTTGCTGGAAGAAAGAAGAGCAAACAACACACAGCAAAGCCTACTCCTTGGGGTGTGTTATGGTTTGGATATGAGATGTCTCCCCAAAGTTTCTGTGTTAATGCAGGAATGTTCAGGGGTGAAATAATTAGATTATGAGAGTTAGGATCTTATCAGTAGATTAATCCATTGGATGGATTAATAATTGGGATTACTAGGTGGTAGCTGTAGGTTGGTGGGATGTGGCTGGAGGAAGGAAGTGGGTCACTGGGGCTGTGCTTTGGGGATTATATGTTGTGTCCCTGGCTCTTCAAACTCTGTGCTCCCAGCTGAGTGGAAACTCAGCAGTTTTCCTACTAAGTAGTTTTCTTCTGCCATACCCTTCTTCCCTGTTATTCTGCCTCACCTTGGGCCCAGCAATGAAGCTGTTGACCATGGACAGAGACTTCTGAGACTGTGAGACAAAATAAATGTTTCTTACTCTAAATTGTTCTTGTCAGGTATTTTGTTCACACCAATGAAAAGCTGACTAACACAGGGTGCGAGGGAGAAGTGGAGGAAAATCCAATGGGGAAGATCTCTGGGTGCATTTGTATCATTGTGTAATCAATACTGACGGTATGGTCACACACGGCTGAGAGGACTGACCGCACAGTTTTACCACTTTCCATGAGGATAGAGACTAGCTCTTGCAGTTAGCCTTTACCTTGTGTTAGTCACAGCCATGGCTATTGGACATGAGACTGATCAGGATGCCAGCTTCCTTCTGCTCTGCTTTTGCTTCACATTAGGCCCTGCAGGTGAGGTGCTGAGGCTACAGCTGCCTCTTCCAGGTGGGCCTACCTGACTGCTGCTGTTGGAGGCAGCTTCATGCGCTGAGGGAGGAGGCTCTGCTGGGCAGGATGAGCTGGCACTATACACCTGGACCAGCATGGTGGTGTCAGCCTCCCGGCCTCCACAGCCTCTCCATGCTGGAAACTAAGGGGACCTTAAACATCCACAAGCCCAAATTTTGGGTTCTGCTGTAGCCATGTAGCTCTCCCAGCTTTTTATTCCTTGTCTGTAAAATAGAGTAATACCACACCACTTCTCTTCCTCCTGTGTGATGTGGAGGAGTCAAGGGCAAGATGGGCATGGATGTACATGAATGTACACAGGTACCTTGGGAAGCCACAGCTCTCTTCCGTACTTCCTACTGTTTTCCTCTGAGCAGGGTTTGCTACTCAGTGAACTGTTGTCTCACTGCGTGCCAACCCTTCCACTTCTCCTAGGTGACAGAGGCAAGCATGATATGCTTCTGACCAGGCAGGGAACTCACAGAACAGAAACTGAGCTATATGTAGTGTGTCCTGGGAATTGCCAGGTGTGGGGCCACAGGGCAGCAGATAGCAAGAGGATCTGTAGAAAACTGCTACAAGCTGGAAGACTGAGGGCACAGCAATGCTGGGGGTGGGGCGGGCACAGCCCTGGGACAAATGGCAATCCTGGGGGATGTGAGGCTCGAGGAGCTGGACTTCCCTCCTAAAGAGACAGGTGTCTTCAGATGTTGCTGAAGGCAGGAAGGGAAGGGAGGGAGGATGACACTGGACTAGCCACTCTGGTGCAGCTCATGGTTAGCTTGGAGCACGTGTCTCTCCTGAGGCTGGAGCTTTGGGAAGGGGGAGGGAGGCTGTAATCTTGATCTCCAAGGCTGTGGCAGAACAGGGGACATGGCTGGCTGGAGAGGGTGGGGAGATCCAGTAGAGAGCATGTTCTCGTCCTGAGCAAACTCCGAATGGACGTGTAGTTCCTTGGAGTCAGCCTCCGGGTGTTGCCTGATTAAATCATAGGGTAATGCTTCCTTCACTCTATGGGTATGATTCTTCCATCCAAGAAAAGGATAAACAACATTTTTGAAGGTTTCTTAGCAGGCTCACAAAGTAAAAGCTCTTTTCTGAAAAATCTCTGCTAGAACATCCTTTGAGCTCTGTTTGTCCAGGAGCCTGGCTGAATTTTCCCCATCATGTTAAAATCTGCTTCCTCCACGCCCCCTTTATGGATGATGGAGTAGAAGGTTATTGTCCAGGGCTTGGAGGTCTGCACGGTTATGGAGTGGATCTTGGTAGCAACTAGTAAATCCTGAGGGAACTTTCTCACCTAGCTTTCCTTCTATACTTCATGTCTTAACTTTTAAAACCTTAGCTGCAACTTGAAATGTGTTCTCTGCCAGCCCTGGTCTGCCTCTACAGTGATAGAAGCAGAAAAAATGGTTCAGTCACACTGATTTAAACCTTTAAAAAATAATCGAGTTAAATCAATGCACCTCTGCCTTGGACATCAAAATTTGCTTAAAGAGGAGAAACAGGAAATCATTTATTTGAACATTAAAAAATATTATAATTGCTGATACTTCAAAGACAGTTTTCTTTTAAAAGTGTTGTTATATCCATTATCTTTTTGTCATTTCATGGATCACTCTTGCCTCTTGAGGAAAAAGAGTAAGAGGTTTAAATAGTTTGTCCAGGTCAGATGGCTGCTAAGTGGGGAAACCAAAAGTCAAATTCAGAACCTCTGACACCAGGGCCATGACACCACACTGACTTTACATGACTGAAGTTTGCTTGTGGTATTTGGGGCCCCTTCAGTTCTGAGTAATGGAAAAAGCATCCTCTTCTGGAAGCCAGCAAGGCAAGTTCTTCTCCACCCACCAGAGCCTCCTCCAAAGGCCAGGTAGCAACAGCTACACCACAAAGTAATGCCGTTGGTCCCTGCCTTCCAGATGCAGTGCAGACTCAAGCCCACAGTGCAGAGCGAGCTGCTGTGAAGTGAAACTCCACAGGAAACACACGGAGGCCACACGCCAGGGACTCGGTATCACAGAAACTATAGTGATGGCCAATAGCAGATCATAATAAAAAGCTGCAATAACCACAAACCTAGGAAGTTATATAAAGTCTTAAAACCATTTTCCAAATCCTAGACTGGGCATTAAGTACTGCCAAGATATATACCAGCCTATCTCCTCAACTGCCTTGTCTCACTCCCCTCCCCCATGCTGAGTTGTAATTTTTTGGAGATTTATTTCACTCTTTCTTGAGTTACAGATATTATTATTATTGCCCATCTTTGTCCCAGGTCCTCTGTGAGAGAAGGATCCTGCCAACCTTATCCACATCCCTCTAGTGCCTAAAATGTCACTTGTAGGCTGCGGGTGTAATGCATGATTGCTTAGATGAAAATCCCTGAGTCCCTGGCTGCAACCAGCAACGCTGCTCTGAGCTGGAGTGTGAGCTTGCTCTGTAGTGTTTCCTTTCATACGTGAGGCATTGGTGGGCAAGGGAGTCCTTAAATGGGAACTGAGATAGATAATAAAAGTCTTTCAATGTTTATATCTTTACCCTAGTTGCACTCTTGAGAATATTTGTAAGGAAATAGCTAGAAATGTGGACATATATTTATATGTGGGAAGTTTATTACAGCATTATTTGTAAAAGTGGGAATTGGAATTGATTTGCATATCTGACACTTCCGAAGGAATTAAATCAAATAATTTTATAAACTAAGAGTTAACCATTGAAATGATTTACTAACATTTATTAAGGTCTTTAATGACCCAGGGAATACTTAGGATAGAACCCTAAAAAATAAGAAATCCAAAAGTACGTGTGGAATTTGATATAAAATTATCTGAATTAAGAAAACTGGAGGTTTATAAATTGCAAGAAAATATTAAAAAAATTAAAGTGATTATCTCTAATTGTTACTTTCTTCCTTATGTGCTTCTGCATATATGTGGATTTTAAAAATTAAAACTAAAATAATCTTCCCAAAACCAACACACAATGTGTTTAAAGTGATGAAAGTCTCAAAGAGAGAGAGAGAGAGAGAGAGAGCATATATCCAAATATCTATTGCCAACTAATAAGAAAAAGACAACTGACACCAAAAGCATTGTCCAAAACCAAAATGGACGAAAATACATGAACAAGGAATAACATAAACACTTGAGAACATTCTCATTCTGTAGTCATCGGGGAAATGTCAATGAAAAGAAAAAACATGTGGTAATCAACTTTCCACCTAGAGACAGGCAGCAATTAAAGTGTTCTGATGGACTATCTACTTCTTTCAAATTTCTTTTATGGTCACAAGGAGCATGCACACTTGTTAGGAAGGTCTGTAGAGAAGAAAAAATATGTGGGTTCTTCAACTGTGGGAGGCATCAAGGGTGGGGTGGGGGGAAACAGCAGTAAAAATGAAGAGAATTCAGGAATGCTGTAAGTTAGAAACTCTTCCTGAATACTGGGTGGGATGCCCTTCCTTTAAAAAGTCATATTCACGCCAGGCAAGGGCACTCCTGTAATCCCAGTGGCTCAGGAGGCTGAGGGAGGAGGATTGCAAGTTCAAAGGCAGCCTCAGCTACTCAGTAAAGCTCTAAGCAAATTACTGGGACCCTGTCTCAAAATAAAATAAAATAAAATAAAATAAAATAAATTTTTAAAACAAGGGGTGGGGCTGGGAATGTGGTTCAGTGGTTAGGGCCCTTAGGTTCTGTCCCCAGTATTAAAAACAAACAAACAAAAAGGGTTAGGGCTGTGGCTCAGTGGCAGAGCGCTTGCCTAGCATGTGTGAGGCACTGGGTTCAATCCTTAGCACCACATAAAAATAAACAAATAAAATAAAGTCCATCTACAACTACAAAAACAAAAATCAAAAAAATAAGTCATTCATTTCTAGGTTTTATGAGAAGCAGGTTCTGAGACACAGACTGGCATGGGGGACAGGGGCTGTCCTTGGGAAGGAAGCAGCATCAGTGGGAGGAGCCCAGTTGTGGTATAGGCTCAAGGAAAGTTTGTAGCCATGACCTGTGGGGCCCTTCTAAAGTCAGGCTGACCCTGCAGAACCAACCGTCCTAGCTGAGAGAAGAGATCTGGGTATTTAGAGCCCTGTGTTGATCAGGAATGCCACGTGACTTGGGGGCGGAGGGGCTCTGTATTCAGCAGGGGCAGCTCCTGAATGGCTGACCACTAAGGACTGGCCTCCATGCTCCTCCCAACAGTTGGGGAAGAGGATCTTAGTCCTTGAAGAAGGATGTGTGTGTGTGTGTGTGGGGGGGTGGTGGTGGTGGTGGGAGTGCCTAACAGTGTCCACCATAAAATGTGTACTTGAATGGCTTTTCAGGCTTTTGGAAGGTTGGCAGACCTGGGGGGCCAGGGGGTTCTATTCAAGTGTAAAGAGACCTGTGCATCTGAGGCGCTGTGGGCTAAGGTGAAGAGGTAACCAGCTTTCTCATTTTTTCCATGAATATATTTTCTTTAGAAGACAGCACAAGTCATAATAAAAGAGAGTACTGGTGAAGATGTGGGAAGACTGACATTTTCATATTTTGCTTTTGGGCAGGTGGATTTCTAATTTTGGAAAGTAATTTGGTAATATCTATTTTAAAAAGGGCACATCCTCATCTCCAAGCAATTCCATTTCTGTACATGTTTTCTTTAGAAATAAAATATCCATTGTGTAAGGATATATTAAAAAGATGCTTAATGTGTATGTGTAGTGGCCAAAACAAAAATCCAACCAACCAACCAAAAACCCACCAGAAAATAATGAGAACATTCTTTAAATTGGAAACAATGGAATGAAGTATGCACATCTGTACTGTGCACTCTGCTGAAGCTGCTTACAGGATTAGATCTGCATGTGCTGACTTGGAGGAGCCTTCATGGCATATTATTACATAGAAAAAATATAAATAAATATATGTAAATAATCCTGATTTAAAAAAAAAACAAACCCAGCTTTTATATATATATTTAAGCATATATGTTGATACTTGTTTCATATGTTGACATATGTTATATATGTTGATGTATGTTTCATATGTTAACATCCGTTTCAATTGTTACAACAGGCGCAAATCATCTTGCTGATAAGGAAAACTTGAAAGAAAAAAAAACTGGAACAACTTGGTCCTTCCACCCAAACAAACAGACTCATCCACCCAAACTTTGACCCTGGAGTTCCAAGCAGCTCCCCTGCATGTATGGGGAAGTGTTTTGAGATGGTGAGAGCAGGGGCCAGACTGGACAGTGTGAAGTCCCTGGCAGCCAGGGCTGAGGAGTGGCTCTTCTGTGGCTTTGGTTTCTCAAATTGGATGAATAAATTCTCCTCTTCTCTTGCTTCCCATCCCAATTCATCAGCATATAAAAGCGGCCCTTGACCTTAGTTATACTATTTTCACACAGTATCAAATTAAAAGAAAACATTGGACACGCGTCCCCTTCAAGGGTCTCAGTAGCACCTGCTACTTTATCCTATATCAGGTAGCAAATTTGATGTTGTTGGTCAAAAGCTGGCCCCTTCCTGAATCGTTTGGTGTGCCTCATCTTGCTTGTGTTTAGAACGCCAAAAAGAAATAAAGTTTCATTTAAAGAACATGTAATACAGAGTTTGACTGTCATCAATTCAAATGGGGAATCTACCCTCTTGGCACCAAGCCTCTGAACATAAGGGTTATCAGTTGGAATGTAACACATGCTATACTGTGGATCTTCAAAGTCCCCCAGAGGCCCACATATTAAGGCTTGTGGAGCCATTGGAAGGTGGATCCTTGGAGAGGTGGAGCCTAGTAGAAGGAAGTTAGGCCATGGAAAGTGTGCTTTGGAGAAGATATTAGGACCCCACCCCTCCTCTCCCTCTCTTTTTACTTCCTGGCAGCCAGGATGTTTGCAGCTTCTCCAATCAAGTGCTGCCCTGCAGGATGCACTGTAGAACCACAGGCCCAAAGCAACAGGGCCCAGTAAACATGGCCTGAAATTTCTGAAACTGTAAACCCAAGTAAACCTTTCCTCCTTGTAAGCTGATCATCTTTGTCACAGTGAGGGAAGGCTAATACCACAGAAAACACCAGTGTCTCTGTTTGTTTTTCTCAGAATACTTTGCTGTATGGTGGTGTTTAGTTTTCAGGTGGCAGGGAACTTCTTAGCATAGCACAAAGCTGTGGCTCTTGCAGAGTCAAGGAGGACAAAGTGTTTCTCTGTTCTCCTCTATCTTTTCAGTGTGCACATAGCTCAGTGAGAGGAGGAAGGAGGCAGTAAATAACAGGCATCTGTAGTTACAGGAGACAATACGAAATACCACCGAGTAAGAATTTACAGTATTGCAGAGAGTACAGGAAGACTGGATTAGAACCTGGGCAAGAGAACAAATATTCAGAGCACAACCCAGGAGTGAGAGGTATCCCACAGGCATGAAGGATCTTATTTTGGGGCAGGTTATCAGGACCCTCAGTTGTCTTGGGCACCAGCTTAGTATGATCATCTCTAAGGAGCAATCCAGGGCCTTTCCTTGCTGCAGAGTTTTAATTAATAGAAGGCAGAGACAGAATCCGCAGCTTTGTAGGTACTTAAAGCCCTTTGTAGGTACCATACCCCTTGCTGCTCCTTCCCTGTCCTCTGCAAATGGCTCCCTCCTCACACAGGGAATCTGTAGCTTGGGATCCTATGATGGTTATTTTTAGGTGTCAAGTTGAGTGCTGGTAAAACATTTCTGGGGTTTTTATGGAAAAGATTGGCATTCGAATCAGTGGCCAGAGTAAGGAAGGTCTGCCCTTACCCAGTATGGTTGGGTCCTATCCAATTGGCTGGGGGCCTGCACAGAACAAAAAGAGGAAAAGTGAACATTCTTACTTTTTCTTAAAAAAAAAAAAAAATCTAGCAACTGTGCCCTCTGCCCTTGGACATCAAAACTTGGGGTACTCTAGCCTTTGGACTGTAGAACTTCCACCAGTCCTCCCTCCCCACCTTGCCGTCAGGTTCTGAGGCCTTTGACTTTGGATGGTTAGACCCCTGGATACCCTGGTGAGAGGTTGTCAGACTTGGACTGAGCCATACACCATTTCTCCTGATTCTTTAGCTTGCATAATATACAACGAGTCGATTCCCCTAATAAATACTTCCTCTGTGTGCATCCAAATGGTTCTCTGGAGAACCCTGACCCCTAACTCTCTTCACTCTCATTCATATTGTTTCTGTCATTAACTTTTTTTTTTTTTGCAGAGAATATAGTTGCTAGATCTCTGTCCTTTGAATTCCACTGCTAAGGGCCAGTCCACCCTGTCCCATGTTCAGCTTGGGCTCCTGAGACCCCAAGCTCTTCCTGAGAGTTCAGGTCCCTTAAGTGCTTGATGTCCTACTTGAGGATTTCCCATAATACTCATTTGTTTACACAGAAGCATTTGGAGAATCTCTTATGTGACTTATTGCTAAGGCTGTACAGATGATGAAGACACAGGTCTCTGCCCTTGAGTAGCTTAGAACTTAGCAGGTCACAATAAAAGAAGAGGGGTTGGGGGATTTTCTTCAGGAAGCCTCTCCGCTAAATGCAGCCACCTTCTTTTGACTAGAAACCTTCATGCTTCTAGCAAATAAAATTTTAAAATTCCAGCCTGCCCTGTCCTCCTGTTCAGTGTCTCCTTTGTTCTTAGCAGTAACCCCTCTTTCCCATGCTCTTTCCTGATTTTCCATACATATTCTGCTTTGAAATTTTCTCAGGAAATTTGAAGATGGGCGAGTGACTTCTTTCTGTGGAGAATTTTCCCTGGGAGATGATTGAGAATAGAATGAGACTCCCTTACTCCTCCCTCCCATGTGTACCCAATCACATCCCATTCCTGGAACTAGGTAAGCTGTGTCCTCGCAGACACCTGAAAACACTGTACAGAAGAGGGATCCCCTCGTGTTGGCCCTCCTCCAGCCTGGGACCCATCAGAGGAAAACAAAAGCTGAATTTGACTAGAGCCTCTTAGGGAAGAAAAATGAGAAAGAATAATGAAGGTTCTTTTAATAAGGTGACATTAAGGCTCCAGAAAAATATGTCTAGTCTTATTTTTTTTATGTTTTATATTTTTGCCTCCCTCTGAATTCTCATCTCCCGACTTTACATAAATACAAAGCCCTTGCTTTGCTCTTGCTCCAGTTGGGAGCTTTGCTGACTGTAGGTTTGGAATCTCTTCAATTATGAAAAGCATTTATGGAGGTTACACTCAAATGATTCTTGGAAAGCTCTGAGGTTAACAACCAGGAGGAGAAAACAGATTAAACAAAGCCATGTTTCACTGGAAGGACTGGGGGATTCCAGTACTTGGAAGAGAGTGCTGGAATCATCCTGTTCTGATCCATTATCTGCTCATTCAAGTATTCATTCATTCAGCAAACATCCTGAATACCTCTTATGGGCTACATATAACAGACAAAACTTCACTTGCTCAGAGATAGGAAATTATAGCAGATAAAACTTTCATTTGCTCAGAGACAGGAAAATATTGTGAATAGTTGCATTATCCTTATATTAAAAATCGAGAAACTATGCATACTGATTTTTATATTGTATATGTGATGTTACTTTGTGCCAAGGTCTATTCTAAATGCTTTACACCTATTAATTCATTTAATCATTGTAATGGACCTTATGTATACTCTATTGTTATTCCCATTTTACAGGTAAGGCAATTTTGGGTACTGGGAGATTAAGAAGGTCACAGAGCTAGAGAGGCAGAGCTAGTATTTAAATCCACTCAATTTTGCTCCAGGTTTTTTTTTTTTTATTACAGAATACACTCCCTCTGCCAAGGCAATAAAGACTCTATTACAATGATAGTGTTCCTGGGGGCTCCACCAGGCACAGTGACATTAGCAGCAGAAAAGTACTGGGCTGTATCTCAGAATCCAGGAATTCCACATGGATCACAACTGCCAACAGGAAATCCTAAGGCTGCATTTCCAGATTTGTGATTGATTCTATAGTGCCAGAGTTCCACTACAGTATCATGGGTGAATTCCTTATTAAAACTCTGTGTGGCCAGGGGCACTGATACATGTCTGTAACCCCAGCAGCTTGGGAGGCTGAGGTAGGAGGAGTATGAGTTCAAAGCCAGCAATAAGGTGAGGCCTTCAGCAACTCAGCGAGACCCTGTCTGTAAATAAAATATTAATAAGGGTTGGGGGACGTGGCTCAGTGGTTAAGTGCCCCTGTACCAAAAAGACATTCATAGATGGAGGAGACCATGGGGATGATAAAACCACGTAATTCAATGTTTCTTAAACTTTAATGCACACATGAATCACCTGGAGGTGGGAAATTCTAACCAGCTCTTGGGCAATCACGTTCAAGTTCTAGCACTCTGAGAACCAAGGGAATAGAGGACCCATGGTTTTAAACTCTTAAAAACAAACAAACAAACAAACAAACAAACAAACAAACACACACTGAAGCACCTTCTTCCAACCAGATCTCATATGAATGTTCAAGAAGTACAACATAAAAGTGGAGCCATCTTGGTTGTGGTGAAGGGAACAGCCAGGAGGCTTGCTCAAAACATTCTTTCTCCCCTACAAACTCATGGAATCAACGTTGAAGAGAAACCAGGCCTTGCCCACCAACTGGGACCTTCTCCCTGCTTCCATCAGAGCTACGAAGTCTAACACCAGGCACATATGGCTATGGAGCACTTGAAATGTGGCCAGGGTAATTGAGCATCGTCATTATTAATTTAATTTAAATTAACCTAATTTAAGCCGGAAACAGTGGCACACGCCTGTAATCCCAGCTGTTCAGGAGGCTGAGGCAGAAGGATCACAAGTTCAAAGCCAGCCTTAGAAAAGGTGAGGTACTAAGTAACTCAGTGAGCCCCTGTCTCTAATAAAATACAAAATAGGGCTGGGGATATGGCTCAGTGGTTGAGTGCCCCTGAATTCAATCCCTGGTACAAAAAGAAAAAAGAAAAAAATTAACCTAATTTAAATTAAAAACTGAAGCAATGTTAAATATTGTTCTGTTAAATACAACTTTATTTTGGTGGGATGTTATACTATATTGCTTAAGATCTAATTGTAGACCACAAATACTTTACTGATTCAGATGGTGTCAGACAATTGATTAAGTGTGAATGACTTTCTTCTCTGCATGTGATGCAACTTGTGTTTATAATTTGAACACTTTATGCAGATAGCATGAGTTACAATGATACCTATGTAAATTATTCTTACTTGTTATTAAAAATTTTTACCTTATCACATTCATTTTAATTCTCACATAAATGAATTTTTCTAGTTAAAAATAAGTATGGATAGTCACTTAAATTTAAAATGAAGGCATATTACTGCTGCAAAGTCAAGTGGAAATACAGAAGTTACCATTATGACTGGAACAGTAAAGAAAAAAGGACTGGGGCCAAATTTAGGATTATGAGCAGGTTTATTTTGCTATGGCATATTAAAACGATAAAGCTATTTGTTGTGTAAGATATTCTAAAGATAATAAAGTGGACTGTGTCAAGGGAAGTTTTCAACAATGCAAAGTGAATTAATAAGAACTTTCTTCTGAACAATAAAAAATCAATGAATGGAGACACAGAAATAAAAATTAAACGTCCAATAAAAAATTTTTAAACTACTTTCAACATTATCTGAGCACACAACTTTGGTAGCTATGAAACGGCTTCGATTCTTGCATCAAAAAGAAAAACCACTTTCATATGGACAAAGTAAAATAAGTTGTTTTCAGTATGAAAAGTTGTTAGAAAATTATAAAGGAAAAGATTAAAAATAATATTTTACGCTAGGCACAGTGGCACATGCCTGAAATCCCACTGGTTTGGGAAGCTGAGGCAGGAGGATCACCAGCTCAAAGCCAGCCTCAGCAGCTTTGTGAAATCCTATCTCAAAATGAAACATAAAAAGGGCTGGGGATGTGGCTCAGTGGTTAAGTACCCCAGGATTCAATTCCCAGTAAAGGGGAAAACAAAAAAAAAAGAAAAAAAGAAAATCCAAGAAAGCCATCAAATAATTTTTTAAAAATTTTATTTATTTACTTATTTATCTAATTAGGTATATATGACAGCAGAATGCATTTTGATTCATTGTACATAATTGCAGCACAACTTTTCATTTCTCTGGTTGTACATAATGTAGTGTCGCACCATATGTGCAGTCATACATGTACCTAGGGTAATGATGTCCATCTTTTTCCACTATCTATCCTGCCTCCATACCCACTCCCCTCTCCTCCCTCCCCTTTGCCCAAAGTTTCTCCATTATGGATCAGCATCCCCTAATCAAAAAGAACATTTGGCCTTTATTGTTTTGGGATTGGCTTATTTCGCTTAGCATGATATTCTCCAACTCCATCCATCAAATAACTTTTAACAGAATATAAAACTTTATAATTCTGAAAAACTACAGGTTTTTTTTAAGCTTTAGTGAGTTGTGTGAGATAAAAGATACTGCCCAATTAACACTATTTTTCTCAAACAACTTCCAAATTTACAAAGAAATGCCAATTTTTGTCCTAAGAAGTTAAACTCGAGGTGTGAATAATTTAATATCAAAGAATTTTAGATGGAGACAAAAAAGTTAGTTTCTATCATAATGCAATGGGATATAACTGTACCAGTTTAAAGAATCCAATTATATCAGAATTTTGAAATAATATTGCATTCCATTGTGTGATGTATATTGAAAATATTTATGCTGTTTTTGAAGAAGACTATGGAAAGTGTGATGGATGCAATTATGAAGATTATTCAGCATGTATGTGCAAATGCTAAAAATCTTCTATGGTTTATGGAAATATTGAAATAGTTTATGGAATTATTGAAATAGGAGACAATGACTTTAATGATCCTCTGTTGTTTGTCAATACCGGTTGATTGAGTCATGGAGGAGTTTCACAAAGAGTTGCTGTAGCATTAGGTCTAATTCAAGATTTTCTTGAAACAAAAGGAACACTTATCAAATAGTCAATAATCAAAGAAACAAAATGGCAGTCTGATTTCTGTTTTCTCACCAACAGTATCCTGCATGAGAATGAATTAAACTTGAAGTTCCAATTAAGGGAAAAACTTATTTGTGAGCTAGCAATACAGGAACCAGAATTTATGTTGAAATTGAAAGTTTTTACAATCCAAATTAATGAAAACTACTTTACACCTTTTTCCCCCTAACTTGAATCAATTGCAGAATATTTGAATTGTAATTGAAACTTGTGTAAATTGGTTGCAAAAACTAAGAAGGACGCTTTGTTGACATTGATAAATTTAGAGTTGCTTTTCAGTTTATGTGATATCCTATGTGATAGCCTTTAAATTTATAACAAAAAGATTGGGCTGACCCAAGAGTTAGTGCATTTACCTAACTTGGGCAGCAAAAGTTGTTTTGAAACCAATGTACCATTTTTTCCCCTCAGTACTTTTGCTTCAAAGTCAAATCAATTTATATAAAAAAAAAAAAAAAAGATGAGCTACTTCAGCCATTGTGAATGCAAATTCTTTTTTTTTTAAAATATTTATTTTTTTAGTTTTTGGCAGTGGACACAACATCTTTGTATGTGGTGCTGAGGATCGAACCCAGGCCGCACGCATGCCAGGCGAGCTACCACTTGAGCCACATCCCCAGCCCCGTGAATGCAAATTCTAATAGAAAATTATTTTTGGTATTGGATTGGATTATTGGAAAAATTTTAAATATGTTTGGAATGACTTGGTTATGTGAATCTACTTTTTTTAATGATAATTTTTATGAAATGTGAGTTCTAGTATTTATAATAAAAATTTGGTGTTTAAGTAGAGATGTACCATTGGTATAAAATATGCACCAGATTTCAAAAACATGTTATGAAAAATACATAAAATATCATTAATTTATATCATTTTATTTATTTCTTTGATTGCATGTTGAAATAATATTTTGGATGCATTGGATTAAATAAAATGTATTACTCAAAGTAATTTTTCTTGTTTATTATTATCTTCTTGATGTGCCTACTAGACAATTTAATAAGTGTGGTTCTCATTATTTATTCTTTTGCACTCCAAAGATGTTTGTGCATGAAACCTCTCCAGGAAAGTGGGACTCATCTTTGTCCTTGTATTTATTTCTCCACTGCGGAATCTTTGCTGTTAAAACTATGGAGGGGCTGGGGATGTGGCTCAAGCGGTAGCGCGCTCGCCTGGCATGTGTGCGGCCCGGGTTTGATCCTCAGCACCACATACAAACAAAGATGTTGTGTCCGCCGAAAACTAAAAATAATAAATATCAGAATTCTCTCTCTCTCTCTCTCTCAAAACAAAACAAACAAACAAACAAAAACAAAAACAAAAACTATATGAAACACACAGAAGGAACTAAAAACTGTTTGTTAAATGAGTGAAGAAGTTTGGGGTGGTAGTTTATTTGTTTATTTGCTACCATGGCTACTTCTCAGTAATGAACACATTCTTACAAGTTGATGTGTGAGTGTGTATATGTTTATTTTATCTTTTTCTTTAGAGTAAATCCAAATATCATTGAATAAAAGGGCATGGGCCATTTTATTGCTGTTGCCAAGCTAATCTCAGAAAAGATTGCACCAATTTACAACGCCATAAACATTGTAAATTAGTTTAGGATAAGGGTCTTCCAATGCTAACTTTTAAAGGAATACAAAGTGATCAACAATATGGTATTGGGGAAGTTCCTTTGCTTTCAGAGACTCAATTTCTTTACATTGTAAAATAAACATAATAACAGAAGGTTGAAAATGTGAACATTACACAATGAAGTAAGTTTTAAATGTGTAATTCCAGTTAAAATAATTGGAATATCATGGTGCTTTTTTACAGTAGTTACAGATGGGAGTGGTAGTCTGTGCTGGTGGTATAAATGGCCAGGTGAGGGTGGGAGATGGCTACTTTGGGGTAGGGGACAGAAAAAATCAGTTACATAAGGGGAAACTGCTAGAACTTCTAGAATCAGATATGTTTAGGAGGAAGAAATAGCCTCACATTTTTGTATACTTGATTCTCTAGTTACAAAGATTTATTAAAAATAATCGTGAGAGCTGCTATTTCACAAGTGACTAAGAACTCAATCCCAGGAATATTTTATTTCAAAATGAGCATTTTATATTCTAGTAAACAATTATTTTTTATTTTTATTGATTAAAAAAATAAATGACAGTGGAATGCATTACAATTCTTATTACACATATACAGCACAATTTTTCATATCTCTGGTTGTATATAAAGTATGACAACACCAATTTGTGTCTTCATACATGTTCTTTGGATAATGATGTCTATCACATTCCACCATCCTTGCTAACCCCCTGTTCTCTCCCTTTCCGTCCCACCCCTCTGCCCTATCTAGAGTTCTTTTATTCCTCCCATGCTCCCCCTCCCTACCCCACTATGAATCAGCCTCCTTACATCAGAGAAAACATTTGGCATTTGGTTTTTTGGGACCGGCTAACTTCACTTAGCATTATCTTTTCCAATGCCATCCATTTACCTGCAAATGCTATGATTTTATTATCTTTTATTGCTGAGTAAAATTTGATTTTGTATATATGCCACATATTTTTTATCCATTCATCTACTGAAGGGCATCAGGTTGGCTCTACAGTTTAGCTATTGTGAATTGTGCTGCTATAAACATTGATGTCGCTGTGTCCCTGTAGTATGCTGATTTTAAGTCCTTTGGATATAGACCGAGGAGAGGGATAGCTGGGTCAAATGGTGAGTCCATTCCCAGATTTTCAAGGAATCTCTATACTGCTTTCCATAATGGCCGCACCAATTTGCAGTCCCACCAGCAATATATGAGTATGCCTTTTCCCCCACATCCTCGCCAGCACTTATTGTTGTTTGTTTTTATAATAGCTGCCATTCTGACTGGAGTGAAATGATATCTTAGAGTAGTTTTGATTTGCATTTCTCTAATTGCTAGAGATGATGAACATTTTTTTCATATGTTTGTTGGTTGATTGTATATCCTCTTCTGAGAAGTGTCTGTTCAGGTCCCTGGTCCCTTTATTGATTGGGCTATTTTTTTATTTTTGGTGCTTAGCTTTTTGAGTTCTTTATATACCCTAGAGATTAGTGCTCTATCTGATGTGTGAGGGGTAAAAATTTGCTCCCAGGATGTAGGCTCTGTGTTCACCTCACAGATTGTTTCTTTTGCCGAGAAGAAACTTTTTAGTTTGAATCCATAGCATTTATTGATTCCTGGTTTTAATTCTTGCACTGTAGGGATATTATTAAGGAAGTTGAGACCCCAAAAGCTCCACCAGGAAACTTCTAGAACTAGTAAATGAATTCAGCAAAGTAGCAGGATATAAAATCAACACCCATAAATCAAGGTATTTCTGTATATCAGTGACACATTCTCTGAGAAGGAAATGAGGAAAACTATCCCATTTACAATGACCTTAAAAAAAAAAAAACCCTCGGGAATCAACTTATCGAAAAGAGGTTAAAGATCTATACAATGAAAACTACAGAACCCTAAAGAAAGAAATCAAAGAAGACCTTAGAAAATGGAAAGATCTACCTTGCTCTTGGATAGGCAGAATTAATACTATCAAAATGCCCATACTACCAAAAGCACTGTACAGATTTAATGCAATTCCAATCAAAATCCCAATGGCATTCCTCATAGAAATAGAAAAAGCAATCATGAAATTCATCTGGAAAAATAAGAGACCCAGAATAGCTAAAATAATCCTTAGCAGGAAGAGTGAAGCAGGTGGCATTGCTATAGCAGACTTTAAACTATATTACAGAGCAATAGTATCAAAAACCACAGTATTGGCACCAAAACAGACTGGCAGACCAATGGTACATAATAGAGGACACAGAGACTAACCCAAAAAATTACAATTATCTTATATTAGACAAAGGTGCCAAAAACATGCATTGGAGAAAAGATAGCCTCTTCAACAAATGGTGCTGGGAAAACTGGAAATCCACATGCAACATAATGAAACGAAATACCTATCTCTCACCATGCACAAAACTCAACTCAAAGTAGATCAAGGACCTAGGAATTAAACCAGAGACTCTGCGTCTAATGGAAGAAAAAGTCGGCCTTAATATAATAAACAATTTAAAAAGTTCTGAATGAAAATCCCTTTGGGTGATGGTTTGACAAATTCCACAATGGGATAGGGGTAGGTATGGATTTATAATCTGTTTAGGGAAACGCTGGGAAGCAGTTGTTAGCTGCTCCATATGCAAATATTATCCCTGGGATTCAAGAGTACCCAGATCTGCCCTGTTCAATATGGTAGCTGCTATCCTCATGTGGCTATTGTGCACTTGAAATGCAGTTTGTCTGGAGACAGTGTGAAAAAAAAAAAGGTAAAATATTTTCACTAATCATGCTTCAGTAGTGTTCCATGTGAAAATGATAATACTTTAGATGTATTGGGTTAAAAACATTGTTAGAATTAATTTGATCTGTTTCTTTTTCCTTTTCCAAATGTGCCTACTAGACAATTTTTATTTATGTAAGTGGCTCCCATTGTATTTCTTTTAGACAGTGCTGGTCGAGACCCCTCCAATTGCCTTCAGCACTTTCTCCCAGCAGCCTTCTGTAACCACCCAGATGCTTTTGAATATGTATTGGCAGCTAAGATTAGCTCTAAGCTTGAAATTCACAACCAGGTAACAAAGCAGCTGGGGTGTGCTCCTTAGACAAGGACCTGAGAAAGCAGATTGGAAACTGCTAAGATAAAGTCAGAACTCAGCCCTAAACTTCACCTCAATTGACACCAGCTGCTATAGTTTGGATCTAAGTGACTCCCAAAGGCCCATGTGTTAAAGGCTTGGTTGCCAATCTGTGGCACTATTGGGAGGTGGTGGAATTTTAGAGGTGGAGCCTAGTGAAAGGAAGTTAGGTCATTGGGGTATTCCCTTGAGGAAATATTGGAACACTGTCCCCTCCTCTCTGTACTCTGGCCACCATGAGGTGAACAGGCCTTCTCCATGATGCACCCCCACCGAGATGCACCATGTTCCTATAGATCCAAGGCAACAAGACCAAGCAACAATGAATTAAAATCTCTGAAATTATGAGCTAAATAAAACTTTCCTCCTTAAAAGTTGATTTACCTCAGATATTTGTTATAGTACATTAAAATCCCAGAGATTCCCTTTATATTTTTGTTAAAATGAACCATTAATGAGGTCAAAAGTCTGACACTGGAGACAGAAAAAGTGTCTCTTTTTCCTTTCAGGTCCAGAAAGATAAACACATAGTTAACTAAATCCTTCAATAAAGAAGTAAAGCAAAACTATTTAAATTGGAAATGATGTTAGTTTGGGTTCTCTGAGAAGTGAATATCAAAATGGAATTGGTTGTGCAAGAGATTTGTTGGGGAAATGACTCTGAAGGATAAAGAGGGAGGCAGCAGGGGAGGGAGAGCCCTCAGGTCACAGTTCAGTTTGCCCACCTGTGAAAGGAGAGAGGGAAGCAAGAATCAGAGAGCCTCTGATTGCCTCACATTTCTCAGAGGATCTTGGCCAGGTTAACAGAAGACTCTGTACTCAAATGTTGCTTGTTGGAGGCAGCCTGTGTCCAGCAGGAGTGGTTCAGCATTGTACGACACCACCATGCTTGCCCACTGGCTAGGAGCAACTCATAAGAAATGTTGCCTGGACAATGACTTTTCTCAATTGGACTCCTAAAGCTCAAGAAATAATGCCAAAAGTTAAAAATGGTATGGCATCAAATCAAAAAACTTCTGCACAGCAAAGGAGACAATTAAGAATGTGAAGAGAGAACCTATAGAATGCTAAGATAAAGTCAGAACTCAGCCCCAAACTTCACCTCAATTGACACTAGATGCTATAGTTTGGATCTAAGTGTCCCCCAAAGGTCTTTGCTAACTACTCTTCTGACAGAAAATTAGTATCCAGAATATATAAGTAACTCAGAAAATTAACACACACACACACACACATACACACAACAACAACAACAAACCCAATTAATAAATGGGCAAATGAACTAAATAGATTCTTCTCAAAAAAAGAAATACAAATGTCCAAAAAATATATGAAAAAATGTTCAACATCTTTAGCAATTAGGGAAATGCAAATCATGGAGATTTTTATCTCATACCAGTCAGAATGGCAGTCATCAAGAATACAAACAATAATAAATGCTGGAGAGGGTGGAGAAAAATGAGCACTTTTGCACTGTTGGTGGGATTGTAAATTGGTACAATGACTATGGAAATCAGTATGGAAGTTCCTCAAAAGACTAGGCATGGAACCACCATATGACCCAGCTATACCACTCCTTGGTATTTATCCTAAAGAATTAAGGTTATCATATTACAACAATACATGCATACCAATGTTTATAGCAGCACAATTCATAATAGCCAAACTATGGAACCAGCCTAGATGTCCATCAATGGATGAATGGATAAAGAAAGTGTGGTACACATACACAACTGAATATTACTTAACCATAAAGAAGAATGAAATTATGTCATTATAGGAAAATTGATAAAAATTGAGAACATTATGTTAAAATAAATGAGCCAAACTCATAAAGTCAAGATTGTATGTTGTCCCTCATCTGTGGAAGGCAGAGAGGAAAAAGGAAAGGAAAAGTTGTGGTGGGACCTCATGAAAATCAAGGGGAGGCCAGTATAGTAGAGGAAACAGACCAGGAGAAGGGAGAAAGGAAATACTTGGGAATGATATTGGCCAAATTGTATTGTTATATTGTGTGCATGTATGAATATGTAACAACAAATCCCATCATTATGTATGATTATAATGCTTCAATTAAAAAATATGGAAAAAAAGAAGAAGAAATGTGATCTGGACACCATTAGGGAGGCAGGTATAAAGAACCTTAACTACAGCTGTCAGTCAACTCTGCTTCCCTGGGCAGGTCCTTTGAAAGGAGAGTTGAACGGTGTACTGACACAGTGCCATGGAAATATTAGTCTCCAATATTAGATATTGTTTGCCTTCCAATATACCCACGAAATTCACAACACCAGGTTCTAGTAGTCTTGGCTCTGCCACTCTCCAGACACTTCACTTATTTCATCCTCAGTTTCTTCATCTGTAACATTGTTGTGGATAAAAATATCTACCTCATGGGATTGCCGGATCATGGATAACATGTGAGGGAGCTTTTGTGTGACCACTTTATTCATACACCAGTAGTCCCACCTCCTGGAATGATAAACAGTTCCAAAGAAATGCAGATAATGCCACATTGAATTTTCTTAGCTATTGGTAAATTTTGCTTAAAAATTATACCCATCTATGAAAGGTCACTTGAAACTCACTCTGGTTGGTCCAGTTGCACACCTTCAGGGTTTTCTCACACTTCCTTGATCTTAGAACACTTCCCCCAGAAATCTCTTCCACTGAGATCCCTTACTCATGCCAGTCTCTGTTCAAATGTCCCTTCCCAGGCCTTCGCTCAGCAATGGCAGCTCTGTTACTTTTTGTCTCTACTTGCTCTGTTTCCCTTTGTAGTGCATACTGGTTCCTGGTGTTAAGTTCTGATGTCTAAGCACCATACAATTAAACATCATGTTAAACATGGTAAGCATGTTAAGGAATGTAGGGTTTGCAGTGGTGGAGATTCCATCTGTTTTCTTCACTCTCATGTCCCCTACAATGCTACCTGGCATGATGCTGTGATTTGAATGTGATATGTCCCCCAAAAGCTTGTGTGTGAGGCAATGCAAAAAGGTTTGGAAAAGTCATTGACTTCTGAGAGTCTTAATCCAATCAGTGAATTTATCCTCTGATAGGATGAATTGAGTGGTGGCTGGATTGACTGATACGGCTGGAGGAGGTGGGTCCCTGGGGGGGTGTGTCTTTGGGGTATATATTTTGTATCTGGCTAGTGGAGTTTCTCTTTCAATGCTTTCTGATCATCATGTGAGCTACTTCCCTCCGCCATGTTATTCTTCCTTACCTTTACCCTGAGGAAGGGATCCGGCTTTCTGTGGACTGAGATCTGAAACTGTGAACCCCAAATAAACTTTTACTCCTCTATAATTGTTCTGGTCTGGTCTTTTAGTCACAGCACCAAAAATGCTGACTAAAACACATGTAGTTTGTTTGTTTGTTTCTTTCTGACTGGATGAAAGTCACATGTGGTTTCCAAAAGGAATGAAATGGCAAATGAAGACTTTAGAAGAAAAAGGAATATTTTTCATGAGCATCTTGGTCTATGTTCCTGGTAAAGGGAAGGGAAAGAAAGAGGCTCATTGCAGAGCATCTTGGACAGAATTGACCTCTTCCTCAGTCCGACCTTCATCAGATTTGCTGCAAAAGCAGATGGACAGGTTTGACACTTACCTTTTTTCTTTACTCAACTTCTCTATGGCAGGCGGGCAAGCTTTAATTAATTAATTAATTAATTTCCCACAGTATTTGAGTGGGAAACGAATTTTGAGTAGAGCCCTGTCCAGCCCACCAACCAGATGTGCAGCCATTGGAGGGTCAAGAACAGTTATATCTGTTTCAGCTCATCCTATAGGACATGAGCAAAGGCATGACTGCAGAGAGGTTGACATCTGTCAGGCGTCACCTCTATTGATTGAGTGTGCTCAGCCTCAAAAGGGAGGCCAGCAGGGGAGGAAGAATTGTTCCCCCATCTCAGTGCTCCAGCTGTGGGTAGTGACAATCCAGGGAGGCTGTTGAGGGGATTCCTGGATTGAGTGTGAAGGTCCAGACTGGAGGATCTTTGTATTTCCTTTTTTTTTTTTTTAAAAATATTTTCTTAGTTGTCAATGGACTTTATTTATATGTGGTGTTGAGAATTGAACCCAGTGCCTCACACATGCTAGGCAAGTGCTCTACCACTGAGCCACAACCCCAGCCCTGGACCTTCTTTTCATTTACTGATTCTGTGGTTTGAGTGTTCTATGAGCTAGCAAATTGCTTACTCAGAAGATTAATAGAGAGAAAAGGAGAAATTGAGTCATGGAGTAGCAAGATGGAAAGCGTTCAGCTTTCATGATGGCAACTTGCTCTTATCTAAGCCAAGAAATGGTCTGTGGATCATCCTCAGTTTATATCTTCTTGCACAGTGAGATGTCACTCCTAGGAGAGGGGATCCTTAACTCCCATCCTCAAGGACTCCACAAACTGAGAGGACACAGTTGGCCAAACTTAGAGCCCCGTGTCAGAAAGGAGCAAATGACAAAGCTGAAATTACAGCAAATCTTCTCTCCTTCAGGTTATCCTTTCTTGCTCCAGTTTTGTAGGACAGAGTCAGCTCCACTCATTCAGGAACACAAACTGAATTCCAATAATGTTATCGAGAGTCGACTGAAGCCAGGGCTGGGAGACAGAGTTGCAGTTCTAGCCCATCTTTACCTCTGACTCACTCTGTGGCCTTGGTCAAGTTGCATGACCTTTCTGGGCCCCAAATTCTTTTCCATAAAACAAGAAGTTTGAGGTAAATTAGCTCTAAGCCTTTCCCCTGCAGCCCCAGGATTTTGTGAAAATGTGACTGGGGAGATTCAAGAAGGACTAGGTTATTTCTCCTTTTTAGAGCTCTTTCTGAAAGTCAGCTTAGCAATTGGCACTGAGGGTGGGGAAAAAAAGAAACAGAATCATCCTAGGAATGTGACAGACCTGTGGGCTGCCTGTTCGGTTTGCATCACTGCATTCTGGGGTGTCCCTTTCGTCATGGAAGAGGGCAGAAGACCTGGTGACAGAGCAGCCGTGAATATTGTCAGCTGGTTCCCTGCCTCCTGCCTCTTCTGCATCGTGGAGTGGTGAGTCATGCTTTGTCACCCGAGTGCCTGGCAGTGGGCCCCACACAACTTCTTGAGCTTGTCAACACCCAGGTAGAATAATCATCAGATGCCCAATTTTAGATAGGAGTGAGAAATGAAGTCACCAGGAAGATGCCAATTAGGGGCACAGATGGGAAATGGGGGTTTGTTGAAGGGTGGAGTTATCTTCCCTATGAGCCAATCCCAGAAGGCTCCAGGCTCCTGGATTTGCATTCTGTACCCTGGCTGTAGGGAGACCCTGGGAAAAGCCCCCCAGCTGGGTGGAAGGAACCCACAGTATCTCATTTCTCCAATTTCACGATCCCATCCCCCAGCAGAGGGATCTTGGCTTTTCCTTGCTCCAGCAAATGGGTCCTGGAATTATAACATCATAGAGAGACGAGGGAGGGAGAGGCTGAATTCGCTAATCCACTGTCTTTCCTGTCTTTTGTTCTATTTTATTTTAGGAGCAGAATGAACAGGAAGAGGAGGATTTGTAGCCCGCCTGCTCAGCCTTCCCTCTTTCTCCCCTACCCTGGGCTGGACTAATTCATCTCAAAAGCTTTTCCATTTCTACGGTTACTGCTACATTTGAAAAGAACACATTGCAGGGGAGCCAAGCATGTGGGAAAATTGCTGATATTTTAAAGATTAAATGGCACCATTTCAGTAAAAAAAAATTATATATGTATGGAAAAAAACCTTAGCTATTGAATTTTGGGATCCTGCTCAAGTTACTTAACGTCATACCTCTATTTCCTCATTTACAAAAGGACAGAATAATAGTTCTGCTCCGAGAAGGTCTTTGGAGAATTAAAAAAGATCATAGAGGCCAGGGTTTGCCTGACATTATGCTGGTCAAAACACAAGGGCAATATTGTGGCTAAGTGGAAGACAAAAGCCAGTGGAACCCAAGATCTTTTAGGGAGACAGCAGGAGCTGGATGCTGCTCTGAAATGCGGGTGCCATTCTACCTTCTCTTGGTCTCCTGACAGAATGAGGTGAGCCTCGGAGGAAACCCTTAGGACAAGAAGCTGCCTTGTTAATGGCAGGTCCCTGCTTCATCGCCAGGACTGGAATCCTGGCAGAGGCAGGAGGCTGAAGCCTGATGTGGCCACGCATCCTGGATTTCTGAGAATTACCTGACCCTGAGAATGGCTGGCTAATGCCCGCTACCCCTGCCCCACTTGTAGCCTGAGAAAGACTGCCTGCTTGGCACTCCCTCCTCACAGACTCACAGGCCTACTGGCTTCTGTGTGCTATTCATCAGCCATCCATCCCCTCAGCAGCCTCGGCTGGGCTCTCCACCCTTACCCAACACCCTCATTTCCAGGGCTGGCCCTCCCTGACCTTTGGTTCGTCATCCCTAAATATTCCTATTTCTCAACATTTTGACTATCATATTTCATTTACCATAGGGTCTTCTAGGTTCATCCATGTTGTAGCATGAATCAGAATTCCCTTCCTTTTTAGCGTGCATAATATTTCATTGTATATCTATATCAACTTTATTCTGTTTATTCATTCATCTGTCAAGGGACACTTGGGTTCTTCCACATTTTGGCTGTTATGAATCATGTCACTATGAGCATGGGTGCATGGATAGACAAGTATTTCTTTGAGATTCTGCTTTCAATTCTTTTGGGTCTACACCCAGAAGTGGAATTGATGGATTTGATGGTAATTCTATTTTTAATCTTCTGAGGAACCATCTTATTGTTTTTCATAGTAATCACACTTATATCCATTTATATCCATAATGCACAGAGTTTCAATATCTCCACATCCACCAACATTTATTTTCTGTGGTTTTGACAGTACCCATCCTAACCGTGTAAAGTGGTATCTCAATGTGGTTTTGATTTGAACTTCCTAGTGATTAGTGATGAACATCTTTTCATTGCTTCTTGGCCATTTGTATATCTTTGGAGATTATGTCTTTTCAAATCCTTGGCCTATGTTTAAATCCTTTGCTATTGTTGTTGAGCTGTAGGAGTTCTTTTACATTCTGGATATTAACCCTGATCCAATATATAATTTGCAAATATTTTATCCCATTCCATGTTTTGCCTTTTTACTCTGTTGATTGCATTCTTTGATGCATTCAGCACCTTCCTATTACTCCTGAAATAAAAGACCAAAACCTTATCTAATTCAATTTTAGTTTACATCTCTAGTTACATGGCACACCCTTTTATTAGGCTGCAACCACTGACCTTCTTCTAGAAACTGTGCCCCATCCTTCTGGTTTTCCTTTTGCCAAGAACACCTATAACTAATTAGTTATTAATGTGCTCCATCCTTCTGGTTTTCCTTTTGCCAAGAACACCTATAACTAATTAGTTATTAGTGTGAATACATGTTCTAAGATCGCCCACTTAGTTTGCTAGACAGTAGACTCTGAGGGGGCAGGAATTAACTGGGGACCAACATTCCCTATTGGTACAGTAGGTACAGTGCTTAGGGTCATTGTACTTTTAAGGGTCTCCTAAAATATTTTAATTTCAATTTCTCTTTAAATCAGTTGAAAAGAAAAAAGAATGTAACAATAGAAGATTGAGTAATCAATTCAGTCTGGATTATATCTGTCTTCATACCAACACAGTCATAAAACACTGAGTGTTTGAATTTGGGTGTGTTTTATATTCACAGCACATCCCAGCTGAGACTAGCACAATTCAAGTACTTAATGGGCACATGTGAGACTAGGCAATGATCAGCTCAGCTGGAGAGGCTGTACTCCTCCCCCACCGCGGTGCCTGCTCCATCCTCGGGAAGAGCTCTGACCGCTTGGCCCTCTCCTCACACATCCTGGTGACTTTTCCTTGCTCCCCAAGAGAGGCCTGTTGGACCACGTCCTCTTTTTGGCCTCATCATCTCGCTCTGGATTCTATGCCATAGCTGACCTGGTTGACTCCCACCTAGTTATTAGGCATGGAGCAACCAAAAGCAAACAAACAAAAACAGAGGAAACAATTCTGGCTACACAGGCACCTGGTTGATCCAAGTTAAAAACAAAAACAAAAACAAAAAACCCCGCAGAATTAAAAGTCCACTAGCAATAAGTATTTATCATGAATATGGCTGAGAAGAGTTAATAGCCTCAGTCTTTAAAAAGTTTTTACTTTGATAAGAAAAATACTAAAACATCAGTACTCCAGGAAAGTCATCAAGGAACACAGAGAGTCGACAGATATAGAAGTAAAAATGGCCTCCAAACATGGGGAAGTGCTCAGCCTCACCAGCAATAATCACAGATGTGAAAATCACAACAGTAAAATGCCATTTTATCCCTACTGCACCATGTGAGATTAAGACTACAACTGTACTCAAGGCTTATGAGGATGTGGGGAGAAAAGTTCGACCCTGCGCTGATGAAAGGAAAGCAATTTGGAAGTAGGGCATCACAAAACCTTACAGCATGCGGAGTCTTTACTCAGTAACTCTTTTCCAGGAATCTTCTGGAGAAATATTCAGAAATGCAGACAAAGATATATGGGCACAGATGTTAACCACAGAGTTATTTATTATCACCAGAGCAATTGAAATGCCCAATGGTGTGGAAATGGTGTTGAGTTAGAGTACCCCAAACAATGGCACACCAGGCAGCTACCTAAAAATGGAGTTGATAAAACATAAATTTGAAAAACAACAACAAAAGAAACAAAATTTATATAAAGTATGATCTTAGTTATATAAACTGCAAGAAAAAATGGCCATACAATAATGAAAAACATGGTAGCAGAGTATCTTGATTGGTTTGATTTTTGAATGATGTTTATTGTCTTCTTTATATTATTTTTCGGGTGAAATTTCCATACCCAAATCCACAAATCTTAACTGTACAATTTTGACAAACGACTACACCCATGTATCTCACACCCTTATCCTAGAACATCTCCTTTTCCCCAGGAACCTTCTTTGTGGCCCTTTTCAGTCACTCTCTCCTTGAAAGAGGCCTCCTTTATTTTCACTTTTCCTCTGTAGATGAGTTTGCCTGTTCTAGAACCTCATAGCAGTGGACTCAGAGAGAATGCACTCTTTTTGTGTTTGGCTTCTGTTACTTTGTTTTATGTCTGTGAGGTCTATATTTAAATTTTCTAAATTTTGCAAGTTGTACCTGCCCTACTCCAGGAATTAGAGAGTAAAAAACGATTTGACCAAAGCAGAAACCTCTTTCTTTGATGGCCACATTTGGTCTGTATCCACTTATTTGAAGTTGCACCCTTGAAACCCTTGGTCCTCCGGTCTCCTGACCTCCCTATAACAAAATACCTGAGGCAGGGTAATGTAAAGCCACTAATGCCATTATGGGGGCCCCACCCTCATAACAGTTTTGTCTAACCCTATTGCTTCTCAAATCTCCCACTCCCCCAAACCATTAACATGTGAAGGTGAGATCAGGTTTCCAACACATAAACTTCTGTGGGAAGGGGGCACATTCAAACCTTAGCACTTTCTGCTGAGCTTCTGTGCAAGTCATAGCTGGGCTCCTAATTCTGACAGCACTGTCTGGTGTTGCTACAGGAGAGTGGCTCTACAATGATTCCCTGGACACACTGCACACACTCACAGTGGCCACACAGGCAAGGCTGGACCCACTGCTGACCTGAGTCTTAGCAGAACATGTGGCCCTCCCAGACACAGGAACATGGGACGCTTACCAGGAGCTGTTACAGGGTGTTTCTTGCTCACTGCTGTGTTTGCCAAAGGCTGCTCGTCTCCTCTAGCTTCTGATGAAGCATGAGGCTTCTACTCACTTCTCAGGATGCTGTCGCAGGCTATAAAACTGGTGCACTGCAGAGGCTGTTGGCTCACCAACAGGTGTCTCATGGACCTTCTTTCAGCCCTCTGACCCCCTTGTGTTTTGGCCTCACCCTGAACAAGGGCAACAGACAGCCAGCTGCCCCCTTGGCTACTCTTCCTTTCGCTTTCTATGTGGGTAGTAAATTGTGTCTCAGAGGGGTTGTTTCTTTTCCAGCTGAATCCTCAGTTAGGTCTTGACCCTACCTTGACAAGTTTCAGGTGCACATCTTTGTTAGTTTCCCAGGGCTGCTAGAACAAAGCACACAAGTCCTGTGACTTCAAACAATGGACATATATTGTCTCACAGTTCTGGAGGCTAGAAGTCTGAGGTCAGCTTGTTTCCTTCTGAGGGTCATGAGGAAGGGTCTGTTTGGGTCTCTCTGCTTGGCTTGTGGATAGCTGTTCTCTCCTCGTGTCTATTTGCATCGCACTCTCTCTGTATGGTGTCTGTCTTCAAATTACCCCTTTTGATAAGGACATCATTTATGTCTGGTTGGGGACCACCCTAATTATCTCATCTTAACTAATTATATCTGTAATGTTGCTGTTTCCACATAACATTCTAAAGCACCCCTGGGTTGGACTTCAATACTTAAATTTGGGTGGGAGATAATTCAACATCTTTGTTCCAAACTAGACTGTAAACTAACTCCTGGGTTAGGAGGCCCTCAATAAGTGGTGGACAAGTGTGTGCTAGAGAAGAAAGTGAACTGAAGACAGTTGTCAGGGCAGCCTGCAGGAGGAGTGGGGTACTATTAGTCAGAAATAGTCCCTCCACCTTGCCAGGGATCCTGCACTGGCAGGGTCGAAAAGATGAGTGAAAGTTGAAAACTAGAATACTAACTTCCTAATTGCTTATAGGGGCAGGACTTTCTTCTCCCAGCTGTGGCATTAGTTATCTGGGAAGCCACATTAGTCACCCAGGTTCCTGAGAAAGCTTTTGTTGACAGCCTCAGGAGGCCCCTTGAGGGACTCTGCACCCAGGCCCTGGGGATGCTTGAGGTGGACACTTAGAGATGCCAGAATGCATTTCCCTGACATTATTGGTGAGGACGTGGAGGTCAGGGGGTAAGTGGGTTGCCTACTCTCAGTGATAGACCGTCAGCTCTTTGGATGACAAAGCGATGAGAAGCCAGGTGTCTTGACTTCCTGTCCAGGAAAGCTTCTTAGTCAGGGCTGATTTTTAGTCAGCAAAGTTTTTTTTTTTTTTTTTTGGTCAGCAGTTTTTCTTTTCCCAGACCACAGACCTCAGTGTGATACAGCAAAGGCTATCACCTCCCCACCATACTGGGCACCCCCTTGAAGCCATGGATGCCCCTGACTGCAGAGGGGGACAGTTTTGATGAGCTGGCCAGAGGGGAATGTCCCAAACACCTTGTTCTTCAGTGGACATTCCTTGCTTTAGACCTGGGGGGATTCCCTGACACTGGTCATGCTCAGGCACAGAGTCTACTCAGGGCCTTTGCACACTTCATGCTAGATTCTAATTCAGAGACATATGGGTCATTTCCACACTCAGCACTGACCCCTATGCTTTGTTCACAATTAAAACAAACAGAGCTAATGAACACATCTATAAACAGAGTCCAGGCTCCTTTGAAAGCCTTGCCTTTCATCCTCGGGTCGTGGTTCCTCTCCTCCAGTTCATGGGTCAGGTAGATGCGCAGTCCAAAGAACCAAGACAAACTCCAACTGAATGTATGTGTGGGAGAAGCTGCCACTTGTAGCAATGGCTGCATGGGAAAGACAGGAGGCAGAGTCGACAAATTCATTTTTTCCTTCTCTCCAGGTCTGCTCTTAGGTTTGTTTTGGATCACCTTTTCCTCACCCCTGCCCTGGGCCTTGGAAGGGAGTTACTCCTCAGAGAGAAATATTTAATAATTCCACTTAACCCAGAGTTTGTTGGGTTTATTCCAAAGGCTTCATTTAGAAATCTCGTAGGTTTCCTTAAAAAAAAAAAAAAAAAAAAAAAAGAATCAACACTCCTCACTATCCCATAAAGAAATGAAACTCCACCAAATCTTCAATGGGAAAGGCCTTCCTTGCTGGGACACCCAATTTTCTTTATTGGAACACCAAGGCAAACCTGATTCAAAACTGTGCCATTTGAAGGGTTCATTAGTGCATCTGGGAATTTCTCATGGGGAATTTCAGGGAACCAAAGCCTTTTGGGAAATACATGATTCATAGTGAGAGGAACCACCATTTCCCCATAGAAGGCTGATGCTTTAATGTCATGACATAATACTTAAGTCACACCTTAGTCTGATACCTTTCCAGACTCAGCGGATATTAACAGGCCAGTCTCAATGGTGCCCAGTGATGCATAAGGAGAGACTCCAATCCTTGGTCTAAGCTGTTAAGGAACATGCACGCTCTATCCAAGATTGCTCCCCACATGTGTATCTACAGTAATATTTCTTTTATAGACTTTGAATACAGTTGGAATAAACCATAGGGATCATCTGAATCTATCCATCTGTGGTGTTATTTCAGGTACCATCTCCTCCATGAAGTCTTTCCTAACGTGGCAGATAAACTAATTACTCTTTACTCTAAGCTCCCATGTGCCTTGCATGGAGTCTGTTGCAACTTTTCCCAGAGTACAGTATAATTATTTGTTTCACATGTGGGCTCCCGAGAACCAACATCATGTCTTACCCAAGCTTCTGTTGCCACCCTAGGTCCTAGAAGAGTTCCTGGCAAATAGCAGTTGCACAACTGAAGTTTGCTAAATGAATAAAGAAGGACTTACTTTCTGTAGACAATAAAGCTGGGGTGGAATTGGTGGTGGGGGCACAGATTGGGGGGGTGCCTTGGGTAAGGTAAAGATCTTCAATACTACTTATATTCTTCTGCAATTAATTGTAAAGGAGGTTGAAAAAAATAATGAAGCATATTGTTTTCATTTTCTATTTGGGTCAAGCATCTCCAATCTGAAAACTTAAATGCTTCAGAATATGAAACTTTTGAGCACCAACATGGTACACAAGTGGAAAAAAAAAAATCCACATCTGACTTCATGTGATGGGTTGCAGTCAAAACACATGCATGGTAACAATATTGTAGAAAATCACCTTCCAGATACTTGTGTAAGGTATATATGAAAAAAAAATTATTTTTTTTGTATCTTATGGTTGTTTTCAGGTACACATGACAGTAGAATCCCTCTTAACATAATTATATGTTATATGGACAAATGAATTTTTTGTTTCTACTTGGGTCCCATCCCTAAGATATCTTATTATGTATATACGAATTTTCCAAAATCCCCAAATCAAAAGTCCAAAACACTTCTGGGCCCAAGCATTTCAGGTAAGGAATGCTCAACTTGTATTTACTTTCTCTGACCAAATATACAGAGTCCAAATGCTTCCACCTTGTCCTTGCATGTTGCTTGGTTATTCTATTTAATGTGATTTACTCAGGTTAATGATGAAAAACAGCTATCTTCTGCTCTTTGCCCTCGAAGGATAGAATTTCTTGCTCAAACCATCAGACTGGTTGGTTCTTGTTTTAATGGGAAAATGGAATTGGCTGGGAAGTGTAAAATTATTTCCTGACTTTTTTCCCTTTCTTTTTCTTAGTTTCTCTTGTTCTCTGGGCAACTCATGGAGCCCATCACACTATAGACTTGCTGCATTTGGAACAAAATACATTTCTACCTCAAAGTCTGAGCTGTCTCTTACAAAAACTGAGCAAAGGCCACAATTTTCTGTTGCTGTCACCAGCTGGTATCAGTATGGTGGACAGGTAGAGTAGGGTCTTCAGTTCTGTGCAATTATGATAAAAAAGCTGTTGTACAATATGAACTAAAGTATTATAAAAAGGGAATGAGCATTGATACTCCCAGAGATAATCTTTAAGGTGTTTGCCAATCTCTCCCTGCATAGGCAGGGCCATTAAGAAGCTTCTAGCTTATTACTTCCTAGGCTGAGAAGTCTTAAGGGTAGGGCCAGGAGCTTAGGAGTTATGGTTTGGGTCTCAAATGTTCCCCCAAAGCTCATGTGTTAAAATCTTGGTCCTCAGCTGATGGTGCTACTTTACGGGTGGGACCCCAGGGAGAAAGGCAGCAACTAGAGATGTGTCCTTGAAGGGTATTTGGAACCTCAGCCTCTCCCTGTCTCGCTCTTTTGCTTCTCAGATGCCATGAGGTGATCAGCCTCCTCCATCATGAGCTCCCAGCCATGAGGCTGTGCTTTGCCATAGGTCAAGCTATCACAGACTGAAGCCATGACTCCAAATCAATCTTTCCTCCTTTGAAGTTGTTTTCCTCAGGTATTTTGTCACAGTGGTAGAAATTTGACTAACACACAGGGCAAGGAAGTGGAGCTATTGGAGAGGACAGGGGTTTGAGGTAGCAGTTATATACCAAGGAATAGGAACTGAGTTCAAAATCTGTACACTTAGTATGACTGTGTTGTGGTTTGGATGTGAGGTGTCCCCCAAAAGCTCACATGTGAGATAATGCAAAAAGATTCAGAGAAGAAATGATTGGGCTAGGAGAGCCTTAATCCAATCAGTGAATTAGTCGCCTTATGGGATTAACTGAGTGGTAACTGAAGGCAGGTGGGGTGTGGCTGAAGGAGGTGGGTCATTGGGGTATATATTTTGTATCTGGCAGGTTGGATTTTTCTCTCTCTGCTTTCTGATCTTCATGTGAGCTTCTTTCCTCTACCATGATGGCCTGCCTCACTTTGAGCCCCAAGAAATGAAGCCTGCTGTCTATTGATTGAGACCTCTGAAACCATGAGCCCCCAAATAAACTTTTCCTCCTCTGATATTGTTCTGGTCTGGTCTTTTAGTCACAGCAGTGAAAAATCTGACTACAACAGGCCACAAGGATGTGTCCCAGTGGAAAATCTGCCCAGAGAAAAAGAAAGAATTGGTGCAGTGAACTTTCCACTAACAGCTCTTGGACAGTGGTTGCCAAACTGCTCAGTGGAATTCCTGGAGGGTCTTTTAAAAAATGCCAAAGCCTAGCCTACGATTTCTGGGGTTGTATCCTGTATCACTGAAGCTCCCAGGCAACTCCAATGTGCACACAGTTGAGAACCCCACTCTATGACACCAAGCCTTTTTTGTCTTTTGGGAATCAGCTTCCTTATCAGCAAATGGACAACAGTCAGTTCATCAGCTTTTTGGAAAAATTAAATGAAAATGTGCAGCGTTCGGCATGTAGTAGGTGCTCTATAATTATCTCCCTTCTGTTCTTTATGAAATTCTTTTTTCCCCCCTTTGTTTTATATTCTTGTAAGGGAAGAAAAATGACTGTTCCTTCTAACCATCTTGGATTCATTGGCTGGAGCCCTTGCAACAAAAGACAGATTAACTGTAGAAAAGCACACAAATGTATTTAATAGAAGTGTTATATGACATACGAGGCTTCGTAAGGAAATGAAGACTCAAGAAAGTGGTTAAACTTGAGCATTGTTAGGCCAGGTTTGTAAGAGTGGAGAGACCTGTGGAAACATGGTAGGAGAAAGTGGGTATGAGCTCAGTATAGGGGAAACTCAGCAAGGCCTGTTTGTTTGGATTCTTCTCTCTGTTCCTTCATCTTTGGGGATAAGGAAATTCCTTTCCTTTCAGTGTAAAGAGGGCAACAACTCTCATATTAGGTCTTATGGCCTGTTTCAGGGCCTTTTCAGACCAGAAAGTCCTTCTTTTAAATGTGGTTTTTCAACTTCCTTCAGCTTAAAATATTCAATGCGCAAGGCGCCATGTTTGGAAGTCACATATTCTGAATGCCATCATTCTGAAATGTCACCATTTGAAGTGAAAATATGCCTGGGAGGGTTTGGGGCTATTAGTCACTTGCATATTAGTAAGGGTTACCTAAGATGACTCCTCTTTAGAAGCACTTGAAGTGAAGTATAGTGAGGGAGTAAGGATTGCAGATGCAGGGATTAGTTGAGAAGTCTCTCAGAGTGCCCTGTGTGCCTACAGCACAGGAGAGGAGGAGCTGCTTCAGCTTCTGGTCATGAGCAAACCTCAGACTCAGGGCTCCCTCACTCCTTTCCAAAGCCCCACAGAAAGAAAACACTTAGCCTCATAGGTGCACGTTCCATCCACCCATTCATCATCCACCTATCCATTGGCTTGGAGGCTCTCAACCTGGGCTCTCTGGCCTGACCCTAATAGGTCTGTCACTGGCTTTCACAGGTCAGAGAACTGGAGTCCTACCATTTTGTGAAGTTGTGCAAAATGTCATTTCCTCCCATGGAAATGTTTTAAAAGCTTCTTTTAGATTCTCAAAAGGAATCTCAGCACTCCAGTCACCCCCAAATTTGAGAATCACTACTTTAACATCTCCTTAGACAAAGCCAGTGTGTGGACATGGCCTCATATGGGGACCTCTCTGGTGTGTTTTCCTGACTGCTCTTTGGCATGATACGTGAACTTATATTAAGAGCACTTGAAGAAACAATCCTCAATCTTCTTCATTTGTAATAAGGCTATTAACTTGTGGATTACATTATACTGTGTGCATTCCTAATGAACTATGAGAAAAGTTTCATCCAAGCCACAGGGTATTTGTTTAAGATTATTATTGATACTTTCTTCTTGTCTTTGGTGTCCCAAAATCTTGGAGCATAAGAATGTGAGAAATAACTTCACTGGTGAAATGAGTGATGTTCAAGATGTGTGATGTGGGTGGTTAGGACAGCCTACCGCAGCACCTCTGCCCTCCAGTGAATTGGCCGTAGGAAGCCAGCGAGCCTTGCCTTTTAGGTAGAATGCCTGTGTTCTTGCTCATCGTTGAAATTTCAATACCAGACCACAGTAGGTCTTAAATAAATGCTTTGCTGAACGATCACTGTGCTCAATAGAGCTCTTAAAGCTGATTTCCAGCCAAAGCAGGGAAGCACCCGGGGCCTGTCCTTTGTGTTTCTTTTATTTGGATCTCAATGCAGTGCTTCCTTGTGACTGCAGCTCTGCAGAGAGATTCCTGGTAGAAAACCTCCTATGCTTTGTACTTCCTGACTCCTCTACTGCTCCCCCAAACCTCTCTCTTTCCTTGAGGTCAAGACATGGTCCTGGAGTGTGGTCTAAGTGAAAGCAACCAGAGACACTGTTCCTGTATCCAGTCAGGGTCCTCCAAGCCTTTTCTCCTCTCATCAAATCAAGTTGGAGCCTTAGATTCCATCCAGGCAGGTCAGAGCCTCAGTGTCTGTTGACACAACCACAGCCCAGGTTTCAGGTATGACTCTGCTAACTTGCGGCAAATGATTTACCTTCTCCAAGCTTTGATTTCCTTATCTGTAATATGTGGAGGGTAGCAGCACTCTCCATGTAGGGCTTTTCCAAGGCCCCATTAGGTGTGTTGACTCAGCAAACAAACTAAACCCATCACAAATCTGGGTCCTAATATTTTTTTTGGACTAGGTCTTTGGTGAAGGTTTCTCAAGGATATCAAGGAGGAGTTTATACAGACTACACCCAAAAAAACCTAAAATCCTCTGTACACATGTCTCCCTCTTACCCAAGTTGTCTTTTCTCTCTCCCAGAGCTTCCTAGGGCCTGGGATCATCTCCCCTAGGAGATCCATGAGCGTGCACAGTACTCTCTCTCTCAAGAGTTCCCTTCTCTCTATGGTTTCTGCATTCCTGCCATTCCTTCAGCAAACAAAGGGCTCTTCTCAAGATCCATTCTCTGCAGAGGCCTGCAGAGAAATTATATGCTTTCATTTTAACATTTGTGTTCCTGTCATAAGTTTAAAGCATTGATATTTTGCCAAAATCCTAAAGCAGATATCCCTTTTAACTTAGCCTTTTGTTTTTGCTTCTTTGAGATTCTCAGCCTTGGTTGCATAGGAAGTCACCTAGAGAACCATAAAGGAAATCCCAGTGCCCAGGATGTTCCCTGAACCAATTGAACCAGGATTTTCCAGACAGCAGCCTTTCCAAACATGTAGCCAAGGTTGAAAACCACTGCTCTAAGTCCTTGCTCCTTCAAATATGGTCCACAGACCAGTAGCTTGGGTATCCTGTGGGATCTTGTGTGCAGTGCAGAATAATCTTAGAACTGTTCTATATTAATCAGAACCTGCACTTTAATAAGACCCTCAGATAATCAGCATGCATTTTTGTAAAGCACCAGATTTAGATTCTATCTTGTAGGTGAGGCAATGGTGGCTAGTGTGGATATAGATAATTTCTTAGAGGCGTTATTGCCAGAGTCAATAGATGACTACATGATAAAATACCGATATTCTGAGAAGTATCCACACATCTGTAAGTTTACCACTCTCCCAGGGTATTCAGTTGTCAGCAGGTATGGGAACACTGTCCTGGAAAGGTGGTTCTCAGCTGTGTGCTAGAAACATGTAGGAGATTAGTTAAGAAGAAATCCCTAAACCCAAGACTGTAGCCTAGACCAATAAAATCAGAATCTGTGAGGATGAGAACCAGTTGTCAATATTTAAAAACTTGACCGTGTGATTTCACTGGGGAAACAACCCTGGGAAACACTATTAGGGATTTTTTTTTTTTTACCTTCAACAAGCTGTCTGATAATAAAAGCATTATTTGAGCATTGCTTTTTCTAGAGGAATTTTACAAAAGTGGAAGCCTCAAAGCATAGGAATAGATTGTTAACTGCAGCTGGCAAGAAAGGATTCAATTTGGGCAGAGTCGATTTCTTGTTAGCATTCCTGTTTAAACTTCCTGTCATTTTGCAAATTTCTTATGTCTTCTATTCCTGTATTGAGCCTAAAATGTTTTTATCCATCTAGAAATCTCCGTGTTGGATGAAAATGGCTTTTAGTAAAATCTCTTCGGAGGCCTGCCCTTCCCTGATATGCTCTGTAGCCAAACATCATGCTACCAGAAGATGCTGGGATGGGGCAGTCCTTTCAAGGGGGTCACACTGTCTCGCTACGGCATCTGACTCTGATCCAGGCCATGCCTACTATTCCTTTCCTTCTTTGGCCTCACTGGTACATTCCTGGGGATGCTGAATTCCCAGAGGACGGCAGGCTGAGCAATTGGGTGTGGAATTCCAGAAAGGGGCAGTGACCAGTTCTCCTCACACCTGCCAGCTCATTGCTGGGCCTCTACCAGGACCAGAAGTTGCTTTCAGAGTCCTGGTCTTCATTTTCTTCCTCATGACTATCCAGACAGAGGTTGAAGTGAAGTTGGCATTAAGTCTTAAGTTCAACTGAAAGTAGGTCAAGCCTAGGGATGTGTGCCTACTACTTTCCCTCAGAAAATTTCCAGGAAAGAAGAAAAATGCAGAGAAAGAAGCCAGAAGAGGGAGTCAACCAGGATATAGTCATCAGTATTAGATTACCCTTGATAATTAATATTCCTTACAATATTATTAACATATAATTGATATATAATGAATGGCTCATATGGTCAGTATACATTTTGATAAGTTTTGACATCTTTATACACCTATATGCTTGTAAAACAATAACTCCAATTAGGATAATGGAAATAATTCACTGCTTCAGAAGAAATGAAAACAACTTTCTGATCTCTTACTACAGAGGAGGACTTGGGTGAATGTGTATGTAACTATATGAGTTCAGCTGCTTTGGATTTTGACAACTAAGATTCTCAGATGTAGAGGATCTTTCAGACTTTAAACAAAATCATTAATCAAAAGTTATACTTTACAAATATTTCTTTTTTATCATTTTCATATTAGCACATAAGACATCTTTAATGTCATTTTTTTAGTTTATAAAACTTGGCATATGTTATTGTGTTACTTCTAGTGTGATTTTTATTCTCACTAGAATAAAAGAGTCCTAAGTGTTAATTATTATCATCTCTCTTTTAAACTGAAGAATGTAAAAGGACTTGATTAAGGTCTCACGATTAATATAGTCAAGGATTTTGAGAGCTGATTTCCAACTCAGGATTCTTTGCAACCCATAATAAAATCACATAAGAACAAAAAGAGGCATGAACAACCAAATAATTGATTTTAAAGAATCTTCAAGCTTCCCTGACATTTATTTTTTAAATGAAGATTTATTTCACCATGGTACACCATCAATTTTGCATCATGGGTGAATAAATGAATTTTGGCATTAATAAATTCTGTTAGAACCATGGGGTACTCTTAGTGCATTGCCCATTAGCATAGACGGTAAAAAGCCTAAATAATATCGAGGCAGTTTCAATTTTTTAAGAAATTTTATTGGGGGTTAAGACTCTTTGAACTAACTCTTTCCTTTCTCCCTTGCTGTTTTATTAATTTTGAGAATAGAGTTGTGAATGACACAGGATGGTCAGTGACCCCTGGGAGTCTCTCATTCTTACCTGGTGATGCAGTTTCACCATTCTAATTGGACTCTACTGGTATGCAATTTTCATTATTCAGTGGGTGATACTTCCCTATGGATGCTTTTAAAAATTCCTCTGGACCAAGGACTACCACTGATAATTTGATACATGCTGGGATTTGCAGGGTGTTGGCAGAGAGGCTTGATACTGATTATCAAAAGAAAGCTGTACAACTGTACAATACAGAGCAGGGGCTGTAAAAGTGAGCAGAAAAGTGTGGCTATATCACAGAGTCAGGAGCACCATCTACCCAGCCATTTCCCTGTCTCTTTCCTCCCTGTTTTGTTTGGGGGAAGGTAATCTGCCATGAACTAGTTCAAGAATCACATTGGTTTTAAGCCAGTTTGACAGTCCCCTTTCTTTTTGTTAGATAATTGACTCCATAGCCTAAATGCTGACAGGAGTGGTGGTGTGTCCTAGTTCTGGCCAAGAAGAAGAAAGGGGAAGGCCGATGGTTGTCCTTAGGGAAGTTTTGGCTTCGCTGATAAAAAGAGCAGATATTGCTGGTGTCAATCCTCCAGTGTTCCTGCCTTGTAGCTTGCCTACCATGGCCTCTTGTGATCATGAGGCAAAAGATGAAAGTGGAATAGAGACGTGGTCCAAAGACTTGATATTACTGCTAAGCCAACCCTATAAACTACATCCTAGGTTTTGCTATATGATAAAAACAAACCCCTATTTATCAAGCCACTGTTAGATTTTCTAATATTTGCAGTTGGATCCAGTCACTCTTGGATTTTTCTATTATTTGCAGCCAAGGATTTTCCTGATAGCAAAAGTTAGATTTATCCCATTGGACAAAAAATAAAGGGGCGAAGAAGGAAGCTATAGCATTACATAGCTACAGCTTCAGGATCTATGGTAGAAATAAGGGCACCGTCCCTACCTTTTTGTTTTGTTTTTTTTTTCAGATGTATTTTCCTCTTCCTGCTTAAGTATCTGAAAATTGAGTATTCCCTATTCCACTCATTATAAAAAAAGTTATGATTTAGATATTGCTAGCTTAAGAATGTTCTCTTTTCCTTCTACCATCTTTATCAGGTGTGTTGGTAGTGGTTTGAGTCCTGAGCTTAAAGAATGGTGAGACATAGCCCCTTCCTGGCAGAAGGAAAACTGAAGGAGTGAGTGTTGTTGGAAACCATGGGCGTGGTGATGAAAACAACTTTTCAAGGCAGGTACTACGGAATTTGGTCTCTGCACCCAGTACCTGCAGGACATGTTTTTTGGCTGCCTCCTTGCTGGGGCAGATGGGTTGTGCATATTGAGATTATAATGATTAGGACATATCAATCTGAGACTGGGAAGAGAAAAGGGTGTGTTGCAGGTGTTCAACCAAAGGATGAAATGTCTCTCGGGGGCCTGCTGTGCTCAATGTTCTCCCTGAGCTGAAAGTCCTTGGTCCACGGTCACCTGATCTGGGTTGTAACCCTGGGTTCTTTTTTGCATAGGAACAACTGTTGATTGGTCCATGGGGTGGTTACCTCACTCAAGGGCAAACAATCCCCACACTGACCCCACATGACCTGATGTGAAAAATGACCTGAATCAATATGATTTTCTCTCTTGGAAATCTGGACTGAATGTACAGAAAGAATGTGTCAACTGGGCATAGAAGAAACTGAGAGAAGACAGCTGACTTGTATTAATGTTTGGGTACCAGTACATTCAAAATGACACCATGATCATTCCTGGCTCTACACGGCGACGATGGCTCTGTTCCTGGATACAATGTGTGATGCTTAGTTTTATGTATCAACTTGACTTGGCTATATTTCCCAGTTATTTCATCAACACTAATCTAGATTTTGTCATGAAGGCGTTTTGTAGATATAGTTCACATCTGCAATCATTTAACTTTAGGTAAAGTCCCCTGGATCTTGGGGGCACCTAATCCAATCAGTTAAAGTGTAAGAGGAAAAGTGAGGTTTTCTGGAGAAGAAGAAATTTTATCTCAAGGCTAAAACATTAATTCCTGCCTGAGTTTCCAGCCTACTTACCTGCTGTACAGAATTTGGACCCATGACTGCTGCATAAACTCCTCCTCCTATTGGTTCTGTTTCTCTGGGGAACACTGACTGATATAGAGTCAACCTCCTTTATCAACTCCTTGGCTCTGCTATAAAAGAGTTCTTACTACTGACTTTGTTCTTTAAAATCAAAAGAACCTTGCACAATAAACTCAACAGCATCAGCATAATAAATTCAATAGTGTCACCATTTTTAAAATTGGAGTTCATGATTGCCATGGATTGAGTATGGGTAATGTTTCTCAAAGGTCCTAAGTTAAATAAAGGCTTGATCCCCAGGGTGGTGATACGGAGAGGTGCTATGGACCTTGAAGAGGTAGGACCTTTTGGGAAGTACTTGAACTGTTGGGGGACTACCCTTGTTTTAGGTATTTGCTGCTGTGACTAAAAGGACCCAACCAGAACAATTGTAGAAGAGGAAAAGTTTATTTGAGGGCTCACAATTTCAGAGGTCTTAGACCATAGGCAGCCAACTCCTTTCCTCAGGGCTTAAGGTGAGGCAGAATATCGTGGTGGAAGAGTATGGCAGAGGGAAGCAGCTCACATGAGATCAGAAAGCAGAGAGAAATACTCCACTCACCAGATACAAATTTACACTCCAAAGCCATGCCCCCAAAGTCCCACCTCCTTCAATTGCCTTCAATTGCTGCTCAATTCCATCAGGTAATTAATTCACTGATTGGGTTAAGGCTCTTGTAAACCAATCAATTCTTCTCTTAACTTTCTTGCATCTTCTCACACATGAACTTTTGGGGAACACCTCACATCCAAACCAGAACAGTCCTTAAGAGGGATTGTGAATACTGGTGTCTATGTGTCTCCCTCTGCTTTCTGGCTCCTGCTATGATCACTCTCTCTGATATTGCCTTCCACCATCCTATCCTCATCACAGGCCAAACCAAAGGGGCCACATCATTGTGAATTTGAAACTCCAGAACCATGAGCTCAAAGAAACTGCTCTTTCCTTCATAAGTACTCTGTGTCAGGTATTTCATTATAGTGACACAAAATTGACTAACATGATAATAATAGGAGACGGATGTGGTCTATGGTAGATGCTTGGTGTGCATATGCACTCTTAGAACCCTGAAATACCTTCACAGCCCCCAGGAATTAGGAGCCACAGGTGGCCTGCTCTACCTTGGGCACAGGAATTAATTAGCTGCCTTTGCCCTGCCCTGCACAGCAGCAAAGTAGAAGTGGGGTGCAGTGACCAGAGAAGAAGGTCTTTTCTTCCAGGATTGCTGAGTGAAACTTGTTTGGTCTTGTACTGACTTCTAAAGAGAATGAAGAGCAAAACCCAAGGTAGAGAAGGGAGGGAACTATGTGGTACAATATGCAAGCTCCCCAGAGATACTCCAATTCCAAATTCACCCTTACAGCCCCACCTCCCATGGAAGATGTTTCCTCCATGGGATGCAAGCTTACTGTCCTTCCTGTCTAAACCTCGAACTCTTTCTTTCATTATATTCTGCCCTGGTTTGTAATTGCCTATGCTGCCCAGGTAGGTCCTTTACTGCAATTGTCATGTTCTCTGATTTTTATTCATGTACAGAATGCAGAAAAAAGTGATCACTTTTGGCAGCTGGCAAGCTGAGGGGGAAGAGACAGTGCCAGCCCATGGGTTGGGATTGAGACCCAGGTACTGGAGTTCTTCTGCTAGAGGACAGAGGTGGATGCAGGTGGTGACAGAAAGAAGAGCTGCCAGAAAAAGAGAGCCCAGGAAGATGAATTTCACTTGCTTAATTTTTGTTTTATTTTATTTTCATCTTTGGACTTCTAGGAAACCAGAGTGTGGTTTTATGCTCAATTACAATACCCACATTGATTATAATGATTGGCATTTTGACCTTTCCCCTCAGAGCTCTTTTGCTAACCCTTTTTTTAAAATTTTTAATTTTTATTTATTTTTTCTTTTGCTAACACTTAAAAATTTTTTAAAATTAATTATTCTAAAAAATGCATTGAGAAACTTGGTGTTTTTTTTTTTTTTTTTCAGGAGGAAAGTAAAACAGCCTGGTCCAGTGAAAAGAGTCTAGTTTTGGAATTGGACTCATTGGTACTTGAATCCAGATTCTACCAGTGGCTGTGCAGCATTGGACAAGTTATTTAAGCCCTCTAAGATTCTGTGTTTTCATCTGTAAAAACACAATAATCTTTCAGGAACTGTAGTGGGATTGGGTGAAGACTATATATTAAGTTCTTCATGTGACACCTGTGAGATCCACCACCCTGCCTGGCGCTCTGTAATAATAGCTAAGGTGTGGTGAGTCCTTATCAGGTGCTGGGTAACTCTCCAAGCATATTAGTCCATTTGATACAGAGCCAGGTCCCTTGGGCCTCCACTCTCCTGTGCTCCTACCCCAGAGTCCCCAGATGCCTTTCCAAGGAACCTGTGGAAACTCAGTTTTAAAACTCTTGGAAGGAGGGAAACAGAATAAAGACCTCCCCTTCTCCTTAGACACTATTGACCTCTTAGAGGTCCTAATGTGCCCCACAGAAGCAGCCTCGGAGGCCCAGGGTATGTAGGAGACAGAACCAGGTTTAGCTGGTGATCAAGAGACTGGCTGGGCCTGTGAGGAAGTCACCGCTCAGGGAGTCCCAAAACAGATGGGGTTGAGCTGTGAGTCAGGGCCCGTGGCTGGTTAGGAGTCCTCAGGAAACTCAGCATATTCTTCTGGTACCTTTCTAACTGCATACGGAGTGACTTCTGCGGGAGGGTCAGAATAGAGCAGACCCGTGTATCCCTGCAAAGCCCACAACTATGAGCACCAAGGAGGTTGGATGTTCAGGCTGGGGTCTGAGGGAGAATTACCTGATTACCCCTTGGGAGGGATCCAGTGTGGTTAGGAGGGCTGAGACCAGAAGCCCCGAATGGAAGGACTGAGCGGATGGTGCAAACGTGGAGCCACAACCAGCCAGGGAGGGAGAGTTGTTGCCATATTGGTCTGGAGCAGTTAGGTGCTTTGTTGCTAAGGAACATCTGGGTTGGAATTTTTCATATGCAGGGCCCAACAAAGCCAAATTCCTTAAAAGCAGCTTCTTTTTGTCCAGATGGCTTCAGCAGCCTTGGCAGAAGGACTTGTGAGTGAGTGTCTGTGTGTGTGTGTGTGTGTGTGTGTGTGTGTGGTGTACATGTGGTGGTGGGTGGCATTCTCAATCTGGGCCTCCTCTTCTTATTTTAGGACTTTGTCCCTTAGTGACTCTTTCCCAGTTAAACTGTACTTTTTGCTTTCCTTAAGCACTTAAACTAGGAAGAAGAGAGCATGGAGATTTCAGTGAGGGTCTTCTGCATTGGAGACCAATTCAGATCACTTAAGGTAGCAGCATCCTGTGGTGACCCTCACTCCCAAATATCCATGCATATGGACTGATGGATATCTGAACCCCATCAGAGTCAGAGCTGAACCCCATTTAAGTCAGAGCTGCTCTCCTCTAGGCCCTGACCTGCTGATAGAGTTCTAATTAAAAAAAAAAATTGGGTTTGGATTCAGTGACCACTTAAGAAATGCCAAAGACTTAAATATTAACCCTAAAAGACTGTCATTTTACATAGGAAGACACTGAGGCTCAGTTATAGGGAGGTGAATCACCCGAAGTCATTCAAATGTGACTGGGGCAACTCCTTTTCTTGCCCAATGCTTACCTTTCTGGAAAACTGAAACCCGATAAAGTTTCCAACATGAACAAAGGGAAAGGGTAAGCGCTCCAGGGTGGCAGCTCTGGGTTAGTCACAGAGGGGTGGTTCTAACCAAGGTGGTTCATTAATAGGGTGCTTTGACAAAACAGAGACCTGGGGTGCCTTAACCCCAGGCCAACTTACTTAGAATTTCTACTTGAAAGCTGTCAGGTATGTTATGAATACATTCCCTGGGTGCTTCTGACAGACTGCACAGGTTAAGAACCATGATACTAGAGGAACTGATTTCTCTGAACAATCTAACATGGGCCAGATTTCTCAGACAACTAGATTTTTACTGGTTGCCTTCCCTCTCACAGTGAGAGCCTAACAGCAAGCCTAAGAGTCTGTGTTTTAGGGCCCAATTGCCTTCCATTTCTACTATGTTTTTTGGGAAAATTAAATTACTTAACCATTATGTTCTTTAGTTTCATCATCTATAAAATGGAGCTAATAATAATAATACCTGCCTTGAAGGGTCGTTGTGAAAAAATGAGGTTTTTCAGATAATACACTTAGTGTTTGAGTGTTTGGTGCGTGCGTATAAGCCCTATTCCATGAACATTCATGGTTATTATCTGTACATTTGACGTGATAGTTGGGAGCCACCAAGACACATAGACAGGCCTGCTAGCTATTTAACTTCAACAGAAGCCCATTGATTCTCCTCTTGGGAAATTCTTTTTAGCTAGAAAAGGAAGGCACATCCATGCAAATTGGTTCAGGTTCACAGGTGCAGAGTGATCTGGAAATTAGCTTTGGCTAAAAATAAAGCAGCTTGATCATTTCTGTTTCTAGCAATACAGTGAATTAGAGAGCTGGAACATCTTCCCTTCTGAAACAACTGAAATGCTGGGTTAAGTATATTTTTAAAAAGCATCTGTGAGCTGATGTGGAAGTAAGAAATCCTGTGAGCTCCAAGCAAGCTGAGATGAAGAACGCTGGGAGGTAAAGGAGTTCTGAAACCTGCTTTACCCTGGAGTTTCTGCCAAATGCTAGTGCCTTGGGATTCTGCCTTGAAGATGGTGTGGGAGGCGGGGATGGGAGTGGGTCCAGGGACAAGGTGGAGCACCCCATGGGAGAAACACAAAACGAGATGCAAGAAAAGCCTTCCTGAAAATCACTTTGACCTGACACAGACTAAATCTCACTTGCCTTTTGCTTTTCCAATTCATACCATATGGGTTGTCCTAATTATCTAACTCTGAAAATTTTAAGGTGTTCTCCATTTGGTAATAAATCACATGACCTTCTGTAAGTATTCTGGAGAAATCCTCCTACAACCTAAGACTCTCAGAATTTACACAGATAAATGTCCAAGGAAAATGCACATCTTACTGCCAGAAATAACAAAACACACAAGAAATAAAGCAGTATAATTGACAGAAACAGCAGGGGAAAAAAATCCCAACAAAATCCAGGTAGTGGTTACAGATTATTCAGAGCTTCAGATAGTAGATTTATTGATCAGCAAAGTAGAATAACTATGCAAAATATGTTTAAAGATGTAAACAAGAAGCTTTAGAACTTGAGCAGGGAGCAAGTAGACTTGAAAAAGAACCAAACAAACCTAACTTCTAAAAAATGAAAAACAACATAATTGAAATTAATGTCTCAATGAATGGAGTAACTTGAAACTTAGACCCAGAGAGAAACAATGAAGACGAATGCAAATTATCACAGCAAAAAACTTGAGAAGCGAATATCAAAATATGGGAAAAAAGTGAAAAAAGAAAATGACAAAGTGAGAAGTAACAGTCAAATGTGGGGAGGGGATTTTACTCTAAGTGATATTGGATGAGAGCACTTCAGAACTCTTGAAAGATGATAATATTTGTCAAACCTAAAGGAAGGTAAATAGAGGGAAAATGTATCTAGATGCATCATACTTAGAATCATTCACATTAAGTATAGAATAAAGGGCAAAAAATGCTCTCAAATCAGCCAGATAGGAACCATGAACTCTGAGCAGAAGAATGGCAATTAGTGCCATGAGGACTCTTACCCACAACAATGGCTGCCAGCAGGAAGTGAGATAATAATTGCCAGTGGACTGAGAGGAAATAATTGTTAACAGAAATGCTATGTACAGCCAAGTGATTTTTCAAAAACAAGAGAAAAGTAGAGATATTTCAAATGAACAAAGCAGATCATTTATCCCCAGTATTCCTCACTAAAGGAAATCCTACACAATGTACTTCGGGTAGGAGGAAATGACCCAAAGTACCAACCTTGAAAATACAATAAAGCAAACAAATGACAGACCTACCAGGAAAGATGGACAAGTCCATTATACTTGTGGGAGGTTTTAACTTATTTCTCTTGGTAATTCATAGTTTAAGCAGATACAAATTAGTACAGATAAAGAAGATTTAAAGAACACATTGACAAGCTTAATCAAATGGGCATATGGAGAAAACTGCACCCAATAGTTGGAGATTATAGTTTCTTTTAAAGCATCCATGGAACTTTCTATGAATAAATTTCAAATATAAATTAAATTAGAAATCAATGACAAAAATATAACTAGAAAAAAAAACTCTTACATTTGGAAATGAAAAACATGCTTCTAAACAAATCTTAGATCAAAGGAAAAAAATCATGGGAATTTAAAAATAGTAGAACTAAATATAATGAAAATTCTATTTTGGAATATACGAAGTACAACTCAAGTAAACCAGGAATAGGAGATATTTGTTAATCTTAAAGAGAACCCCTTTAAATCTACAGCAAGCAGCATTATTAATAGTCAAAGCTCAAGTTCAAAGGGTAAGATGGGGTGCTGTGTTAGTCAGGGTTCTCCAGAGAGAACGGATTTGGGATAGACAGATGATGAATGGATTAGATAGATAAACAGATGTTGGAGAACCAGGAAAGCTAGTTATGCAGCTCGGATCAAAGCTTCAAAACCAGGGAAGCTGATGGTATAACCCTCAGTTCAAGGCCAGAGGCCTGAGAGTGTTGGGGGTCACTGGTGTAAGTCCCAGAGTTCAAAGGCCAGAAAACCAGGCAATCTGATTCTGATGTGTAAGGACAGGAAAAGAAAGGTGTCCAAGAGCTCAGCTGATTGGATGGTGTCTACCCATATCAAGTAAAAGCATATTTGCCTTACTCAGTCTACTGATTCAAATGCCAATCTCTTCCATAAACACCTTCACAGAAACACCCATAAATAATGCTTTACCAGCTATCCATATCTCTGAATCTGGTTATATTGACACCTAAAATTAATCATCACAGATCCTAACTACCAGTTTGCCTATATAACAATGTGTTAGAGGTATCAGCAAGGGTAGCAAAATAAGAAAAAGAAATAAAAAGTGTAAATATCCAAAAGGAAGAAACTAAGCCATCATTATTTGCAGTTATAGAAAATCCAAAATAATCTACATCTGAATTATTAGGCTAATAAGAGTTTAGTGAGATATCTAGATATAAAATTAATGCAAAATAAATTGCATTTCAATATATTGTCATAGGCAATCAATTAGATAATGTAATTTTAAAAGGCACTAATTACACTAGCAATAGAAAAATATAAAGTCCTCAGTAGCAAATTAATAAGAGATGTAAGTCTGTGTAGATAAAGCTCTAAAACTTTACTGAAAGAATTAAAATTATTCTTAAAACCATGAAGATATATTTCATGGGTACCATGGTTGTAAATAGGAAGATTTAATATTATAAAGATATAAATTCCTCTCCTTTTGATCTGTAGGGTTAGTGCAATTCCAGGAGGAGTTTCGTTTTGTTTTGTAACATATGACAAGCAAATTCTTAATTCTATGTAGATTATCAAAAGGCCAGTGTGTTCAAAACAACCCTGAAGCAGCAGCAGGAGATGGTGGACTGTCCCTACTACAGATCAAAACTTCTTATAAATTACTGCAAATTCTACTATATGAAACCTTCAAACATTTTTATCAGAAGCTACCTTAATGTGAACAAATGGTACAAATGAAGAGAAGATATTTGCAATGTACAACCCCAAAGTATTTCCAGAATATGTAATGATTCTTATGAAACAGTAGGAACAAAACAAATTACTCAATAGAATAGTATGCAAAACACACAAACAGGCATTTTATAAGAGAGGAAATCATATAACTTGAATCATATGAAAAGATGCCCAATCTCATTAACGAGTGTTATGATTTAAGTGTGTCTCCTGAAAGTTCATGTTGGGACCTTAATTCCCCAGTGCCCTGGAGTTGGGAGCTAGGCCCTAGTGAGAGGCATTGGGAAGATGAAAGCCCTTATGAATGAATTCATGTCTTTTTTTTTGAGAGCGAGTGAGCTATCATGGGAAATTGGCCTGCACCCTGCTAGTTCTCTCGTTTTCTGCCCTGAATTGACATTTTTTTTTTGGCAGGTACTGGCAATCAAGTGCGGGGCCTCATACATGCTAGGCAAGCACTGTACCATTGAGCTACACTCCCAATCTTTTGTCAAAAATTTATTTTGAGGCAGGGTTTGTTGGGCTGGAGGCTCAGACCCAGGAAACAGATGATTACCTAGGCCAACCCTGCTGGCAGCTGCCCATCAGAACCATCAACTGCTGCTGTTTCATTTTCTCCATATCACTGGCAGGGCTTGCAGGTGTTCATCTTCCTTTTCCTCCTCCTCCTCCTCCTTGGACTCCATCAGCACTACAGGGGAGGCCAAGGGTTATTTTCAAGGAACAGAGATCCTCTGCCAGTGACCCTACTCTGGCTCTCAAGGCCTCTTCCTTATCTTGTACCTCCCTCATTCTGGCAGTTTCTGGTAAAGCTGCATCAGTTTTTGCTCTCAAAGCTGTAAGAAATATTTACCCCTTGGCCCCAGTGGCTGTTTGTGTGGTTCCTCAGGCTGTTTCTCTATCTCATCTGCAACACCACTGCCATCTTTGTCCTTGGCCACAGGCTGGGCTCTGCTGCTCAGTACACAGTCCACCCCTCCGGATCCATGTTTACTGCAGGGAAATCAGAAGTCTTTTCTAGGCTCACAGGGAACCCATCGCACATCTTCTAACTCTGCACAGAAGTCCATGCTAATAGGACCTTGACAAACAAGTGCTATAAGCTGCTTGGTGGCCAAGGTCCCTCCTGTCCACCAGGGTCGAAGCATCTCTCACCTGTGGAATATCCTGCCAATTTCATCAGTTGTTGAGGTGGAGGCTGAGACCGTGGGAAACAGGTTCAGGATCCCTGCAGCTGGAAGAAGATGGAAGACGCAGTTGCAATAGTAGACATGTTTTATTTGGAAGTGGCAATAACACTTAGCCAGGCCCCAGCTTCAGCTTCAGCCCACAGCCAATTTCATTTAGCCCCCAAAGTCCAGGTTACATCAGTGGGTGCATGCTCACAAGCAAATGTTTATGATCTTGAGTACATACACTGAATCAGAATGTTTATGACCTTGACTACACACTAAAAATATAGCATATTGGAAGAATAGGCAAGGGAACCTAACTACAGTCATGTTTGGGCCCTCCCTACAGGGCTTTGAACGCAAGTTCCTCCTGCCTCTGCCTCCCAAGTAGCTGGGATTAGAGGTGTGCATCACCTTGCCTGGCTCTCTGCTATTAATTGAAATAGCATGAGGCCCTCACCAGAAGCTAAGCAGATGCTGGCACCATGCTCTTGGTCTTCCTAGAATCCAGAACTATGAGTCCAACCTCTTTTCTTCATGAATTACTCAATCTTAGGTATTCTGTTATAGCAAGAGAAAATGAACTAAATCAAAGAATCACAAATTAGAACTACAATGAGAAACCATTTATACCACCCAATTGACAAAAAACAACAAAGCTGACAACTTACACTGTGTGGAGAATGTGGAGCCACAGGAAACCTTTAAGAAGTACTAGTGGAGGTATAAAGTGAAAACCACTTTGAAAACCAGTGTAGCATTACTTAGTGTTAACTAGGAAAGCAGAACAATCTCATATTATGTGGCTGAGAAATTCTACTCCCAGATGAATTCTACTCTATACATGTGACAAAAGAGGCATGCAAAGAAATTCATAGCTACATTGTTCTTAAATGTTCCCAGTTGGAAAAACAACAACAACAACAACAATGCTCATCAAGGGTGAAATGAAAAAAACACAATGTGGTATATTCAATTCCAGAATCTGATACAGTAGTGAAAATGAATAAAGTACACATAGCTGCACTCAACAACATGAAGCATTCTTAAAAACATAAAATTGAGCACAAGAAGCAAGTCATAAGTCAATTCAGAATAGGATGTACTAGATATAAATATCAAAACTAAAATCAGTAAACACATATTTGGGGGGTACAGTCACAGGTGATAAGAAGGCACATGGGGATTCTAAGTATGGTCAGATTTTATTTCTCTTCCTGAGTGGTGAATACACTGATGTTCATTTTGGTATTAGTTTACAAACTGTACATAAGCCTTGTATACTCTTCTGTGTGTATGAAATAGTTCACAATTAAAACAAACAAAAAAAAACTATAGGGTAAATAAAACTGAGATTGTTAAGTGAAAAAAAAAAGTTGTGGGAAAGATGTAAGGTATTCCATAATGGGGAACCTGAGGCTAAACACCCAAGTGTTGTGTCTTACCTAAGGCTGTGCCACCTCCCCAGGTCCATTTCATAGTGTTTCCTCCCTGACACAACCTTCTTGATCCTTCACATTCTGGAAAGGAAAGAAAATAGTCTCTCTGTCTTTTACTTTTGTGTTAATGAGATTGCAAGTCTGGGTCAACTATTTTGTCCAAGGTCACACAGCTAGTGAAGGTTCCCAGTCCATCGTTCATTTCACCTATTATTATGCAGCATTTTATTTTATCCTTCCCGGGAGGACCTCGGAGAAGAGAATATTAAAAGGCTACAGTAATTAGCCTCACATTGTAACACCCTTGGCTCTAGGCTAGCTCCTTCAGCAGAGAAGGAAATAATTTTTTTCTGTCCTCCTCATACAGGTCTGAGATTCTGGCTGGAAAGCAGCAGAGGATTTCCCAAAGATGCCCAAGGGTGTCTGGGGTAGATCTGGGTCACTATTATTCCCAGTGTCCTCTGAGCAAAAATTGCAGATCCCCTGGAGGGCAAAGCATTAGGTCTTACTCATGGGGGTAGGTTGTGTGGGTGGCTTGGGTAGTATGGACAGATTTCCAATATTGTGAAATTGTTTGTTCAATCTTGAAAATTTTGCCTGTTGCGTGATATTAGCCCCTGACCTATAGAGTGGAGCTTCAGGCGCACAGGTGAGAGCTACAGGTGAGCAGATGTGCATCTGGAGGCTCCTTCCATTACCCCAGGACTCTGGCCCTGTCTTTGCAGCTATTTTTAAGGAAACTACCTTGTATCCCTTTCTAAAAAGTGGTCCTTTTTGTGTTCAAACATGCATCAAGTAACTAGAGGTATATAATATAACCCCATCTACGGCTTGAGTGTTGCTTGAGGTCACAGACCAGTTTAATGATTAAGCTTCAGAACTGTAAATCCTTTGTTGCCTGCAGGGAGTAGGATGGTGAGAATGGCTTTTTCATAGCTGCTGTCTGGTAATCTGCACACCACCAAAGATGGGTTCCACTCTTTGTTTAACGACCAAGATCCTCACTTGAAATCTTAACAATGATTCAGAGGCCAGGAAGGTATGAAGAGGAAGTTGTACAGTGTTATATCTTGTTAGAATCTTGTAGATGTGTTAGAACCCTGGCTGATACTTACCTCTGCCACCTGGCTCAGAGGCACACTCCTGTGTCATGCCCACAGTGCAGGCACAAAGCCTAGGAAAGTCACTCCTTTTATCCCTTTTACTATTAACCAGTCTTAAACTAACCAACTACAGGGGAGCACCTGGCTCTCCAAAGAGAGCTCTTTGCCTGCTTAACCTTAAAGGGAACTGAACACTTAAAACTGATAAAGATAGTAAATTATTTGTTGTATATGAACTTTGTCCTCATATAAAAATGATGGTTTACTGATATATTAATAAATGGAATATTTTTTTAAAAAAATACAAATCGCATGACTTCAAAATACTTAAATATTCCCTGAAGCTTTTCTTATGTATGTTGGAAAAGACCCTATTGGGGATCAGGGAGGCACTGTAGCATCATGGTTAAACCTTCGGACATCAAAGGTTTGGAGACAAACAGACATGCCTAGGCTCCAATCCTACCTCTGTCATCACAGATCTCTCTTCTTTTGAGTAGGGCTGGTAACTTAACTCACAGGGTTTGTAGAAGAATTAAATGAGATAATCTATATGTGGAACAAATCTGGCCATTGGTAAGCAGAGACCTAACATTTCATAGTTCATGCTTATAGTTACAGAAGCTTCTGGGCTTGTTTTGGATATTTTCTGACTTCAAAAGGAATCCTGTGGAATGCAGATCATGACAAATGAATCCAAGAGTATCACAATGGGAGATGGTCAGTTTCATATGTCAGTTTGGAGAGGCTACACTCTAGTTATTCAAACACACACGATTCTGGAATGCTGTCATGGAGGTATTTGGTAGCTGTGATTTGAGTCCATGATCAGTTTGCTTTAAGCAAGGGAGGTTATCATAGATGGTGTGGATGGATCTGATTCAATTAGTTGAAAGAACTAAAGGGAAGAACTGAGGCTTCCTTGAAGGAGAAGAAATTCTACCTGGAACAACAGCTTCAGTCCCTGTCTGAGGTTTTCTAATCTGTATTTTCTGATATCCTGCCCTGGTTTGCTTAGTGTTAGGGATTGAATCGTGTCCCCAGAAACTTTCTAAAATCCTCACCCTCAGTACCTGTCAACATGACTTTACTCTGAAGTAGAATCTTTACAGGTGATCAAGACGAGGTTATCATGATAGGCATTGATCCAATATGACTATGACCGTTTTTACAAAACAGGGAAAAATTTGGACATAGATAGACATGCCTAGAGGAAAGGAGATGTGAAGATACAGGAGAAGGTGGTGACCACCTGGCCAAGGAACAATGCAGACATCTCTTCATATCCTATTGGTATGTGTCTCTGTGTATCTAGTAGAACCAGCTGATGCACAATGATAGAACAGCATGGAAGGGATGAGGGAAGTTTCCTCAGTAATTGCAAAAAGGTGTTTTAACTAGAAGTTATAAGGTTAAAGGCAAAACTCAGTATACAAAAACATTGTGCTTTAGTTGGTTAATTAATTTTTGTATGTTAACAATTCTGAAATTTTTATCTATATACTGGGGTTGAACAAATAATTAAGTGTATAGTAGATAGTTGGTGCCAGGTTTCTCATTGTCAGAGAGGAACATTATAGATGAGCAAGAAAGTAAAGGCTAAAACGAGTCCTGAACTTCTTGATTAGTGTTGAAGACCATCAATATGAACTCATGTTTATATATTTATAAATACATATGTATATATTTAAAATCATATATACTTATATATTAAATAATTATATATACTTATTTATTAAATATATATAATTATAAAGCTGTGTATATGCATGTGTTAGTATACATACTTAAATATTGCTTTGTTCACCAAGAGCCTAAAAGCAATGACACTACAATTGAGCATATCTAGCATTCAGACCTTGATTTCTAATACCATCCTCCAATGGAAGGACCCAGTTCTTCTTGAAAAAATGGCTCAAAGATTAGGGCATGAAATACACAAGATGAGCCTGGAGTGTCTTGTAGTGACAGAAAACAAGAATATGTTAAATTAAAACAAACAAAAAACCTCCAATCACATTGATGGGCGTATGCTAAAGGGACACAGAAGCCAACTTGAAATGGTATCCAAGACCAAAGTTGGAATAGTTTGAGCAACAATAAATAACGTGCTATTGGATTATAAACAAGTACAAGTGTGTCCATACTGCTATAAATAAACAATTCCCATAACTAAACAGGGTCAAGAGACAAGCTTTTCTATAGAAGAATTCTAATAATATATGTAGATAGCCCCTACTCCATGAAGTGAAGTTTAATCCCTTCTGTCCTTCCTTGGGTGGGCTAGACTTAGCAAATTGTTTCTAAAGAACAGAGTATAAAATGAAACAAACCCAAATAGTAACTTCCTAGAGGAGAAAACTGGGAAACACAGCCTTAGTCAAGGGCTGTAGGTGGCACCTGTGGTGATGTGCTACTCTCATCTGCTCAGTCCATGTGATGAGCAGGGTACTTCTCAAGATTCAGTCCCAGCTGGGATCACTGGCACATGCCTGTAAAACCAGCAGCTCTACTTCGGAGGCTGAGACAGGAGGAGTGCAAGTTCAAAGCCAGCCTCAGCAATTCAGCAAGGCCCTAAGCAACTCAGTGAGACCCTGTCTCTAAAAAAATTATAAAAAAGGGCTAGGGATGTAGATCAGTGGTTAAGTGCCCCTGGGTTCAATCCCTGGTACCAAGAGAAGGAAAAGAAAAAAAAAAAGACTCACAGCCCCATCCAGTCAGGAGCAACACATGAGACAAACGGAAACTGAAGGACATTCCACAAAATGCCTAATGATTCCCATAGATCTTAAAGTTATGCAAAACAAGGAAAGACTGAGAAAATGCCACAGATCACAGGAGAATGAGGAGACAATTAATTGTCAATTGAATCTGGAAAAAAAAGAGGACATTAATGGAAAAACTGGTGACACCCATGTAAGTATGGGTTAATAGCAATATACCAATATACCAATGTGGGGTTTTTTTCTTTTTTCTTTTTTGCCAAATGTACTGCATTAGCAATGCAAAAACTGCTTGATGGGCATATGGGAACTCTCTGTGCTATCTTTGCAACTTATCTAGAATTAAACATCATTACAAGAATAAAATGTTTATTAAAAAAAAAAGATTCTAGATCTAACACCAGTTTCTTGACCTAAGCTAAGTTATTTGATCTTTCAGCATCTTAGTATTGCCTTTGGTAAGATGGGGGGCCAATAATAAAATCTCCCCATAGGGTTTTTGCAAGGGTTAATTGAGTTAATACATGGAAACTGCTTAGAACAGGGCCTGGCACAAGGTGAGCATTTATAAGTAGTGTGTGTGTATATATAGATATACACCTGTATATCTATATATATATGTGTGTGTGTATATATATATATATATATATATATGTGTGTGTGTGTGTGTGTGTGTGTGTTATTATTATTATTATTTTTTGTGATGCTAGGGATTGAACCCAGGGCCTTGTGCATGCAAGACAGGCACTCTACCAACTGAGCTATATCACCAGCCCTATATATTTTTTCTTTCATACACAATTTGTTTTTCACAGCCATTTGCTCAGTTTGTGATAATTTACCCCACATACCAATGTTCTCCAAAGTGAGTGCAGCTGGGGTTGTACAGGATTACCCACTGGAGAATAAGGAGAAAAATAACTTCTGTTTTCACGCTGTATTTATTTCATCCTTTCTAGTTTTCTTTTTTTTGTGTGTGTGTGTATGTGCTGCAATGCATATCTTAAACAGATCAGAATAAAATTTATAAATACGTATAAAGGGAGTCATTTTCATCGATTGGATGATCCAAAGGCCTGGGGACCCAGGTTGTGTTGCTGTGGCAGGGCGTGTTCTTGCATCTGTGTGACCTTCTCTGTGTTCAAAGACACAGCCACTTAGGCAAACTAATTTTGCATTAAGCCCTAATGTCTATGCCATTTAAATCTGCATGAAGATAATATTTTAGTCCAGAAAGCTGAGAGTGTTGAGTTTGACTCAATATATATTTACTACCCAGTGTTCCTTCAGCATGGATTATTTCAATTTGCTCTATTATTGGACAAAATCTCTCCACTTGCTTTTCAGAATCTAAATTTTCCCTCTGGCTCCCACCAAACCTTATTTATTACTTCACAATAGCCTCTTCCAGTTATTTCAGCCATAGTAAGTTTATGAGGCTAAAGCTTTTTGTGCTTAAATGGTAACATTTGTAGCAAGATAGAATGGTATTTTTTGAGGCAAGGACTAACACACTGGCATTTATTTTAAGTTTTGCATGCATTTAGTTATTCACAATTATTTCTTCACAAACATTAGTTATGAGAAAAAAGAAAAAAGCCCAAGTTCCTAGAAAATTAACTATTGGACCTTGAAAAATTTCCTGTATTTGAATTCTCTTACATTCATTTCTTCATCAGAAAAATGGAGATAATGTTGATCTTGTAGAGTTGTGGAAGGAGCCACAATACTGTAGGTGAAACACTTGGTGCAGGCTTGGAGTAGATAGAAAATTTTATTATTGTTGTTATTTTATTGGTATTGTGACTGTGGTCTGTTCACTTTATGCTTTGAATATAGACCTTGCTGCTCTGCCACTGTAATTTATTAATTTAAATTTTTTTTTTTTTAGTTTTAGGTGGACACAATATCTTCATTTTTTTATTTTTATGTGGTGCTGAGGATTGAACCCAGTGCCCCATGCATGCCAGGCAAGTGAGCTACCACTTGAGTCACAATTTATTTTTCAAAGGACATGTTTCTTTCCCTTTTTCTCCTTAACTTCAGGGGAAAGCAGACTGCCTTTCTTCCCCATCCCAGGCAGAGTTATCTATCCTTGAGCATACACCCCCCACAGGAAAAAAGTGATTCAAACTTTGGGGATGGCACCAGAAGATCTCAGAAATGACTGTCTCCCAAACTAAGAAGTGAATTACCACTCCAGATGGAACACAAGAAATGTAGCCTTTGAATCACTTCTTTAAGAAAAAACCCTGTTCCCCTTGATGGGCAGAATCACAGCCTCTAGAACAGGAATCCCCTGTGCTTCTCCTTTGCTAGCCAAGCAATAAAGCTTCTTTTTCCATTTTCTCAAAACCATGTTCTCATTTTTGGATTGGCATCAGGGATAAGGACTGAGCTTTTGGTAATAGTACTGTACCAACTACTAGGATAGATCCAGAAAGACAAAGATGGATAAAATATGGCCCTTGCCCACAGCCCCTCCCCTACTATTACTGACATAACTGATTCACAGAGTAAAAAAGTAACTTAGTGTTGCTCTCTGGGCTTACCTCTCCTGAGCGGTAGGCCCATTTTCCTAATGAAATCTTCATCAAGTTTTCTGTTTTCCATTCTTCTGTGATTTAGTTCATAATTCAAGTTTCATATTCATCTTGAATTGCTGTTTCATGATTTCACCAGCCTCAGGACATTCTATTGTCTCCTTGTGTGATAGATGAGGATTTAGCTTGAATGGTGCTAAACTTCGCCCCCACTTTAGTCTTCCTCATGTGGCATAATTATATTAGTTTTTTAAAAAATTCCTCTATTGCTGCTGTTTTAAACTTTAAATAATGTGCTTAAACCTCTATTTCTTGTTCTGTCAGCTATCTCAGTATTTCACGCTGCACTCTGAAAGATAAGGTTAACATTCTTTCTCTTTCATCTCTTACCTTCTGTGAAGACATAGCCCAATTCTCTAATATGCAATTTGATGAATATAAAAACTTGCAAACTTTACCAAATTTAGGATTTTAGCATCTCATATTGATGTGATTGCTTTGGGTTCTGGCTCAGCAATTTCATTTTTATTGGGAATGTGAACCAACCCACTGAGTCAACCTGGAGCCACGTTTATCAGGAATACGTTTGGCTTCATGTTGTCAGCGTTCATAAGATTTGCATTCAGCTCTGCATTTGTAATAAAGGTTTCTCTGCTTCTGTATGTTGACTTAAAAAGTTATAATCCACAAAAAGGCATTTGTATCATAGTAATCAATTAATTATCGTCCACTCTAGAGAGAGACAACTTGCTAGGACTCCATGTTCCTCTCTATAGGTTTGATGTCAGGGTCTAAAGGCCACTGGACAGAGAGGAAGTACAATAGTACAATAATCTTAAAGTCTTTTCTTTCAATCTAGGTATTACTTAACATCAGGATACATTTTACTTTGTGTTTGTATGATCACTTCCTCCTTTAGTCTTATTGACACTTCTCATTGCTTACCTTTATTTCTCTCTTCTTCTCTCCCTTTGCTTTCTGACAACAGAAGAAGATGTCTGTACCACATCCTCCAGTTTACTAGCCTTTCAAACATATCAGTGATGGCAGAGTCCCTGTCTTTCCCCTAAATTTGTCTCTCTCCTATGTAGCTGACATCCTTGGGTTTTTCTAAGGTTGAATCCACTGTTTTTTGGATCCCATCTCTTGCTCTTTCTGAGTTGTTCTCATTCATTTTTGATAGAGTATATCTCTAAGTAACGTGTTAAAAAAGCTAGAAATAACTTTGGAGGTCTTGTTTGTCCAAATGTCTTTACTTGGATCAACCACATTTGACTGGTAGCTTGGCTGGGTATATAGCTCTGTCTTCAAAACTCATTTCCCCATCAATTTCTATTTACATCTAGTATAGCTTATAAGAAGTCAGATGTCAGCCTGTATCTTGTCTTTCGTAGGTTGTTACTATAAGGTCCTTGCTTAGCATCTGGACAGCCATCTTAAGTGACAGCCGCCATTTTAAGGAAAAAGTTTCACTTTCCCACCTAAGGGTGTTTTTGAGAAAGGCTCACCATTCCTTCATACCAACCCAACCCCTAAACTGCCTGCATTAGGACCCACCCAGCTCTGATTCCTGAGCCTGCCCCATAAAAGTCCCAGAACCCAAGCTTGTTTTGCCTCTCTCCGTCTCTGGAGAGATGGCCTTTATTTGTCAGCTCTAACAAAAAAACTCTATGTGTATCTCTGCCTGGTCTCTTTCGTTTCTCGCTTACCCATCTCTCATTCCTCTAAGTTGGAGATATTTCAAAATTTTATTTGTTGGGCACAGTCATTCTCGGAAGATATAGACCATTCCTTTTGGATATTTTTCTATTAGTTTTAGTAAATCCCTTCTTTCCATTTTCTTTTGCTTGATTATGATTTAGGATGCGTTCTGTTTCCTGATTATCCTCAAATCAAGTTGTCTTTTAGTTTTATGTTACTTTTCCTCTTTTTGTTGTCATTATTGCTTGATGCTGTTGGGTTTTGGATGGGTATTCCTGTAAATTCTTCAAGCTTTCTCATCTGCGGAGTTCATGAGTCTACTTTCATTCTGAGCAAGGAATTATGCCAATTGTTATTCTTTCACAACTGTCTTATCTCATGAGGCAGTTAGGATGTGTGCAGGAGACCTGAATGGTTCAAAAACACCTGCAAGTTTGTTCTCAATGTTATTCTTAACACCACCACCGAATAAAACTGAATGTGTTCAGGTTAGACAGAAAAAACACAAGACTGAATTGCTGAAAGATGTTTCAAAATATGGTTTCATATTTTCAATTGCTTTCAGGACCTTTACCTTCGCTAAGAAAATGTTGGAGGGAAAAGCCCTTTGGAGATGAATCAGACAGAAATAAATTCTACTTAAACAGGTGCCTCTAACATGATTGAATACTTTCTTGTATTTCATGTGGGAAAAAGTGACTTTTACAGCCTTACAACATTTGCATTCATTACTTAATCAGCATGTCTCTTTAATATGAAGATGGAAACTTAAACTCTAGCCCAAAACCTTAACAAAATTAGATTTAGTGGGGGAAAAAGTGGTCATGAACCTTGTATTCCCAGTGAGAAAGCACAAGAGTGTTCATTTTTATACTGGAACATATATGATAGAGATGATTTAAAATTCAGTGGAAGCATATCAAATGACAATAATAACCCTCCTATTAGATCACTGCCAAATTCAAAAGGGAAATAATATTATATAAATCTGTTTTATGTTAAAACCAGTGGAAAGATGTACTGAATCAGATTTCACTTTGGAATTGCTTTACCAGTGTCAACATTTCATATAATTTCTTTAGGGGAAAAAACCCCCACAAAACCCAATGCCAACAACAATTTGGCGCAGGAACACCTGCAAGCGTCTGGAACATTTACCTTGTGCCTGACTCTAAGTTGATTATGAGCTCAGATGTTCTCACAGATTGTGACATATCTTCATGTTACAAGCAAACAGCATGTATGTGTTTAGAATCACCTGGAAAGGGAAATGCCTGAGTTTCTGCACTTGTGCTCAGGAGGTTCTAGATGGCGGACCCCACAGGGACTGAGTCCAGTGCTTCCTAGGATTTGAACCACTTTCTCCATGTTGGTTTGTGTTACAGGCTTTCAGACAGGAGGTCTCTGCTGAAGGACTCAAGTTCGCCTCCTGCAGAGGTCTCCAGTGACCAAGTTAAGCCGCCTCGCAGAGTCACACAGCTGGGACTAGCACTGTGGGATTCACATGTCTACCTGCCCCTCCACGTGTGAAGCCACAGTGTATTTGGGTAGGCTGTAGTATCTAGTGTCTGAAGGAGTAGTAGTACCAATGGGCAATGGGGGGGCCTGGAAAGTTTTGAAGGACATTGAGAGAACAATCCTCTTTTCATTTTTCCCAGTCCCAGACCACATCTGGACTCTGGCTCATTTGTCAGGGCTGCAGAATAGTACTTCTCTCAGGCAATTCCCTTGCTTGGTGAATAATTAGCTGAGATCTATTGATGTTTTCCTGAACCATGTCACTTCAATCATTAACGTGGCCCTTTACCTTCTCTTTGTCACCCCATCTTCTCCCCTTTGAAGCCAGTTGTGAAAGAGATAAAGTCCCAGGAATGACATCCCCAAACTAGGTCCTCAGAATGTGTCCTCAGTGTTGACCTTTGGAGATAACCTCCCCCCCAGAGACACACCTCCCACCTCGCAACCACCACCTCTGGGGGCTGGGCGTGGGCCTACAAGGCTCCTGCCACTCCATCCAGCCTGACCTCACCAACCTGTTCCCTAAACCCTACGTATACTGGGTTCCTTCCCTGCCCAGAGTCTCCACAGCTTCCCACTGACTCCAGAACAAAGACTCTGCATTGCTGGCTGCAGATACCCCAGGACCAGTAGGATACCCCATTTGCCTTTCCAGATGTAGCTCCAAATAAAAAGCTTCAAGGCTCCCTCCACACAGTTTTACTCCTCTGGGGCTTTGCTCTTGTGGCTCCCCACTAGCATGCCTTTGCTTGCTGGTATCTGTATATCTAAATGCTGCTTATTTTCAAGCCTAGATCAAAAGCCAGCACCTCCTCCCACTCTTCCCTGGTCTCACAATGGCAGGTTCCCTAACACTAAGGCTTATGGCATCCTGAGCAGGAGCTATGCACCCTGAATGCTTTCCAAAGGTGGCTTCAGTCTGTCCTCACAACCTGTGAGGCAGGGACTGGTCTCAGGTGATGATGGTCTCAGGGCTTAGAAACATTAACTAGTCTAACAGTCTCAACCTACAACTTTGGAAGCAGGGTGGGAATTCAGGTTCAGAGGTCAGAGCCCTGGATATTCACCACCTGGGGATGCTCCATGGCCCTTTGTTATTCGGAACTGTTCTCCACTGTAAAAGGCTCCATTGTCCTAGTGAGTGGAGAACTTGCCTTGTTTTTCCACCTGATTCTAGTACTGATCAGGTCCTGAAAGAAAGTTCAAGGAAAGGGTAAAGTTCTTCTGTGTGGGGGGCAGCAGCACCTGAGGTTGGGGCTCCTCTGTAGCCCAGACACAGTGGGATTTGTTCCCTCTGTCTCTTCCTATATCCTGGAGACTTCCTGTCCCTTCTCGCTCCATCAGCACCCCCTACTGCTTGCCCAGGGGCCCAAGACAGGAAACCTAGGGGGGCACCACAGCCCTCGGTTTCCACCCAGGCTGCTTTGCTCTCCTTTCTAGATAGAGTCTTTCCTTGTTCGGTCCTCCCCTGGCCTGGAAAACTCAACGTCCCCTCAGTGACACTGTGACTTTTCTTATTGGAAGTAAAGCCCAACCTTGGTGCCTCAGTTTAGGACAGCCATTTCCTCCATCTCTACTTCTCTGATGCTTTAATTCTTGCAATACTTACTATGTTCAGCTTCCAAATTATGGGCTTACAGGTCATTGATTGATCTCTCCATTAACACATATTTATCAAGGTTTTATTATGTGTGGGACCCCAGGGGACTGCAATTATGAAGAATAATTTCCCTGCCTGCATGGGCCCTTCCAGTCTAGGAGAATGTATTATAGTTGGTTTGTGGTGTCATCCTGTTGTCTCACCTAGACTTAACTCTTTGCTAACAAGCATCTTATTTTCTGGCTTTTGTTGTGACCTCCACACAGCTCACTGAATTCAGTGTCAGGCACAACACAGAACTAGCAGCCATGGATAATGTATGGTGAGTTACAAAATATTTGCCGTTTAAGGAGCATTTTTCACATATACAGTCGTGTTCTTTAATTGAATCCTATTCCCATAGGGTCGGCAGGATGAGACTGATGCATGTTGGTTCTGAGTAGTTTAATGAACATACACTTAAAAATCCTTATGCAGTAAATATTGTTCCGTATCTATTAAGTGAAGATGGGGGAAACTGCCTTTCTAGTTTTTCTGTCCAGAGCAGCAGATTTATAGGACATTAGAAATGACCATTTTTACTAAACATATATGTGTTTAAAAATAATAATATGGTAGGGCTTCTAATGAAATGAATCCCTGTCCCCACTATTGTGAAAGTTCATTTTATGGGTAAAATTTATAGGACCAAGGAGTGTCCAAATATTTGGTTAAGCGTTTCTGGGTGGGTGTTTCTAGATAAGGTTTACGTTTGAGTTGGTGGGCAGGAATCAAGGTCTACCTCCCTGATATGGGTGGGCAGCATTCAGGTCACTGAGAATCTGGAGAGAACACAACAGTGGAGAAAAGGAAGATGCATTCTCTCTGCTTGAGCTGGGACATCAGGCTTCTCCCAGCCTTAGACACTGGTACTTCTGATTCTCAGACCTTAGGACTTGGACTGGAGCTCACACCATGGGTTCTCCTGGTTGCCAGACATATGAACTCAGACTGGAGCTATACTACCAGTTTTCTGGGGCTCAGGTTTATAGATAGCAGATTGTGGGATTTCTCAGCATCCAGTTTCTTATAATAAATCAATCAACCTTGTTGTTTGTGTTTCTCTGGAGAACTCTGACCAATATACCCCTGTTCTACTTTCCAGAAGCTAGCAATTTTAACTTTCTAATTATGCTTCTTTGAGAGAAATGAAAATAATTGTGGGCAAAAGGCAGGCTGTAGTAGATTGCAAATATAGTCACAAATTCCTCCTATCCTTTTATAGTTACCCCTTTGCAATGTGACTTTGCTGCTTATCCCAATGAGAAGCAGAATCTATTTCATCACTCCTTGAATTTGGGATGAGCTTGTAACCTCCTCTGTCCAGTAGTACAAAGCAGAAAGCACTTTTTACATAGCAGAGGGTAGGCCTTAAGTAACCTTGTGGCTTCTGCTTTTGGAATGCTGTCCTGAGACTGTCATTGAAGGAGGCTGGTCTAATCTACAGAAGAAAGAGTCCTTGCAGAGGAGAATTGAAATGCCCCAGCCATCTTCCAATAGCCAGATGTACAAGTTAGGCCATCTGGGTCCAACCAGTGGGGAGCCCATGCAAAATGAACAGTCAACAAGGAATTGCTGCCGGGTGTGGTGGCACATGCCTGTAATCCCAGCAATTTGGGAGCCTGAGGCAGGAGGATCAAGAAGTTCAAAGCCAGCCTCAGCAACTTAGAGAGACACTTAGCAACTCAGGGAGACCCTGTCTCTAAATAAAATAAAAAAACGGGTTGGGGATGTGGCTTAGTGGTTAAGCACCCCTGGGTTAAATCCCCGGTACCTACTCCCCACCCCCTCAAAAGAAGGACATTGAGCTGAGACTAAGGAGTCAAAGTTTCTCTATCTAGATTAGGCATTGTGCATTATTTTCCTTCTATGGCAAGCGAAGATTTAGTTCATTGCTTCACCTTTTTCACATTCTATAATTTATCACTAGTCTTGGTTTCTCCCTTTATTGCCTTTGCAACCTCAAAATAGTTCAGCCTACATTTCTTGTCCGTGTACAGTATCTACTGACTCTTTACTACAAGATAAAAATGTCGCTCCCTCTCTTCTTTCTACTGTCATCCCTTTGGCCTCCCAGTTTTTCTAGGTTCTATGGTTCTTTCATTTAAAAAAAATCATTTAAGGTAGAAGTATATACAGAAAAGTGTAGATATTATTTATGCCTCTCTTCATGAAGAGGGATTATGGGACTCTTGAGAGCCTAAATTTGATTACTTTCACCCAGAGAATCTTTGCATTGTTTCCTCTGGGAACTAGAGTGCTACCAACAACACTTCAGCCCCTTTTGAGAGTCCTACTATAATCCCTGACTCAGACTTAGCTCACTGACTTTGCCATGGGCCCAAGAGTTGGTCTCCAGATTGTAGAGCTGCTATCTATATTTGGCTGTGAGGCAATCTTGCCCTTGCCTCATTCCAGTCTCCTCTGTTTTGTTTATAATGGGAAAGTTGATATATACATGAGGAAAATAAGCAAAGGGATAGAATTTCTTCAACTAGAAATTGTGTTAGCGTATCTATGATTCTTCACATTTTGACTGTGCTTGAGCGAAGGATCACCCTGGAAGTCCACATAATGTGTGCACACGCACACCCCCCCCCACCCTCAGCTTTCCTCTCTTTTTCTAGTTTATTCATATAACCTACAGGACTGTACTGCACTCTTCTTTCAAGCTTGTGTGCTATTTTTAATATCAACTTTTAAGACGGCATTCTGAATATGAGTAAGCTTTCTGGCTATATGAATCCAAGTAGGGAAAACACAGAGGAAGGCTTTGAAGTATTGTGGGAAGCTTGGTATTGTAATTTTAAAAGAAAGGAGTGAACATGTGACATTCAAGGAACAAAGAAGCCCCTGTGGCATTCCACCAGGGACACCACCATCAAAATGCTGGAAGGGAGAGGTAGGCACATCCCAGTTATCATGGTGCTCATTGGGGTGGGGGACGTTTGTAAGGGATTTGAGCTAGTGCCACTAGTGCTCAGAGCTGTAGGATGGCACCCTGTGTGGGCTGCCTTTGGAACCACATCTATAGCTTCTATGTGAAAGGAGGGAGCTGGGAAACAACAAAGGTAGGGTTTCTATATTTAGTCAGAGCAAAAAAGAGATAAACAGACAATGAGTCACAACCTTCTACCTCTGGTGTCAGAAATCCAGCCTATGAATAATGTCCTTCCTTCTTCCTCTCTCCACTACTCAGAAGTTATGTTTTACCACATCAAGCAAACTTAAATGCTATGTATGCTATTGCCATAGTATTTATTTATAGGACATGGCAGCAGCATTTATATTTGCATTCATCTACCTTCATTATTATAGTCATCCCTCGGTGTTCTAGGGGAAAATGGTTCCAGACCCCTGAGGATACTAAAATCCTTAGAGGCTCAAGTCCCTTAGGAATAGTATTTGCATATAATCTACACAATTCTCCTGTATACTTTAAATCATCTGTAGGTTACTTATAATACCCAATACAATGTAAATGCTATGTAAATAATTGCTATACTGTGTTGCTTAGGGAATAATGACAAAAATGTCTGTATATGTTCAGTAAAATGCAGAGTTTTTTAAAAAAAAAATATTTTCAATCCATGGTTGGTTGAAATCACAGATATAGAGGGCCCACTGTTTATTTCATTAAATTTTCCTGGGACCACACAAGTTTGACGTGTTCTCCCCAACCCTTGCTATCCTACATGTCCTGTTTCTTTTTATTATGGAAAAGCCTGGTGGTTGTAAAAACACATTTAGTGCATGAAAAGTAAAATTACTTTACACTGATAATCACAATCCTTTGGGCCTGGCTCACTTATTTTTTGTCTTCTCCTTTCCCTCTCCATTTCCCTGCCTCCTTCATATTCTCTCTCTCTCTCTCTCTCTCTCTCTCTCTCTCTCTCTCTCTCTCTCTCTTGCTTTTTATAAATTTCCCTCTCTATTTTATGATCTCAGCCAGGCATTTGCAGTCATGTTCATTGTAATGTATGCAGGATTTAGTTTTTAGCAGCAGGACCCTTCAGAATATCCAACCCACTTCACTCCCAGAAGTGAAAGTCTCTATCCACTTTTCATCTTGCATAAATTTACTGAAATCTCTCATCCATCGACAGCCTCTTCTGGTTCTCTTCATTGTTGTTGACTTTGTCCTTTTTCGTTCCTTTAGTTTCATTTTAATGTCGTCTCTGGAGGGAGAGGAGATAAATGTGTGTGTTCATACATTATTCTGCACCACAAACCAGAACAATTTTTTCAAACTTAAGATTTCATTATGCACTGCTTTGTTCTTCAAAGGTTTTAATTGCTCACAAAAAGACAGATTAAATAGAAATGTTAATCTGAGCTCTAAGGTAAAAAAAATTACCCGTTAAAGAACTTCAAGATGATAAAAAATATATTTAACAGTTTCAGAAAGTAATTTGCAAAGCTCTTATTCAAGATGACTTGGTTTTGAATTAGACTTAGAATATATAGGAGGTCATTGTCTTATATTTATTGTAGAAAATATGTTGGGATAAATGACGTCATAAGGTAACATCTTGGAATGATCTTTATTTTTATTTTTTTAACACATTACTTTTATCAGCTGGGGATATAGGTTAATCACATGGTAACAAATTTTCTTAAGTAGAGGTCTCTCTTTTCCTATTTTAATGTCTGACAAGTCCATGTTCTGAGCAGTCTTCTTTTCAGTTGATAATACTATCTATGCACTCATAGGAATTTTGAGAGATACACTTTCAAATATATCTATAAAAGTAGGGATCTCCATTAGCAGAATTCATATCATGCAATGCGTAGAAAAAAATAGTGGTTGAGGAAATATCTAGAGTAAACTAGCTTATTTCTTACACATAGCTTGGATGTAGGCAGCTGTCATTGTTTTATCACACACTCCACCCCCACCCCACCCCCGACAGGGGCCTCTTCCTTGCAGTGTCCCAAATTACTTTCATAGCAATAGCTCTCTTAAGTGCATGGAGAGATGCTAAGTCTCTGGCATGCTCTTCCTCTGCAGAACCTTAGGGGTCGTTTTGTCTGTTCTTCAAGTCCAAATCTGGCAGCAGGAGAAAGAAGGCCTGTGCGTAACTAATAATATTCTCTCCCTCTCCCTCCCTCCCTCCCCCACCCCTCTCTCTCTCTCTCTCTCACACACACACACACACACACACAATTTGGGACTTTGAATTTGGATTGCTGTGTCACAAAGATAAGATAAATGGCTGGAGTCATTTGGTCAACATGCCCTGCCATGGCCTTGCTCCTACCTCTAAAATATGTGAAAATGTCCGGGTCTGCCTCTTCAGTCTTCCCTTCAGTCATGCAACTTCTTTCCCACACATTATTTTCTTTCTGTCTAACCTATCTACCTGTTTTCTGTTCTTCTCTAACAAAATGCCTGCTACAGGTAATATCTGAAATGTCCCTCAAAAGCCCACAATTTGACCCAGCTATCCCACTCCTTGATCTATACCCAAGGACTTAAAATCAGCATACTATGGTGACACAACCACATCAATGTTGATAGCAGCTCAGTTCACAACAGCTAAACTGTGGAACCAACCTAGATGTCCTTCAACAGATGAATGGATAAAGAAACTGTGGTACACATACACAATGGGCTATTACTCAGCATTAAAAGAGAATAAAATTGTGGCATTTGCAGGTAAATGGATGGAGTTGGAGAATATCATGCTAAGCAAAGTAAGTCAATCCCCAAAACCAAAGGCTGATTGTGTTCTCTGATAAGTATATACTGATCCATAATGGGGTCTGGGGTGTGTGTGTGTGGGGGGAGAATGGAGGTACTTTGATTGGACAAAGGGGAGGGACAGAAGAGGAGGGGCTTGGGGATAGGAATGATGGTGGAATGAGATGAACATCATTACCCTAGGTATGTGTATTACTGCACAAGTGGTGCGAGTCTACATTGTGTACAACCAGAGAAATGAAAAGTTGTACTCCATTTGTGTACAATGAATCGAAATGCATTTTGCTATCATGTATAACTAATTAGAACTAGTAAACAAATAAATAAAAGAAAAAGAAAGCCTTGGCTTCATTTCCCCCTCATTCTTTGGCACATTACCCAGTTTTGGAGGCATTTTATTTTCTCAATTGTAAATCAGAATAAAAGTTATCTCGATTAAAAAAAAAAAAGCCCATGGATTCAAGGCTTAGTTCCCAGTCTGCGGTGCTCTTGGGAAGGGATGGAAGTTTAAGGCAGGGACATTGAGATTCTGGTCTTTTTTCTGTCTCTTTCTTTGCTTCTTGGGCACCATGAAGTGAGCAGGACTCCTCTGACATGTTCTCCCACCATGATTTTCTGTTTTGCCACAGGCCCAAAGCAATAGGGACTGGAGACCATTAACTGAAACCTCCGAAACCATGAGCCAAATTGATACTTTTACTTTATTAAGTTGATCATTTCATGTATTTTGTCTTAGTGACAGACACAAAGCTGATGAACACATTACTATGATATGATTCAACTTGTGACACAATGTAACTGAGGCCATGGGCCATTAAATAGTGATATTATAAATGATGTCAGTAACATTGGTCAAACTTGCTTAGCTGTACAGCTGAAATTTTAGTACCCAGGAGGCAAGAAGACTATTTTTATTCCTGTTCAGAGAGTACTACTCCACTTTGATTTCTTTTTCAAACTTGGAACAAAAATCAGATTCTGCACAAGAAACATACTAGAAACAGAAGGAACAATGACTAATATAGCCACTAATTCCCCTCAGCCAGCCTAAACAAAGTAGAGAAGCTACACTCATTTGTTAAGTGGTTTCTATTTTCCTATACTGTGTGTTATCACTTTAAATTTTAAAAATAATTTTAATTTTGAAGCTTTTCAACATAAAAAATCATATAATAAAACTCATGCACCAATGTATTACATAAAATGGGACTCAGGAGCCTATAACAATAAAACAGAAATTAGCAGCTTAAAAAAGTTATTTTTTTAAACTATAACAGGAAGTTTGGAGATAGGCAATCCACAGCTGAAGGGTCTAGGTGTCTTGTCTTTTGCTGCTTCTCTACCCTTGGACCACCTTAGCTGGTTTCCAGCCTCATGATCTGAAGATGGCTGAGCCAATGTTGCATTTTTTTTTTAAATTCCAGACAGAAGGTACACAGAGGTGGGCCCTTCTCCAAATACAAACATTTGTTGTTGTTGCTTTTGTTCTATTGCATTAGGAAGCACATCCTGGAATATTTGCCTACATTTCTTTGGACAAAATTATGCTCTTTGTTCTTTCCAGACTCCAAGGGACTTTGGAAAAGTGACATTACCAACCACATCAAAAGTGGGATTCTGTTAATAAGAAAAAGAGAGAAGGGATATTGGGCAAACCACCCACCAACGTCAGCTGCCACTTACTACCAGGATTTAACACATTTACTACTTCACAAATTTGCTTCAGATCTTCTGTATTTTTTTAAAGTTATAAGTCATTACAAATCAAGGTAAAGATTTATCCCTTTTTCATCTCTTCTATGCTATAAGTACCATTTACCTGATAGAATAATTCCCAGGTGGATTTTTTATTTTTATTTTTTAACTACATATAGGTTTAGTTTTTGATAACACTGGACTAGGAAAGTCCAGCACATCCCCCTGGTAAGTACACCAAAAGCAACCTAAAGTGTGTATGTGTGTGTGTGTGTGTGTGTGTGTGTGTGTGAGAGAGAGAGAGAGAGAGAGAGAGAGAGAGAGAGAGAGAGAGAAAGTAAGTTAGATATTAAATTTACTTACATGTGAAAATATATGATTCTTAAACTATAGTTTAAAATCTAGCAAAATGTAATAGAACTGACAAAGTCATAGCAAACCTTAGGCCAGAATTTAAGGAGTCAGAAAGTAGGCAGGCAGGTTGAGCACAAGCTACACTTAGCAGGGAGGTGACCCTCACTGTGGTACCCAGGGACGGGTAGGAGCAGACTTACTTGTGGCTTACCTTAGCTTGGGGTGTGGTCTTCTAAGACCAGCTTGATATGGAATACAATTTCTCATTGGATTCCTGGTCTCAGGGTGAGCCCTGGGCCATTATTTTTCTCTTTCCTCACCCCATGAGGATAATAAAACGGAAAAGTTTGCCTAAATCAACAAAAGTCCTCAGGGTCGAAGCAGCTTCAATGCTCATGTTCCTGACTAGCACAATAGATTGACTATCCATGGAGGCAAGGGCAGATGAAGACTAGAAAAGCTATTAATATTCACGATTTCTCATGCATTTTTTCCCAATATGATTTCCTTCTTTCTGTATTTTTTGAATTTACTATGTTTTTGTCTCATTTATTAGCTTACTGATTTTTTTCTTATTAATGTGGTAATTTAAAGTATGGATTTCTTCTCCATAGGACTACTTTATATACATCCCAAAGTTATAATGCATAGTACCTTATTATGATTTATTTCTTAAAAAATTTCTAGATTTTGACCCAACATTTATGTATGTATTTTAAGGACATATTTATTGAAGCAAATGATATATTCAGAAAGTGCATAATTATAGAAGAATAGCTGTATAAATATTCACAGAATAAATGCATCCATGTAAACACTATATAAATCGGGAAATAAAAAATTGACAACCTATGACTTTGGACTGTTTAGTCCATTTATATTTAAAGTAATTATATATGTATGTACATGGCTTTGGGTCCACTTGTGCTATTTTCCTTTTGCTCTATTGCTGTTTCCTTATTACTCCTTTTTGGATTAATGAGTATTTTTTTTATTTCACTTTATTTCTACATTAACTTTTTGGTTACACATCTTTTTGTTATTTCTTTAGATAATATGATAGACATCCTTGACTTATTGCAGCTTACAGCTGTGCCACTTGACAAGCAATGTGAGAAACTTACAGTGATTTAACTGCATTTATTCCTCTTAGGCCTTTTGTGATGTCCTTGTCCTATGTTTTACTTCTGCATTGTGAAAACCCCACGAGATGAGGCTTTACATACGCAATATTTCTTTTTACTTATCCATATACCTACCCTTTCTATTGCCCTTCCTTTCTTCTTGTAATCCCATGTTTTGATCTGTGGTCTTTAACTTATTAATTCCAGTGATTTTAAAGTCTTTGTATCCTAACATCAATATTTGGATTGTCTATGAGTTTATTTTTATTGTTTATTCTCTGGGTTATTGGCCTGGTATATTCTCTTTGTATGCCACTGTAGACATTTTTTAAAATGAGTTTCTAGTATATTGTATTTCAAATCAGAGTCTCTCTTTCCTCTGTTACGCAGGTAAGGAAAGAGGCTAATACCTAAATCCAATTATACTTTAAGCTGGTCAGAGAATTCAATTATGGTTTGAGCTGGGTTGAAGTTGCTAAGATTTGGTCCATACTCCCAAGTTTTTGATGAGGGCCTAGTGAGTTTCTATCCTCTCAATCCTAAAAAACTGTAGGAGATCCAGCCTTGCCACTCCCACAAATCCACCAGACATGTTGAGGGGAAAGACTGGCCGTGTCTGAGGCAGGCCCAGTCTGTCGTGGTTCTCCTGTGGATTGGGCCACTGACAGAGCTCTTGCTGTGCTGTTGCAAGGTCTCAGCCTAGCTCCTGGCTTCCTGCATGATTCAGAGAACTCCACACATGTTCCCCAGGGCAAGCCAGTCACGTGCCTGGGGGCTTCTCAAGTGTCCAATCTGTCATGGGGCCATCCAAATCCAGTTGATTTCCTCTGCAGAAGCCACATAGAGTCCTCAGTCTGTGCCCAGCATCTGCAAATGCTTCCAAAGAAGAAAACACAGCAACTGACTATCGTCGCTCACTTCAAAAGGGTAGTTTTTTTTTTTTTTTACTTCAAGTTTTTCCTTCTGGATATGAAACAATGTAGTCACCATTGCTTCCAAGATGCATTAGTATTAAAACAATAAGATTGTATAGTTTGCCTGTGTTTTCTGGTTGTTGGGCTAACTCTATTTACTAACTCTATTGGCTGCCCTTTTAATTTAAAAGATAAAATGTACAAGCTTAAATTTTAAAAATTATTCAGTATCACTACTCTTCTTTTGAATAATATAAGGACTTTAAAGAGTTCAAATTCCAAAAACTATTTCTCATCTTTCATGTGATTTGTTATCTGAAATATAAAGAATTCTTAACTAGCAGAGGATTAACTATTAAGAGGGGTAAAACTAACATTAAAGAATGTAGGAATAACAAATTGAGCAGTTACTACCTCTAGCACTAAGGGAAAGTCCCAAAGGAAGAAACAAATTCATAAAAGAGTCCTGTTTCTGGCTGAGATTTAGACTTCCCTGGAGGGCGTGTGGTTGAGGCCCACTGCATGGTGGAGGAGTTTGCAGAGGTACTGTATCCTGGAGCTCACAGACAAGCAAACATCTTGCTAGGATGCTGGAAACAGCAATAGCAGACCATCTGCTGGGTTGCCAGTGACAAACTTTCTTGGACTCACTCACTGGGATACCAGTTGAACTCACTAGGAAGCCATCTGCTAGGGAGCCAGTAGAACTTGCTGGAGGATGTGCATCAGTGTGTCTCTTACATGCCATTGCTGGAGGATCCGACAGCTCATAAACAAACTGCCCTCTGGCTGCTGGAAGGGCCAGAAAAGCAAAGCCTTTCCAGTACCTTCTGCTGTCAAGGACTAACATTGTGCCAGTTGGATTCAGCTCCATGTCCCAAAGGAGGACAGAAGAGTGCATTGGAAGCCAAGAGGAATAAATGGATGATTCACACAGATTTTATTTTTGCTCACTGTTACTTCCTATACCCCAATCCTTCTACCTGTGCTCAATGGTTTGCTCTCTGAAGTACATCCTTTGGCAATTTTTTTAGCAAGGGTCATTGAGTAGATTTGCTTACCTTTGTTCTTTCCAATTTGTCTTCATTTTGCTCTCATTCTTTAGTAATAATTTAGCTGGGTATAAAATTATGGGCTGGTTTGTTATTTTCCTCCATACTATGAAAATATTATTTTGTGTCCTCTTATCTCTGCATCTGTCATTGATATTTCTGGTCCAAGTCAAGCTATTATGTATAAGCAATCTGTCTCTTTTTGCTTTTAAGTTTTTCTTTTTTTGTTGTTGTAGTTTTTATTCTTGTTGTTTTGCTCCATTTTGTGTTTGTTTTTTGTCTGCAGTTTCATATCCGTGTTTCTGGGCTTTCGTCTCACTTGAGATCTGTGTTTCTCTCATATATGGAGTTGTTCTCAGAAAGTCTATATCAATTCTGGAAAAATCTCACTCATTGTCTTCCCATATCTTATCTTCCTAATCCATTCTGTTTTGCTCTGTAACTCTTATTACTTGCATTTTAAAGCTTCTTATTCTTTGTTTATGTTTCTTATTCTCTTTAACTACTTGTGCTGTTATGGGCGGGTTCAGTTCTCATTGTCCACTTTTTTCTCTGTTTACTCAGCTACTTAACTCATTTTTTTAAATTTATAAAAGCTTTACTTTTAGTTTAAATTTACAAATCTATCTTTTCAATTTTTTTTCCTACTCATTTACCAATTTTCTGTTAAGTATACTTATAATTGTTTTATGATTGTCTTGTTATCAGAACTGATAGAAGTTCTAAGATCCACAATTGTTGGATTTGAAAACATTTCCACATGAAAGACTTGTTTCCTGTTTTCTTGTGAGTTTATATTTAGGATGCTTTTTCTGTTAGAATGCCATGGAGACCAGGTTGAAGAATTATTCCTTCCCAATGTTTGAGTTCTCAGTCATGATAGGTAATGCAAAGCTATTTAATTCATCCTTTGAATGTTTGAGTTAATAATAAGCTAGAGTCCAAGAATTTTGATTTCTCAATAGTATTAACCAGGAAATAGAAACCACATAATAATTTAAATTAATATTTTAATACAAGGAATTGTTTAGTGATGATAAAGGAGTAATTACAAGATGTGAAGAGAATGCTAACTTAGGACTGTAGGGCTGAGAGAGAGTACCCAAGGAAGGCCAAACTTAGAGAGGGGCTTCCTGAGCCTGGGGTTCAAACCTTATTGGAGAAGGTGTATTTGCAGCTCACAGAAAGGCAGAGAAATTCACTGGACTGCTGACCACAGTCACTGGCAAGCCAGAAACACTAAAGCTGTTACGTGTACACACAGGGGAATTCAGAACACAGTGATATGAAGTCTGGAGCATGTGGTATGTGTGTCAAGGGGCTGTGGAGAGGAGGCCATCAAGCCCAACAGGAACCATGAATTCACAGAGGCACTGTTCAGAATACCACTGGATGTTTCCTCTCCACACACACTCAGACTGCTGACAGGTGGCAGGAGCAAGGAAAAGCAAACCCAGCACACAGGAACCAGGAAGAGAAAACCCTTTCCTCCTGCAGTGTCCTCCAGTGCCTTCTGCTGACAGAGTGTAGCATGATGCTTATTGGGAAGGGGAAATGGGTGAAGTATCCAAACTACTATCACAGACCAGTTGCTAAAAAGTGAATTTGAAGCTGAGAGCAGGCAATAAGTTGACAAATACTTCAATTTATCAATCTATCAGAACTGAAATTTTTCCTCATCTGGAAGGTGGGTGAAGACACGTTTCCAGTGGGTACATTACTGTTAGCCCATCCTTCTCTGCAGGTGACACCCTTTGAGAGCTTAGGCTTTATGCAGGGACCTCTTCCCATTCTCCACCTCCCAAGGACTCAACAGCTTCTTTCCCATTCTCATATGGGTGTTAAAAGGTTCCACAAAGCAGATATCAATGTCTCTAACTCCTCACTCACTGCTTGTCTTTTATGTTCTATTTTTATTACCATCACTTGGGAATTTCCCTTTCTTGGTATTGAACACAGCTATGCATTAAAAACAAGATGAAATATATCACCCAGCATTTCTAAGTGGCTTCAGAGGGAGGGTTTTGGTCTCTGTGCCTGTTGGCTTAACAATACCTGTTCTTACCCTCTTTTCAGCTTTCTTTTGCAATTTTCTGGCCCAGATAGCTTCTTCAGACACATGTTAGAAGGTTTAAAACCTGAATAAAATAACCTTTGCCCCAAGTCGTGTTATTATATTTTAGTATATCATCAGGTATGGATGCTCATTTTTAGCGATTAATAAATTAGACTATTCGAAGCTTGGAGGAATGGTTTGTATTATGGTTGTCCTAAGTGACTTTCATGTGTGCATTTTAAAAACACTCCAGAGATAAGAGTCGTACCAGCAAGGAGGAATTTAATATCTATCTAAGGGCTCTGCAAACTTTGGTGGGTGTGTAATCGATTTCCATTTCATTAGTATGAAAGATGTGATAATCTCACTTGTATTAACTGGATCCGCATTAATGATTTCTTCAACAATGTGTTAGCACAACGCATAAGTTATGCTATAAATTGGATCCCCCCTTAGTTTAATTTTGGAGGTTGATGTATTATTTTACTCATGCTCTTGAAATTTAAGGAGACCCTCCTCTGAACTCCTGACATATTTTGTATACACCTAGACCATATGGCCCATCAGCTGCATTATAATTTTTGTTTAATTATCTGACAAATTAGATTTTTGAGGATGGATCTTGTTATTTGCCTCAGGTCCTGGCACAGCTACAGAAAAGAAATGATAATTAAATATTTTTTTTGAATAAAATACATTTTTGCCTAGGATCACACAGCTGGGAGTAACTCAGTGTAACTTATCTGGTGACTCACTGTACTCCAGTACTTTCTGTGGAGCAAATAGCATGTGAGGAGATTGCAGTTGGGTAGGTAAGCGGATTCCTGATCTTGGACTATTTTGTATACCACGCTTGGATTTGGGAATTTCTTAAGGCCCTGAGGAATCATTCAGGAGTTTCTATATGAACAGAGAGATGGTCAGAACTGCATTCGGAGAAATTATTTGGTTGGCTTTATGTAGACCATGCAGTCTCATTAAATATTGATGGGATAAGAATGGATAGAAGAATGAAAGAGAGGAGCACCTGGTTTTCTACAGGTACTCTTTGGTTTTATTTTCTGAGACAGATGCTGGTTTAGGAGGTATATGAACTGAATCTTTCCCCTCAAATTCACCTGTGGAACCCCTCACTTTAGAATGTGGCTGTATTTAGAGATAGGGTCTCCAATGGGGTAATTAAATTCACACAAGACCATTGGAGTGTGCCCTGATCTAATTTGACTTGTGTCCTTATGAGAAGAGGTGATTAAGACCCACAGAGACAACAGAAGAATGTGTGCATAGGGTAAAGACCATGTAAAAAGGCAGCGATGAATTAGCACAACGTAAGAAGCCCTCTGTCAGCCACAGCGGGGGGAGCCTCAGAGGAGGCCAACACTGCCAGCACCTGAGTTTGGACTTCAGCTTCCAGAACTGTGAGAAAAGGCATTTCTGTTAAGCCACCCAGTCTGTGATATTTTGTTATAGCAAGCCTAGCAAACTAATAGTATAGCTGTTCTTCCTACCCTACACCTATAATCCAGCCTCTTGAGAGCCTGAGGCAGGAGGATCACAAATTTTAGGCCAGCCTTAGCAATTTAGCAAGACTCTGTCTCGAAATTAAAAATTAAAACAAAAAAAGCTGGGGATTTAACTCAGTGGTAGAGTGCTCCTGGGTTCAATCCCCAGTGAAAGAGAGAGAGAGAGAGAGAGAGAGAGAGAGAGAGAGAGAGAGAGAATGAATTGGGGTGAAATGCAGTAAGAAGAATCTACATTAGGCATAAAAACATTTCTTCAAATGCAGATGAAGTATTAGAATATCTGCCCTTTGACTTCTTAGGTTTAAGGAAAAAAGTTGGTCAGATTTCAGTAAGTTCCTGCCTAAAGTTAGAAGAATCCATTAAGTGGAACCTTGGAGTATTTTCCAGCTTTCTGGGTCTTTATTAATTACCTATTTGTTTAGTACTTATTAAACATACAATGCACTCTCTTTGGGGCAAATAACCAAGCCTTACCCTTGAGATCAGTCAGAGCAACCCAATTAATTCATTAATAGAGACCCAATTAATACATAAATTAATTAACTAATTAGTATTAATTAGACACAGAATTTGCCCTCTGCAGGTTAACATTCTAATGAAGACGACAGACACAGAAATAGACAATCACAAAATAACACTATCAGGGCTATAATAGAGATGTCACTTGGGTGCTGTGGGAACACAGTGGACCTGGAGAAGAGTGAAAGGCTTCTCACCGGAGGTGATATTTAATGGGGTCTTGTTAGGAGGTCACCAAGCTGAAAAGGGCACCAGGGGAGGAAGGGCATTCTAGACTGGGAAAAGCCCCATTCAAAGGCCCCAAGGCATGAGGGGGGGTGCATGCATATGGAGGTCAATGAGGACCACAGAGCACAAAATATGTGCAGGTGGGAGCAGAGGGCCATGGGGATGAGATGGGGAACACAGGTTGCTGCCAGATGTTGGAGGACTAGGAACTCTGTGCTCTCCAGTGGGTCATCTGTGCTGCCCGGTGGGCAATTTCTGTTATGACCCTATGCTGGGCCTTTCGGCTGTGATTCCTGCTGCTTCATGTACTTGTTTCTGCCTTTTTTCTGTGCTTTCCCTCTGAGGGAAGTACAAGGAAGAACCAGTAGGACATGCAGTCAGACAGGTGGCTAGGGGCTGGAATGTAGAACACAGATGACCATTGGGATTTTTTTTTCTCCCTGAGTGACATCAGAGCCGTGGGAGGGATTTGGGCAGAGGAGTAACAAGATCTGTCTTAGGTTTTAAAATGATCATTCTGTTGGTAGGTGGAGAGTGACTGAAGAGAGCTAAGAGTAGAAGCAGGAGTTTCAAAGCTGCCAGAATCGTGGGGTGAGGAGACATGTGGCTGCTGAAGGAGGGTTGTGTGTGGCTCTCGATGGGAGCCTGAGGGCAACAAGGGTGGTGAGGGGGATTTATGTGAGGGAGAAGGGCACATGTGCGTGGTGGGAAGCCTGTGGAAATCAACAGTTCTCCTGTGTTCTGCTGCCCAGAAGGAAATCCTGTTGGGAGTCTCCCTGAGAACTCCCCGGGCCTTTCAGATAAGGAGGCCCTAATGCAACATGGTGGCGGACAAGTTGCCAGTTGTTTTGAAAACCTTCTAATTGGTCCTCCCGTCTTCCGTGATCGTGGACAGCTTGTGCCCCCCATGAATCTTATGCAGGCGGACATGCGTGCACCGTAGGTGATGACCTGACTTTTACTATGATTGGCTCTGGGAGCTTCCTGGTTTAAGATAACTGACCCTCAACTTTCTATATAAGCTAGCACCAGCTTGCAATAAGGTGCTTCATCTTTGTCACTGCTATCTGTGTGTGTGTGCGTTTTAATCTCCGACGATGAAACTTGGCCTTTCAAATCCTCTTCCAACCTGGGTTTGAGGCAATCCTTCATTTGTGAATGTGGGCAGGTACCTTTAGAGAAGCTCCTGAAGCCAGAAAATGTGCTGGGGACCAAGGGTTGGTCAATTGGATGTCCAGTCTTGATATGATGACTGTTTTAGTCAGCTTTTTCACTGTTGTGACTAAAAAAACCTGACCACAACAATTTTAGGGAGGAAAAGCTTATTTGGGGGCTCATGGTCTCAGAAGTCTCAATCTATTAACAGCAGGCTCCATTCTTCAGGTCTTGGGCGAGGCAGAACATCATGGTGGAAGAGTGTGACAGAGGGAAGCAGCTCACATGGTGATCAGGATGCAGAGAGAGAGACTCCACTCACCATATACCAAATATATACCTCAAAAGCACATCCCAGTGACCCACTTCCTCCAGCCACACCCTGCCTGCCTTCAGTTACCACTCAGTTAATCCTGCCAGGGAATTAATTGGGTTAAGGTTTTCATAACCCAATAATTTCTTTTTTAAAAAATTTTGCATGGTCTCACACATGAACTTTTGGAGGACACCCCACATCCAAACTGTAACAATAACCCACAGAAGATTCCATCAGCTGGGAAATTCTTTATGATGACTGACACACTTTAAGGTGGTAATGGTACCAAACACAGTGTGTTAGTTAACTTTCTGTTGCTGGAAAAAAATAAATAAAAAAACACCCGAGGAAAGCAACTTTTAAGGAGGAAAGATTTATTTTGGTTCATGGGTTTCAGAAGTTTCAGCTCAGGGTCACCTGGGCCTGAGGCAGCACAGTGCACCATGATGAAAGTACTTGGAGGAGGAAGCAGCTCACCTCCTAGCAGCTGGGAAGAAAAAGACAGAGGAAGGGGCCTGGGTTCCAATAGACTCTTCAAGAGCAAATCCCCAGTGATCTACTTTCCTTCCGCTAGGCCCCACCTCCTTAAGGTGCCACCACCTCCTACTGGCACCACAATTTGACCACAAAGATTTTAGCATATGAACCCTTTGGGGAGTGAAAAGAGACATTTAAAATCCGAGCCAGCAGAGGTGGCATCTCAAGCAGAGCCCTCTTGTTGGAGCCTTTGTTCAGGCTCCCCCCCCACCCCCCCTCGCCACCCTGCAGGCCTGGTTTTTCTCACCTTCCCAGTCAGTCCTGTTGCTTGCAACCAAGAATCCTGCAAATGTAATATGGGAAAAGAATCTTTTTTTTTTTTCACCTCAGAATTTTGCAGAGTACTATTTTCTAAAGAAAGTCAGTTCTAATCTAAGATTAGATACAGGGTGAGAGGAGGTCACAGAAGCTATTCAGAATGAGGTTGTATTTAGATAGGAGCAGAGCGGAGGCGAGAACAAAAATAGGCAGAAGCAAGAGAAGAAACAAATTAAGATGTCTTAGGAGATCAATTCAAATATCTCAGAGTAAAATGGACACATTAAAATTATTTTAACAGTTCTTCTAAAGAGATCGGCTGATTAGATTTTACTTCTGTTCTTAGAAATTGATTTGATTGTTCTGATTATATAGAAATTGTTTCCTAATGATTGGGAAAGTCAAGCACGTGTTGTGTAGCTGTCGGTTTCCCATATGCTTTCTAAAGTGAAGAAGTCTGATTTAATTGTCAAGTTTGAAACTTCAGTTTCAAATAATCTGTATGGGTAAAACATTGCACTGGGAGTCAGGAGTTTAGCTGTGGAAACTAATTTCACTCCATTCAAGTACAGAATTTGGAGCAGATCATCTCAAAAGCCCTGAAACTTGAATTCTATCTTAAGCTATTAACAACTTACTAGGACATTTTAAGCACACAAAAGACTTAGAAAATTAAGTGACAGATTTGAATATATCTGTCAGTTAGCTTTCATATATCATAATATTTTGTGATATTTGCTTTAGAATTTTTCTTTTAGTTTAAAAGAAAATTACTATGAAGTAAAATTGGATTTTTTCTCTTTGGGGTATACAGTCCTATTATCTTATTTCATTTTTTTATTGTGGTCAAATATACATAACCCAAACCATTTAGTATCTTCACCCTTTCCGGGGGCAGTAAGTACCTTCACATTGTCATGCAACCATCCCCAACATCAGTTTCTAGAACTTTTTCATCTTCCCAAACTGAAACTCCATACCCATTCATCAAGGATTCCCTCCTCTTGGTCTTGGCGGGTATCATTCTACTCTTTGTGATATTCAGTCTTATGAAGTTAAATACATGTGTATTGTCCACAAGCAGGATCGAGAAGCGTACCATTATGCCTCCCTCCACCCCTGACCCAAGCTCTGGAGCATTATCCCTATAATCTCATCTCTCTGTATCCTTATAATCTCTTCTCCCTGGTAACCACAGATCTGTTCTCCATCACTACGGTTCTGTCTTTCCACAGATGTCATAAGTGGAACCATAAGTCTGTGGTCTTTTGACACTGATTCCCTACATGCTTGTGATGTCTTTGAGTCTCATCCCAGTTGTCGTGGGCATCCATAGTTGGCTCCTGTTCTTTGCTCCTTGTGTGCCCTTTTCTAATCCCACACCTCTTCTTCCTCTAAAGATAACTGCTGTCCTGAAGTCATTGTGCCTGGGTATCATGAATTTTTTACAGTTTCAGTATGTATATTTGGCAACAAAGCACTATGTAGTTTTTGTCTCCTATAGTTTAAAACTGAAATGGCATCATAACAAACAAACCATATTGCAAATTGCTTTTATGATTCACCATTCTACTTTCAAGGGATATTGATGTTAGTGCCATGTTAATAGTGGGTTGCAAATTTTCACTGCTATGTAATCTCGTGCAATTTCATTTATATCACGTGTTCATCCATTTTCCTGCAGATGGACGTTTTTATCCCTGTCTCTCTGCCTCTTGACCCAACCCTGACTAGCAGTGAGCCCACTCCATCCAGAGGGCCTCCAGCTTCAAAACAGCCCTCACTGATTATAGGAGAACCCACTCTGGGTGGTGGGGAAATGCATTATCTCACCTCTAGCCAGCTGCTTGCTTGACTCAGTTCTTGGGCAGAGTCTGGATCCCCTATGCCTTAAGCCAAAGTTCCAAGGTGGTCTTAATCCTGGATTAATGTTTTGGAATCTCCAAAAGAGACTTTAAAAAAAGGAGGAAGGAGATTGAGAGGTAAAGAAGGAAGGAGGTGGGAGAGAAAGAAAGAATTAAAGAAAATTAAAGAAATTAAATCAGTTTCTGAGCAGTGGTAGTTTTTTTTTTTTTTTTTTGTAAAGATCCCAGGTGATTTTAAGTTGTAGCCAGGGTATCAAACCCCTGATCAAAACAGACAGCCCAATGCTCCAGTGTTTTCTAGCCTTCTAGACAGTTGGAGTCCCCTCAACTCTATCCAGCCCTTATCATTTAGCCCATTTGGCCCTGCTGGAGCCCCATTTTCCTGATTTCAAGCCTGACTCTGAAGGTACCAGCCTCAGACCACTCCTGATGGAGTGTCTCTTTGTTTTCAGCACACAGGGATATTTATCCAATTTCTGACCTTGCCATGTTTATAAATTTCCTCCAGTTGGACTTCAGCTAACATTTCCATATGTTGGGTGAAGGTGTTGCCTGAGAGCACCAGCTACAGAAGTGCCCCCTCTGACTCTCACAAACCTTCTCACCTGGCTAAGCATTGCTGGGGTGCTCATGGACGAACCTATGCTGCACCTTATCAGTAGTTGCTTTTTGCATTTTACCTTTTATATATATATATATATATATATATATATATATATATATATATATACACACACACACACACACATATATATATATATATATATACACACACACACACATATATATATATATATATATATATACACACACACACATATATATATATATTGTTTTTTCTTATTTGAAAATAATTCATGCTTGCAATAGAAAGTTCAAATGCTATGGAATTGCATAATTTAGAAAGTAAAACCTCCCATAATCATTGCCCTGCAGATAAATACCACAAATAATTTTGAATATATATTTCCATATACTTATCATACACATACTAACTTTAAAAACATAGGATAATACTGGGTAACTGTAGGATTTTAAAAAAAATCATTAGTGCATAATAATTATACATAATAGTGGGATTTATTGTGACATATTCATACTTGAACACAATACAGTTTGGTCAATTTCATTCCCTAATACCTCTCCGTGCCTCACCCCCTCCCTCCCCCATAACCCCTTCCTCTATCATGCTCATCTACTTCTGTTTCATGAGATCCCTTTATATACCCCTCTTTCTAGCTTCTACATATGAAAAAAAATATGACTCTTAACTTCTTAGTTTGGCTTATTTTGCACAACATGATATTCTTCAGTTCCATATATGTTCCTGCAAATGACATAATTGCATTCTTCTTTATAGCTGAATTGTGTATATACACTATCTTTTTTTTATCCATTCATCTGTTGATGGACACAGACCTATTAAATTTTATATCTGTGTGTGTGTGTGTGTGTGTGTAATAGAACAGTGTATCACATGAAGTTGGTATAAGCAAGTTTTATTGAAATTTTATTTCAGATGCATGAGTTTTGGGTAATGTCTTAGGTCAGGCTCCCTAGAAGTTGAGCTCAAGAAAAGGATTTGGGTGTGTGAGATCTATTTAGGGGTGTTTTAGAAAAAAGAGGAGTGAGGGAAGCTGAATGGCAGGGGTTAAGCTGAACAAGGGTGTACTCTCAGTCTGATCCCCTGGAGCCCTGAAGCTTGAGTTGCACTGCAGAGTTGGTGCTCCCTGGGGAAGGGGCCTATTGAGCCTCCATATCTACAACCAGTCATTGGCTGTGGCTGTTCTGAAGAAGTGGGTGAACAACCTTCTGAAAAGGCAACTCCTGCTCAGTTAAGTCTAGTTTTCCAGAGAAGGTGGCAGCTGTGACCAATAGCCAACATGCACAGCTGAGGTTGGGGTGCTCCACCCTAAATTGGGGTGCCAACTTGTCTATTACAGGATGTGGTCTTGGATGTACTTCTTAGTGTGCGTCAGGGTGAAAAAACTTTGAGAAACACTAGAATGCAAGAATTTAGCCTGTCAACCAATGGGAAAGAAAATGAGGTCTTTATGTCCACCGTTTCCTTATTTCATTAGACAAAGGAAAATTTTCACATAAAACTGGGGTTTTGTTCCCATCAGAGAAAAAGAGTCACCACAATTTCCGAAAGGAAACAATCAAGGGTGGGGAAAAATGCAGAAGGTGTTCTTAATTCTCTAAGCTTAAGACTTAAAGCCCCAGCAGATATCTAAAGGAGGCTGAGAGCTGTTTCCTGGTCTGGGACAATCCACCCAAGGGTTGGGGCAGGAGGCTGTTTTAGAGACCTTGAAACCACTAGCAGCATGACCCATGTTCAGAAAACAATAATTTTACTCTTAAATATTTAAAACCCTTTTCTTTTAACAACCATGGATATGATATGGAACAACATATAAACTTCACATGACTTTTTAAGGTGAAGAATAAAATTACAAAGAGATTTCAGTTGTAGATTGCTACTTTGGACTTCTCCCAGACTCCCAGAGGTTCTTGTGCACTCTCCTTTGCAATTAGCAGGGGAGAAAATTATGAAAAGCAGTATAGTCAGAGAAATCACTTCCTTTTTCTGCAGAATCCAGTTAACATGGGAAGCTGAGCCCCGAGTCCTCTAGGATCTGAACAGTCTGCAGGCAGCGGATACTTACCCAACCCACGGTCTTTGCACCAGCCCTGAAATACCAGTCAGTCAACCAACAGATTGTTGTTAAGTACCAAATGTGAAGAGCCACATTGGGGATAAAATTAACAAGTTAAACCATCTTGTTTTGATGGGTTATTCTAGTTAGGGCAGACAGAACCAAACAAATAATGCGATGGTCACCAGAGCTACTCTGTGGCTTTTTGTGTTGCAGGCATGTGTGAGGAATGCACACTACTGAGCCCCTTGTGGTGCACAGGGCCATTGACTGGTTCTAACCAATATGTTGTGAGTGGAAGTGACATGTGCCCCTTCTGGGCTGAGCAGTTAATTGCCTGGGAAGTTCATGTCTGGCTCCCTAGAGCTCTTTTTTTCCTTCTGGCCTGATGACCTGGGCAGTGCTCCATATGGAGGCTGCCCATCAGCTGGTCCCTGAGCAGATCTTCTCAGTCCACTGACAATGGACATGTGGCATGAGAAAGCTAGAAATTCTCCTGAGATTTTGGAGTTGTTTGTCACACTACAATCTAGACTATCACAATTGCTACAAAACAATAAAAATAAGTTATGATCACTGGTATAAATAAAATGAACATGTTGCTAGTAGAATGTGGCAGAGGGTTGTGTATGTAGTCAGGGGAATGCTTCTGTGGAGACAGGACTTATACGCTGGAATCTAGTGGGATCTAGGTAGTTTGTATTTCCATTATTGTTTTGCTCTGTTTTGGAGAGGAGCAAAGCAGCCTTAGAATCTTAGAATGGGGACAGGTAGGAAATCGGGGACATGGACTTGCACAAGGCCACATGGCCATCTGGTAGCAGAGCTGGATCTGACTCAGCCGCCAGGCCTGGGTCCAGGTCCTCTACACTAGGGCTGAAGCTAAGGTGAAGTGACTAGGGAGCACAGAGTGCAACTCTGAAGGGGACATGCCATCTGGGCCTTGCCTACACTTGCATGACCCTGTGAGCCACTGGTTCTTTAGATATTACACCCTAGGGGCCCACTCTTAAGCAAGCATTCATTCTCAGGGTCACATAAGGGCAGTGCCCTAACCATCTCACTGGCTTCACCTTGTCCCAGTTCTGTTCATACCCTTGTTCCTTCAGCAACAATGACATCCATGCACATAACACTCAGGTGACTGACTGTGTCCTTGGCTTCCTGGGTGTGTCTGCTGACCTAATCTGAAAATAGCGATTCTCATTGGGACTCTGAGACAAAGCACAGCACTTTAAAATGGGAAAGTGCAACTTTTGATCTGCCCCAAACTGGCTTCTTTCCAAAGTTGTGGGTGGGTACCAAGTTTCACAAATTTTAGTAAGAATTGGCGGTTAGCCAATGCCTATCTTTGCCTCCAATGTGGAAAGAGTCTTTCTTCCACTCTGATAAGGATGATTTTAATCACAGAGAAGGAATTTGATGAAATGCATTCCCATGAAGGTATCAGTGGCTAACAGCATCTCCTTACTGGCAGCAGTTTGGGAAAAGAGAAAAGGAGAAGTTAACAGCTAACCTTTGTTCACCCTCTTTCCTTCTCCAGCAGTTCCAAGAGCCACAGGCTTTACAAACATTCAATCTCATTCCTCCACCCATCAGCATTATGAGGGTGGTGGTTGTTGTTGTTGTTATTATTATTATTATTATCCTGCTTTACAAAAGAGGAAAATGGGTCTCAGAATCTAAGTAACTTGTCCACCTGAACATATCTATCTAACTCTTATCCACTTGAGGACAAAAACCTAACAGAAAGGGTAAAATGTGGCAGCCAGAAGTGCTTATCTGGAAGAGTCAGATAATGCGGAGGACAGAAAGGCATTACTTAACAAGGTTGCCTTAATGTGGGCTACCCCTGATTTTAAGTCAAATTTCCCAACTCCATTGCCTTCATTGTTCTTAAGAATGTCCTGTCAGGATTATTCTTAAGAATATACCTGCCAGTGATATATATTAAACAAAAAAACAATATTTATATAGAACTTCAGGGACATGAGGAATTTTCAGTTTGCCATAATCTCACTTTAATCAATTTGATCAAGTGCTATCGTAAATGTTCCCCAATGGCCTATGGGTTAAAGGCTTGCTCACCAGCCTCTGGGGTTATTGGGAGATGGTAGAACTTTAGTGGAAGGAAGTTCGGTCACGTGCCCTTAAGGAGATATTGGGATTCTGGTCCCTTGCTGTCTCTCTCTGGTTCCTAGATGCACCATGTGATCCTGCTATGACATACCATCCTGCCAGCGGCCCACACAACAGGGCCAAGTGGACATGGACTGAAAGCTATGAAAGTGTGAACCAAAATAAATCATTCCTCGTAAGTCATTACCTCAGGTAATTTTTCCCCATGATGGAACGTAGACCAACCTACCAAGTATCATCTACCATTCATGGAATTCCCCTGAGGTAAGTATACAGTTGGATAGCTTCCATAAATTTACACAGCTCTGCAGCCATCATAACTCCTATCACTCCAAAAATTTTCTAATCATGCCTGTTTATGTTCACCCTCTTTCCTTCTCCAGCTCCAGGTAATTGTTGTCTATTTTCTATATGTGTAGTTTTGCTTTTATTATCTAAATCGAATAATACAGCATGCAGACCTTTGTGTTTGGTTTCTTACATAATGCCATTTTTTTGAGGTTGAGGCATGTTGTTGCTTGTGCACATGTTGTTCTCTTCCATTGCTCAGCACTCCATTTGGATATATCACATGTTATGGTTTTAATATTTGTGCTCCTTCTGAAATTCATGTTGAAAGGTACTCCCCAGTGCCACAATACAAGAGGCAGGGCCGTTGGGAAGTGATTAGGACATAGGGGTTCTGCCCTCATGGATGGGCATAGTGTCTCATAAAGGGTTGGAGAGAACTAGCTAGGCCTCTTTTGCCCTCCCATCCCTTCCACCATGTAAGGATACAGTGTTCATCACCTCCAGAAGATGCAGTGACAAGGCACCATCTTGGAAGGAGAGACTGAGCCCTCACTAGACTCCAAACTGTGGTATTATATTTGCAGCCTCCAGAACTATGAGAAATTTTACTGTTTATAAATTACCTTGGCTCTGGTATTTTGTTATAGTGTCATGAATAAATTAAAATGGTACTTTTTGTTTTTGAGCCATTCACCAGTGGATGGGCATTTGGATTACTTCCAGTGCTGGACCATTGTGCATGATGCTGCTATGAACATGCACGTACAAGTCTTTGTGTCAACATACGCCTTTATTTCTTTTGGGTATATGCCCACATGTGGAATTTTGGGTTGTACGGTGGATGTATGTTAAACATTTTTTAAAAATTGCCAAACATTTTTTTTTCCAAAGTAGTAGCCATTTTATATTCCTACCAGCAGTTTATGAGTCTTTTGAGTTTTTCATATACTTGCAAATACTGGGTATCATCAAATTTCCTGGTTGTAGCCATTTCAGTAGATGAGAGATGATCTCTCACTGTGGTTTTAATAAACATTTACTTAAATATAAAGGTGTCAAACATTTTTATGTGTTTGTTAGCCATTAATGTGTATTTGGTGGAATAGGTATTTCTTTATTGGTACCAGTGACTGAACCCAGGGGTGCTTAAGCGCTGAGACATATCCCCTGTCCTTTTTTGTTTTATTTTGAAACAGGGTCTTGTTAAGTTGCTAAGGCTGGCTTTGAGCTCATTATCCTCCTGCCTCAGCCTCTCAAGTTGCTGGGATTACAGGCGTGATCCACAGCTCCCATCTTTCTATTCAAATCTTAAGTGGTAGTGTTACAGGCATGCACCACCATGCCTGGGTAATTTATTTATTTATTTTCTTTTATAGATCATGCTTTGGTGTCAAATATAAGAAATTGTTGTCTCATTCAAGGTCACAAAGACGTTTTTCCTTGTAAATTTTGAATTTTAATTCTTAAACTTAGTTTCATAATCCATTTTGAGTCAATTTTGTGCAGCTACATCTTTTAAACCCTCCTGTTGGCAGAAACGGAATCAAAGGGCTTGACTCAGGTTCTTAAGCAAAATAGTCATAGAAATAAAATAGATGATTGTTGGGGTCCTTTCCAGACAAGTGTTCGATGGTAGGGAGCTTATACTAGTGCCCATCTTCCATCTTGAAGGCTGCCCTACTGTTGACTCTAACTTCACTTAAGAGTCCTTCCCAAGAGTCTTTCTCCCCAGTTTAGACCCACAGCGTCTGTTCTTGCCTCAGTGGAAGCCAGTTGTTTACTAACCACTTTCCTTATACCCGTGGAACTGGCTGAGTCCATCTCACCCACATTTCTAGCTAAATAGCTTTGGCTCCTTTTTTTCCCCCAGGGGCTGCCTCTGACCCTCCCAGCCCTTGCACTGCTTTCTGACACTAATGTCCTGTACATGGCATGTGCCCCTTGGTATTTGTACATTATTGCTATGAAAGCAAGGGCAGGTTGGGGAATGTAGTTGGATGAATTTCCCAGAGGATGCTGGAGGGAAAATAGTTGCTGACTTCCATTCCTATTTGTCAAGCAGGACAGCTGGAATTGTGAGGCCATTTGATTCTCTTGCATCTCGTGGGGAGAAGGAAGGTCAGGGCAGAGAGGGACCTGTGAGGAAAAGTGGAAGCCAGAAAGAACACTTGTCACTCACATATCTTCGGAGCTGGCAGTTAACCCTCTAATTTACTTTTGGCCCAACTCTGATATCTACTTTTCAGTTGGTCCTGAAATGATTGCATCCAAACATCAGCAATTGCCTACCTCTTGATGAAGCAAAATTTTAATTCTATCTAAGCGATAGTGTTTGGGCAGCTTGGAGTTGGAAACAACCTAGATGTCAATTTTTATAGGAATGGGAAGGAATACCTAGCAGAGGTAAGGTACAGAGTGTTCTGCAGCAGATGGGCCCATCTGACTGGGTGTGTGTCCATGTGACAGCACAGAGAAGCCTTAACAGAGTTAAGAACAAGGAGAAACAAAGTAAAATCTATAGTGTAACATGAATAAAATCTATAAAAAGCACAATGTATTTTACAAAAAAACACTATGTATTTTGGACGTATACTTTCTTGTGTTTAGGCCACATATCTACCATATAATAGTAAGGGTCTCACATAAGGTAAGAATTTGGAGTGAGGATCTACATGAGTTTCTTGTGGCTGCCATAACAAATTGCCACAATCCAGATATCTTAAACAACAACAACAACAAATTTTTTTTTATCACAGTTCTGGAGGCCAGAAGTTTGGAAGTAGTATCATTGGGATGACCTCAAGCCTTCCACAGGGCTGTGCTCCCTCTAAAGCTTTTGAGGAAGAACCTTACCTTTTTCAACTTCTGAGATGCCCACATTCCTTGGCTTGTATCTGTGACTCTCCAGTCTTCCAGGTCAACAGGTCAACTCCCTCCCTGCTCCATCCTTGCATCACCTTCTACTCTCTGTGTCAGATCTCTTGCATCTTTCTTATAAGGAGACATGTGATTGCACTTAGGATCCACCCAGATAATTCCTGTTTATCTCCCCTCCCCAAGGTCCTTACTTAAGCTCATCTGCAGAAGACTTGTTTTCAGCTCTCTCAGGTAACATGCACAGAATCCAGAGATGAGGATGTGGGTATTTTCTGGGGAGCCATTTCTAAGTTTGCCAGAAGGTCTTGCACTCTTTCTCTTACATCTCACAGCAAATCATGTTGGCTTAACCTTCAAAAGAGATCAAGAACTGAGCACCTTCCGTCTCCTCCATGGCTCCCAGCCATCTGAGCTGAACCCACTATCTCTTCTCTCTAGTCTCCTGAATTGTACCCTGTTTCCCTGGGATGCACTGTCTACACAGCAGCCAGAGCATTTTCTTCCAAGTCTCAGTTAGATTGTGCTACTCTTCTGCTTCTCATTTATCTCACTCAGCTTTATTTGTATTTGCCAACTGACGAATATTTATTGTTTACTTATTTATTGACTATCCTCTGCAACTAGAGTAAGCTCTGTAAGAGCACAGCTTTTATTTTATTCCAGGCCAATGAACAGTTTTAATTCATTATTGACACTCTAAATAGCTGTTGAATGAATGAATGAAGGGGAAAAGAAATGGATAAAATAAATAAATCCAAATAGAGGGGGGTTTTGCAAAGATCCATAGTGAAACTTCTTCATAAACTAAGGAGTGCAATTTAGTCAGTCAATGTTTCTTTGTCTTGATGAAAACATAAATAAATTCAGAGCCCTAAGTTTACACATAAGTCTTGTTGGCTGGTAAGTGGGCACATCCTGGGAGTCACTCCTCTAGGGACCTGGCTATATAGGCAATGTGGCTGTGCAAAGAAGTGTAGACTTTGAGATCAGACTGACTTGGAGAGGAGGTCCCAATCAGATACTTCCCAGGAAGATTATTTTGGGCAAATTACTTAAACTCTCTGAGCCTCAGTTTTCTTCTCTGAAAAAATGGAGACTGTAAATACAGTGTATCAGAATTATTTTCTAGGGTTAGAAATGATATAGACAAGACACTTGCCTTTTTACATTATATCCAGGTAATTCTTCATCCTACCAAAATTTGAGATCCATGGCTTTATGGTGATACTATTGTCTGGGAGTCACAGAATACCATGAAATAACCCTCAAGTACCTCACATGGTGGTTTTACCATGGATAAGCTTTGCTCTGTATGCACTACCCTATTGGCTAAAGGGAAATTCTGATTAATGGATACATGTGTATGTGGCAGTAGAATTAAGAAGTTTTATCTTGTCATCCGAGAAGTCACGCATGCCTGTCCCACTCCTGTGAGAGTAGCTCCTTTCCTCTCTATGTTGAGAGCACCACCAGCTCACCTGTGTAGCACTAGCCACCCTTTATCTCATTGGCTGTATAACTGTTGATATTCCACCAGAATCTCACTGAAAGGGACCGTGTCTTAGTCATCTTTATACATTGACTGACGAATGGATAAGTGATATGAATATGTGTTTCATTTCACCCATTCAATTCAACTCAATTTAATGAATTTTGTGTCCCAAAGCTCATTGAACACACAAACAAATATGCTAATAATGTGTTAGATCTGATTCCAATAATCACCTCTATATAAAATTCTAGGTTGGAAATAATCTTACCTCATTTTGAAGGCATTGCTCTGTTCTCTTCTAGCTTCTTTTGGGAAATCTGAAGACATTCTCATTCTGATCCTTTGCATAAACTTCCCCCACCCTGGAAGTGCCTAAGATTTCTCTGTCCCCATGGCTATGAGACTTCAGGATGACATGACTTTTTCCTAGGTCTTTCTTCATATATTTTGCTCGTACTTAGCGGATGCTTTCAATTCATGCCCTCATTTCTAGAAAATTCTCTGGAAATTCTTATTTGATGTTCCTTTTACAACTTTCTACCCTCAACTCTTTCTTTCTCTCTTTTCTGTTTCTTCATCTTCAGTTTCTTGACTGATTCTTTTGTTTTCACATTTTCTTCCATATTTTACATCTTTTTGCCTCTTTTAGTTCAATCTATTATTTCCTCAACTTTGTTTTCTAAAACTATAGAGTGATAATTTCTGTTATCCTATTTTGATTTTTAAGATTGTCTTTTTGCTCTTAAAATTCCTTTTATATATAAACCTATTTTTATTGTAAATGTGGATTTGTATGTCTTATTTCTCTAAGGTTATTGTAGTTGCTTTTTTATTTTTGAAGTTTTCTTCTTCTGGTAAACTTTCTTTCTTCCAACTTGTGTGTGGGTGTGTGCACACGCACATGCGCATATTTTTTTCTTTTCTTTTTCTTTGCCTGTCTCATACTGGAAACTGTTCTTAAATGATTGATGATTCTTGGTTGTCTGCACATACAGTAGACACCCCCCATAACCATGGGTTACAATGGTATAGATCTAACCAATTTTGGATCAAAAAATACTAGAAAACAAAATGACATCTTTACTGAATATATATAAAGATTCATTTTTCTTGCTATTGCTCCCTAAACAATATAGTATAACAACTTTTTATACAGCATTACATTGCATTTATATAATATTAGTTATTATAAGTAATGTAGAAATGATTTAAAGCAACAGAGGTTATATGCAAGTTATATGAGAATAATATGCCATTTTATATAAGGGACTTCAGCATCCTTGGATTTTGTTATCTGTGGTGGGAAGGAGGTTCTGGAAATATTCCCATGCAGATACAGAGAGAAGACTATATTTCAGAGTGGAATATTAAAAAGCTGATTGAATTTTATTCCTCACATGAGTTGTTTCCAATCTCCTGTCTGGAGAAGATAAACCTAGATTCTAGTTTGTAGAGGCTACAGAGAGAGGAAGAGAGCTGAGATTCAACCTTCATTATATAAACTTTTGTGTTTCAGTTCCAGCCCCCATCTTTCACAATGCCTGCTGTTCCTTCGAGCTAAGATGTGTGTTATAGCTTTTGTTGGAAAAAAAAATCTGGCCTTTTGTTGGGCTGGGGAAGAGCAGTTGTCTTGTTGGTTGAAGAGGAAGACATATCTGGGGCTCTTACTGTGCCTTGAAAAGACTTAACCAATCCTATTTTTAGCTTCCTCTTTACTCTAACTTCTGGATCAAACTGGTACCACTAATTTCTGGATCTTTGGAGGACTTGGGAAGATATAATGGTTTTTTTTTTTTCTTGTCTTCACACTAATGGCTTAGGATTCAGCTTTCTGGGTCAGGTACCACCTGTCCGTTTGCTTTCTAACTTCAGAAAACCTGCTGCTCTTTTCTCCTCCCTGCTGTGGTTTGTTCTCCTGAGCTCATGCCACTCCTTACCATCTTATGGAGTTCAAGTAGGAAAGGCCACTTCATTCAGTGTGCGTCTGTATGTGTTCCCTGCCAATGTCATGACAAATTACCACAGATCTAGTGCCTTAGCACAAATTTATTACCTTGTAGTTCCAAATATTAGAAGTCCAATGTGGGTTACACTGGGCTAAAATCAAGACATCATTTTTCTTGCTATTGCTCCTTCCAGAGGCTCTGCCTGAGGCTCCATTTCCTTGCCCTTTCCAACTTTTAGAAGCTGCCTGCAGTTGTTGGCTTGTGGCCCCTTCCTCTATCTTCAGAGCCAGTGACCAGTCCTTCTCACGTTGCATCCCTCCGACCTCCCTTCTCTCCCTTTTTAAAGACCCTATGATTATGTTGAGTCCACCTATGATCTCTGTACCTGAAAGACAGCTGATTAGCAGCTCCAGTCTCTCTTCAACCTTAATTTCCCTTGTTATATAAGGTGACATGTTTACAACTTCTGGGGATTAAGATATGGACATTCCTGACAAGTCAGTATTCTGCTTACTTCAGCATCATTAACCAGAATTTAAAATTTGAAATTGAATTTTCAAAATTAGTAGAGTGAGTTTATTTGCTCCCATTTTCATTCAGGTCTCTAGAGTCCAAAACAAACTTAAATCATTGATACAATCCATGCATCTTAAATTTTGTATTTTAAAAATTAATTATTTAAATTTAAAAATTGTATTTAAAATTTAATTGTTTCCAAAATGGAAAACTAAAACAATATTTGCTCAGAAATCACTTTGTTCCTGAAACTAAGTAGTGGAAAATATTTTATTTAAAGAACTCAAAGTAATTTTAATGGGTTGAATGGTGTTCTCCAAAAAGATATGTCCAAGTCCTAACCATGGTACCTGTGAATATAACCATTTTGGTAAGTAGAGTCTTTTCTAATATAATCAGGAATATCAAGGTGAGATAATTCTGGATATAGGATGTGCCCTAAATCCCATAACCATGTCCTTGTAAAAGAAAGGTGAGGGAGATTTGAGAAACCCAGATACAGAGGGTAAGCCATGTGAACATGGAGACAGAAATTGGACTCATGTGGCCACAAATTAAGGAAAGCCAAGTATTGCCGGTAGCAACCAGAAACCAGAAGGAACGAAGGAACCAACCTAAGATGACATCTTGATTTTGGGCTTCTGGCTCCACAAGTTTGAGAGAATAAATTTCTGTTTTTTTAAGCCACCCAGTTTGTGGACATTTGTTGCAGCCGTGCTAAGAAACTAACACATTAATCTTCTAGCCAATGTCTCCTTCTAAGTAATAAATACACAGGTTCCGTTAACTTCTCTTTTTCTCAGAGAGGCTATTTGTTCACTATTAACAGCTGTCCCTATGACATTTGGAATGTTCAGAGGCCATGTATATAGAGGAAAAAATAAAATGTAAATTTTAGGTAATTCTTTGGTTTCTATTGGAAAGAAAATCTAACACGCGTTGAGCAGGCTCTGCATTGAATGTTTTATGATCATTGTCTTATGTAATTCTCAATATGTCTCTATGATAGTCTCCATTGCGTAAGCTTGAAAACTGCAGCAGAGAGAGAGGTTAAATAATAGAGCAAAGATCCTAAAGTTATTTCTTTCAATATCCTAAATATTTATGCCTAAAGAACCAAATTAGAAGTTGAAACTAATCAACTCTTCTAAATAATTGTCCAAATTCCTCCTTTCCATTGTGCATATAGAAAAAGCTAGAAAGTTCAAAGGTTCCTGAGGCCAACTCGTAAAGTTAAAAAAAAGAGAGAGACTAGTTAAATAAATCCAGGATATCCCTTTATATCATACTCAAAGGCTTTCTCCTAGCAGAAACTGCTAAAGAATCAAGGCATTAAAAAAAATGCACCAGAAGCTGCTGCATGGAACTCACTGATATACTCATTTGATTAAGAAAACATTATCTTTCCCCACAGCTATGCTTTTGTCAGAGACGGGTAAAGATAAGTGAACTGGCAGGCCAAGGGCTCTGGGAATTCATTATCTAGATAAATAGGAAAAAGGGAACTTAGAGAGGCTCTTCAGGACTTGGCAGAGCCAGCAGGGCAATCATTCTTTTTGGTGTCTCCAGGACATCCTTTTGGAAAATGATGACAAGTTGATGAGACCCCCCTGCTACCCAGGGGGTCATTTTCATGGGGAACACCTTGAGTGTCTTTCCTTCCATTCTTTATTTCTTTTTCCTTCCTTTCTTTTCCCCTTTTTTCTTCTTTCCTTCCTCCCTTCCTCCCTCCTTCTCTCTCTTTGTCTCTCTGTCTCTCTCTCTCTCTCCACTGCCCCCCCCCAAGCTGGTTTTTAAATAAAGTTAAAGCCAAAGTCAGTGAGTAGCCATACCTTCAATGCCAGGGCCACTGCTATGTCCCCAGCTTGGGTAGAAAATAAGCTCACATCTCTCACCATTGAGATAAAGTCTTTTTCCATGCCCCAGGTTCCCCTTTTCTGGTGAAACTTTCAGGGCATATTTGGTACCTGATATAACCCTTCCATCAAGTCCTCTGCCGCCACGTGCTTCTCTTGTCAGAACCCAAGCTAAGGCTCTAGGCTGACCTAGGCTTTCCTGGTTGCAGGGTGGGGAGCTCAGAAGCTTGGCCTGGGCTTTGACCCCTCTGGTGCTGGTATCACCATCCAGCTGGACATAGCACATATGGAAGGAAGGTCCTGATAGAGGGGTGGAGAAGGTGCAGGGCCTTGGAGTGGTCTGGCCTAGGTGTGTCTCCATAGGCCTGTGGTTTCTCCCCTTCAGTCTCAGAATCACTTCTTACAACCTTATCCCTAGCTCATCCATCACCAGGAAATATTTCCTCTTCCAATGCCAAGCACAGGACCTGGGCTGGACTCTTGAGAGGACACCAGTGCTCTTCTCAGGTTATTGGCTGTTTAGAACATTCTGTGAGGGAGAAGCTATGCCTTCTCATTAGGGAGATGGGTGGAAAGGAAATTGGTTGGACAGAGTACAGCCTGTCTATGGAGGACATGGTGTTGAGTTGGAAGTGAGGCATCTCTGCTGCGGTCCCACCTCCACTTCCAACCACTGCAGACTGTGTCTCAGGGGTCTTGATCTAGTAGCGCATTTCTGGGTCTTAAGGTGAGAGTTCCTTCACTGAGAAGAAGCTTTTTAATTTGAATTCATCCCGTTTATTGGTTCATAATTTTACTTCTTGCACTTTAGGAGTCTTGTTAAGGAAGTCAGGTCCTAAGCTGACATGATGAAGATTTGGGCCTTCTTTTTCTTCTGTTAGTCACAAGGTTTCTGGTCTATTGCCTAAGTCTTTGATCTACTTTGAGTTGATTTTTGTGCAGGGTGAGAGAGAGAGGTTTGATTTCATTTAGATTTCCAGTTTTCCCAGCACCATTTGTTGAAGGCTATCTTTTCTCCAATGTATGTTTTTGGCACCTTTGTCTAGTATGAGATAACAGTATTTGTGTGCATTTTTCTATGTGTCCTCTATTCTGTACCATTGGTCTATATGTCTATTTTGGTGTCAATACCATGCTGTTTTTGTTAGTATAGCTCTGAAGTAGAGTTTAAGGTCTGGTATAGTGAGGCCTCCTGCTTCACTGTTCTTGCTGAGGATTGCTTTAGCTATTCTGGGTCTCTTATTTTTCCAAATGAATTTCATGATTGCTTTTTCTAGTTCTATGAAGAATGTCATTGGGATTTTAATGGACTTTCATTAAATCTAACACATTTGGTAGTATGACATTTTGACAATGTTAATTCTGCCTATCCAAGAGCATGGGAGATCTTTCCATCTTCTAAGGTCTTCTTCAATTTCTTTCTTTTGTGTTCTGTAGTTTTCATTGTAGAGGTCTTTTACCTCTTTTGTTAGATTGATTCTCAAAAAATTTTTTTGAGACTATTGTGAATGTGGGAGTTTTCCTAATTTCTCTTGCAGTGGAGAATTGGGATCTATTGGTGCCCTTATTATTGTTTGAGACTCTCTCCCCATTTCCTGACTCAGCTGCTGAGTAGATCTCCCTGCTTCTGTTTCCATCTCCCTTCAGCCTTGATTCCATTCAGGGCTGAGCTTGAGTTAAAGAAAGCTGCTGGAAGGAAGGCTCCTTACAGAGTTCTTTCCTTTAAAGCTTCGTGAGGACAGGGTGTGTAATGAGCAAAGTCTGGAGTGGGGCTCTGCCTGCCAACCTGAGTGCTTCCCTGGCTGAGACTCACTTCTCCCATAGGTGATATAAAGGGACAAATCAAGATAACTTCCAGGGCTATATCCAGCAGCCACAGTCAGTCACTCTGGTTTTACAATCCTTAGTCATTTTCTGAAAACTTGACTTTCCATTGCAGTTCCCTCTCCCGGGTGTGCATTGATGATAAAAAGTGTGACTTTAATCACCTTGGCATTGACATATTTGGGAGCATTTTTTTTTATCCCAGTGGATCTTTGTGGTAATACAGAGAAGCACAAGTTTGATATAAATTATAATTTTCAAGGCAGTACTGCCCTTCCTCCCCCAGTCTCTGTCATTCATGTGCATATCTGTTTATACCTCTCTGAAGTATATTTGTTTGCTTGAAGTTAAAAGAATGAAGAGATACAGCACTTTTGAAATTCTTGGATACTTCTGGAAATGCGCTGCAACTTTACTTACTGTCTCAGAGGAAAGCGCTGGGAGAAGAATCTGCCCAGACCCTTGCAACCTTTCTGCTTCTTGAGTCTGAAAGCTTTTTGGAGTCACCTCTGACCTTTACTAGCTGGAACAAGTTCCTTTACTTTACTGTGCCTCAATTTCCTTGTCTAAATCTGGGATCATCACAGTATCTATTGAGACTTCCTGCTGTAGAGCAATTTGAAGTACTAGTCCAAAATTCAGATTCCTGGGCCCCAACTCTAACCTGCTGAATCAGCATCTCTGGAGTTGGGTGTTTTTAAAAACCCTGAAGTTACACTTTCATACAGTACAGTTTGAGAACCTGGGCCTTCCGCCCAGGAGGTCTCCCAGCTCACACAGCATTTAACTTTCATTGACTCATTTAACTGTTTCCATGATTCAGAGAGGGAAAGGGGGAGTCCTCCCTTTCTTTGTGCAGATAGGAAACTGCTACTGGAGGGTTAAATGCTTGCTCCAAGGTCATGCAACACCGACAAACTCCAACACCCCTTTCCATTTCCTCTCCGTGGCTGAATCCTCTTGCAGGAAAGATGCTAACATACAGCTCAGCCCAGAATCCGCCTTGACTTCTTTCCATTGCTTCTTTCTATTCAGTGGGTGAGTTGCCTTTCTTCTGTTTGGCAGATAGCCATCATCTCCCTTTATAAATGTTTTTATCTGCTGCTGCTTTTATCTTATCAGACTCACAGTATGTCTTCGTCTTTCTGTTCCTAAAGATAATTCCCGCTTTGCTATATGTCATAAGTGTCATCTCAGTCACGGCTCAAAATAACAAATAGATTTGTTTCCTGTGTGGAAAGAAATCTGGCAGAGCCCTGCTAAGACAGAGTGAAAATGCTGAGCCTTTGCCTTCTGCTCCTTGCCACATCCTCGTAGGACTTGGCTGCACACGTGGAGAGACTCAGAAGACCTGTGCCCTTGATACTTTATGGGGTGGTGGTCATGAGTACCTAAGTGAACGGAATAAACAATAAATGGAAAAGAGTGTCCAGCTGCAGGCCGGAGAGGTTGAGAGCAGTCTCTTGGGGACACAGATGCCCACATCTACAGTTCAGAGGTAGGTATATGCCAGAGTTGGGGTGAGTGGCAGTCACCCTATCTGAAAACACAGTAGCCCAGAAAGCAAGTGAATTGGCTCTTCTGAAATGAGAAGCACAATGTATGTAATTTAATTTTTTATAATTTATGATGTTTTTGACATCTGAAAAAAAAAAAAAAAACCCAAAACTTTCGAGGTGGGAAATAAATTTTGCTTTCTGGAACTCTCAGAAAAAGTGAAGGCCCCAGCTGGAAGCTTGCCTTTGAACCATTCCTGAGCGTGTCCTCCCCTCCCCGGCCAGACACCTGTGAGGGAGCCTTCCTCTGCTGTATGACTGGGCCACTGGGGGCCACTCTCAGAATTTCAAGAAAGTACCTGAAATTATTCAAACTTACCAGCCCAAAGTGTTCACCCTGCCCTCCCTTGCCTTTCCATTGGAAACCCCATTACAAGCCATGACCTAAGCAGTCCCTTCTCCCAACCTTTCCCAGGTGGCATTATGTGACATGCCTCCTGTTTCTAGCACCTGTGAGAATAATACACTTTGGTTTCCCCTGAGACTCCCCTTTGCTTCCTCTTGTGGTTGACCTGAGTGACTCATGAAAGAGGACAAAACAAGAAGCAGTGACCCCTTGACCTGCTTTAAGATACTTAAACTTGGTGATTTGCAAGAGACACCAGATTTACCTGCTGGGAACTGTTAAGTTCTGTTAAAGCTGTAGAGACACTTCTTCCCGGCAGGCCCCGTGACACTGCAGGCCCTGTAACAGTTGCTGTAGGACAGCGAGAGAAGTCGGGACAGAATTGCAGCAGAGGTGTGCGGGTGAGGAGCAGGCTGACTTCACTACTTATTATTAGCCTATTACACAATGGATTGCTGTTTATTTTTCCTGTTAATAAAATGTTTAATGGTGAATAGTAGACAGTATGTACTTGCTCAGTGGTGCCTGGTTCCCAGCCCTGGCTGTGATCCAGGTTTGAGGACTGTAGTGTGTGCCACTTTGTGTCATATCCCGCACATCTTGGTTATTAGTGTCCCCAAAAGACGATAGTTTTCTGTAATGATTTCACCATAGACCAGAGTTTCTCAACCTCGGCACTATTGACATTTTGGGTTGAGTAGTTCCTGTGTGTCGTAAGATGTGCAGCAGCTTCTCTGGCCTCTACCCATTGGATGCCAGTAGCACCCACCCTCTACCCACTGACAGTGGAGGCAACCAAAATATCTCCAGATGTTGTCAACTGTCCCTGGGGATCAAAACCACCCTTGACTGAGAACCACGTCATAGATGAGCAAGTGTATGAGCAAATTTTTTCAGATGCTCTGGGACTTTGGTTGCTTATGAAAATACGGAATCTTCTCATGAGGATCTGTGACCAGAGTTACCCAAAGATTACCAAGTTAGCACAGCCTGTCTTTCAGTTTTTGAAAATTTAGAGTCCTGGAATGGAGGGGGAGTACCTCACCATATTGGCCCCATCACCTGAGCCCTGACTTGTGTCTGTCTCTCAGGCTGTGGAGCCCCCTCTAGGAACCTCTACAGCTGCTTCCTCCCAGGTGCTAACTGTCCTGCAGCCAAAGGCCCAGCCTCTTCTTGGTTATCGTTGAGAACTGATCCCTGTGTGGATTCCAGCCTGGGTTCCCTCAGCCGCTGTTCCTTCACCTACTTCAACCTAGAAATTACCCATTCTAGCTTCTTCAGAGCCTCAGTAGCCACCCAGTCTGCAGTTGGCCTCCTTGTATCCCTCCAGAGTGGGTCTCAGTAGCCTACACCAGTGTCCACCATAGTGCTCTCGCCACAGGCTGGGCTTTCTGGGCCTGGGGCTTGCAGCAAGCATCAGACAATGAAATCACTGAGATGCTTGTTGGAAATCTTGTCAAACCCCAGGATGGCACAGGGACTGGGAGTCTTCTTTTTCACAGGCTTCCCAGGTGACAGGGCAGCACTGAGGTGAAGAGAGACCCAGAAGCTAAGCCATCCTCAGCAGCGTGGCTACTCCATGTCCTCGCAAGACTTCCTTCTTCTAGACCCTCCAATCACTGATCTGGTTTTTGATCTTTCGTTTCATTTTTCTTTTCCTTACATATATTTGGAGTTAAAAGATATAAAATGAGATAGTCCTGGAGAAATCAGAAATCAACTAGCAAATGTCAAAGTGGATGGATCCTGGGCTGGAGGTTGGGGTGTGGGAAGAGGACCCAGGGCTACGAGTCAGAACTCTGGTTCTGCTCTTGCCTCTACATCAGTGGATTTCTTTCCTTCTATGGCCCTGGTTCCTTGATTGGTTAAATGAGGCTAGACCAAAAGTGAGTTTCAAGATCTTTTTAAAGCAGTGGACTTCTGTGTTCCCTTCAAATGGAATCTTCCAGTGAACGTTCTGTGTGAAGACAAAACACTTTCCCAATTCCACACTGGCAGTCTTCTCTGACCCTCCTATCCCTGAAGCTCCACAAGAGAGTGAGATCCACAGAGCCTGGTCCCCTACCATGGTATCTGACTGAAACTGGCACATCCAAGGCCTGGCCTCTGGATTGAGTAACCTAGAATTTTGCTTTCCTTTTCTGCTTCAAAATATACTAATCAGAAATTCTTATTATCCCAGGTTAAAACTCCCAGCAGGCCCATAATGCAAAAGTTCACCCAGTTGATGTGGTCACTTTAAGTCATAAAACACAATCTTGATTCAGTTGTGTCTACTCTAAGAAATGAACCAAAACCTTGAACTTAATTTTCTGTCAGACCTCTGTTGCCTTCTTCTCCATCCATTCCAAGGACAGAGAGGAGGAAGGAGTGGTAGATGAGGTGCTGACCAGTGTTAGGAGTGGTCTCACATTCTCTGGTTCAAGTAGATCTTGAGTGCTGCTGGTACATGAGGTGTTTTTCACGATCCTCCAACATTTTTCCTGCTGAGAGCCTGCTTCCAGATCCCTGCCATGGAGGATGCGTCTCCACCCAGGTGGTTGCTGGTGACTGCTTCCTCACTTCCTGCAGGCCTGAGCCCTCCTCCAACTTCCTTCTGACTTTGCTTTGCCCCTCCAGGTAGTCCTATTGCTCAAAGCCCAGAATAGTCCTTGTTGGCCCTTCAAGGCATCCTTTCCCCACTATGCTTCAAGCTCTGGTCATCAGTGGAAGCCAGTGTAGCCTCCTGCTTCTCAGCTGCAGCTCTCTGAGGCATGCATTCAGCAGCAGCCTTCCATATCTCAGCCACAGGAAGTGGAAGTCCAAGGTCTCTGGGAATGCACAGGGTAACCTTGCATGGGACTTGAAGTAAAGGAAGAGGTACGGACACATGGCGCAGTCACCTCTCTCTCCAAGGAAATCTCTTATCAGTTGTCTCTTTGCTTCACACTCTCGGTGCTCATTATTTCTGATCTGGTTGAGGGGTCCAGGAGTGCACCAGTCAGGGCCCAACCAGAAAGCCAAGGCCCTCATGAGCACCATGGACAAAGAACTATATTCTAGGAATTAGAGTATGCATTGTACTGTAGGACTGGTGCTATAATTTGGACCTTGAGCATCCTCCAGAGACCCACATATTGAAGGCTTGTTCACTAACCTTTGGTGCCACTGGGAGGAGGTAGAACTTTTAAGAGGTGGGGCCTGCGTGAGGCCCTGGGTTCGATCCTCGGCACCACATAAAAATAAAATAAAGATGTTGTGTCCACCTAAAACTAAAAAAATAAATATTTAAAAACAAAGAGGTGGGGTCTGGTGGAAGGAAGTCAGGCCATTAAGGACACATCTTTGAAGTGGACATGGGGACCCCTGCCCCTTTCTCTCTTTCTCTCTTTTTGCTTCCAAGTGACCATGAGGGGAACAGGTTTTCTCAAAAACACACTTCTGCCATACTGTACAGCCTCACCTCAGGCCCAAAAGCATTGAGGCCAACTGACCATGGATTGAAACCAAGAGCCAAAATAAGTTGGCTTCTTTATAAATTGTTTATCTAAGTTAGTTTCTTTCTTTCTTTCTTTCTTTCTTTCTTTCTTTTTGTTCTAGCAAGAGAACACTGACTAATGCAGCTAGGAAAGTAAAGGCATGGAAAGAGGAGTGGAAGGGTCAGAGGAAACTCAGGAATGGCCCTAGAGTAGGCTAATGAGTCCGAATTTTCAGGGAAAATTAGAAAATGGGGTCTCCCAGTTGCTGGAGTAGACTAGACTAGGAGACTTCCAGGGGCAGGCATGGAAGTGTCTGGAAGGTAGCTGGTTCTTCATGGCTGCCACCTGGGGGTTCACTTCCAAGCACCTATGGCAGGCTTGGGGTTGCTGCCAGTCAGTAGGCTCAGGAACCGGGGAGGAGAGCTGGACACACTGCGGGGAAAGGTGTAGACCAGCTGGAGGCCATCAGCACCTGTGTATTCACCTGTCACCTCTCTTCCCAAGCCTCACACGCACACTCAGCAAGCTCAAATCCAGAATGTTCCATAAAGGTGAGTCTGGAAATATATCAACCCCTGGTGGCGGGGGTGTGGGGGGCAGATCAGCTCAAGGGTTACAGAGCTGTGCTCCTTGGTTCTTTGTTTTTAATCCACACTTTTAACTCTCACATCAGTCCTATCTTGGTGACAAGGAGACCCTTCCATTTCAGCACGCTCTTCATTCTGTGATTCTTCTCGCCATTTGGCACATTGAAATGCGCCCTTCAGAAAAGCAAAGAGCAGGAGCCAGTGATGCGCCAACTGCAAAGTGTTCTTGAGGGAACCAGCAAACAGCTGTTCTCTGGCCTTGGGCTACTCTTGAAAACGCAGTCAGTGGCGCAGAAGGCCAGGTGGGAAAGAGGCACGCTCGTGATCCGCGCAAGCTGGCGACTGGGACTTCAGTCATCGGTTTCAGATGCCGGAAGAGACAAATTACTGAAATAACTCACATTCACAGTGGTTATTCTTTATGTTTTCCAAGTTGCAAAACTTGAGACTTCGCTTAAAGTTATCAGTGTGCACAAGTAGCACCACGTGGAGACGGGTAGCAGCTGTTAGGGATGCTACAGTCGATTAATTATTCCATTTTCCCATAGTTGGGTGGGAAGCAGTGGAGGAGGAAAGTGCTGGAAATTGCTTTTGAAACCGAGTGGTAAGTGCTGACCTTCCTTTGTGTGTACTTGCATAGCACTGGTGTTGGGGATTTCACTCTTGGGGGGTGGCATGTCTCACAGTTTTTTGACTCAGTGGAGAGATGACTGGAGGAAGGTGAGTGGTCTCGTGGAGAGCTGTGGAGAAGGTAGGAAATAAAGGGAAATGAGAAAGGGAACAAGAGGCTCAGAAATCTTTAGAGAATAGAAGGCACAAGCCAATGTGGGCAGGTATAGAAAAAAACAACTTATCCTCCACTTGGTAATAGAAATGTATTTTTTTTTTACTCAATCCACAAGAATGCTCAGACACTCAAATATATTCTCTTTGCTTATAAAATTTGGATTCTTTATACTCCCTTCAGTTGGTTGAAGCAAAGCAATATTGTGTAGTAAAAAATAACAATATTGATAACAGTACCAAGACAAATTGAGCACTTACTATGTGCTGGGGATTATTCTAAGTACATTACATGTATTAGCTCATTTCATTCTCACAACAACCCTGTAATCCAGTTGCTGTAATTATCCCATTACTGTCGTGCAGAAATAGAGGTACAGAGAGGAAGAATAACATTTCCAGGAGGCAGTGACAGGTGAATTGGCTTATGCAGGGATTAAAAGCATCGTCTTTGAATTCAGACCATAAATGGTGACATGTTTGACCTCAGACAAGTGGATTAATGTAGATGAGTTTTAGTTTTTCATCTCTAAAGTGGGAAAGATGATAGTTCCTGCATTTCAGAGTTGCTATAAGGATTAAACATTATTGTGACATGCATATGCCTGGTATATAATAAAAGCTCAATAAATGGTCTACTATTATTACTTCCTGGGATCTTTTAAATCTTCTTTACCCCAGCAGCCCTCAACCCTGTTCCCTTTGCTTCCCAACAGCATTGCCATCTAAAACCTGTGTGAGCATGTGGGGGTGGGGGACACACACATGTGTGTGACTCTTGCTCACCTGGGGAATGAGGGAGGTGGAGAGATGGAGCAGCCACTCAGACCTCAGTCTAGCACTGGCTGTGGGCATCCCTGGGGTAGCATCTGCCTGCCACTTTTTGTTTGTTGATTTATTTTGATTTGACACACCAGGGCAGATGGCTGGGGGAAGGGGGTTGATAAAAGTCAGTATTTGGTGACACGTGAATAATGCACTTGTGGAATTAATCAGCCTTGTTGTTTTGGCTAGTTGCCATGGCTGTGGAGAGGCGTGTGTCTGGCGTAAATCAGAGTAAATGGATGGCAGCATGTCCCTGCTCCTCGTCCTTCTCAGTCTGAGGCTCCTCAGTGTCCCTCTACTGCTTAGCAGGGCCATGGCCCCAGGCACTTTAGGGACTGTGAATGATGAGAGAAGCTCACTTCTGGCCCTGGATGATGGGATGGCCTTTCTGTTCCTTCTAGGGATCATATGCATGTTAGGGCCAGGATTTAAGGACCAGAAAACCAGTCTAATGGGAACCAACAGAACTACCAACATTTTGTTTTGACATGTTAAAAAGAAAAATCTATCATTATTTTATAAGAGGAAATTTTTTTAGAGGGGGTACCAGAGATTGAACTCAAAGGCATTTGACCTCTGAGCCACATCCCCAGCCCTATTTTATATTTTATTTAGAGACAGGGTCTCACTGAGTTGCTTAGCGCCTCACTTTTGCTGAGGCTGGCTTTGAACTTGTGATCCTCTTGCCTCAGCCTTCTGAGCCACTGGGATTATAGGCGTGCACCACTGCGCCTGGCTATGAAAGGAAATTTTAATACCAAAAAAGTAGGAAGGACATAATTTAAAAATAGAATAATAGTTCTGTAAATAGAAGAAATTGAGTTTAAAGACAAAGCTCTTCATCATCCCTATTTCATTGATGACTAGTGAAATCCTAACAGATTGTCCATGTAGGTGGATTTTATATGTTTGGAGGCAAGAAGACAGACCATTCAAAATAGTGCTTAATTTGGAATTAGAGTTGAGTGGAAGAACTGAAGACATAGGGGCAGAACAATTGGCTCTCCAGTGCCTCAGTACTGCCAGTCATGAGTATATCCATTCTTACTTCATGGGGTGGTACTGAAGATTAACTAGACACTACAGGTAGAAGGAAAGGGTAATCTCAGATGATATCTGGGAGGTCCTCAGGGGCAGCAACCACACATCTTTCTTTGAGGTCCCTAGTGTCTGTCGTATTGGTAGTACTGCTTTAGGTCAAAGGAGCAACTGTAACAGTAGGGAATTCATACTAGACAGAAGGGGACAGCCCCGCAGGACAGGGCCATCAGCTACACCTCCCTCCCCTGTCCAGGTTGGCAGCTGTACATTCTACTTATTCAAAGAGCAGTTTCAACATTTTCCCTTCACTCAACAACAGACCCAAATCTCCAGCAAACTCCATCTGTTATCTCTGGGATCCAGCTATTTTTCTTTCCCTTGGGGAAGTCCTTTCTAATGGTTAGTGTTATTAGTACATGTGACACACTGGGATGGGGGTGTCAGCTTTGGAACCTGGGTCCAGTTGCTGCCTCTTCCACACGTTTGCTTCATGCCCTTTAGCATGCATTACCTCTCTGAGTTCCTTATTTATAAGTGGGGATAAGAACAGACCTTTCTCATGAGGGTTTATGAGGATTAGATGAGAAATCCTCTGCACGGTGCCGGGCACACCATGGGCACTCAGAAATAACCAGTCTGCTATTTTTTATATCCAGAGATTGCAGGGAAACACCCTCAAGAACGGGAAGGTAAGATTATCATATAAAGGTCCAACTAGATCATAGCAGGTAGAAAAAAATCTAAGAGAGACCCCGTGGCTCCTAAAACTCTGGGATTTGACTAATTTTATTGAATATATCAATGCATTTAATAACAGGTATGCCAATCATAAAAGAGCATGATTAGTGTGGAAACTGGGAAAGAAGGAGAGACCCTGGGACAAAGGTGGACAATGCCTTTCTGAATTTTGTCTTAGCTGTCAGTGGCATGGGGGAGCATCACCCAACATTTTTTGGGAGCTACTAACCTGCTGTTGAGTCAGATCCCGCTGTGGAGATAGCTACAAGAACTGATGACATAGGGGCAGGACAATTGGCTCCCGATGAGTCTTAACAACTGCCACCTTCCACCTACTTAATTCTTGTCTATCTTGATGCAGGACCAGAAAACATTCCATGGCCAGGAGACTTCCCTCCCTGATCCATCTTCAGGAATAAAACGACTTCATGCATTTGTCACCTCCCCTTGGATGGCAGTTCTTTTTCTACACTAGGATCAAATGTTAGACCAGGACCATCAAACCATTAAATGAGTAACTGCCACCCTGGGAAGCCCTTGGGAAGATAGCTGTCAGGCCTCTCTGAGCCAGAACTCCCAGGCAAGCTTTGATCTTCTGTAGGCAGAGGTCTTTCTCTGCCAGTTGGCACCTAGACAAAGAGGGCTGCCCTGGAGTCCAGAAGGTGCCAGAGCCCTGTAGGATTGTGTGCATCGCTGACAGGAGCACTGAGCGCCCTGAGCAGGCTCAGACCCATCTGGAGCTAAAGCCCCAGGTGGCTCCTTCTTCTGCCCAGCACTAGGCTCTGATGCTGAGCCTAGCAGATGCTGCGGGAGCCTCCAAGTGCTTAGTATGGGTTCATCTAGGGGGCGAAACAGGTCACATCAAGCCTCCAATTGTCCTGGAATCATAATGACTAGGACCTACTTTGACCCCAGCAGTGTCACCAAATAAAAAGACAGCCTTAGGGACAGGACGATTACCTGGATTACCCCTGAATGACTTGCAAAACACCCACAGATTATGCTGCCAAAAATTAGGTCTTAGTAGTTGAGAAGGAGCCAGAAAGGAGTCATAGAACTTTTTTCCTCTTTCCCAATGCCCTCGGTGCTCCTCCCCACCACCACCCCACCCAGGCCTCTTGCGCTCCAAGCTGTCTCTTGAGCTGCCTCAAATGCCCTTCTTCCCTGTCTCCAGCAAATGTGCACCCTCCAAACTCAACCCAAACAACAGAGCTCAGAGGCTCCTGGCTCCATGGCTATCAGCCCTTCCACCACCAAGACCTCTTTGATTTGTTTACTCTGTGGTCTCTATTTAGAAAGTTTTTGGACTCCCAAATAAACAGTATTTACTAAGTAATAATGAATTAACTTACCAAAGACCTATGCAAATGCCAAATCTGAACATCGAATTGGCAAATAACCACACTGTGTTAATTAATTCCAGCCCAAAGCAAAGAAGCTTGGTATTTTCAGCAGGCTGGGGCAGCCTCATCTCCAGTGTGGAAACCATAGACAAAGGAATCCCAGTGACTTTGTTCTAGGCCCTCTGGAGGTCTAAGGACTCTCCACTGGGAACTGTCAATCTAACCCCAAGCCTTACTATTAAAATGAATTCATTTATTTGTCACGTTGGGACAAGTAGACAGATAGCCACCCACCTGCATCTCTGCCATGGACAGGACATTGTGCTAAGCCCCCTCACATTTCACTGAGAAGTCACATTATCTGTGTAAGAGAGAGGGGCTCTCATCTCATCCCCATTTTACAGATGAGGAAATTGAGGTAAAGGGAAGTGACTCTCTCAAGGGCATAGAACTGGCCCATGGCAGAGGCAGGAAGCAGACCCAGGCTTTTTTCTTGTTTGTTCTGTTTTGCTTTAATGAGAGATCATTCTCATAACCTATAATTCGCCCATTTAATGTGTATAACTCAGTGAGTTTTAGTGTACCTTCAGTGTCGTGCACTCAGCACCACGATCTAGTTCAGAAAAAATTTCATCACCCATTAAAGAAGTTCCATACCTATTCACCATCATTTCTCATTTCCTCAGTCTTCCTCTCAGTCCAAGGCAACCACTACTCTACTTTGAGTCTCAATGGATGGGTTGGCCTGTGCTGCCTGTGAAAATTGACCCAGGTTTTTGGACTCTAAAATCCACATCCACCAAACTCTCGCCTAGGAATCAAGGCAGTTTCCAAATCCTTTGCATAATTTTATGGACTGTTTCTTATGCTACGTTGACAGTACACAGAATGTATTAATGCTACATTCAAGTTGGAAGCACCCTAAAATGCAAAGATTTTGCCAAATCAAGGTGGAAAATGGCACAAAATTATTTAACTGTCATATACTTGAATTTGAATGATTACCCTTCCCATGCTCCCATACCATATCCCAGGCCACTCCCATCCCCTGAGAGGAGACCCCCCTCCTGCCCTCTGTAAAGCCTTTGCTTCACTTTGATTTAGCCCAGGCCCCCATATGGTCGTTGAGCTACTTAGTGTGTTTCTCTCTCTGGGTTTCCAGGGTCCTAGGTAGAAACCCTTCTGTATTTCCCAAGGCGCTCTTGTTTATTCTCCTTAACCTCCCCTTGCCTGCAAAGTGCTGCTGGCAGCATGATTTATTCTCCTGCTGCCGACGAAGGGGATGTTTAACACCCATGTCTAATCGTTTTCCATATAGAATTCCCCTCTTGTCAGCTGCTTTGTCTGTTGGGTTCAGGTTTCGTTTCCCAGGTGATTAATTATTTCTGCTGGGTTTGTGCTTTTGTATCTTTAGGGTCTGTTTGGAAAGTCTGCTCTGGGTGCAGGGATGCTGCTTGTGCAGTGACAGGTGGCAGTGAAAACGTCTGTCCCTCTGTAGCCAAGACAGGTAGGTCCTGCCAGACATGGCGGGGCCGCCTGGAACCTGGGTTTCACAAGGAGTCATACACTTCTTGATTCATTTGTTCTGTCCTTCATTTTTATTTTTATTTTTTTGTCTGTGGTGTGATGAGCATCCTCTTCCCAGACACTGTGGGGACGTGGGCACAGTCTCTCTCTTTGTATCTGCTTCTGTTCCTGGCCTGCTTCTCATTCTGGGAACAAGTGCACTGGGAGGACAGACGAGGGTCTGAGCTGGGGTTTGCTAAGTTTTTAATCATCATGAGGTCTCTCTGTGGCGTGTCAGGTTTACTGAATGAGGGGAAGGAGAATTTTGTATTAAAACAAGAACTGATCTACTACAGGGAAGAATTTTAAAATCAGCCTTTTTTTTTTTTTTTAAAGATAAAATTTGAGACCTCAAGGACATTTTTGGATGCATGGAGAACTTCTTTGACTGCACACCTCCCCCACCTACTCACCCAGATATACAACTGTCAGACACACCAACTCCAACTACGGGGAGAACTTCACAACCTCCTTTTCAAGCATCTGGGACTTTAGGTCCAGGGATATGAAGCAACCTCTTGGTTCTATTTCTCTTATTACTTAATTTGGAAACTCTGTACGTAAGTCCTCAATAGGTCTTTTGAACAAGGCTTTTTTTGTCTTTTTATAAAACATTTTTATTGGTGCATGATGACCATACATGATAGTGGGATTCATTATTACATATTTGTACACGCACATGACATAACGATAGAATTTGGCCAATGTCATTCCCAAGCATTTCCCTTTCCCTCTCCTCTGCCGTCCCCTGGCTTCTTTCCTCAAATATGCTGGTACCCTTGTTCTTTTCATGAGATCTTCTGGCCCCTACCACCTTTCTTTTCCTTTTTTTTTTTCCTATTTAGCTCCCACATATGAGAAAAAACATACGACCCTTGACTTTCTGAATTTGGCTTGGTTCACTTAACACAATGTTCTCAAGTTCCATCCATTTTTTTCTGACGAATGACGTAATGTCATTCTTCGTTGTGTATATATATCACATTTTTAAACCCATTCATCCTTTGGCAGATACTTAGGCTGGTTCCATAGTTTGGATATTGCATTATGCTTCTACAGACATGGGCATGCATGTATTGCTATAGATACAATTCTTTAGGATAAATTAATAAAAAAAATACTAAGGAGTAGTACAGCTGGGTCATATGGTGGTTACATTTCTAGTCATTTGAGGAAACTGCATACTGATTGCCATAGTTCTTGTACCAATTTCCAATAGTGTAAAAGTATCCCTTTTCCTCTACCCTCTCCAGATTTTATTATTGTTTGTATTCTTGGTGACTGCCATTCCAACCAGTGTGAGATGACATCTCAGTGCAGTTTTGATTTGCATTTCCCTAATTGCTAAAGATGTTAACACATTTTCCACATATGTGTTAGCTATTCCATTTATTTCTTCTCTTTAGAAGTGTCTCTTTAATTCATTTGCTCATTTATTAATTGGGTTATTTGATTTTTTCGGTGTTAAGTTTTCTTGAGTTCTTTGTATATTTTGGACATTACTCCTCTACCAGAAGAGTAGCTAGCAAAAAATTTTTCCCAATCTGTGGCTTCTCTCTTCACATTCTTAATTACTTCTTTTGCTGTACAGAAGTTTTTAAATGTAATGTTATTTCACTTATTAATTCTTGGAATTATTTTGTGAGCTTTAGGAGTCCTATTTAGAAAGTCATTGCCTGTGTCTCTTTGTTGGTGTGTTGACTTTACATTTTCTTTGAGGAGTTGCACAGTTTCTAATTTCTAAGTCTGTGATCCATTTTGAATTGACTGTTGTGCAGGGTGAGAGTTAAGGGTCTAGTCTCATTCTTCTACATACAGATATCCAGTTTTCCCAGCACCATTTGTTTAAAAGACTGTTTTTTATCCAAAATTTTTTTGGTGCCTTTGTCAAGAATAAGATGTCTGCAAATCTGTGGGTTTGTCTCTGTGTTTTGTATTTCATTTCATTGATCTATGTGTCTGTTTTTATGTCAGTACCATGTACGTTTTATTACTATAGCTCTGTAGTATTACATGCAGCCAAGCATTGTGGTGCCTCTAGCATTACTTTCTGGGATTAAAATTGCTTTACCTATTCAGGGTCTTTCATTCTTCCCAATAAATTTTGGGACTGTTTTCTAGTTCTGTGAAGAATTTTATTGGTATTTTGATGGGTATTTCAATGAATATGTATATTTATTTTGGTAGATGGCTACATTAACAATGTTAATCCTGCCTATCCATGGACATGGTAGGTCTTTGCATCTTCATATATGTTCTTCAATTTCTTTCTTCAATATTCTGTAGTTCTCATTGTAGAGGTCTTTCACCTCCCTTGTTAGTTTTATTCCTAGGTTTTGTTTGTTTGTTTGTTTGTTTTGAGGCTATTGTGAATAGGATTGTTTTTCTGATTTCTTTTTTAGCAGGTTGGTATATAGAAGAGATAATGATTTTTGTATGTAGATTTTGTAACCTACTACTTTGCTGAATTTATTAGTTCTAGCAGTCTTCTTATTGAGCTTTATAAATCTTATAAGTATAGGATATATTTTCTGCAAACAGTAGTAATTTGACTTCTTCCTTTCCTATTTTTGTCCATTTTATTTCCTTTTCTTGCCTAAATTGATCTGGTTAGAATTTCTAGTACTACATTGGATAAGAGTGGTAAGAGTGTACATACTTGTCTTCTTCTGGATTTTAAAGGAAATGCTTTAAGTTTTTCCCCCATTCACTATGATGTTGGCTTTGCATTTATAGTATATTTCCTTCATGATGCCTAGGAAATTTCCTTCTATCCCTAGTTGTTTCAGTGTTTTTATCATGAATGGGTGCTGAATTTTGTCAAAGGCCTTCTTAGCATCTATTGAGATGACTATGTGATTTTAGTTCTTAATTATATTTATGTGATGAAATGTATTTATTGCTTTGCATATGTTAAACCATCCTTGCAACCTTGTAATAAAACCAAAGTGGCCATGATATATAATTTTCTTAATATGTTGTTGAATACAATTTGATAAAATTTTTAATAAGGCCTTCTGCATCTAAGTTCATCAGGTTATTGGTCCATAGTTTTCTTTCCTTGATGTGTCCTTATCTGGTTTTGGTATGAATATGATACTGACTTAATAGAGTGAACTTGGAAATGTTCCACTTTTTTCTATTTCATAGACTAACTTGAGGATCATTGGCATATATTCATCTGGCCCCGGGCTTTTCTATGTTGGAAAACTTTTACATCTATCTCATTGCTAGTTATTAGTCTTTTTAGGTTTTCTAGGTCCTCTTGATTCAATTTTGGCAGGACATATGTGTCTAGAAACGTATCCATTTCTTATAGGACAGAAGACAGACACACACTAAAAGTGAAAGGATGTAAATTAATATAACATGCAAATGGAACCCCCCAACAAGTAGTGACTACTTTCATATCAAACAAAGCAGACTTCAAGCCAAAATTAATCAGAAGAGACTAAGAAGTTCACTTCCTATTGGTAAAGTTTTTCCAGTTTATTGGAGTATAAGATTTCAAAATAGTCCCTAATGAATACTCTGTATTTCTGTGACGTCTGTGGTGATTTCTCCTTTTCCATCGCTAATTTTATTTATTTGATCTTTTTCTCTTGATTAGTTTGGCTAAGAGCTTATTAATCTTGTTTATATTTCCAAAGAATACGCTTTTTGTTCACTTATTGATTTGTTTTATTGATTCTTTGTATTGTTTTTATTCTCTATTCCATTGATTTTGGCTTTGATCTTAGTTTTTTCTTTCTTTCTACTGGTTGTGGAACTAGTTTATTCTTGGTTTTCAAGGGCACTGACATGGCTTATTAGATTGTTTATTCAGGATCATTCCGATTTTATTATATAGGCACTCACAGCTATAATCATTCCTCTTAGAACCACTTTCATAGTGTCCCAGAAGTTGTGGTATGGTGTATTACTATCCTTATTTAATTCTAAGAATTTTTCAATTTCTCCCCCTGATTTCTATCAGCCATTCATAATTCAAAAGTGTGTTATTTAGCCAGGCACTGTGGCACAGTTCTGTAATACCATCAACTTGGGAGGCTGAGACGGGAGTAACATGAGCTCAAAACCAGCCTTAATGGCAAGGCGCTAAGCAATTCAGTGAGACCCTATCTTTAATAAAATACAAAATAGGGCTGGGAATGTGGCTCAATGGTTGTGTGCCCCCGAGTTAAAAAAAAAAAACATGTATTTTTCAGTCTCCATATATTTATATAGTTTCTGTAGGGATGTGAGTGTGAGTTGATTTCTAATTCATTCCATTATGATCATATAAGATGCAAGGAATTATATCATCTTTTTGTATTTGTTATGAGTTGCTTTGTGGCCTAAAATATGGTTTATTTTGGTTCTTTGAGCAGCTGAGAAGAAAGTGAATTTGGCTGTTGTTGGATGAAATATTCTATGGATGTCTGCTACATTTGAATTATAGTATTTTTAGGGCTACAAGATTTTTAGTGAGTTTATGTCTGGATTACCTATCGGTGAGAGAGATGTGTTGAAATCATTCAGTATTATTGTATTGGGGTCTGAATCTTTAAGTTGTGTCTGTTTTATGTAATTAAGTGTATGAATTTTTTTGTTATTTTTAGATATAAATGACAATAAAGTATATTTAGACATTATACATACATGGAGTATAATTTCCCATTCTTGTGGTTGTACATGCTGTGGAGTTATACTGGTTGCGTATTCATAATAAACATAGAAAAATTATAACCAATTCATTCTACTGTATTCCTATTCCCTTCCCACTTACCTTCACTCCCCTTTGTCTACTTTCATGAACTTCTATTCTTTCCTCCCTTATTTTGTGTTAATATCCACATATCAGAGAGAATATTTGGTGTTTAGTTTGTTGGGATTGGTGACAAATGCCATAATTTCATACTTCTTTATGGATTAGTAATATTCCATTGTTGTATATATACCACATTTTCTTTATCCATTCATCTGTTGAAGAGCACCTAGGTTGGTTCCATAGCATAGCTATTGTGAATTGAGCTGCTATAAACATCAATGTGGCTGTGTCACTGTAATATGCTGATTTGAAGTCAATTGGGTATAGACTGAGGAGTGGGATAACTGGATCAAATGGTGATTCCATTCCAAGTTTTCTAAGATATCTCCATACTGCTTTCTAAAGTGATTACACCAACTTGCAGTCCCACCAACAACGTATGAGAGGTTCACCAATGTTTGGGACATAAATATTTTCTATTGGTATAGCTTCTTGTTGGATTGTTCCCTTTACTAATATGATGTGATCTTCTTTATTTCTTCCGATTAATTGTGACTTGAAATCTACTTTATTGGCTGAAAGTAGCTACTCCTTGTTTGTTTAGGGCCTCCCTTCTCATGGCATTTTAATTTCCTTTTTTAAATTTTCATCCTGTGGCTCTCTTTGCCTTTAGGGTAAGTCTTTAGCAAACCACATATAGTTGACTCTTGTTGGATCTTGAGATTTATGCCATTAACCTGAATATCACCACCCTCTTTGATTCCAATGATGCTTAAATTGGCCTTTTTGTTGTTGTTGTTCCAGAGTTTTTGTATATTCTGGTCACAATTACTTATTTTCTTTTCTTTAGTACTGTCTGAATACTCAAGGCCAGCCACTCTGTCCTCCAGCTCTGGGTTTCTGCCTTCAGCCTGGTCTACTCTATTAGACTTTCCACTGAATATTTTATTTGATTTATTGTGTCTTTCATTTCAAAGATTTTGGTTTGGTTCTTTTTCAATATCTGTGCTTCTTTGTTGAATTTTCATTCACATTCTGTGCCAAATTCCTTAATTTGTTCAGTTGTTTTTCTGTGTTCTCTCGGAATTCATTGATGATTTTTTTGTATTCTTTTTCTGGTGTTTCATCCACTTTAATATCTTTGGAGTCCATTGCTTGTGAATTATGAACTTTAGGAGGCATCATGCTACCTTTTTTTTCATATTTCTTTTATTCCTGTGTTGGGTTTTGTGCATGAGTTGGTATGGATTTCTCTTCCACTCTCATGTGTGGAAAAGGGTGCAGTTTCTCTTGCCAAAATGTTCTGATATATCAGGTTACTGTGGGGTTTTTTTCCCCAATATATTTCCAAGTGGATTTTGTAGTGTAGTTTCTCTGCTCAGTCTTTGGTGATGATTACTGCATTTTGATACAGTATATTTTATAGCAGAGGTCGAGGATCCCATTTTCCCTGTAGCTTTCAAAAGAATGGGGTCCTTCTTGTAGATCCAGCAATTGTGTTGTACACAGCAATTGGGTTGTTGTATGTGAGGTGTATACTTGGTGAGTGCTCTTCACTTAACAACTCTGTATATTGTAAAGGTGTCTGGGAACAATCTATATGGAGACCACATTGGTGATAATGTTCACAGTCTTTGTGTTAATTACCTCTGTTTTCGTTGTAGGAGTGGAAGTCTTTTAATGGGACCTACGACTGCCACTCTAGCTTTTTCTTTTGGGGGTTGAGTAGTTTGTGGTTTTTGCCTCTTCTATTCTTTGTATTAAAGAATAATTGAAGTTCAATTATTCAATTTCAGCATGTGATGGGGCAAGTTATGCTGCCTCTTGGCTGGGTTTATCTCAGCAGCAGAGTTTCTACCCTGTGAACTCTAATCCCAGTAGATTCCCAGCACCCCACATAAGAGGGGAAAAACAAAATAGCAACAAAAAATGTACAGTAATAACATAAATTCCCAGTGCCTATTATGACATCTACAGCAGTAATTACCACAAAAACAGGAAAGGTTGGGTCAGTAATTGCCAACAGCAAAAATGATAAATAGCCATGAACTAAAATCTGGCACTAAAGTAGACAGCAGGTGTCAACCATGCCATCCACAGTACTAATAACTGCAAAAACATGAATGGTAAGGGCAGGAATGTGCAAGCCAAATAGTTCTAAAACATGGTAACATTACACTTCATTAAGAGAAAGGAAAATATGTTAGGGAGGTGAAAGAAAATTTAGAATGCTCACAGTGTGAACAGAAAAAAATCAGTAGAGATGTAGCAAGTGATAGCTATAAAGAAGGAGGAGTAAAAACTAAATAAAAGAAAGAAAATACGAGAGAGAGAGAGAGAGAGAGAGAGAGAGAGAGAGAGAGAGAGAGAAGGAGAGATCTGGGCTATTAGAAGAAGAAGAAAGGAAAGAAAAACAAAAGAAACAAAGCAAAATAAAAATAAATAAAATCTTCACCCTCTAAAGCCAAGCAAAGAAAAATAACAAACATAAAAGATACCTAAAAATGAGAAAAAAATGTATATTTAGATATATCCACAAACCAATCATCACAATAAGAACACCAAGAAAACAAACCAACACCAGAAAAAAATTCTAACAAAAAGTAAAAGAATTGTATTTGCTGAGGTGGTCAGAACTATTGATGAGGTTGGATATTCACTGCCTATACCTGACTGTCCTTCTCCCCATTTCTTCTTGGATCATGGTCCCTTAGAAGGACCAAGGGCTCTGTGCTCTTAAACCCTTCTTCTTTTGGGGTTATTCACCAAACTGCCAACTGGAGTGGTCTGGAACTGAAGTTGATTGAAATAGTCTCAGCTTTCCCTCTCACCAGTACAAGGAAAGACAAAATGGGAAGTACTGCTTATTGGAACTTTGTCCCGAGAGATCAGATTTAGGCAGTCCTTGGTGGGACGGCTGCAGAGTTCTAAATGGGAAGCTTCAGAGGCTGGGGATTGCTCTAATCAGGCCTTTGGTTACTCACTGGCTGAGAGTTGCTCTAGAGAATTGGATCAGCACACTCCTAGGGCCAGGCAGAGGCGGGTCTCTGCTGGGCATTTGGGTCTTGGAGCTTCCTGAAAATTCCATCTGTAAGGCAGGGGAGCCCACCCTCTCCAAGTCTCGCATACTCCACCACCCACAAATATGGCCTCCCCAGACTCAGTTCCCGAGTAATCACACCTGCCTATTCTGTTTCCTGACCCTCTTCAGCTGGTCAGGTGAGCTCCAGATTCAAAGGGAAAGTGAGTTGCACTTCCCTCCCTATCTCTGGCTTGAATTCCTTGGGTACAATCTCTATGCTTGTTTCACTCACATTATTCTAGTTATCCTAGCTACACGGTAGGCGCTCGTCAGGACAGTATGACAATATTTACCATCATCTTCTGGATTCCCTCAGCAGCAAAACTGCAGTGTGACCTCCTCAAAAGGGTTTCTGCCTCAGCTCTCCACTAACCAGTCAAGAAACACGGAGCACTTTTCAAACATCAGATCACTGTGGAGCCTCCGGTTCAGCTAAGTTCAGATTGCTTCTCTGTTTTACAGGTTTTTCCATGCCAAATTTGTTCACTGTGTTTGTCTCTCTGCTTGAGTTATTGCCCCTGCCCTCCACGGCGAACTGTGACTTGGCTCCGATCTACTCTTTCTTGTCCTTTGTTCAGTGTCTCCAAACTTCTAAGTTTCTAAAAGTCTCTGACTATTGAATATTGAATGTCAGTCAATTCCCTCTTTCATCCACCTCTCTGAGAAGCAGTTTCCTGCTGCTTGAATCCTGAGCCATGGAGCAACTGGCAATGCAGTCTTTCTAATCTGCTGTCTTCAATCTCCTGAACAGTCTTTTTCATTGGGTTTTTCTGATAAGCATCCTACTCAGTGGCCTAGGAAACTCAGTGAAATCCCCGAACCTTCCCTGGGGTTGAATAAGTGAATGCTCTTCAGTGGGCCTGGAATTTAAAGGCTATTTTCTTACACAGTGCTGAGTCCTCCTTCCTAGAGGGCACAGGGGAAAGACACCAATTCCAGGATGAGAAGATATGCTGCCGGTGGCCCTGGGATGACCTAATTGGTAGTGGGACTGGCACCTATTTATTGATCAGTCAGTGCTCACGTTTCCTGTTTAAATATTTTGAAAGTCATGACTAATACTAAGAAGTCTTTGTTCTTAATAGCTCACCCTATTACATGACTTTAAATGCCTGCCTACTTTTCATAAATATTCCTAGGCCCCCTTAAAGGATTAATGTCAAATTACAGACAGAAAGCTTATATGGATAAAATGAGTCAAAATATGTAAGCCAAAATATGTGGCATACTTAGCACATTGGGAGGGCTTAGTAAATATTCCCTACTGATTCAGTAAATGTGTATGGAATACATATGTGGTTTGAAAACTTTTTATCAGAAAGGAATTTCTTTATTATTGTGTCTCTATGTACCCCAATAAAGAGCCAATACCAAACACAACAAGGGTGCATCAGTGGGGATGGAGTTATCCATCTTAAAAATTCTATTCACTTTTAGCAAAGAACTGAGAATTTTTCATGATTTTCCTTCCTTTAGGGTGATTTACCTTCTGCTTCTCAGAAAGTTTGTGTATTTTACTTTGAGATAGACCATATTTGCTTAACATTTTGCATTTGTGAAAGACTTACAGGTTATTGTTATTTCAAAGAACTGACCTCCCTGGATCCCAGTGTACCTTGCTAGGATACAAATGGACGTTTTTATCAAGTCTAATCTACTTAGTGATGTCTCTGAGATCTCATCTAAAAATTTTCTCCCTAACTCTACATATAGTAAATCTGCTTTTACATCTCACCTGTTAGTGATTATAAATGCACAGCATTATTTCTCTTTTGGTTCTAAGACCCACTTGGCAAGTGGATGAGTTCATATGATCTGATACTCTGTACCATAGGAGAAAGAGATGAAGCTTTTTTCTATAACGTTCAATCCCCCTTTTCCATCACTAGGGAAGTCTGTGCATCTTTGGGTTCTACTTTTATTATTTCTTCTTTTGGGCCCATGTTTGTTAATGGAAGCCTCTGCCTTTGTTTGTTTCCAGCTATTTTTAGTCTCCCCTAGAGTTTAGGATACTTAAAACTAAACTCTCTCCTTTGTGTTATGAGGCCACTGGAGCCATTGTTATTATCTGGATTTGTATCTCTTTCTCATAAAAGTGTCCATGAAAGAAGTTTGATTGAGACTGATGAACTCAGTGACTTTGGAACTCTTGGCTCTCTCTTTAAGCTTTCTATTAGCTGAATCGAATCTGAACCATTGATTTTTTTTTTTTTAAATTTCACATTTCTTTTGAAAGTGAATAGAACCCAGTAAGAATCTTCAGTAAACTATTGTCTTTAATCACAGGATGGATGACATCATTTCATGAGTATTTTTATACATTTCTGCCAACTCAGCCTTAAGATCAGAATATAAACAGCACAATGTTAAAGAAGGAAGGAAATCAAAAATCATTCAGATTTAATCTCCCACTTAACAAATCAGGAAACTGAAAAGGAGGTGATTTGGGTAAAGTTTGAATCTAGCTATTTATTTATTTATTTATTTATTGTTGCCTTTTTGAAAAAAACAAGTTTTATTTTAATTTTTAAATGAAAATAATTGTATACAGAATTAAGAAATAAAATCATGCTAAAATGCTCATAACAAAAACAGTAACCTCACACCAGCTGCAGCTTTTTCTGAAAGTTGTCTTTGCATGTTTAAGTAATATGCATATAATGAAATCTTCAAATATGCAAGTGTTATTACAGATGAAGATTTAATATTTATATCTCTCCTTCCTCATCCTTTCCCCCAAATTCTTATTAGACTTTCAATTGTGTCAGTAACTAATGTTTATATCATAACAACAAGGAAATTATTGTCCACTGCTGAATCTATTAGAATATTATATGTCCTTTCTTGTATAGCCTTTCATCATTCCTTGGATTAATAATGGCCTGATTGTACCTTCTTTGCAGATACTCCATTATATCATCTATCATATCATTCTTTCTTTTGGGTCCACTTTTTTCTGGACACTCTTTTGTGAAGTTCTATTTCTTTCTGCACCATTATAGATTTGGAACTCTAGCTCTATGACACAGTTATTTACTGGGTATCTTCTTTTAATAGCTTTTCCAGGTTGGATTTGTATTTCTGGAATGCCATGTTTTCCTGTCTTGGTTTACTTCTTCGTCTTGTGGATGCATATCCTCCGTATCCTCCAGTCTCTCTCTCCCTCCTTCCCTCCCTCCCTCCCTTCCTTCCTTTCTTCCTCTTTCCTTTCTACCTTCCTTCCTTTTTATTGGTACCAAGGATTGAATCCAGGGACACTTTACCACTGGGGCCACATCCCCAGCCCCTTTTTTTATGTTTTATTTTGAGACAAGGCCTCGCTAAGTTGCTGTGGCTGGCTTTGAACTCAAAATCATTCTGCCTTAGCCTCCCAAGTCACTGGGATTACAGGCAGACGCCACTGGACCTGTCACCTCCAGTCACTTTCTAAGAAAAAAGACCAATTTTAGAGTCCAAACATATTTGCAAAGTCTTTATTCTACTTTTAAACTCGCTTCACAATTTGGATGTCAAATTCTAAGTTGAAAAGTGATTTTCTTTCAAATTTTAAAGTTATTGCTTTATTATTTCCTAGCTTTTAGTACTGTGATTGAGAAGATAAACACCATTTCAATTCTCATTCTGTTGAGTCACTTCCCTGAAAGCTTTTAGAATCATCTTTTAGTTTCTGGGATTATGTTTTCACATCTTAAAAACTCTTTTTTTTTCTTTCTTTCTTCCTTTTTTTTTTTGTTAATATTGTTGAACATTTATTCTGTGGTTCAGTGGACCTTTGATAGTTGAGAGTACTAACCCCAGGACCTAGATTCAAAACCTGACTCTCAGTTACCAGCTACAATACTAATTAAGTTATTAAGCTTCTCTGTGTTAGTATCTCTATAAAATCAGGAGAAACTTCATGACATTTCTGTGAGGATTAAAATAAGATATATAAATAAAACATTTAGAATAGTATTTGTCATATGGCAGAAACTCAGTATAAGTCTTTGTGGTATTGATAAACTCATCATCAGCACTCCATTCTGTAGACCCAGAACCTAGCAGTGTGTGATCCTCATTTATGTGCTTCCTGGATTGTCCTGGCTGCCACATACAAATGGCCCTCTAGGAAGACCATTTGGTACCATCTGCATTCTTGAAGGCCACAGAGGGGAGGTTTCAATCCTTCTTGAGTTCTGGCTTTTCCCCCACCATGGTAGAACTCTGCCATTTTGGCTAGCCAGGTACACTGTGGAAGCTGGTCCAATATTTCATGTCATTCAAATACATGATTCAGTAGGGCCCTCACACACCTATTATTCACCTCTTGATCCAGACGCTACAGGTTCCTACTGAGGCATGAGACTCTGTGGGTCCTCTTAGCTCCCAAACATGCATGCTTGCTCCCTAAGTAGGGTCTTAGACATCGCAAGCAGTCATGCTAACATATTGGGGTGCCATTGGTCTATGCCCACTACTTGGCTGCTGCTGCAACTAGATCTAATTTCCTTGGTAGCCTCTGGAAAAAAAACAGATGGAACAGTCAAGAAGAGGAGAAGAGGGAGGGTAAATTCCTATATGGCAAGTTGAACAAATGGAAATTGAAGCCAGGACACAAGTCCTTCCCATTTCCTCCCAGTTGGACTTGGAGGAAAAGACACTGAAAAGCAATTACCTGTACGTGCTATAATCCACAATCAGTCTGGAAGCACCATCTCTTATATTAATTTCCCCTCTTTCTATGCCTTACCCACTCTTCCCCCTCATTCCAGCTCCTTGATTGCATTCTCTGATTAAAGATCAGTAAGTCAGCTTTTGCCTTTGACTCCGTTTTGTAGAGAGCTCAGGCTGAGACACACCCCATCCATGAGCTTGGGCTCTGGAGCTGGACTCTGGGTTTCAGTCTTGGTTCTTGTCCTGCTGGCCACAAGGCATTGGGCAAGTTATTCTTTCTGTGTTTCGGTTTCCATTTCTGTTAAATGGGTATGATATTAGGCACTACCTCAGGATTATTGGGAAGAATGGATTGACTAATACCTATAAAACATATAGTACTCACCCAATAAATATTAGCTATTATTACTCCTTTCTCTTTTTTCCATTCTGTTTTCTGAGATGCCCATTATGTGAACGTTAGTCTTCCCAAATTGATTCTTTATGTTTTAAAATATTTTCTGTCATGGGTTCCACACTTATATCTTTTTGTTCTGTTTTATGAGAGATATCCTCTCTTTTACATTCTAAGTCTTCTATTTAATTTGTATTTTGGCATCATACTTAAAAATGTCCAAGATTATTTTTTCTTCCCGTAGTTTGATTTTTATCATATTCTTTCTGTTCTTTGTTGGGAAGCAAGGGTATGTGATATCATCTCATATTAGAAGTATTAAAGCCCCTCCCCCATAACCAACATTATCATCCATTCATTTAGTTTTTCTCTTTTGGTTCGGTTTTTGCTTTCTTTTCCTTTGGTCTCCTTGGCGGGGATGGCAGTTAGGGAAGGATGGGAAATTCCCTGCCATGGCTGATGCTTCTGCAGTAGGACCATGGCATAAATAAGCTGATGGGGAGCTCTGGGAGTTGTTGTGTGGGTGAGTGGGTGGGCGACACAGTGGGAAGAACAGCTTCAAAAGCTGTTGAAGGGCCCTTGGGAGCCATTGCTGTGGGGTCTAGCAGTTCTCCTCCTGGCCCCGGGGCTCCCTCGCTTTCTCCTCCTCTGTAGGCATCGCCCATGTTCCTTTGCCATGGTAACAGTGATCCTCTTTCCTTCTCAGGTTCTTTACTTTTTGTTTCCCATGCTGCCAGATCCAATAAATGAAGATACAAGATACCCAGTTAAATCTGAATTTCAGATAGGCAACCCATAATATTTTTAGAACAGGTATGTCCCATGCAGTATTTGGAACATACTCACATTAAAGAGGTTTCTTGTCTGTCTGAAATTGGAACTTAACTGGACATCCTATATTTTACCTGACAACTCTATCCAGGTGGCCTCTGTCTTATTCTTTGCCCATCAAGGTAGATCTCCGTCAGGCGAGGCAGTCAGTAGCACAAAAGGGCCCCGCCTTCCCAGGATTTCTTTCCTGTTCACATAGCATATGGCAGCCTGACACCCATATAGTTGTAAATCAGAGCCTGCTTATTCATTGTCAAGTTAGGAACCCAACCATATTTCTCAGCTGACTTCATTTCCCCCACCTCAGATTCAATAAATAAACATGTTGTTTCTAATGTAGTGTTTGTGCCATTGTGTCGTCTTTGTTCATTGTCTCTCCCTCTGGGCCCTCAGTGCTCAGAACTGCCCCTCCCCTCCTGCCTCCGTCCCCACACAGCACACAAGATGGCTCTGTGTGCCATGCTTCTGTGGTGGGCATCTCTGTTTTATGCTTTGGAGAACATTATCATATCCTCTTGCTTTCTTCATCCATGGGCACTGGCAGGTGACAGGTGTGTGGATCAGGATTTGTTAAGTGCTGTGTGCCTGAGAACATGAACTTGGGAAAGAATATTTGTCCTAAAGAAAAGCTAAATTATGATCCAACCAACTGCATGCATGGATACAGGAAATGAATATAATGAGCATAAACTGGTCAGGAAAGCAATCGCAAAATAGCATTAGCATTTTCATCTAGTCCCTGCAGAGTTGTCCCTTTTTAGGTCATTTCCTTAAAGATATTTTTCTTTTCAAGTTATAAGCCTGTATGGTTATTTCACTTCAGACTTGCTGTCAAGAACTCCTCCTGCTGCATTCCTGAGCAGACCCAAGGGGTTAGCTATGACCTGAGCCTTGCTGAGCAGATCCCTTCCAGGAGTCTCCAGCCTCTGCTCCAGGGTTGCGTCCTCTGTCAGCTGGGGCTCGTTTCTCTTGTGATTCCCTGTCATCCAGCAGCTTCCTTGGAGACCTCGAGGGTCAGCTTCAGCCTTGCAAGAAGTTGGCATGATAAACCCAGAGACTTCTGAAAGGCCCTATTTCCCAGCATGACTGGCCACCTGATCCCTATTTTCACTTCACCGGCACACACATTTGTGCAATGACAGTGCTTCCTGCCTCCAGGTAAGATCAAAGCACAATCCTAACTGAGCAGTGAAGACCCACAGTAAAAGAGGGTTTCTATACATGAGGTTTGAGGGGCTCATCACAAGGAGGGGCATTTGGCCTTATTTTTCCTAATGGAAAGAAGTAAGGGTCTTGGAGCAGGAGGTCTGAAATAGGTCTTTATGTTTGCTTAGGATATGGGGGTTTTCCTGGATGCAGGACTTTTGGTGCTATCACCAGGACAGTTTTGGGCAAACCAGGACAGTTGGCCACCCTCCATATCCCTCCCACCTCTATCCTTCAAACTCCCTTTACCGTTTTTTATGCTGACGGAGAAAAGCAGAGATTAAGACAGAGATCATACTCTGAAACTGAGCTTTGGAAGTTTATACCCAACACAGTTTCACATTAAAGCAGCATAAGGATCGAGTAATTTTTCTTTGAAGGTATTTGTGAGAAAAAGAACTTACAGAGATTGAAGGGAAAGATGTCAAATCCATTTAAAGAGCTATTTAAAATATTTGTACATAGTTATATTACCTGTAATTATTTAAGTAAATGTTTTAATACATTAAAAAAATAGAAGGATTGTGATTACAAATCTGTGGAGTGAATCCAGAGTCACCATCTGTAATTCTAGCAAAACCTCCACCTGTTTGGACTTCATAGTCTATGACACTCTGCCGCCACCTGGTGGCAGTGTATCTAAATTAAATCCTGCCTTCTTTTTTGTGTGTGCTGTGAACCTCCTTTTAATAATTGAATATTAGAAACCAAATCATAAAGATATCAGTCTGCTTCATATAATGATATTGCTCTTATTTGGATTATAGGGTAAATTTGGGTCAAAAACTATATCTTCATATTTGCATTCTCCTTTATCTTGTGAAATACTGTAAGCTTATGAAGCCTTATAAAATAATCAAATACCTTAATCTCTTAGAGAGGATAAGAATATTGTAAGCAGACACCATGAAGATCATGACTTGTGAAAATGTCATGTGCATAGATTTTATTAAACTATAATAATCAAATAAAACTTGTAAGATACTTATTGTATGTGGTTCATCATATCCATCATCACACTGCATTCTGCAGTTACTAGGCAAAAGTATTAGGAATTTATTGGGATTGCTTTTACACAAGAAAATTGGAGGTTTTCTTATATTTTAAAAAATTTATTCTTGTTTTATTAATTTTACAGCATCTGAATAATTGCTAACATTCATGAGTTGTTTTATCATCAGCATACTTGGTGGGAGCAGAAAACTCAAATCTACATGTGCATTTTGCTCCTTCTTGGGGGAAAGTCATTTTACTTCCATAGGCTAGGTTTCCAGGTCTGTAAAATTGAGATGATTATATATCACCAGGTTAGGACAACAGACAAGCTTCTGTGTGTATGGGTGTTCCATTGCCTGCCTTGGGGGCATTTTCACTGCCTGCAAACTAAAGACAAAGATTCCAGATCTTACTTCCTGGCCCCTGGCTGCCTTTTATTTAGAGCTCAAATGAATTTCCCTGAAATATGCCCAGAAATTCTAATTCTGTCTAAACCCACTGGTCCTCACTTCTGCCAGGACTTCTCTCAAGGGGCTCACCTCACTCCACATACTCCCAGCTTCACTTCCTCACATCAGATGGAAATCACCTGAGCTGGAGTAAAATGGGCAGCAGGCCTAGACTGGGTGTGGGTCTGTGCCAAGGGATGGGATCCAGCCAGAGTCCTATTACCCAGGAGTATTGCCATAGAGGGAAGGGAAGAGTTAAGGGGAATCGGAGGACTCAGAGGATGTGGGGAGAAGAGGGGTGAACTCCTCTTCCCACTCTACTAGGTCTTGAACTATGAGAAAAATAATTCTACTTCCAGGTTCAGTCTTAGGAACCACCAAATTGCAGAGCAAGGAAAATCCCTTCTTCCTTTATCTCTCTCTACTCCACTCCAAGCCCTGCCCTGTCTTCACCAAAAGAAAGAAAGAAAGAAAGGAAAGCCACACAGACCTAGAGGGACACACAGGCATGCAGGGAGTGGAGCTGGGAGCAACACATGGAGCATGGAGCAGCTGCTTGACTGATGCTCCTCCAAGGAGAGCCCAGCCTCCAGTCCACTGAATTTAAGGTGTGAGCAGAGTTTGAGGAACCTACAAGGACCTTGGGGAGGGGTGGTGGAGTGAGTGGAGCTGCAACAGGGGAGAGCATCTTGGAGGCTGTGAGTTCTGAGAAAGCAGAGCCCAGTCAGTGCAGAATAGAGTGGGAGAAAAACGTGGTCCTCTCCCAGAGAGGCAAAGGCTGTGCTGCCCATGCAGGCCACGTCACCATTCCTCCCCCTGCTCGTAGCAGCCTCTTGCACAGAGGTCGAGAGTGGCTTTTCTTATGAGACTCGTCCAACTTAAACCAAAAGCCCACTTTGATGCCACACTTCATCTTACCAACCTGATTTTATTTCCATCTTCATCTGGATTTCTAACTAAAATGGGAAACACACACATAACACACTCCAGAGTCTCAAATCTTTTGGAAGGAAGTTGAGCTTTCCAGAATTTGGGCTGTTTTTATAAGCATTCAAATTCAACGCTGTTTTTATGTTCTAGTTGCCTCTGCCAACTTCCTTCTATATGGAAGATTTGGAAGTTATTTCCTTGCTTCTCCGTTGGTGATGCAGTTTCTGACAGGCTCCGTGAGCTGGAAGGCTGCCTCCCCAGGAATCGAGGCTCCATTGTTATGCTGGAGCTCAAGCAGCCCCAAATTTCCTCCAGAAAAGAAAAATCATTTCCACCTGCAGATATTCCGCCTGTTACTGAGGCTGGTGCTGCTGTCAGGACAACAGTGCACTTTGGGTTTTAGGCTTCCAGAACAAAATGCCAGCATGCCCCTCCTGTCTGCAACGTAATCCATCACTGCACCTGCCCACAAGGACCTGCAGCACGGTGGAGACGTGGTAGGAGGTTGTTTATGCATTTGTGCAGGCACAGCCCATGTCCAGTCCTCACTTTAACACATCTGGTGTTGAAGAGGGGCCCATCGGAGGCATCTGCCAGGGTACATCCACATTCTCCAGGTGTACCTGGGGTGGAACTGCGGTAGAACAGCCAAAGCACCTGGCCTGTCTCCTGCGTGCCAAGCAGAAAGTTTTCAGAGGCACAGTTTGCTTGTAGAAAATATTTTGCATGAGGTTTATCCTTTCTGTGCTTGTGAAACCATAACTGAGGATACGTCTATTATCTCATGGAACACCTTGCATAGAAAACCCAGCTGAAAATTATTTTGTATAAGATTATTGCCAGAAAACATTTTGTCTCTATAGATAAAATTCTGGTGTGAAAGGGAAAATTAAAACTATCTAATCCGTCACATTTTCCTCCAAGTCTTGAGTGCCAGACAGTTAAATAAACTGTCCAAATTCACTCATCTGCTTGTCAGTACATGAGATGTACTCTCTTTTTCAACTGTTTCTTTCTTTTTCATTTTTTATTTTTTTACTGGATTGTCTGTCCATCTATCAGTCTGTCCATTCATCCACCCAGTCATCTTTTGGGGGGCAACTGAGCTTTAATCTGTCTCAGGGCCCATGGTCTTGACATAGCAGGTATAAACTAAACTCATAATTAATTCCCCAGATTGTGGAAGAATTGGTCATCTCAAAATTGCAGTAATTTCTTCACACTGTTATATTTGAACATTTTGCAAACATTAGCTGGTGAAGTTAATAGACCCAGAATTTCAGAATAAGGCCAATTTCTGTTTTCTTGGCAGGGGAGTTGTAAGAGGAGACTGGGGAGCCCTGCAGCAAGGGGGTATATCCGGCAGGACAGGGCAGATGTGTCCTAAGCACTGAACCTGTGGCATGACCTTGGTTGTGTCTCGAAATCTGAGTTCCAACCCATGTTCCTGGGCTGGCTCTTCTGCCTTCTTGTCAATTCCCTGAGTTTCCTGGGAACTCTCCTGTAGATTCTCTTTCTGCCTAAGTTCATCATATTGAGCTTCTAGTGCTTGCAACTAGGAACTCCAACTCATCTCTGCAGCAAATTAATTAGCTCAGTGACTCACTTACTCAACCAACATTTCCTGAGCAAAACACTCTGTGAGGTATGTATTCCTTTTCTTTATTATATGGATGCAGAAATGGAAGCACAGAGAATGTAAGCTTTGGAAATAAATATTGTAATCTAGTGTTTGGTATTTGAAGTCGTATTTGATGCTTCTCTGTGATACCGTGCAGGCAGCGGAGTCGACATTTCATCTCAAATCCTCCAGGATTTAAAGACCTGATCACTGGGAAAATGTCCATGCTTCACATCTTAGCAGTGACCTACTCAATTGGAATTAGCCTCTTGTCCTGGAAGAAAGTGGGTATGATGCCTCAAAGACCCTCATCTGTAAGAACTGCATAGCCCAAGTGGAAGGAGGCTGGTGGTTTTGGACCTGTTTTGAACAGCATCATGGAAAACTAAGGAAGTGGGCGGCTGGGTACCAGGGGGAACAAAGTTAGAAGGTTTACTGTCATAAAGCACATAGAGTACCCATCATCTGACAAATGACTCTAGCTAGAACACTAACAGAGGAAGGACTTCACAAATTGAGTCCACTGACACAAAGGTCTTCTTCCTTTAATATTTAATGTCAAGCTAAAATCTTCCCCTTCTAGGAAAAGAAAGAGAAATGGAGATCAATAGTCTATAAAAGATAAAGTATCCATTTCCCAAATGGTGGATTGCCTGATGAAACCAATGAGTGCGGATGCCAGTTCAAGGCCACCCCTCCCACTGGAAAGCAGTAACCCTCCCAGCTTTTGAAGCCTTCTTGATAAGCAGAGGAAATGCCTCCCCAGTGTCTCTTTCTCCATTCGGAGAGATTTGTAGGCCGAGAGATTAGATTAGGGAAACCACTAAATTCCCCTCTGGAGGAGAGACCCTGGCCTAGTGTGGAAGCACAGGTGGCACCATTGGGTGAGGAGCAGGAGTGGGGTTGTGGCAGGAAGTGATCTCAGATTCAGGTTGCAGTTTAACAACCCACAAGAGAACCATGAAGCAGGGAAGATCCGTTCACCTTCTTGAGCTGACACTCCCCTTTGCCTATTTATTTGTGTAGTTTTCAGCATGTTCTTTTAATGAGTTATTTCCAGTTCTACACTCCTTTCCCAGTACTTATCATCCTCTCTGTCTTTGGGGAAGATAATGTAGATTGTTCCAGTGATGATTATGTCCCTTTTCAGTTCCCACTGTGGGAAAGGTGAAGGAGGAGCTGGCTTCAGGGATTCAAATACCGTCAGCTCTCTGTGGATCAATGTGCGGTGGTGGGTCTTTCCTAGTACACATAACCTGCTCAGCAGGGGAATCGATTGCAGCAGCCTCCAGACTCTTTTCCCCAGAGCTTTACTACTGTTAAGACAGGAAAGGATCTTTTCCCTGTTGCTTTAGTTCTTAGAACTAATCAGGTCCCTGGAAAAGGCTGGCATAGATTGGGATATGTGTCTCTCCCCAGGCCAAGTACTGTGGCTAAAATATTCACAAGTTGTCACAGAGGCCCTCTGAATTGGACCACTTATTATAGTGTCGGGATGGGGAAACAAAGTGTTCCTGTAAGGAAAGGGCACTATTCCCAAAGAAGGGAGAGATACTTGGCTAACGAATATTTCTTGAGTACCTATTATGCACCAGACAGCATATTTAGAAGCAGGAGACAGAGCCAAAGTTGTTCTTAGAATAGAAGCTCTTTGGGAATTTTCAGAAATCTTGCAGGAAAGTTTGGGTTTCTACAGAGTGTGAAATACAGCTTCACACCAATCTTATCCAGATCACAAAGGGTTGAGACATCTTAGCTGATAGCTTGGTTACATCATCTTCTAAATTAAACAAAAATAAAATTAAAACTCCCATCTTTGATGGCAAGTGACTCTGAAGAGAGACTTTTTTTCCCCCAGAAGGAGGTTTAACTAGAAGCCTTAGTCCTCAGTATTTTTTTTTGTTGTTGTTTGTTGTTGTTGTTTTTTGGTGCTGGGGATTGAACCCAGGACATTGTGCATTCAAGGCAAGCACTCTACCAACTGAGCTATATCCCCAACCCCTCAGTGTTCTCAATAGATGAGTAAATTGACAAAAACTGAAAGGCAACATAATGTGGTACAGTGTAGTAGATACATTGTCAGAGATTTGGTGTGTAGTTTTGATTCTATTGATAATAAACAGTGTGACTCTGGCTGTCTTGGGTGAAACTTCCCAGAAGGCAGACCAGGAGATGGATATTGTTATAGTTTGGATCTGGAAAGTCCCATGAATACCCATGTTTTAAAGGCTTGGTCCCCTGCTTGGCACTGTTAGGAGGTAGTATAACCTTCCAGAGGTGGGGCCTAGAGGGAGGTCATAGGTAATTGGGGACATGCCCTTAAAGGGGATTTTAGAACCCTACATCCTTCCTCTTCCTCTCTCTCTCTCTCTTCTTCTTGGCTGCCAGGAGGTGAGCAACTCCATTCCACCATGCACACCATGCACCATGCACCAGAATGGGCTGCCTTGTTACAGACCCAAGGTAATGTGGCAAATAGATCATGGAACCGCCAAAACCAGAAGCCAAAAGAAACCCTTCCTATTTTTAAGTTTATTATCTCAAGTATTTATTATAGTAATAGGAAGTTCATTAACACAGGCACTTATTGTTTTTGTTTCCTGAAATCTTATTTTGTAAAATTGCCTTAGAAAATACCCAATGATACATGAAAAAGAATGAGGAAGATCTTTATGACTTGATTTGGAGCAAATTTTAGGAAATATTAAATAAAATAAGTGAGGTACAAAAAAGATGTAGGGTAGGATATCTTTTGCCCAGAAAGAAGAGAAAACATGTGCACATGTATGTGTGCATGCAAGCACATGTATGTATGTGTGTGTTTGCAAAAAGAAACACAGGAAGAAATATAAAACCTTCAGTCAAAAAGGTGGAACCAGGGAGAAGGGAATGGGTATGGGAACATGTGAATATCTTATATACTTGGAAAATCAAATAAAGTTAAAAAGGATGGAAAGAGGCAAAGCCTAAAATTAGAATACAATAAAAACAAATGTACTGGTAAAATAACCACATAGAGAAAATCATTGATTTATATGAAATGTGAATATATGAAGTCTTGAGTCTATGTAGTTCTTAGCTTTTCCCACCTAAAACAACTGACAAATGGTGGCATCTAGCTGGATGTAAACACTTCTCCATTAAAAGAAAAGGACTCTGCACAATGGCTCAGTTCAAGTCTTGGGAAGGAAAATATATGGTGAATCTGAAATACTATATAGTTCCAGAAAGCAAGGAGGAACTTGAAAGCTAATGCATTTGTATAAAGAGGATACAGAATTCATCCCAAAGGGGCTTCTAGCCAAATCTGGGACCCTTTGAATATTAAAAAATAATTTTAAAAAATGGATTGTGACATATTAAATAAAAAAGGAATTCATGAGATCATAAATATGAGGAAGAATGTGAGGAAAGAGAGAAGGGAGAATGGGCAGGGAGACAGAGACAAAGTGTGAAAAATAGAAGAAAGAAAATGAAGGGAAAATTCTTGTTTATAGAAGAAAGAAGGACAGAATGAGACATCCCTGTGATCCCAACATAATGACAAGACTCAGGCAAGGATTTGTAGTGGATATTAAAAGGGTTTGGTGATAAATTTTGGCTAACAGTCTGTTTATTTGGTGTCAAAGCACTGCCCCACAGATTATTGATAACAACAGAAGAAAAATGTATCTGTACTCTGGAGAAACTGACCATTGCCACCTCAGCCAGCGGATCAACCGTCACTTACACTGGGACACCCTAACATTATGTGGCTCCCGGTGAGATACAGTGTGAAGTACACAAAACGGCCTGTGTAGTTCCCAGAGATGTTTAACTTAAAACTGATTGTTTTCCAGACCTAAGTTTTGTTGTAGTGAAAACACAGGGACAGAGGAACAAGTTAAATAACACACAAGGAAATAATCAACCTTTTTTAGGATGCGTGGAACATTCATTCTATAAAATAGCTAGACTCCTCAAAAGAAAATCCATAACTTAAAAAAGAAAAAGAAACACTGCTCAATATTTTAAACATTAATTACCAAAAGAATTTAAAAGCCTAAGAACATAATCAAGTGCAAGAATTTGACACGGTTGTAGAAATAGCATACAGATGGTCCATGTAAGCTCTCATTGTTTAGGTTGTAATGACTATACTGTGGTTATGTAGAAGAACATCCTTAATCTTAGGAGATGCATGGTGAAGTGTTTAATGAAGAAATGTTATGAAAATCTAAAACTTAAAATAATTTAATAGCAAACATATACACACACGTATATATGTATGTGTATATATTCTTCCTGTATTTCTTCAATAGATAATAATAGAGACAGAAAAATAAAACAAATACAATAAAATGTTAACAATTGGTGGGTCTCAGTGAAGGACTTATCGTTAATTCAATTCCTTAATCTTTTCTATAGACTTAAAAGCTTTCAAAATAAAACATTGGGTTTTTATGTTTTAAGTTTTCCATTTTTCAAATTGTAAAATTAAAACCTAAAGAGGTGAAGAGGCTTTCCCAAGAACAGAGAGGAATCCAACCACAGAGCTCAACTGCTATGGCCCTGCCATCACTCTTGGCTGCCTCTTATGAACATTAACTTCAGGTTTCTGACATGAAAAGTTCTTTCTGATCTCTTCTAGTTCAGTACTGGCTTTTTCACATTGAAAGGACCATGGGAGGCAGGGCACATAGAAGAATTTGAGTCCTCCCCCCTCCTCAGGACCCTGGTTTCCCTGCTGATTAAACCCGGCAGGGCACTGGCTGTGGGACGCCTTGGTGTTCTCTGAGGCCTCGCTCCACCTCCACCTCAAATTCCAGAGCTATTCTGTGGCTGTTTCATTGACATGGTGCCACCCTCACTAACCTGCCAACTCACCATCAGTCATGTTCCTTAATATTCCTGGGCTGATATAAAAAAGTCTTCTCAGAGCTGGGCATGGTAGTGCATGCCTGGAATCCTAGTCACTTGGGAAGCTGAGGCAGGAGGATTCCAAGTTCAAGGTCAGCCCCAGCAACTTAGTGAGACTGCCTCAAAGTAAAAAAAAAAAATAAAATAAAAAGGGCTGGGAATGTAGTTCTGGGGCCCTTGGGTCAATGGCCAGAACTCCAAAATAAATAAATAAATAACATAAATAAATTATTTTTAAAAAGTTTCTTGGTATTATTGAAGTAAATCATAACCAGACTTAGTCAACCTAGTAATATCTTGACCATGTTAATTGGATGCCTTAGTTATAAACAAAATATTACTATTGGAGCAAGTAACTTCCCCTGTCTCCAAAGAGGTAGCCCCTCCTGCAGAGGGGTACTCTTAAACATACCAACCCATCAATCAAATCACAGTGCAGAGCTTGCAGAAGAACATTTTGCAAGGTGGTGAAACAATAGAAATAAATATGTTTACTAATCAGTCTTTGTTCTCCCAAAGGACTGGTGTGGAGATGCTCATGGAAATCAAGCATGAACCAAAGGGTAAAGAAGTGAACACAACTCAAGGATCTTTAAGAAGTTTAGATTGAACTGTCCTGCTCATTATCTCCCAATCTCCCTCCCTCCTTTTTGTTTTCATTAGATTGCTTTTTTACTACTCTATTTTATTTATTTTTCTTCTTTGATTGAGACAGAATGATTTTTATTCTTCACATGTATTGGGAAGTTTGATATAAAAAAATTCAGGCCTTTTCCCCTATCTTGTTGTTGCTTACAATGAACCTCTTTTCAATGAATATCTAATGAAGGTAGCTGTTAAATAAAAATGAATGTTATATATGAAATTGTGAAATGTTATTTTCCACATTATGAAGAAAAAATATATCATTATGGAATGTATAATTTATAGTCAGACTGGAAGACAACAGTGACATAAATGCATTAGGTGTGGAGTGAGCAGAGTGTCTATGTCATTGAGGAAAGCTGGAGGATATTCCAGAGATTGCAAAACAATTCCCAGAAGTTCAGTGTATTTGTTGTTTCAGATCCTAGAAAAACCAACCTGTGGGTGTATGTTATTGACACATGTTCCCTTCAAATGAGAGTCAGAATCTCTTCTCTTGAGTTTATTGGAATGAACTTTTTTTCCCCTTCCTTTTTAAATTTGTTCTTTTAAGATAATACATGACAGTAGAATGTATTTTGACATATCATATATATATGGAATATAACTTCCCATTCTTGTGATTGTACATGATGTGGAGTTACACTGGTTGTGTATTTATATATGAACATAGGAGAGTTATATCCAATTCATTCTACTGTCTTTCCTATTCCCATCTCCCTTCCTTCCCTTCATTGCCTTTTTCTTAATCTAATGAACTTCTACCCCCCTCCACACACACCTTTATTGTGTGTTAGCATCCACATGTCAGAGAGAACATTCAGCCTTTTGTTTGGGGGGATTCGCTTATTTCATTTAGCATGATAATCTCAAGTTTCATCCATTTGTTGTAAAATGACATGATTTCATTCTTCTTTATGGCTGATATTCCATTGTGTATATGTACCACATTTTCTTTATCCATTCATCTATTGAAGGGCATCTAGGTTGATTCCATAGATTAGCTATTGTGAATTGAGCTGCTATAAACATTGATGTGGCTGTGTCACTGTAGTATGATGATTTTAAGTCCTTGAAGTATATACCAAAGAGCAGGATAATAGGTCAAATGGTGGTTCTATTCCAAATTTTCTGAGGAATCTCCATACTGCTTTCCATAGTGATTGCACCAATTTGAAGTCCCACCAGCAATGTATGAGTGTATCTTCCCCCCCACATCCTCACCAACATTTATTGTTACTTGTTGGAATGTGTTTCTTAATTCTAGCATGTTGTATTATCTCTGCCCATAAAGTTCTAAAATGACCTTTCAAAGCAGACATAACAAGTTGCTGGCCTAGGTGTTATTTGGTCTGTACAGTATTTTTTAAAATAAGAAATTTGCAGATAAAAACCCCAATTCCAACTTCTCTTGGAAGATCTGGAAACACTGTGTTTGAATGTCCTCCTGGTGAAGGCTGATATCTCTCATGGCTGTGACCTCTGTAGTTTGACCCAATCCCTAGAAATTCCTGATGTTGTATATCCAGGCAGCTTTATTTGAATGGCTAACTCCCGGAAGTACCTAAGTTAAAGAACGTGGTTATCCAATTTCAGTTCATGGATAAGTATTTACATCTATTATGCACTTCCTACATTCAGGAAGCCTTGTAATATTAGTATTACATGATTTTATTTATTCCTCCCAATGATGCTTTGAGACAAGTATTATTATTATAATCACTTTAAAGATATGTTTCTGAGTCTTGGAGGGGTTTGGAACTTGTACATGGTCACTTATTAGTTGGTAACCTTGGGAAATCTATTTTTCTCTCTTTCCCTCAGTTTTGCACTGCATAAATGAAGAGAAAGTGTTTGGTGAAGGAGGAGAACCAGGAATGTCCAAGGTCTCCTCTGGGTTTGGTTCTTAATCTGAGAGAGGATTTTGTTACTTTTCTTTTGCTCCCGCTGCTGAGCATGGAACAAGAAAACATCTTTGCTGCCCAGGCTTTTTAAATTACATTCCATTATTAATCCACAGCTTGGCAAGTATAGGGTCATGGTGACTCCTGGAGACCTGCTGAGGAGTCATAGACTAGTGGTGATTATGAGTCACTTTCTAATGGACACTAAACAGCAAAACAAGTGAAGGTCTAAAGAAACTCAACATCCTCTTTTAAACATGGAAATTGAGGAATGTTTAGATAATCTAAAATAACAAAGGTTAATATTGATAAGCACTAACAATAGGCCAGGCACTGTCTTAAGCACTTTACCTACTTCCATTTCTATTTGATCCTCAAAACAACCCTATTAAGTATCCTCACATTGATCAGGAAGGGAAGTTAGAATCCAATACTCTTATTTTTAGATGAAGAAGTTGAGGCCCAGGGATATTAATTGATTTACCCAAAGTCATATAGCAGTTGGCCAATGGCAGAACTAAGACTTGGAAGGTAGTCTAGAAATCTTGTTTTTTATTCATTTTTTTTCAATTTAAAATCTGTCTTTGGAGATAGGTTTAATAAGCTAATACATAACGAACAGGAGAAGACATATAATTAGCAGCTTACTTTTAATTTAAGGGTTGAAAGGACCCTTATAGACTAGCTATTATGATTTCCTATCCAAGTAGAAATCTCTCTGTACCCCTGGCAATTGAGTACTTAGAATTTGAGTTGAAACCCACCTCTAGATCTAATTTAATTCCCTCAAGCTAAACAGTATATACCTATGCCTTCTTCTGTACACAGTTCTCCTTTAAGAATTTCAAAATAGCTCTCATGAACCCATAAAATATCATATCTGAGCTAAAACTCTATTTTTTTAAAAAATATTTTATGTTATAGATGATCTTGAACAAGATTCATCATGAGTCTGGCTGTTTTCACCCAATGAACTCCAAAGATGACTTCCGGTAAATGACAGCTCCTGTCTTTGTGTGGTCCCCTCCCACACAGAATTTTGGCTGTCTTTTGACTTAACAAAAATGTGGCAGGGGTGATTCTGTGTCAGTTCTGATCTCAGAGAGTCCTGACAAGGTCTATCTTCCTGTGGTTGGAAGCTGCCATGGGACATGTCATGCCATCCTGCTGGAGAGGAAAGGCCCTGGGGTCTGATCTCCATGTGGATGGGAACTGAGGCATCTGTGTGTGAGTAAAGAAGCCACTTTGAATATCCTGACCCATGATCTCCAGTGTGCTCCTGCCCCTGCTCCCAACTTACCACAACCATAAGAGAGATACGCAATAAGACAAGTGGAAGAACCATCCTGCAGAGCCCAGTCAGCTCATGAGAGAGAACAGGAAATCAGTCTTCTAAGAGGCCATTAGATTTGGGTAATTTGTTTTATATCCATAGATAACTAAAATAGCCCTCTCAAAAAATATTCCAAAATGAACCAGAATGCATCTACCTGGTGCCAAGGAGGAAAGGACTCATGCACCTGCCCCCCCCCCCCCCCCTTTTGACACTATTAATATTGTCCTGGGTTTAACTTACACTTAGCAGTCAGATCATCAGATCAAATGTGTAGCCAACTATAAATCCCAGGCATAAATCCCAGGACTGCTGTTGGGGTTTCTTCCTAAATGGTATTATGGACCTAAATAAAAGATTTATATTTCATTAATAATTTTCATTTTTTTCTGTTGTGACTTATCATTCTGGTTTGATAATATTTGAAAAATCTTATCAAATCTAATATAGTAATTTTGTCATCTAATGTCATAATTACTCCTGTCTTCCTCTGAAATTTGACAAACACATCATACATATTTTATTCAAGTCTTTGACACAATTTTTGAGTAAAACCTGGAAAATTCAGTGTTTTGGCAGGGAACTAAAGACCTTCTGAGTAGCTTTTTTGACACATTAATTGAACAACACTTAGGAAATGGTCATTTCAGCTAAGAAAATCCATTCAAATCTGTTATCTGATGTAATAATTATCCCTTGTGCCCTCAGCAATTTGACAAATGTGCCACACATATTTTCCATGTATTTTAAAATATTTTATTTAAAACATTGATAGAATTGTTAAATAGGAGCTGGAAAATTCAAAGTCCTTTGAGGGGACACTAAAGACACTACAGAGTGGGTTTTGTTCCATTGGTGAGCAACACTTTTAGGAAATGATCATTCCAGCTGTAAATCTGTCTAAACTGTTGCTTTTTCTCTTTGGGTTCGTGATGATATTATAGAGTATTTCTTGAAGTTGAGATGTATTTGGTCTCTGGCCTTTTCCTGTAATTTTTGGGTAAAACTCTCCAATAAAGTGGTTTAAATTTAGTCTGACATGACTGGCTGTTAATCAACTCATTCAGACTCTTAATGAACACCACTTGATTTCCTACATGATCATGAATAATTCATCTTAGAGTTTGAAAAGCACAGGCTTAATAGTCAAACACACCTGGGTTGAAATCCTGGTTCCTTTTATTGTGCACTAAGGAAAGTTATTCAACTTCCATGAGCCCCAATTTCCTGATTTTTGAAGTGAAAATAATAGCAGTTTCTTCGTTGTTTTGAGGTGATGATCAAAGCAAGATAGTTAGGGAAAGCACTTGGCACCAGGCATGGCACCATGCCATAAATGCTTAACACATGTTAAAGTTCATTTTATTACCATTGTATTATTATAATGATCAGTTGTTATTCAATCTGTGGTCTTTAAAATTGACCTCCTTCTTTTCACTTCTCTGGAAATTTGATTAGCACACACCTATCCCTAGTCTCATGGCGCGATGTTGAATAATATTGCAAAAATAAGAGCAGTGCAGCTTTCTGTCCGCCATCTGTTCACACTAACCATCTGTCCCAAACTGTGTCTATCCCCTTTGTTGTTATTTTTGGATTTTCTTGCTCAAAACATTAATTAAAATGTGTCCTGCCACCCCCTGTCCAACTCACACCTTTTGTGGCCCTTGAATATTTCTCATGGCTCCACACATTTGGAGTCCCATCTGGTAAAAGACAAATCCACTGCAGTCACTTATAATGTTCTCTCCTTCTATATCTCATGTGTCATATTTTGATCTGTCATCACCAGGACCAGGAAGTGCCAGATTTAAAGGTCACTTGATTCTGTCATAATGGTGTAGAAAACCTGTTAATGTTAAGAAGTCATGGGATCTTGGATTAGTAACAAGACTTGAAGAAGCAGGAGCACACCCTAGTCATGGGGGAACCAGGATATTAGAAAGGGGAAATGAGACAGAATCACAGTAGCGAGGACTAAGAACCCAGTCATATGACACAGTAGGGAACCCAGAGTTCCTTGCATCCCCCTTCTAAAATAGGTGGCCCCAGACCCTGAGTCTGAGTTGAATCTGTAGGTGACATGAGGTGGCCTCATTAGTGGAGGTCACTGTGCTACCCCAGCAGAGAACCAAGCAAGGTACATAGATGTTCTCCAAGAGAATTGCCAAGATTCATATAACTTGCTCATCTCCTTCAATTTCACCACTAGTCTTGAGCTAGATTCTGTAGAGCCTTTCTCTTGCTGACTTCTGAGACTTTTGAGAGATGACCTTATTGTAAGATTGGTCAGCAATCTACCAGATGCCCTACTTTCAGCAAGAGGACAATATCCAACTAAGACTGAATGGGATCCAGGTGACTAGTGATGCTCTGAGTACTCAAAACATCATTTTAAGGCTAGAACAGATAAGAATATATATAGAGAGACAGTGACAGGTCATATTTCACAGGGAAATCATTTTTAGCAACAACTTATTATTATAATAATAACCCACTTTAATAACCTAAGGGAATGGTATTGCTTATAGTTCTTTGGCAGGCTGTAGAATCAATATATCTTAAATGTCCATCAAAAGCTTTAAGAATTTTGCCATTTCCTAACCTTTTTTATCTTAAAAGAATTTTATGAAAGAGATTGAGAAATAAATCCTACTACAGTCACATATCCTGGAGACAGTCTTCTAAAAATTTGGAATGTATGTGAGCTAACTTTTTTCTTTTCTCTTCTTTTCCTTCTGTTCCTTCTTTTCTCTTCCTTTTCTTTCTCATTTTGGACCTGCAGGGTAGAGACTTAACATATTCATACTTCTTAGTCATGGAATATTCTTAACATTTGTTTGTGTTTGGTTTGCTCCCATTTTATTGTTTTGCCCCTTTATCCCAAGTCTTTGCTCTCTATACTCCCTCCCACTACTGGTAGCCATTCAGAGACAATATGTCCTTATATTTGTATGCATCATTGAAGAATATGTTGTAGCTCTGTATTTCCAATCTACTGATGCTTGCTATAGGTCTGACTTACTACTTTTCAATCATGACATCATCTCTATGATCTATTTATAGTATTGTATGATCTATTTATAGTATAGTATTGTCTGGCTCATTGTAGCTAGTTGGTATGGGGGGTGGATAGTGTGTGTTCTTCACATTGCATTTATCTATTTCCCTAGAAATGGACTCTAAGTTGCCTTTAACATCCTGCTGCCTAACACACACACACACACACACACACACACACACACATCCTAAATAATCCCATGCATGTACCCATATGGATCTGATTATCAGAAGTGTATAGACGAGGAGAGGGATTACTGACTCACAGGAATATGTATATTCAGTGTCACTAAGTGCTTCCAGATTGTTCTCAAATGATCATAACATTTTTTAATTAAGTAAGGATTCACATACTATAAATCTCACTCTTTTAAAGTTTACATTTCAGGGATTTTTAGATTTTTCGCAGAGGTGTGGAATCATCAACAGTATCTAATTCCAGAATATTTATATGTATCACTCCCAAAATAAACCATAATTATTAGTAGTCACTTCTCATTTTCTCCTATCCCCAACCACTGGCAACTAAAAAGCTACTTTTCATCTCTGTAGATTTGTCTATTCTGGACATTTCTTAAAAATGGAATTATAACTTTTGTGACCTTTTGTGTCTGGCTTTATTTTTACTTAATATAGTGTTTGCTAAGCTTTTCCATGTTGTAGCATATATCAGTACTTCATTCCTCTTTATGTATGAATAATATTCTATTGTATGGCCACAGTGCATTTTGTTTATCTATTTATCAGTTGATAGACATCTGGACTGCTTCCACTTTCTTTGCAATTATGAATAATACTGCTACAGTTTGGCTATAATGCTAAAAAACTGAACATTTGCATCCAGCATGTTTTTGGTTTCCTTGGTATAAGGTTAGGAGTGAAATTGCTAGGCAATGTGGTAACTCTCTGCTTAATTATTGACTAACTGTGGTCAGAGAACATATTTAATATGATTTCACTCAATTTAACCTTATTGTGCTTTGTTTTGTGGCCTAATGAATGTTCCTCCTGGAGAATGGTCACTGTACCCTTGAGAAGAATGTACATTCTTCTGTTGTTAGGATCAGAGTTCCATAGAAGTTTGTTAGGTCTAGATGGTTGAGATATAGTGTTTTCCAAGTCTTTAATTTCCTTGTTAACCTTCTGTTTATTTGTTCTATCTTTGTTATTGAAAATGAAATAATGCAGAGGGTTTGGAGGGGAAGGGAGGGGGCAGGGGATTAGAAATGATGGTGGAATGTGATGGACATTACTATCCAAAGTACATGTATGAAGACACGAATTGGTGTGAATATACTTTGTATACAACCAGAGAGTGTGCTCCATATGTGTAATAAGGATTTTAATGCATTCCACTATCATATATAAATAAAATTAAAAAAAAATTTTAAAAGAAAATGAAGTAATGAAGTCTTCAGCTATTTTTGAATTATCTCTCTCCTTCAATTCTAAGAGTCTTTTGCTTCTTGTATTTTGAGGCTCTGTTTTTAGTTCATATTGTTCATATTGTTTATACTTATTATAATAACTTTATACTTATTATGTCTTTTTGATGGATTGATCCCTGTCACTTTAAAATATTCTTCCTTAATCTGGAAATGGAACCACCATTTGACCCACTTATCCCTATCCTCCGTCTATACCCAAAAGACTTAAAAACAACATACTACAGGGATACAGCCACATCAATGTTTAAAGCAGTACAATTCACAATAACTAAACTGTGGAGCCAACGTAGATGCCCTTCAATGGATGAATGGATTAAAAAAATGGCATATGGAATTTTACTCAGCAATCAAAGAGAATAAAATCATGCATTTGCAGATAAATGGATGGCTTGGTTACTCTGAAAATTAGAATTGATTTCTTAACTTGTTACAACCAAGTTCAGATTAATAACAACTAAATTTCAGCATTATACAAAAGTTTGCTCCTATATTCTCTTCTCTGCCTTTGTGTGATTATTGTCAGAAAAATTTACACATTCATACATTTTTAAGACCACTGATAGTGTTTCGTAGTTATTGCTTTATGAAGTTGTTTTTTAAATTATACTATGGGAAAAATATTTACTAAAAACAGTACATACATACTGCCTTTTATATATACCTCAGTAGTTACCACTACCAGTCTCTTTATTTCTCCATATGGATTGGAGTTGTTATGAAGTGTAATTTCATCCTAAAGGATTTCTTTTAGTATTTCCTGTTGTTAAAGACAAGTTTTTAGGTTTTGTTTGTTTGCTTGTTTTTGTTTTGTTTGTGGTTGATTTTTCTTATCTGGGAATTCCTTCGTTCTTCATTTTTAAAGCATGTTTTGCTGGATATGTCTTGGCTAATAGTCTTTATCGTTTATTACTTTAAATATACTATCCCTCTGCCTTCTGGCTTCTAATTTCTGATGGCTGTAGATATTTTTGAAAGGTCTTAAGTATAATCTATACATGATGAACTGCACAGATCTCTGAGTATAAGGTATGGTGAGTTTTGATCTATATGTATATCCATGTAACCTTCAACCAGGTTGAAATGTATAAAATTTACATCTCTCCATAAAGTTCACTCATCCTTTTTTAAAAAATATTTTTTAGATGTTGATAAATCTTTATTTTATTTGTTTATTTATATGGTGCTGAGATTGAACCCAGTACCCCACACATGCTGGGCAAGCACTCTGCCACTGAGCCACAACCCCAGCCCTCACTCATTCTTTCTGTAAATGATGCTGTTCCCATCCCTGGGACAATTACTATTCCGATTTCTATCACTGTAAAGTACTTTTTTCCACTCCTGAAATCTATGAAAATGGAATTACACATTATGAACTTTTACATATTTGATTTTTTTTGCTTAGCATGTTTTTAATATTTATTCACATTGTGGCATATATTAATAACATGTTCTTTTTGGTTGCCAAGAAGTGTTTCACTATAAGAATATCTCACAAACCATTTATCCATTTTCCTCTTTGTCCATTTGGATTCTTTCCAGATTTGGGCTATTATGAATAAGGATGTATGCACATTCTTGTATAATGATTTTTTGTTTTTCTTGGGTACGTATCTGGGAGTAGAATTGAGAGATCATTGAGATATCATGTGTTTAACTTCATGAGACAGTTTTACAAACTAGCTGTACTATTTTTTGCTTCTATTAACAATAGAATGAGAGTTTCCATTGTGTCACATCTTGCATTTAATGCCTGAAATGTGGCATAATATTGTAATTCTAATTTTAATTTTCTTGATATGCTTTTGTGAATACACACACATATACACATATATTATTTAATGGAATGTCTGTTTAAGTCCTTAGCCCATTTTAAAAATTGTTGTTGTTGTTATTATTGTTGTTGTTGTTGTTCTTTGGTACTGGGATTTTAACCCAGAGTGTTTTAGCACTTAGCAACATTCCCAGCCCATTTTAATTTTTATTTTGAGAAAGGGTCTCACCAAACTGCTTAGGGTCTTTCTAAGTTGCTGAAGCTGGCCTTGAACTTTTGCTTCTCCTGACTCAGCCTCCTGTGTTGCTGGAATTGCAGGTGTGCATCACCATACCTGACTGTTTTTTGTTTGCTTGCTTTGTTTTTAAAATTGGGTTGAAGGAGCTTATATATTCCAAGTACAAAAACTTTGTTAATTAGATCTATCACAAATGTTTCTTTCCCAGTCTGTAGTTTTACCTATTTGTATTCTTAATGATTTATTTTAATGTGTAGAAACTGCAAATTTTACTATTATTATTACTATTAGGTGTTTTTTTTTTTTTTGTATTGTGCTCTCATGCAAGAAATTTTTTTCCAAACCCAAGGTTGCAAATGTACTCTCCCATTTTTTCACTCTAGACATGATATAAATTAACTATTTAGGTCTATGATCCACAATGAATTACTTTTGTGTATTATGTTTCGGTGCAGCAGGAGTCAAGGTTGACTTTTATTTAATGGTTCATGGAGTATCATTTTTTGAAACACTGCTTTCTCTGTGGGATTGCATCAGTTACTTTATTGAAAATCAATCAGAACATAAGTGTGGGCTGAATCCTGGATTCTCTGTTATGTTCCATTACTCTATTTGTCCTTCCTTATACTAATAGCACCACTTAGTAACTTTCCCAGTCCACTTTATTTTTTATTTTGAGACAGGGTCTCACTAAATCGCTTAGGGTCTTGCTAAGTTGCTGAAGCTGGCTTTGAACTTCTGATCCTACTGTCTCAGCCTCCTGTGTTGCTGGGATTACAGGTGTACATCACCATATCTGACTGTTTTTTGTTTGTTTGTTTTGTTTATAAAATTGGGTTGAAGGAGCTGATTATCACAGCTTTATAGGATGTCTTAAAATTAGATCATATAAGTCCTCCAACTTTGTTCCTGTTTTTCAAGTTTATTTTGGTTCTTCTAGTTACTTTGTATTTCCCTACACAGTTTAAAATCAGTTTGTTAATTCCTAATCCCCCTCCCCCCCCAAAAAAAAAGAACAAGAAAAAGAAAAGAAGAAAGCCTGTTGAATTTTTTTATTGGCATTGCATTAGCTCTGTAAATCATTTTTAACTTATTTGAATATATTTTCAAATTAATTTGGCAGCTCCATTAGGCAAGTAAATGATTTGGTTAATTTCTTTATCAATGCTCAACTCTGCAATTAATGAACCAAATATAGCCCTGAGTATATTAAGTCATATGCATTAGATTATTTACTTGTCAGCAAATTCATACTTCTGGAGATTTTTCTTGGTCTTCAAATTTTTATGTCAGCAAAGCAAAATATACAGCTGTCTTTGTAAATGTGAAATAATTATAGAATTAGTTAACACTTATTAAGGTGGTCCCAATTTCAGGCACTATGTTAAGGTTCCATAGGCATTTTCTGAATATTTTCAACAATCTCTAGAATGCAAATGCTATATTATTCCCATTAAATGGATGAGGAGACTGACTTTGAGAGGATCATATGGCTATTCAGGGGTGAATCAGAAGTCAGCCTAGCTCTTTCTAGAATCAAAATTTTTTTCTTCCTTTTTTCTTTTCTTTTTTCCCCCAAATTATCCTTGGCTAATGTCACAGGCCAAAAAGTATCTTTATTTGTAATGGAGCAGGATGTCACATTATTTTAGATTCTCAAAATTAAATGTTTTCAATTCAATTCAGAGAAGTATGAAAAGTGGTAGAACATAGAGTTTGGATATGTTAGTCTTTCATTTTTTCTTTCTCTCTCATTCACCAACATACACCACACACACACACACACACACACACACACACATCCTCTGCTATGCACACTGAGGATGTTTTGTGTTTCACTTAGTTCAAGACTTTCAGCCATTGGATAAGCCAACAGCTTTTAAGAGTTGTTCATAGGTTATAATGTCCATATGGTGGTTGGAAGCATAATTTAATTCTCATTTCTGCTGCAACAAACTCATAGAATATCTTTTTATTTTTAATTTTTATTTTTCTGTGGTACTGGGGATTGGACCCAGGGTTTCTATACCACTGAGTTACATCCCCAGACCTTTTTATTATTTTTTCTTTTTTTAAAATTAATTAATTTTTTAGTTATACATGACAGTAGAAAGTACTTTGACATATCATACATACATGGAGTATAACTGCCCATTGTTGTGGTTATACAAGATGTGGAGTTACACTGATTGTGTACTGATATATGAACATAGGACAGCTATGTCTAATTTATTCTACTGTCTGTCTCATTTTTGCATTGAATCTGTATAGTGCTTTTGGTAGTATGGCCATTTTGACAATATTAATTCTGCCTATCCAAGAACATAGGAGAATTTTCCATCTTCTAAGGTCTTCTTCAGTTTCTCTCCTTAGTGTTGTGTAGTTTTCTTGTAGAGGTCTTTCATCTCTTTTGTTAGATTGATTCCCAAATGTTTTATTTTCCTTGAGGCGATTGTGAATGGGATAGTTTTCCTAATTTCTCCTTCTGTTGACTCATCATTGATGTATTAGAACACAATTAATTTATGGGTGTTAATTTTATATCCTATTACTTTGCTGAATTCATTTACGGGTTCTAAAAGTTTTCTAGTGGAGGTCTTTAGGTCTTCTAAATTTTGAATCATGTTGTCAGCAAATAGGGATAGTTTGAGTTTTTCTTTTCCTATTTGTAGCCCTTTAATTTCTTTCTTCTATCTAATTGCTCTGTCTAGAGGACTATTTTGTATAGAAGAGGTAAAAGAGGGAATCCCTGTCTTATTCTAGTTTTTAGAGGGAATGCTTTCAATTTTCCTCCATTTAGAATGATGTTGCCTTCGGTTTAACAAATATAGCTTTTACAATATTAAGGTGTGTTCCTACCATCCCTAGTTTTTGCTAGTGTTTTGAACATGAATGGACGCTGTGTTTTGTCAAGTGCTTTTTTTATATCTATTGAGATGATAATGTGATTCTTGTCTTTAAGTTTATTGATTTGATGAATTATGTTTTTTGATTTCCATATGTTGAACCAACCCTGCATTCCTGGGATGAACATCACTTGATCATAGTGTACTACATTTTAAATATGTTTTTGTATGTAATTTGCCAGTATTTTATTAAGAACTTTTGTATCTATGTTCATCAAGGATATTGGTCTGAAATTTTCTTTCTTTGATGTGTCTTTGCCAGGTTTTAATATCAAAAGGGGATACTAGCTTTAGGAATGAGTTTGGAAGGGTTCTCTCCTTTTCTGTTTCATATAATAATTTGAAGAGGATTGGTGTTAGTTGTTCTTTGAAGGTCTGGTAGAACTCAGCTGAGAATCTGTCTAGTCCTGGGCTTTTTTTTTTTTTTCTTGATAGGCTTTTGATGGCATCTTCAATTTCATTGCTTGAAATTGATCTGTTTAAATTTTCTATGTCCTCCTGTTTCAATCTGGTTAGGTCATAAAGTCTAGAAATTTGTCAATGTCTCTAAGATTTTCTATTTTATTAGAGTATAAATTTTCAAAATAGTTTCTGATTATCGTCTGTATTTCAGTAGTGTCCATTGTGATATTTGATTGTGAATTTTAGTAATTTGAGTTTACTTCCTCTTCCTCTTTGTTAGTTTGACTAAGGGTTTATCAATTATATTTTTTTTTCAAAGAGCCAACTTTTTGTTTTGTCAGTTTTTTTGGATTGTTTCTTTTGTTTAAATTTCATTGATTTCAGCTCTAATTTTAATTATTTCCTATCTTCTACTGCTTTTGATGTTATTTGTTCTTCTTTTTATGGGGCTTTGAGATGTAATTTTAGGTTGCTCATTTGTTGACTTTCTGTTCTTTTATTTTTAAATTTTTTTTTTGAGAATTTTAATATTTATTTTTTTAGTTTTTGGCAGACACAACATCTTTGTTTGTATGTGGTGCTGAGGATCGAACCTGGGCTGCACGCATGCCAGGCGAGCGCCCTACCGCTTGAGCCACATTCCCAGCCCCGACTTTCTGTTCTTTTAATGAATGAGCTCAATGTAATTAACTTTCCTCCTAGCACTGCCTTCATAGTGTCCCAGAGATTTTGATATGTTGTATCCCTATTCTCATTTACCTCTTAATATTTTTTTTTATTTTGCCTTTAATTTCTTCTGCTATCCACTCATTATTTAATAACATATTATGTAGTCTTCAGGTGTAAGAGATAGCTTTATTTTGTTTTGTATCATTGATTTCTAATTTCATTCTATTGTGATCTAATAAGATGCAGGGTATTACCTATTCTTTTGTATTTGCTACGAGTTGCTTTGTGTCCCAAGATATGGTCTATATTAGAGAAGGAAGTGTATTCCTGCTGAGAAGAAAGTGTATTCAGTCATTGATGGATGAATATATATATATTCTATATGTCTGTTAAGTCTAAATTATTAATTGTATTTTTGGGTTTTATAGATTCTTTATTTAGTTTTTGTTTGAAGAATCTATCCAGTGGTGAGAGAGTTGTGTTAAAGTCACCCAGTATTATTATGTTGTAGTATATTTACTTCTTGAAGTTGAGAAGGGTGTGTTTGATGCACGTAGATGCTCTATTGTTTGAGGTGTAAATATTTTTAATTGTTATATCTTGTTGATGTATAATTCCCTTAAGCAGTATGAAATATCCTTCTTTGTCCCTTCTGATTAACTTTGGCTTGAAGTCCACTTTTTCTGATATGAAGCTGGAAACTCCTGCTTGTTTATGAGATCCATGTAAATAATGCCCCCCCCACCCCGGGCTTAGTCTGTGGATATCTTTGCGTATGAGGTGAGTCTCTTGGAAAAAATATATTGTTTGGTCTTGTTTTTTAATCCAATCTGCCATTCTGTGTCTTTTGATTGATGAGTTTAAGCCATTTACATTCAATTTTTTTATTGAAATATGATTGATATGATTTTTATTCCCTGTCATTTTGGTTTATTCCTGGTTTTTAATTTGAACTAGTTTCTCCATTGATTGACTATTCCTCTAGTGTAGTTCTTCCCTTTGCTGGTTTCACTTTTATTTTTTATTTCTTCTTTATAAAATATCTTATTAAATATGTTCTATAGTATAGGTTTTCTAGTTATAAATTATTTTAACTTTTGTTTATCATGGAAGATTTTTATTTCATCACCAATTCTGAAGGTTAATTATTCTGGGTATAATATTCTTGGCTGGCATTTGTTTTCACTCAGAGCTTGGTATATATTATTCCAAGATCTCCTACCTTTGAGGGTGTGGGCTGAGAAATCTGCTGAGATCCAGATTTGTTTCCCTCTAAATGTTACCTGTTATTTTTTTCTCTGGTAGCCTTTAAAATTCTATCCTCATTCTGTGCCGCAGTCTGGCTGGGCACAATCAGGAGCCACTTGTCAAAAGAAACTAACTTTATTTTTAGAACCACACACGCCAAACAAAACAGCCTCTCAGGAAAAATCCTCAGAGCCTCAACTGCCACCACCGGCTTCCCACAAGCCTCTCTCTCCAACCCAAGCCTCTCTCCACCTCCCACAATCCTCCTGCTCTTGAGGCCAATTGGCTGGGTCACGTGGGCGGAGCCAAAAAAGTCCCCCAATGAGCAGCTCCGTGGTCTGAAAGGGCAGGGAAACAGCCCAATGAGCATCACTGCAGAGGAGCCAATCAGCTAGATGTTGCTGGGGCCGCTGTGAGCCAATCATCAGCCGGCAGCTGGAAGTTTGCTGGGGCCCCTTCGGCTGTGGCCCTCAATATCTCCCCCTCTCTGTTTAAACAACAAGCATGTGGCTTAGGGACCGTGCCTGCCTTAGGTTGTCCAATAGTACATATGGTCCTTACCCGTTAGGTTGGTACCATTGCAATTGGATCTTACTCATCACTGACTACCGGTCCAGTATACAGCCACACCTGTGGAGAGGTCTTTGTACCAGCGGGGGGGTGAGGTTCTTTGCCTCACCTCTGTTGGCCCCCAAATTTTAGCTGGACGATCATGACAAGCAGAAGGGAGGAAGATACACCAAGCCAATTGACGGCTCCTTTTGGAAAAATTGTACCACCGATGACATCATCAGCAAAAATACCCCAACACTACCACAAGTCGCTGCACCAACAGATAGTTCACAATGCATACAGGTGAGTTCACAATGTGTCCAGGCAAGTTCTGCAAGCAGTTCAGTGATGGCTATTGCAGAAGCTGTAGATTGGTTTTATCTTTGACTTCACCAGCACTGGGATGAAGATAGGAATTCTGGCAATAATGGCTAAAGAAAAAATTATGTAACATTACAGAAGGCACTAAAAGAAAACAATTTTCTTAACAATTTACATTGTCTTTAAGAGAATTATTAAATATAATGAAAAGGAAAGGTGAAAGTAAACAAACAGATCTGTTAACCTCCTTTTTTGTTTACATATTAAAACAATCCTCAACAGTTGTTTACCCAATTTAAATTAAACCATATAAATCACTTGAAAAAAAATATTTGGATCCATTTTATCATGAGCACTCATCATATATGATATATGGACATACGTACATTCAAACATATAACACAAAACACAAATGTGCACACATAATATAATACATACAACACATAACATTATAGTAAAGGCCTTATAACTTTTTACAGGTGAAATCTCCATTGCAATGTTTAAAAACTCTATAGTCAAAAAATAGAACTGATCAGCAAAACATTAACCTAGGTCTGTATGAGCTCAAAAAACAAAATAGAACTTCATGATATGGCAAAGGGCAATAATAAAATAGATATTGAAAAAAGCATCCTGGTTCTGTTGCAGATGTAAGAATAGCCAAACTGGAGTTTTGGATATCAGTTGTTATGAATTTGAGCCAAATCATCTTCTTTTTGGTCTGTAGAAATCACTTTAGTTAATCTTTCTGGAATCCAAATCGGCTGCTGTTCTCCCTGTGGAAACACATAAACAGACCCCCGACTCCAGACAATTACTGGGTCAGGACCTTTCCATTGTCCTGTTAGAATATCCTTCCAAAGTGCCTTGGGCTTATGCACATTTTTTGGACACATATGCCTTTCTGCAGCACTAAGTCCTGATGAATCCAAATTTAAAAAGTTTAGAGTAAAAAGGGTTATTTTAAGTTTATCTTTGGGGAATATATACCCCTTCCCAATTCCTTCTTTTTGCTTTAATAAGTACATTTTAATAGTTTGATGAGCTCTTTCAACTATGCCTTGTCCCTGTGGATTGTATGGGATTCCTGTTATATGAGTAATGCCAAATGTTGAGCAAAATTGTTTAAAAGAGGTAGAAGTATAACCAGGGGCATTATCTGTTTTTAACTGTTTTGGAACACCCACAGTGGCAAAATTTTGTAAGCAATGAGCTATAACATCTTTAGTTTTTTCTCCGGCATGAAGGGAGCCCATCAAAAATCCAGAAGAAGTATCAACTGTAACATGCAAATATTTTAATTTTCCAAATTCTGACAAGTGTGTGACGTCCATCTGCCAAACATGGTTAGGTATCAATCCTCTAGGATTGACTCCAAGATTAACTTGTGGTAAAAAGGTCACACAATTTTGACATTGTTTTATTATTTGTCTAGCTTGTTCCTTAGTTATTTTAAAATGCTTTTGTAAAGTATTAGCATTGACATGGAACTTTTTATGAAAATTTATAGCTTCTTCTAGTGTAGAGAAAATATGTATGTCATGTGTAGTTTTATCTGCTAAATCATTGCCCAAACTAAGGGCTCCAGGCAATCCTGTATATGCCCTGATATGTCCTATAAAGAATGGATCTTTTCTGTCCCAGATTAGACTTTGTATAGTGGAAAGCAAAGAGAAAACAGTAGAAGAAGGGGAAATCCTACCAGCATCTTCAAGGGATACTATAGCGTTAACTATATACTGACTATTGGAAAATAAATTAAATACAGAATCTTTAAACATCACAAAAGCTTATAATACTGCATTAAGCTCTACCTTTTGAGCTGATTGTTTGGGTACTAAAAATGTAAAAGTTTGATCAGGTGTAACTATTGCTGCTGTACCATTATTTGATCCATCAGTGAATATATTTGGAGCATTCATGATAGGTGTTTTTCTTGTCATTTTTGGAAAAATTACAGGATGCGATGACCAAAAAGACAATAAAGGATTAGATGGTAAGTGGTTATCAAATGAAACATTAGATTTGCACATGATTATTGCCCAAGTATTTAACTCATTAGCTAACTCATCAATTTGATCCATAGTATATGGAGTAATAATTTTATTGGGAGAAATTCCAAACACTCCCTTTGCTGCTTTTATTCCTTTGAGTATTAATTGTCCTACAGCCTCAGGATACCTAGTAAGAATAGTGTTAGGAGAATAAGATAAATGTATCCATAATAATGGACCTTCTTGCCAAAATACTCCTGTAGGAATATTTTTTGTTGGTAGTACAATAAATAATAAAGGCAAACTTATATCAATTCTATCCAAATGCATATTTTCCATATATGTTTCAATGATTTTTAATGCCTTTCTTGCTTCAGGCGTTAACATTCAGGGTGAATTTGGATCTGATGGACCTTTTAGGATATCAAATAAAGGTCCCAACTCTCCTGTTGGTATACCTAGATAAGGCCTTATCCAATTTATGTCTCCTAATAACTTTTGAAAGTCATTAAGTGATTTGAGTTGACCTACTCGTATTTGAATTTTTGGTGGACGGACCATGGTTGAGGATAATAGAACTCCTAAATAATTAATTGGAAAATTTAATTGTACTTTATCTATTGCTATCTCTAGATTATAATTTTTTAATAAGTTTGTAAGTGTGGCATAACATTCTAGCAATGTGTTTTTATCTTTGTGTGCTAATAATACATCATCCATATAGTGAAATATTTGTAGTTCAGGATTTTGATTTCTAAGTGGCTGGATTACTTTGTTAACATAAATTTGACACATAGTTGGGCTGTTATCCATCCCTTGAGGGAGTACTTTCCATTCATATCTCTGATCAGGACCTTCATGATTCAGTGCAGGGATAGTAAATGCAAAACGTGGACTATCCTCAGGATGAATTGGAATTGAAAATAAAACAATCTTTAATATCTATAACTAAAACATACCTGGTTTTTGGCAAAGCAGACAATTGAGGAATCCCTGATTGAGCAGGTCCCATAATAACCATCTCATTATTAATGGCTCTTAAATCTTGCAATAATCTCCATTTACCAGATTTCTTTTTGATGACAAAAATGGGAGTATTATGGGGAGATACAGAAGGTTGTATATGTCCTTCCACTAATTGTTGTTTGACCAGGTCATGGGCTGCTTGTATCTTTTCTTTAGTCAGGGGCCACTGAGGAACCCATACTGGTCTTTTTGATTTCCAAGTAATTTTTATTGTCTCAGTGGCCCTTTCTGAAAATCCAACCCATGTCTGTCTGTTCCTTGATCTATTTGTATTGGTGCTACTATACCTTGTTCTTGTTTTTCTAATCTTTTTCCTTTCCTAAAATCTTGTCTAGCCATAATAGTGGGTGCATTTTGATTGATGTTATTTGTTAATGTCAAACCTAATTGATCTAGGACATCTCGTCCCCATAAATTTACGGGAAGATGATCCAATACATATGGCTGTATAGTTCCTTCACATCCTTCAGGATCCTTCCAATCTAATACCATTGCACTTCTATGGGGATTAGTCGCCACTCCTAGGCCTCGAAGTGTTTGAGTGGCTTGTTGTAATGGCCAATGTTTTGGCCACTCTTGACGAGAGATGATGCTAAGGTCTGTGCCTGTATCTAGTAGCCCATTAAATTCATGTCCTTGAATATTTAGTTTTAGCATGGGGCGAGAATCTAAATTTAAAGAAAGCATAGCCCAATCTACACCTGTGGAGCCTAATCCCTTGGAACCTCTTTCTACAGCACGACTTGAAAATTTATCATGTAGGCTGGGTATTATTAGTAACTGTACTATTCTATCTCCTGGTGAAATTACTGATATACCCTTTGGAGAACTGGCTATAATTTTTATTTCACCTTCATAATCGGGATCAATTACCCCAGGACTTATCATAAGTCCTTTTAGAGTAGAAGAGCTGTGTCCCAATAATAAGCCTACTATTCCTTTGGGAAGAGGTCCTTTTACCCCTGTGGGAATGATTTGAACTCCCATTTCTGGAGTTAGTACTGCTCTGGCGGAGGCGCAGATGTCCAACCCTCCGCTCCCTCTGGTTTGTCTGATGAGGGATCTGATGGACAATGTGTCCTGGGCACTACCCTGACGGGGTTGCTGGGTTCCTCCAGTGCTCCGTATATTTGTGGTTTTGGGCCCTGGAGCATTGGGTCCCCCTGTCCATTTTTTGGTAATGGAGCCCGATGCCTTTCTCCACGATATTGTGGATAAACACTTGGTCCTTGTTCGTTTTTTGATAATGGAGTACCCTCTATGGTGGTTTGAGAATGGCATTCATTAGCCCAATGTCTCCCTCTATGGCATCATGGGCAAATACCTGGTATTCTACTCCTTTGATACCTAGTTTTGTTAAACCCTCCTCCTATGGGGCAATTCCTTTTAAAATGTCCTGTTTGTTCACAATTGTAGCATGTTCTTGGCCTGGCATCTAAAGCCTGTTTTACTGCAGCTGCCACAATTTGCCCTTGTTTATTAATGTCTCTGGCATCTAAAGCCTGTTTTACTGCAGCTGCCACGACTTGCTCTTGTTCATTAATGTCTCTACATAATTTAATATATGTGTTTAAATCTTCATGTTTCCATGGTCTAATGATATCTCTGTACCAACGATTCGCTTGCTCATAAGCCAGTTGTTTTAGTAATGGCATTGCTTGTTCTGTATTCCCAAAAACTCTGGTAGCTGTTTGAATAAGCCTATCTACAAATTCAGCATAAGGTTCATTAGCTCCTTGTATTACCTTAGATAATTGACCTTGTAAACCTCCATGTCCTTGTAAAGTCTTCCATGCCTTAATTGCATCTACAGCAATTTGTGCGTATACACCAGGATCATATGCAATTTGTTGCTGCTGATCCTCATAAGGTCCCTTTCCTAACAACATATCTAGATTTCTCTGAGGATAACCAGCTGCTGCATTTCGCCTAGCCGTCTCCTTGCAAAATTCCTCATTGGCAACCTTCCATAACAGGTATTGTCCTCCATTTAGCACAGCTTTACACATATTAGCCCAATCTGCTGGTGTCATGTTCAAGTTGTTAATGGATTCGACCATGCTTACAGTGAAGGGTGCTTGAGGACCATAGGTTGTTACAGCCTCTTTTAGCTGCTTCACTGTTTTGAAATTTAAAACATGGTAAACTCGCTGCCCTCCTGCCTCAAATACAGGGCATGTTAATATTTGAGATCTTGTCTCAGGATCCCAACTATCAACTGCGGGGGTTGGGGACCTCCCAGCATATGGAGGTGGCCTTGTTAGTTGGACACTTACGTCCTCTGGTGATAGAAAGGTGTTAGTAGCAGTCTCCTGTAGAGGTGGTGCTGTTGGTTGGACACTTACACCCTCTGGTGATAGAAAGGTGTTAGTAGCAGTCTCCTGTTGTAACTTCCCCCTGATGGCTTTTTCTGTTTTACACTTTCTTTCTCTGTCTGACTAGCTTGAGAGGCCTTCTCTTTTACTTGAATCTTTTCCTCTGTCTGACTAACTTGAGAGACCTTCTCTTTTACTTGAATCATTTCCTCTGTCTGACTAACTTGAGAGACCTTCTCTTTTACTTGAATCAATATGTCTTCTCCTTCCTCTACCATTGTCTGAACTGAAGGCTTTGGACTAAGCAAACAATATACGAACGTCCACAATGGCAATGTGCCAACTGGCAGAGTCCCTGGGCTTTTCTTTTCTATTCTTTTTAAATCTTCACCATGATGGTTCCATTGTGATATATTTAACAACTCCTCCTTAAAAAGCCATGGGCTACATTTTTGTATTGTATCAACGTATGCCCTGACTGTTCTTGATTTTACTGAGATGCCTCCTTCCTCTAACAATTTACTTAACACTATTTCAGTTTGTTAGGCATTTTCATAATAATGTGCCTTGGTATGGGTCTGTTATAACTTTGTATATTTGAGGTCCTATATGCCTCCTGTATTTGATTTTCCATTTCATTCTTTAAGTTTGGGAATTTTTTTTGACACTATTTCATTGAAACGATTGTCCATTCATTTGGTTTGTATCTCTGAGCCTTCATGTATCTTGATAAGTCTTAAATTTGATCTTTTCAGGTTATTTAATATTTCTTGGAAGTTCTATTCATGGGCTCTTAACATCTTTTCTCCATAATCAACTTTGTTTTCAAGATTATATATTTTGTCTTCATTGCCTGAAACTCTCTGTTGGTGATGCTTCCAACTGAATTTTTAATTTGGTTTATTGATTCCTTCGTTTTGAGGATTTCATTTTCCCCCACTGGAGTCTTTATTTCTCTATTAAAGTGGTCTTTTGCTACCTGTATTTGCTCTCTTATATTATCCTTTACTTTGCAGATCAGTTTAACTATGTATATTCTAAATTCCTTCCTTGACATTTCTTCCACTGAGGTGTAGATGGATTCTGTTACTGGAATATCTTGGTTTGTTTGGGAAATTTTTCTCTTGCTTTTTCATGTTGTTTGTGTGTCTACTCATCTAAAGCATGGATCTGAAGCAGTAGAGTTTCTACCTTATGGGCTTATCATGTCCCTGAGGGTTTCTAGCACATGACTTGATGAGAAGCTGCCTTTTTACTTTCTTGGTTTCACACCATGGGACATCCAGGAGAGCAACCTCCTCTATTTCCACCATCTTTATGATAGAATATAGAGTCAAATTTCTTGAGCAGTAGCTGCACGATCCTCAAAGATGAGCCCTTGGACTCTCTTATGGTCTCACGCAAAGATCATTAGTTCCACCCTTGGCTCCAGGCTGAGAGTTCTGGGATGGGCAATGCATAGTCTTCTCTTCTTCACAGTCCACAGAGGTGATTTGGGGGGGGGGATATGACTGTATTATCTACAGATCAGAATCCTTTTCTCAGAATACCAGAAATCAGCCAACTGATCAAATTGCCTTCTTGCTAGAGGCAATTTCCTTCGTGCAAAGGTGAGGCCTGGAGTCATGGTTCCATTTTATGGTAGTCTTTATTTCTAAAAGTCAGAAGTCTTTGGGTAAGAATGAATGAATGAATATCAAATATCCACTGCCAATACAGGTTATAGTCACTTAGGAATTTCTAGGTTTCCACTTATCTTAATCAGCTACAGTGTCTCCCACAGGATAGAATGTGTGTTTAACATTTAGATTAGTGTATGTCAGCTTTTAAAGTATAGAGATTTATGGAGTGTGAATTTTCATTGAAGTAAAATAAATATTGAATATATTTCCCACAATTTCAAATAAATTCTGGGTTTCCTCCTTGCTTAAACATAATTTCATTCCTGGAAGATAGCTAATAGACAAATGTATTTTCCTTTTTGTAAAAAAATGAAAATATTTTATAAGAGTCTTACACAATATTCTGAAATAAAATGAAGGTATAAAACTATGGTAAAGTACTGCTGCATGATGCAGTAAATCATCTGTTTTCAACTTCTATAGAATCCACATTGTTAGGCACTAGAGGTAAAAAGCAGTCTCCCAGCTAGAGAGGAAACAGGAGAAGACAGATGGGGGCATCTCATGAAAATCAAAGGGAGACCAGTAGAGTAGAGGAAAGGGGGACCTCAGGAAGAAAGGTAGAGGAAAAGAAGAAATACTGGGGAAGGGTATTGGCCAAATTATATTCTTATGTTGTATGCATGTATGAAATATAACAATGAATACCATTATTATGCATAATTATAATGCAGCAATAAAAATATGGAAAAATTAGTGTCCCAGGTAGTGTATACCATGAGTGGATATTTGATGATATTAAGAAATATTAGTAATTAAATTTATATGTGATAATGGTATTATGGTTATATTTTTAAAGAATCTTTATCTCTTATAGATGCATATTAAATATTCATGGATAAAACGATGTCCTGTATGGGTTTGCTTTAAAAAATGAAACCAACCAGAGGGAGTAGTGAGAAGTGAGGGGTATAAATGAAGCAACACTGGCCACAAGTTGGCAGCTGTGGAAGCTGGATGGCAGTATGTGGGGCATTATTATACTATTCTCTCACCATTGTAGGTTTCTTAAATCTTCCATAATAAAAAAAAATAAGTTCTTCTCAGCAAAGGAAACAATTAGTAACATGAGGAGATAGCCTACAGATTGGAAGAAAATCTTTACCACAGGTACCTCTGATAAAGCATTAATTTCTAGGATATATAAAGAACTCAAAAAACTTAACACCAAAAAAACAAATAATCCAATCAATAAATGGGCTAACGAACTGAACAGACACTTCACAGAAGAAGAAATACAATCGATCAACAAATATATGAAAAAATATTCACCATCTCTAGCATTTAGAGAAATGCAAATCAAAACTACCCTAAGATTTCATCTCACTTTTGTCAGAATGGAAATCATCAAGAGTACAGGCAACAATAAATGTTGGTGAGGATGTGGTGAAAAAGTTACACTCATACATTACTGGTGGGACTGCAAATTGGTGCAACCATTATGAAAAACAGTATGGACATTCCTCAGAAATTTGAGAATGGAACCATCTTTGACCCAGCTACAAAACCAAAGGCTGTTGTCTAATATGCAAATGCTAATTCACAATTAGGCAGGAGGCACTAGGGTAGAATAGCGTTACGTTAGATAGGTAGAGGGAAGTGATGGGAGGGGAGGAGAGGGGATGTGGGAATATGAAAGATAGTAGAATGAAACAGAACTTGTTACTCTATGTATATATGTGACTACATGACCAATATGATTCTGCAACTTGTACACTCAGAAAAATGAGAAATTGTATCCCATCTATGTATATCAAAGTGCATAAATGCATTCTATTGTCATGTATAACTAATGAAAACAAATTAAAAAATTAAGGTAATCTTGCTAATTTCTGTTAAAGATGGAGAAATAAAGCTGAACCCTTAGGTACTTGAAAGATAGTTCTTAAAATATACATGAAATCAAGAATGGCTAAATTATATAGAGTCGGGGAACAGTTTAAATTCTGATAACCTTATTCCATATTTTCAAACAGTGTATCATCACATTGAATCATACTGACAGGAGCAGCTTCCGCCAAGCAGCAAGTCATGTTTGTCAATTACATACAAGACTGAGGTCTGGGAGCTTCACACTGATTATCTCATTGTTATGTCTCTACACGATACACAAGTAAACTAAGACTAATTAAGTTGACTATTGTCCTAGTAAGTAGAGGGCTATGGTTTAAAAACAGAGAGTATGACTATTCCATTCACTCATTTAACAAATATTTAGTGAGAGTCTACCATGTTCTAAGCACTGGGGTAGCAAATTACAGAGAATAGAAGAAGGGACATTCTTACTAGCGTGAGCCTCTGTTCCAATGGGAGAAAATGGACAAAGCCAGGAAGATATATAATATATAATAAATATATTCCGGGAAGAGTAATAAGAGCTGTGAAGGAAAATAAAGCAAAGAGGATAGGGAGTAAGAAGTGGTTAGAAAGATCTGAATAACATGGTGACATTTTAATACAAAGGAGGTGATTACGGAAGTTTGAGCAACAGAAAGATCAAGGGGAAAAGCCCTGTGGCAGGGGCACACCTGATGGTTCAAGTATCAGGACAGAGGACTCTGTGGCTGGGGCCAAGAGCATAGACAAGGGGGATAGCAGTAGAGACCAGGCCTGGAAGGCCAGAGGATATGATGCTTCCAAGACCACATGAGGATTTACCAAAAGATCCTGCAGGAAGCCATATTGATTACAGGCTTCAAGAGTTAGAGCACAAGTCTGGACCATTAAAAAGCTCTTCTAAGACTCGGGGGAATGATGCTGGCTTAGACCAGGGCTGTGCTTGAGAGGAGATCAGATTTGGAAAATATTTTAAGGTAGAGTGGATGGGATTTTCCTTAACAGCTTATATTCTGAAACATTATGGCACTCAAAACATCTCTTTGCATTTATAATTAAAATCTAAATAAAGACGTTCTCTTTTTCTGTAAGATGAATCAAGGCACACTGTATCTGCTGGAGGACCCCTCTGCCTGATGGGGAGCCTCAGTCTGGGCAGACCCTAGTGGTGGGAAGTGTACCAGACTTAGGTCAGGATGCGGTTTAGCACTGAATGTTGCATTTCAGAAAACCCCCAAGTTTTGAGGAATCTGGGACCCTTGACCATCTTACTCAGACATGTGGCTCACGTTTAATCACCATCACTCTCCACTCTTGAGCTTAATACACATCATTCAATGCCTCAGAGCCTCAGTTTCCTCATCTCTAAATGGGTATGATAATCTATTTGCTGGGCTGTTCTGACACTGTCAAGGTACTAGTCATAGACTTGCTTTATAAACTGTGAAACAGCACTCTGGGGCTTACAGTCCTTGGGCCCTGGCCTCCTGGGATCACCCTTCTTCCTGGGTGCTGGAAGATGAGGAGGAGGAGGAGGAGGAGGAGAGGAGAAGGAGGATGGGCCATGCCACCAATGGCAGGGGCCTGGCCTTTACAGCATACCCCTTCATGTCCAGAACTGTCAAGGCTCTGGCACTGTGAGAAGACCCGCCCCCAAGGTGAGGAGTTTTGAGCATTCTGAGGAGGAAGAGACTTGGGTGGGGCTGGCTCTGGGACATGAGAGGGCTCTAGACTAGGGAGGAAGTGGGAGGCAGCACTGTCTTCTTTATTAGCTGTGATGCTTAGGGCCCACAAGACTTTCTGTAGCACACAAAAGAGTTTTCAAAGTTTCTAAAATTATATGGAGAAAAAAGGAATATAATCCATTGTGTTACCAGTGCAGTCATAAAACATAATTTATTCTAATTGGTTTATTTATTCTTTCTTGTGGGTGAGGAGGCCCTCCAAAGCAAAAGGGCCTAAAGCCCAGGAAAACCGCCATGCAGGCCTGGAGGGAGACAGTGAAGCAGTGCTTAGACAACAGCATCTACACCATTTGTGGCTGAATTCTCTCAGCTAATTCAGTTTATTTATTTGAATTTGCTTGGTATGGGACTTTCCCTCCATTAATCCAGAGACATTTCCCTTGGATAAGAGCCACTTCATTTCAAGCAATGAGAAAGGAGTTGTGGCTTGGTTGACTACATGCTTATCATCATCATTATTGTCCTCTATCTTTTTATTTTTATACAGTCTCATTCCACACAGCCTGACCAGGACCACTCCTACTTCTTGCCATGGGTTGTGATAAGTAAACATTTTATCTTACAGAATTTAAACTCCCAGTTTGAGAATTAACATAGTACATCTATATGTGTGTGATGGTTAGTGGGTTGGGTAATTTTGTTTACCCTAATATGTTTACTAAGAAGTTTTTGGAAAATTACCTGAAATTGAACTAATATGACTGCTATAATTTGGATCTGAAGTGCCCTGAAAGACCCATATGCTAATGGCTTGGTCAATAGCCTGTGGCACTACTGGGAAGTGGTAGCACCTTTAGGAGGTGGGGCCTAGTGGAAGGAAGTTAGGTCATTGGGGGCATGCCCTTTGGGAAACAGGGATCTCAGTTCTTTTTTCTCTCTTTGCTTTCCAGTGCCAGGAGCTCTACTGCCACATGCTCCTGTGATCACATACTGTACTCCCACAGGCCCAAAGGCAGAGAGGTCAGTCATCCATGAACTGAAACTTAGAAATCATGAAGCAAAATAAACCTTTCCTCCTTTATTTATCTCAGGTATTTTGCCAAAGAAACCCATCTAAGAAACTCAGCTTCGGAGTTGCCTCTTTCTCTGAGAACTTCAGTCCACCTCAGAACCTGCCGCTGATTTGACTTCTCTGCTCCTGGCAGAACTTGAAGCCAGACATGGCATTTCGATCCTTCTCTGACTTCTCTCACTTTCCATGACTCCAGTGTTTCTGTTTCACCACTTCTGACATTTTGGGGCAGACCATTCTTTGTTGTAAGAGATGGTCCTTGCACTATAAGATATTTGGCAGCATCTCTGGTCTCTAGCCACTAGATGCTATTAGCACTACGTGCCCCCGGATAATCATAATCAGAAATGTCCCCAGACATTGTCAAAAGTTCCCTTGAGGAGTTGGTGGGAGGGAGAATCAAAACTGTCCCAAGTTAGCCACTGTTCTAACTCATGGGGATCCCAAGACTCTGAGAATACCAGAGTGGTCACCACTGGACATGATTTTCAAAGAAATCTTAGACCCATATGACTCAAGTTGATGCTCTCAACCCTTATTATATGTTAGAATCACTTGGGATATTGGCACAGAACCAAAGGGACAAACTTCCCAGGATATTTGATTTGTAGATAGGATAGACAACCTCTGAACCAGTATGTTTGTCAGTTTTAATACTTGCATAAATAAAAAGAGAAACCCAACAACCACCCAATCATTTTATTTTAAATTGGGAATATCCAGGTAGCTTCAGAGCAAGAAAAAAATTTTTTTCACATGTCCATGGGTTGTAGAACACAGGCCATCAGAGACATTTTCCATTTGCCTTCTGTTGTTGTGCTAGCATCACCAAGTAGTTGGGAAGCTGGATGCCTCTGGAATTCTGGGCTTTTGACATTTGGACTGAAGGTGCATTCCAGTTCTCTTAGTGTTGTAACTCACAGAGACGCTCTGGTTGAAAGTACCATCAGTTAGGGTACTTCACAGGGAAGAGGTGGAGGAAGACAAAATTCCCTGAATGCCATGTGTGGGGCTGGCAGGGAAGGAAGAGCAAGACTTAGGGGGTTTATGAAGGGAGGCCTTCTGATAATGCTTTTAGCAGATGAAAGCTGTTCAGACTGCTACCTCTTTCCTTCACTTGTGCATCAGCAACACTGGGAACAAAACCAGACAAAGTGGGATCTTAAGATCTCATGCCCTAAGATTCAGGAGCAGTTTAGCCATAAGATACATATATTCTGAAAGCTGCGGATCCCATTTCTGCCCAGTCAGGAAAGATTGGCAAGGATTCTCAACCAGTCATCCATCTTCTGAAAGGTGAGGAGATACATTAGACAATGTTCACCTTTCACAAAATCTTGGACAACTCAGTCAACTTCCCTGAGATTTTCTCTATCTGAAAAGTGGGCATCATGGTATCTACCTCAGGCAGTCATTATTAGAATAAAACTAGATCATGTGTATGAAAACGTTTTGTGAACTGTAAAGCCCAACGAGGCAAGGTTATCTTTCCAGGGGCTTTCCACCTTGAACAGTCTGCTGGACCAGGAGCAGTGTGCTTTCTCAGGATTGGCTTCTGGAGCATGTGCGGTGTAATAGATGTGTGCAGCCGTTGACTTAACTTGCCAAGCGTCTGTCCTCAAGTGGGCAATTAGGGAAATACATTTGCACTAAAAATGTAGAGCGATGTATTTTTCATGACTAAGCTTAGAATTGTATTTTAGGCTATTATACAGAAAAGACCAGGAAATTAATTGGTGCCCTCTAAAACGCAGAAGAGCAAGAGATTAATCTGATAAATGGTTTCCATTAAAAAAATTCCATTTGGTTTCCCAAATTTATCTTGTCTCCTGAGGTTTCTAAATGCCACAATGCCCTTCCCCTGTGCTTACTATGGGATTCTACTGCTTCTAACATCCCTAGATTTGGAGAATATTAGTATTTATGCAAAGATAGTAGTACAACTTAACTAGAAAACTAAGCCTTTAACTCTCTAGTTCATGCATATTAACTGAAACCACTTTTGTCTTTCAGTGTAAGTTTTGGTTGATACTCAGAATGTAATATTTGTAGATACTGAAGGTGAGGCTTTTGGTGACGCCATTTCATACAAGTAACGCAGCTGAAACCATCCAAGTCAGTCCATTGTCAAGGTTCCGAGTTATTAGTGTTCACCTCGTAATAAGGAGTCCCCTCAAGGACACAGTAAACAGGCAGAGAGAAGACTGTTTCAGGTGGAAGTCAGTGCTATTCTGGGGAGCGGGGTGACTGGTAGAGAAGAAATCAGTGTTTCCAAACCTTCACTCAGATGTCTTTGCGATCATATGGCTAGCAGAGAAAATTGGGTGGATTTCACCCCAGTTTTAAAAAACCACACACACTTGGATGCCATTTTTCCTAAAGAACACACCAAACCAACTGCAAATCCGGAACCAAGCATGCTGTTACATTATAACACTAAGTTCATATTTCTCTTGTTTGTCCTCAGATTTTTTTGCCTTGAAGTCTGGGTCAGGATCTGGGTGGTGGATTTCAATGAGAAGAAAGTAGAGGAGACCTCCAATGACAGAACCAATCAGAGGGCCCACTACAGGAATCCACCAGAAGTTATTTCCAGCTCTGAAATCAAACAAGAAATGAGTGACATATTCTCAGCCTTCCTCTGATATTACCACCTAGTTATTCTCTAATCAGCTAGTGTTTCTCTTACTCACAGATCTCTTTTAACTCAGCAAAAGTTCTTAAGAGTATTCACTGAGCTGGGGCTGGGGCTCAGCAGTAGCGTACTTGCCTGGCATGTGTGAGGCACTGGGTTTGATTCTCAGTACTGCATATAAATACATAAAATAAAGGTCTATCTATAACTAAAATAAGATAAAGAGTATTCACTGTAGCATGGAAACCATCATCCTATATTTCCCAGTATACCTGATTTTAGGCCATCTGGGAAAGTTCAGGTCAATTATTCAAGAATTTCCTTTCCCTGACCCTGGAATAATTAAGTCTGGGAATTATGAATGGAAAGGGAATGCTCAGAATGTGGAGATTCCTGGGTAGCACTAGTCCATGACAGCAATCAAAATAAATAATAAATGAATGAATATTTCAGAAGTCTAAGGTAGGGTATGGTCATGCATGCCTGAAACCTTAGCTACTCAGGAGGCTGAGGCAGGAAGATTACAAGTTTGAGGCCAGTCTCAGCAATTTAGGAAGACACTCTTTTTCAAAAAACAACAATAAAATGAAAAGGGTTGGGATATAACTCAGTAGTAAAGTGTCCCTGGGATCAATTCCCAGAACCAAAAAATAATTTAAAGCCTATTTGTGAATTACCTATTGAATACAATTTAAATCAGTGCTATTTTTTAATATTATAGTTCAGAGGTATGCTTTGACAGGTTTTTGTGCCATTACTCTCCTTTCCATCTAGAAATCCTCAGTATGCCTTGTGAAGTATGTACTTAGTAAAGGATGGGGAAAAGGTGGCCTTGAGAATTGTCATTACCTTTTTTGGAGAGAGAAAATCCATTTAAATGACTCCATAGAAAAGACCAAAAATGCTCAGAAGAAAAAAAATAGTGGTATACTGTTAAGGACATATACATTTAAGATAAGACCATTCATTGTTTTCAAGCAAGAAAAATGATAAATATAAAAAATCAGAATAATGCCATGGAAGTGGCCAGGGAGCCAAAGGAGATTTCACCATGTTCTGGGTGGATCCCAACATCCTGATTTGAAATAATGGAGAGAATTTTGAATCTAAGATTAATAATTCCTATTTCCTAAATTTGGAGCTAAGAGGATTCATGGCTTTTCTTTTCATTTTTATATGATGCCCCATATGACTTTTTGTTATAGCAAACCTTGATTAGAAAAAAATTAAGGAAATAAGTAGAAAACATGAGTCCCATCCTAGACTCCAGATCTCATTCTAACCTCAGGACAGTCCCGAAAATCTTTGGGCAAGTCACTCCTCTGTCAACTCTGACGCCTTCATCTGCACACTCCCTTCCACCTGAAGCATCCAGGTACAGTCAAACATCTTAATCACCAATGCAGGCTTGGGAAGAGCACGAAGACTGAGTAGGGCAGCCACCAGATGTCACTCTTGCTGCGTGGGAGAGAGGATGCTGCCCTGCCCACTCTCAAGACGCCCTTTCCCACGCTCTCAAATCTGGATAGATTTTTGTATGAGAGGTGTGGGGGGGTGGTTGCTTCTCCCATTTGGCTTTAAAGAAGTGGAAGCCTTCTCTGGAGGTCAGCATGTGAAGGGAGAGTAAGCTGCATGAGTTGGTGCATCATTTCCTATGTAGTGAATCTTTCCCTTTCATTTAGCAGACTAAGATCCAGGTATCTGCCAGGGTACAAATCCTATCACTCGCTGGACTCTCTTCCTTCTCTCAGGCTGGACACATTGTGCCAGGGGTACAAATCATAAATGGATGAGCTCAGATGTGATTTCTTTACCAGCCCTGTCTTATATACACTCAGGGAAGAGATTATTTGTACACTATGATTTGGTGGCTGCCAGGAACATGTCTGTGTTAACTGACTAAAGGAGCAACTTTAGAGACTCATTGCTTTTGGTAAAACTGTTTTTAAAAATTAATAACAGTCAACAGATCCTTCACCCATTAAGTCATTAACATCCTGATTTGAAATAATGGAGTGAACTTTGATGGAAAACATTCCTAAGGTTAGAGTAGGAGTCAGCCAGGTTCTGCTGGCTCTTGCCCTTGTCTGTTCCTCTGGCTCCCACTCCCCTGCCTGTCCTCCACTGCTTGCCATGCAGGACAATTGAGAACCTGAGAGCCTGAGCACAAGGCAGTCCTGCCTGTATCTGAGACCATGGAGGTAGACCAGGCTAGAATATCTACTAGGGTGCTTACCTGATAGAGGACCCTGAAAGGATGGGACATGTTGGGGGACATGTGGGAAGCCTGTAGTCCCTCAAAGTTTTGGGGGAAATTTTTTGGTTGAAGATCATCAGCCATTCCAGCTATTTCCTAACAAATTTCTACTCCTGTAGTCTCCGTTTTCAACTCATACAGTAATGCCAGGTTAATTTTGCTAAACTGACATTCTAAGCATATCAAGCATCTACCTTAAATACTTTGCTGCTCCCTATAACCTACAGAATAGAAAAATTCAAAATTATTATTCAGGGAGTCCATATCCTCTATGATCTTATGATTTCCAACCTTTTTATGTACCCTTTTTATGCATCCTTCCTTCTATTCCAGGTTGCTTGTTATTTTAACATGCTGTGGTTAAATACAGGGTCCTTTCCACCTGAGATATCCTCTTTGTTGCTTGTATAAATGTGCTCAAGTAGTGCAAAATGCTCCCACTTCCCCACCCCCATAATTCCTAAATTTGGAGTTATAAACCACCTCTCAACTCCTGGAATCAATCAGTCAGATCTCCTTAATGGCACTTGACAGCTTAACCTTGTATAAGAGCCTTACGTTATAACCTCTTACATAGAATATAAATAAATTGGTGAAGGACAGCGACTGGGTCTTATCATCTTAGCACAGGGCCTTGTAAGAGATCAGGTAGCTGAGCAAATGAATAAACAATGCACATGGGTTAAAGATGCCGATGCTAACGAGAAACACAGGGCTCAGGGTCTCCCACAGACCTGGGTTCTCCCAATGTACTTAACAAGGCAAAGTGAGACTGGGAAAGATCTCTGTTTTGAAACAATCATGATTCTTAGTACTTTGAATGAATCACTAAGGAGGGCTGAAAAGGGAAGGAGAGGTATGTGGTCTCTGGGATTAAGGTTCTGAAAGTGGGGTTAAAAAAAACTCATGAACAAATTCTGGGCTCTGGAAACCTTTAGGACACATGCTTGTTTGCTCCATTGGAAGAGCAAACAAGAAATCCTTCCTAGTTGGGGATGTTTTCATGTTCTAGAACAGACTTTCTCAATCACAACACTATTAACATTGTGAGCTGAATAATTCTTTGTTGTGGGGTCTGTCCCATGTATTGTAGGATGCTTAGCAACATCCCTGGCCTTTAGCCACCAGTTATATGTGCCTATCCCACTCTCCACCCCCAGGTGTGACAACTAAAAATATCTCCAGTCATTGTCAAATGTTCCTGGGGTAAAACTACCTACCTCAAGTTGAAAACTATTGTTCTAGAAAATTCATTGCATTGTAAATTTCTTGAGGATAGGGGATAGTGCTCGATTCTCTTCATATCTTTCAACCCCTAAAAGACCTCTGGTACACAGCACTTACTCATCCAGGCACTGTGGATATAGCAGGAAGAGAGCTGATAAAATCTCCAGGATATTTATACTCTGAAAGCTCTTAACAGTATCTGTGGTAGTGATCTGAATAGGATCAGTTGTTTTACAGCTTGTTTTTCACACCTGTGAAAGGCAACTCAAACTCTCATTTAAATAAAGTTATGTCTAGCATCTGACTGGATGTACAGGTCAGCATTTAGAAACACTCATGTCCTTTGTCCCCACAGTAAACATTACAGTGGGATTTGCTCACACATGTTTTATCTACTCCCCTCACTCCTTGTTAGAGCCCTGTTTCCTGGTGAGTCAAAGTGAGTTCCTTGCCCATACACAGCTGTCATAGTGGAAGGGATGGGCCTCTGTGACTTCATGAGGAGAGTGTGGGAAGGAGTTCATGGGCAAAGTTTGTCCTAGGAGACTGGCACGTTCTGGTACATTCTGAAGCAGAAAGCATGGGGTCTTGCTGTGTCTGGGGCACAGACTCTATAAGTCCATTCTGTCAGGAATTTCTTATTCTTGTTTTAAGACCCAACTCAGCCCTTGCTTCATGGGTCATGTTTTTCCCTACGTCTTTGGAAGAGTTGATGGCTCCCTTCTCTGTGTTCCCTCTGCATTTTCAGGGAGTGCCAAAGCATTGACATTGTTCAGGGCAAGTGCCCCACTGATTTCAAAATTTCCTTGCCTAGTACAATAACTGCAGCATAGACAGGGTCCAAAAGGATCTGCTGAATGAATGACTCACAAGAAGGAGCCCATTGGTAGCATGAGAAGATGTAAAATCTAGTCTCAACTTCGCTACAAAGTTATATGGACAAGTTATACTACAAAAACGTTCACATAAAGCTATAGACAAATTTAGGGAATATTATTATTATATGGGACAGGCCTATCTGTATTGAATTTACCTAGACCCTGCCTCTCTCTCTGCCTACCTCCCCCTCTCTCTTTCACATATGTACAGACACAAGGCCACAAGACACCAGTGCAGTGCCCCTGTTTATGACCGGAGCATGTACTTCACCTCTGCTCTCTGATCGGCACACCTCCGGATTTCCACGTCACAGCCTAGCCCTCCCCATGAGGCACTGCACTCATCCTTTTCTCTCTTCCCCAACCTTGTTACTTACGTGAAGACCTCAAACCCCCATCCTGCCAAAGCAGTGAAAAGTCTGGGACTCAGGTCTCGAGCTGGATTCATGGCACAGCCACTGTTCAGTCCCAAAGAAGAAGAAATGACAATGATCAGGAGTCCAATGACAATGGGCTCTAGGCCTTTAGGAACCCCGAAGTTTCTGGAGTCAAAAATGGCGAAGACAATCAAGAGGAGGAACATGGTGGCCACCACCTGGAGAGGGAGAAAATACGCAGGAGTTTTAACCTGTATTTTGCACACTGGTTCACTCCTTCTCACCAAAAATAAACTAAGTAATAAGTAACACACACTGGGTGAGCAAATGGGTTTTCTTTCCACAGCAATCTTAAATGTAGATGGCAATATAATTATTCTTTATAGAGGAGTTACCTGCGCCAGAGCGCACACTTGGTAAGCAGCCGCAGGTTTGGACCCAGAGTGTCCAGCCCTAGAGAGTTAGCTACACTATCCTGGTAATCTGTCAGCTGAAAGGAAAAGCCAGCTACAGTCTGGAAAAAAAAGAGTGAAGAGGTTGTTCAAACTGGTGAGAAAAACAGTGCAAAGCAGCAATAGGTGAATGGGCAAAGAAAACGGACAGAAAAAATCATGAAATAAAAATTGAATTAGGCAACAAATGGGAAAATATGATTTGTAATAAAAGAAATGCAGACATAGCAAATGTTTATGAAAGAAGACTGGTTCTTTCAGGGTTTTCTAGTGGAACTAAACACACATGATGCTTTTGAAAGGGAATTTAGCAATAACTTAACAACATTCATTTTAAAACTATAAATTTATTCATATGATTTAATGTTATTGAATATTTGAGAATTATACCATAGAAATAATCTAAAACATGGAAAAGTTATAGAACACATATTTACTTAAGCATTATTTATAGTATTAAAAACTGTAAGCCACCTAAGAACATATCTCTAAGGAAAGAGCTAACTCCACTTCATGGTCTACTATAAAAGTCACTAAAAACTGTAAACATGAACACTATGTAGTCACTCTTAAAATGCTTATGACATTAAGTGAAAAAATAGAATTATATGTATTATTTTATATTTAAAAGCCCACCTAAAAGAATAACCATAAGAGACCATACAAAATAACAACAGATATTCTGCAGTTGTAGGTTATAGCTGGTGTTTCATCTTCTCTGTTTTCCAAACCTTCTAAACTATTATTTTGCTTTAACATCAAACCCATATATATTACTTACTGAACATTAATATGCTTTATATGAAGAACAGCTGGCACATTTTGAAATGAATGGCACATGTACTTTACCCATGGTACTTCACAGCTTTACTTATTAAAACTTCTTCATAACACTGTAAGATAATTCTATTATTATTCCCAGTTTATAGATGAGAAAACTTGGGTAGAAAGAGCTTAAGACACATGCTCAAGGGAACGAAGCTGCAAAAAAACAAAGAATCAGAATGGGAAACCAGTAACTGATTTTAGAGTTTCAATTCTTCGCCATTTTTATAGTTTGGATGTGAAGTGTTCTCCAAAAGCTCACATGTGAGGCAATGTAAGAAGGTTCAGAGGAGAAATGATTGGGTTGTGAGAGTCTTAAGCCAATCAGTGAATTAATCCCATGATAGGGATTAACTGAGTGGTAATTGACATGGCAGGGTGTGGCTGGAGGAGGTGGGCACTGGGGGCATGGCTTTGGAGTACATATTTGTATCTGGCAAGTGGAGAACTCTCTTTCTGATTTCTGATCACCATGTTAGCTGCTTCCTTCTGTCACACTCTTCCGCCATGATGTCTTGCCTCACCTTGAGCCCCAAGGAATGGAGCTGGCCTTCTATGGACTAAGACCTCTGAAACCATGAGCCCTCAAATAAACTTTTCTTCCTAAAATTGTTCTGGTCAGATCCTTTAGTCACAACAGCAAAAAAGCTGACTAAAACAACTATTTAATCAGCTTTCCAAAATAATAATATTAAAATAATTTATATTCACAGAGATACGTCTCCTAAGAGTAGCCTTCTCTAGAAAGCCCTTCCTGGCTCTGGAGAAGAGTAGAAGCTCCTGCTCCTAAGATTCTGCTGCATTCGTACTTTACTTCCACTACTACCCTAATCACCTTGCAATCACCCTGTTTATTTGTCAGATTGAGCATCTTGCCTTGAACTCCTTTAAGAAGGAATGCTTAGAGCTATACCTGCCTAAACAGGAGCCCAATAAATATTTATTGGCTAAATGAATGATTATTAAATAAATTGTGAAAAATACTTGAATAGTATTTAGAGATAACTATAATATTGAGATAAGGTGGCCCAGATATACGGTAAAGGTGGTCAACAGTTCTGCTGGGTGTTAGCTGACTGACAACTGGCCTTCTCCTGAACTCCTACTAAAGCCAAAGGAAGACAGAGAAACTTCAGGGATTGCTAATGGTTAGAGTACTAGGTTTTTCTATTTTGTTTTATATAATAATTGGCTTAAAAATCATGATTCATAGAGGAACTGGCAACACAGTCTGAAACAAGGACGTAGAGAAGAAAGGTTAGGTGACAGTATATGAATAAACGTCAGTCAAGACATGATAACCATCAGTGAGGTTGGACCTCCACTCACCAGATACCACGCAATTTCCTTGTTAACAAACTCTTGGTGAAATATCTTAAGGAAAAGAATTGGGAGAAGATGTGAAATTCTAGAAGATTCCATCAAGAAAGCAAAGGAGAGAAGAAAGCAGAGAGGGAGGGAAAGAGGATTGGCCAAGGGTAGCAAAATGACTATTTGTTGACTGCCCAATATGTGCCAGGGATTTACTCTGTGATGCATCAGTCAGGTATTGTTGCTGCTCCTTATTGGAAGATAGGAATTGAGATGTCAGAAGTCTGATGCCAGAGAGTTAAGGGATCTCCGCCATCTTACCTTCAGTGAGCTCTTCCTTCTCCCTCCATTCTTCTCTCTTCATACTTTTTTCTGTGTTGCTGTCCTAAATTTATGAAAGAACTGCTCTCCTGACCATTTCCTTCAGATGGCTCCAATTTTCTCTAGTTGGAAAACTCCTATTTCCAAGCAGCTAACCATTTTCAGGGCTGGAAAGGATCTCAAAGGTGATGTATCCTACACTGTCCCCCATCCAGAGGCTTAATCTCCTGATTATTAATCCCTCTCATTTAGTCTCCACTCTAGCATCTAGAGGCTACCAGATGTGCCTCCAGCATCTCCAGTGGTTGTTGTCCTTGAGAAACAGAGTTTGTATTTAGCTCAGGTGCAATTTCTGACAAGTTTTCCTCTTATGAATGTGACTTTGTTTCACCATAATTTCATTAATTTATGAACTCACCCATTCGTTAATAAATAATTTTTGAAGCTCAGCGATAGAGCACTTGCTTAACATGTGTGAGGCCCAGGGTTCCATCCATAGCATTGCCAAAAAGGAAAAAAGGAGCACCTATTATATACCAGGCAATGTGCTCCCACCAAATCTCCTTGGTAGTAGGTGACTATACACATCAGAATAATCTTCTTTTTTTTTTTCCTGCTTGACAGCCCTTCAAGTCTTTGAAAGGTACTATCATGTCCCATCACATCCATCCCTCTCCCACTCAAACCCACATACACATGTCCCTGTTTTCCACTCATTGCTTGTGTGCTATCATTATCTTTTTGTTTCCTCTTCTAGAATTATGGCACTTGGAGAAGAGTCTAATACTCTCAGTGTAGAGTAAGGTCAGACCCTTATTACTTCATTTGTGTGTCTATTATTGCAGCTTACACACTCCTTTTTCTGGCAACCACCTCTCTTTCTCACTGAAACTTTTCCTATTGTTCTAGGTCTTTTAGACTTTCTGCTCCAGATGACTAATGTGATCCCTATGGTCCAGTTCTCTATGTAATTGTATTTTATTTTACATTGTGCTCTTGTTCTTATGTGATCATTTTGTTCTTCAGCTAGATTCTAAATTCCTGGGCAGATACTGTTTCCAATGTCTTTTCCTCATATTTATTATTTTTATCCTTTGAAATAACCTGATGAGGGCTAATATTTATCCCCATTTTACCAGTGAAAAACTTGGAACTCAAAAAGTTTAGTAATTTCCTGAAGCCACTCAGGGAGATAGGGACAGAAATCTTATCTCAATTCAAGTACTGACTCTGAATCTTAAATCTTTACAACTCACATTATCTGTCCTTCAAGCTCCAGACATAGGACTGAGCACATAACGAGTGCTCAATAAACACTCATTGCTGTTTGGTTTGTTGATCAAAGTAGAAAAGAAAAGAATGAGAACAAGAGGACACAGTTTTTCATCCATCCATGGAATAGAGGTGGCCATAGTTGGTAAACTGGAAGACCCTTTTATACACATGCTCACTCTGGTCTGCCCCACTGTACAAATACTCCCTTTCTCCTTCCCTGTCCAAGATGACCAGCAGCCTTCTTGGGACACAGCCAGGGAGGAAGAGTCTCTTAGGCTGACCATGTTGGTTCCACACAAACCAAACAAGATAGTGGTGTTATTGGCTACACAACAAATTCTCTGGTGCAAGCAGCCAGCATAATTGTCAATAAGGCAGAGAACATTTGTCTATCTGAGAGTTTGGATAAATCTAGACTTATGGTGAAATAGAGAGGATAAATTTTGCCCAGGCTCATGGACTGCACTGCATAGTCCTTGCATTGAGATAAACATGTCTTCTTTTGTAACTTCCATACTTGGACCATGAACACAACAGAGACAACAATCATAAAGTGAACCACATTTGCCTCTATAGGGGTTGAAATGTCCAGTCATCCATGTTTTTCTGGACATCAACTTAAGTGAAACAAGTGTGTACATTAAAGGCAACAGAATACTTTTTTAGTGGTATCAACTTCTGCTAGGGCAAAACAATTAAGAAAGCTTGGGTTGTGCCCAGTGGCCTCTGACTTTAGAAATACAATCCTCCCTTTATGTTAGGCCCATAATGCTCCAACACATTTCCCTTTTTAGTTCATGTCTTTTCACCAAAGTTAGTCTTTGTTGAATCTACACTTACTTGGTCTGCAAATGCATTCCCCAGTGATAGATATGGAGCTGGGTATGTTGCAAAAATTTGCGCTGTTGCATTTTCTCCCACGATGAGCAATTTTCCACCAGCAAAGGACATAAGTCCATCTATGGAAGACAGAGCTCTGGCACATTAGTGTTCTCTAGGAGGGGTCAAGGGGAGCCTATGCCAGGCCTCGTGCTAAACAACAGCAGTCAAACACTCAGGAATCACCTATTCTCTTGACTTCACAGTATGTTAGTCTTAGAGATGCCTGGGGGGAATCCCAGGATGGTGGTCAAAGGTAGAAAGCCCTAGGTTGCGCTGATGGTCTACTCCAAAGTTGACCCAAATCCTTGGTCAGCGGGGTCCTGGAAACCAATACTCTTTGGGGGAAAATTCTTAGAATTTTCAAAATCAACCTAAAGCCAAAGTGGGGTTTGAACTTGCTCTAGGCAGAATTCTTAGTTCTTAGAGATATTCTCAGTAGTGCACTCCCGAACCTGAAGGTGTCGCATTGTAGTGAAGAGATGGGGGATGGCCATTGGAGCCTTAGAACAAGGGGGATGGCAGCCACTGACACAGCCAGCACTGACCCCAGGCCTCTCTTGCCATAGCAGCTGGCTCTCTGCATTCCTGGTCTGCTCTTACATTCCCCTTTAGTCCTCATAGGCTTTAATTCCCAGAGAAACACTTGGTGGGGGAATGCCCTTTTCTACGACCTATTTCCTTAAGCCTTGATTCATAATTCCAGTTCCTAAGGTCTTGTGTTTGATAATCACAATGGATGGAGGCTCACCTTGGATTAGATGGAAGTATTTTAGAAGTTGATTTCATGGAATCCCAATATTTCTTAGTTTGAAGGATTTTGAGAATCATTTAGTTCATTTTTCTCACTTTCCAGAAAAAGAAACTGAGGTCCATCAATCAGATGACTTGTTTAAGTCACACAGCTACTGATGGACAGTCAGAACTAAAGCCTGGTCTTTGATTACCAGTTCTCTGTTTTCCCCTGAGGTCTACTGCAGAATGGAACATGGGCTATTTGAGAGGAGGGAGTCAAGTCTCCCCCATCCAGCTTGTTTCTCTGCTGTGCTTTCTCCTTCAAAAACGTTTCCCAGACCCCATATCTAAACACTTACTTCTCAGAGTCTTTGCCATCATGGAGCTCCTCTTATCTCAGACAATTCAGAGAATGCAGAGGAGAAGCTGTTGGACTACTGTGTACAGGTTGCAGGTTTGAGTATAAAGATAGGTTTCTCTAAGTTCTGGGACACTTAAGATGTCACCATTTTCATTAAGAAGCTTCATAAATTCGCCCAAATGATGACTTTGGCCTCCCTATCTGAAATTTAGAATGTCCTATCAATTCTAGAGTGCTTCCTGTTCTCGCTTTATCGCACTTCTCCCCACCAGGAAATTTGGGCTTTCAGATGATGCCCAGCTCTTCATAACCTTTAAATGGAGGGATCCTACTCACCATAGTAAATGCCAAAAAGAGTTGCAGCTCCCACAAAGGCTCCCAAAAACTGGGCTCCCACATAAAACGGGAATTTAGACCATTTCATCCTTCCAAAGACACACATTGCGAAAGATACAGCTGGGTTAATGTGGCCACCTGCAAGGAAGAGAAGATGATTGGCATGTCAGAAAGCAAGCCTGGAGGGGAAATTTTATAAGAAAATCATGTCCAGAGACCTCAGGAAGAATTCAAACTTCTAGAAGAATTCAAACAAATGCATGTGTAGAGAAAGAGGTGTGTGTGTGTGTGTGTGTGTGTGAGTGTGTGTGTGTGTGCACGTGTAAGAGAGACACGGAAAGAGACAGGGAGTTTGGGAGAAAGGAAGAGAAGACTAACAATCCTCATGGTATCATTAGGAATGTTCATTTTCATGAAAAGGCAGTCAGAAATAGAAACCCTGTTTTCACATTCTTTATTTTTATGGGGTTTTATCTATTGGTAAAGCAATAACTCTAAATAGATTGATAAAAATATTAACATCAATATATGTCTTAAAGTCAATATACTTAACACAATATATGTATTTAAATTTATACCTAGCCCTTCCTCAGTCCATTCCCAGGGGCTATAAAACCAATCACAATGCAACGCACTTAGCCCTGAAAAGTGCTCTAAGGGGAAGTGTCCCTAGGTTGATAGTTGTGACTCTCCTTGAGGTTTGGGACTTCCTTTATTTTTAGGTGATTATATTGCCTGGGTGGGTTTTCCTTTGTTTTTCTGCATAAACAATGCATTTCTCTCACACAGAAATGTTGCAATACTTATGTCACCTAACCCAAATTATAGTTGATGAAATCAGCTTCCTTGCTTTCATCTATTCACAAAATCAAATAGAAGGTTTGCTCTTGGAAGGTCACTAATGTTCCCCACTGGTTTTGCTAGGAACAATGGCATTTATTGAACATTTGCCAGATACTATCTTGGGGGTATTATGTGCATTGGAACCTCTTAAGAACCCAATGAGATGGGTACTATTCCAGTTAACAGGTGAGGAAACTGAAGCCCAGAAGTAAAGTAACAGTCTTAGGCTATGTGATCAGTAAATGGTAGAATCAGGATTCATATCCAGCTTTATCCAAACTTCAGAGCCAATGTTCTATGTTACACCACTCTAAGTTCCTCTTCACCATAGTTATAAAGTGGTGGTCGGAACAAAATAAAGAATTTTAATAATCATTTTTGAGCAAGTAGGCTCACTTTCCAGGAAAGAAAGAAGTTCTCCTGAGGAACACAGATAGCATTTTGTGTGGAGGAAAGATAGTCACTGTCAAGGTGACCGCATTGGAATGTTGACTTTCAGGTTGCAGATATAGGCGTAAACAAGAGAGATGATAACCACCATGGTGGTAACTAGGATGATGACGCTAGTCCTGCACTGTTTGGCTTTCCTCAGAAACATGGGAGGGCTGGCTGACTAACACCCTCCCACCACAGAGTCTGCCATGCTTCTCCTGAGTCTTCAAGACCAAGTGGGCTTGCAGGAGTATTCTGACTGTGGGCTCAACCACAGGGGTCCTTTCTCCACTTGGCCTCCGCAACTCAGGGACCCATATGGGCATGAAAATGCCAAGATATCAAAGCAAAGATTACCCGGAAACCTTACAAACACTTCAATGGTTGTGTTTTACTTTTAAATCCAAGGGAGCCACCATTCTGGAGATGACAGAGGACTACTTACTAGGAAGACAGGAAACATGGGCATGCAGGGCAGTCACCAAAGCCAGCCCTACTCCTCTTCTCCCACAGGCTGTGTGGAGAGCAGCTGCCACTCAGCCAACCTGGAGGGACCCATTGAAAAAGGACAATGGGGTTCTATGAAATAACCTTGACCCCCCCCCCCCAAAAAAAAAAAAAATGCTTCCCTCCAGATCAGTCCACCAATGGGAGACTTCTTGAATGAGGTCCTCTTCCAAACAAAATTCCCCATAGGTAGGTTCACACTTTTTAGCCCCTCACAGTCATCCTGAGGTTGGAACCATTATTCACCTTGAAACTCTCACAATGCAAGACACTTACCAGGTATTTGAGATAAGATAGCAAGTATTCAATCAGAAGCATTAATTAGATAACTCAGACTACAAAGATCTCCAAAGAGGGAAAGTTGTCTGGGGGCTGGAGATGGTGTGTCTGGGTGGATACTTTACAAAGCAGTGAGGAAAAGGGTTCCAGAGGCGGTAGAAGGGTTCAGAAAGGGAGGGAACCAATGGCACCCTGCCCCCTTTGGCTGGGGTCCTAGTGGATAATTAAAATTTCTCCCTGCAGAGCTGAATGCTCACTCCTGGCTCATCACAAGGATGAGGCAGGGCAGTGTAGTGCAAAGAACATGAGCAGTAGAGTCAGAGAGTCCTGCAGTCATATACTGGCTCTGCCAAAGTTGTTGTGATGATCAGATTATTCATAAGGTGCCCAGGGGTGTGACTGGCGCTCATGAAGCACAAAATGAAAGTCTTGGGTGAGCAGAGTGAACTTTCAAGTTTCTCTTTTAAGTTGATACCCTCACCCCATACCCTTAGTCAATTCTGTGAAAGAAATACCTGTATTTCATTTATCATTAAACTTGGCTATTTTGCCAATTTATCTTACTTATAAAATTATCTCAAAAATTGCCATCAGGCATCCTAAATACCTTGTGTGGGGTGCTACAACATTAGGGAGTTCTCAGTTCTGATTGGTTGGTTTTGATTGGCACGTCCATGAGGGGACCAGATGCTGTAACTTCTTTATAGAAAGAGGATATTTTGTATTTAAAAGCCAATGTCAGCTGGCCTCACCAATCTGTGACCATAAAATGGAATCACATTTATACTTATGTTCAGTATATGCTGGTTATTTTTGGAATCCTCAAAGAGGGCCTACATGTGGCCACAAACCAACATGTTAGCCACAGCCATCATGAGATAGTCACCTCCCACTTTTCTTTTCCTATTCTTGCAGCTGCTAAAGCCAATGCTGATGCTATTGTCTGTATGGATATCATGGTGTGTCCCTGATTCTGTTTGTCTCTAAGGCACCAGTCATCGGGGAACCTGAACCACGCTAGATTTCAAACAAAGATGGGGCTATAGGGGATATATTTTTCATCAGCCAGGCTCAGACCCTGCTCTAATTATATTTTGGGGTCTCAACTTCTCTCATAAACAATGTAGTCAGGTCCTGGGCCTCCCTTGAGAACAATCTTTAGTGAAAGCAGTACCATCAGTTCTGGCCCTCACCTTTCTACCCACAAAGCTTAACTCCAGTGCAGGGGCCAGAGAAGTTTCCATGCCATCCCCTCACTCTATCTACCTTCCTGTTGGTCCTTTCCCCTCCTATGGTGACTCCCATAGTCTCCAATTATAACAATAGATGCAGACAGATTAGTGCTTAATAGTGACAGTGAAGTGTATTGACTACATAGGCAGTGTCTGGGTCTAATACTACTACTTGAAAATGTGCAGTTCAGGGTATTATGCAAGCAAAATATTCCAACCCTTGTCCACCTAAAAGATTTCTGAAAATATGCCCACATCTAAATGGTTTTTAGAAATCATTTATGTGAATATACTGGGAGCTTGTGGGGAATAGAATAGAGCATGCTTATTTTAAGCTAAGAGTGTTTTTGTTGGTACCAAGACCTGCACTCTAATCCAGCCTAGATAATTCAATGAAGTCCCATGATTGTTCTTGTGCCCCACTTAAAGTTTGCTTTGAGGTAGGTATTATGGTTCTGGGATCACAGCAAAAGCTCAACAGGAGCTCGAATGAAGACACTGCGCATGACAAAAAAAAAAAAAATCACACACACACAGGAAGCTATCACTGGACACCCCAGGATCTAAGCCTGGCTATAACATGGAAATAGTGCCTGCTAATAAATGACCATTTCAGGGACCTTGTCCCAGGAGCTCCAGGAGTCTAGACAATCATTCATTCTTCAGCACTCCAATGGCAGCATTTTTTACAAGGTCAGCCAGCATAACCGCAGGGTCCTCTGTCAGGCTCCTTTTGCTCATTTTAGACCATTGAAAATGTTATGTAAGAATATGAACTTCACTATCACCTGTACCTGGATCACATCTTTGTTCTGTCTTTGCCCCTATAGGCTGTCTAGCATATTATTGAATTTCTCTGAGCCTCAATTTTCTCTCTAGGGTGAAGACAATAATACCCAACTCCATGTGTAGTTGTAAAAGAGAAAGGAGATTAGGAAGGCTTGGCACCCAGCACAGTGCTCAGTATGCAGTGATTTCTCAGTTCCCTTTCTTCTCTTATCACCAGGAGTCTTGCCTCTTTGCCTAGTACCCACACCAGGCTGCAGAAAGATAGAGTACCTTCCAGATTCGCTTCTTAAGTTCTCAACTGAGTTAAATATCATTCTTTCATTTTGCTTCTCAGAACCTCCCAAATGGTTTCTAATCAGCCTACCTCTTAGGGCAGAATTAGATGAAGATTTGCACCATCCATTTTGCAAGAGACCTAGACTCTCTGATTGCTTTTGATAAAGGTTCAGGGATTTGCCTCTGTTGGTGTGATCTTAATGGAGCTATTCATAGGTTTCTAAGTATAGGATAGAGCAAATAAAAGACACTTGCTGCTGAAGAATATGATGCAGTAACCAGACTTAGGAGTGAATCAGTTGTGAATCCTGACTCTGTCTCTTGTTAAATGTTGTCTTTGCATAAGTCATTCAACATTTATTGGCCATTTTATCACCTACAAAAATGGGATTAAATACACATTCTTATAGGATTGTTGAAATAAAAATAAACTAAGATATGTGAAGCACCCACCACTGTGCTGGTACACTGGAATGGTTGATCTAATGGTGTCTTTCATTATTTCTACTGCTTACCAGAGACGCCCCCGGTTACATAAATGGCCATTACAACTGCCATTGCAAATCCAACATTGGTAGTGACGACTCCTCCAAAATGTCCTCTACTGAGGATAGCTTGGGCAACAGAGCCACATCCAAGAACCTGAAAGAAGAAGAGAGGAAGATTAATCAGTAAATGGGGATGGCCATGGTCAAAAGCAACTGAAACTCATAGTAACAAGACTTTTGTCAGCAAACTCATGGGCTGCCTCAGGCTTCATCCAAATCAAATCAATGTTCCAGCTACTATGCACAAATAGCAAAATGATGGCTCCAGCCTGCATCTAGCTTACAGATAGATTTTTCTGGTATGTGCAATGTGAAAGTTTTGCCTGCATTTAGAAATCAGGCAATTTCACACAATGATCTAGGTTTCAGTCTTTTTAAAATTGAATTTTTATTTTGAGAAGATTTTAGATTCACATGAGATTGTAAGAAAGAAAAGAGAAACATCACATGTACCTCTGTGGGGAACCACTTCAAATGCATGCACCTTTAAGTCCTGATGCACCCTGGGGATCTGAGAGATCCTGTGGTAGTGTCATGACTCGTGACGCAGTCTTTTCCCTCGATGGGATAACAAGGCTAACAAGGCCTAGGAGTAGGCGGCACCCATAGTGGTTGAAGTACACTCACCTGTTCCCTTGTAATCCTATCCCTTGCCTCATTTGAATGGCTTCTTCCCAGTAAAAGGGTTCAGCACGGTACTTCTCTCTCTTTCCATAGACCCCTAAGGCTGGAGGAGCCATCACAGGAACCAAAGAAAAAGGTATTTCTCTGTCTCTGTGTGGTTATTTCGTGCATTCCGGTTCACCTGGAGTGACCTTGAGTGTTTAGTTGTGGAACGTGACATATCTCTTAACCTTTGGTTTCTTTTAATTAATCAGAAGATCCAGTAGCTCCTGGGAAAATAATCTTCTGGAGCAGAGTAACTATTGGTTGCTCCCTTTAAATAGAACTTGGACCTTCCTAACTGGCTCACCCCATCTCAATTTACTTCACTTCACTCATTTAGGTGGGCTTCCTGGCCCTTGTAGGTATTTGAGTTTGAGACCCCTGCTCTAGTGGCTCCCATTATAAGCTGGATCAGGCACACAATCTTATACGCATCAATACATGGGATGGGCATTTGTAGGATGAATTAGAAAGACTAATATGCAGGCAAACTGTAGGGGATAGATTTTTTTTTAATATTTATTTTTTAGTTGTAATTGAACACAATATCTTTTATTTATTTATTTATTTCATTTATTTATTTATGTTTATGTGGTGCTGAGGTTTGAACCCAGGGCCTCGCATGTGCGAGGCGAGCGCTATACCGCTGAGCCACAAAAACCAGCCCAGGGGATAGATTTTGTAACTAGGCCCTCCTTATCTCTATGTCTTTTCCCCTAATGAGTCTACAGTGTCCTGGAGAGCTGAGGCTGCCAAACTCACTGCATCTTCTATTCACTATGGAATCAACACAGTGCTGTGCTCACAGCAAGCTCTCTGCAAACGGCTGAACAATGAAGTATGGCAGAGAGTCTTCCACAATCTTCAGCTGGTAGAACATATTTTGGAGAATGGAATCAGTATTCATTAAAGTTTGAAATATTTACCTTTGATACATCCATTCAGCAGACTATGAGACAGCCATAAAAGAGAGTGAGGAAGAGCTGAATGAACCACAATGCAAAGATCCCAAGGGTATATTATTAAAGCTTCTTCTTCTTTGTTTTTTTCTTTTAGAAGATGCTGCTAATTGTATTAAAATACATGGTATGCATTCATTTCTATAAAAAATGGACTCTCCATGAATACACAAACACCAGGAATGGGGTTGGATGTCATTGGTGAGGTGAAGGAGAATTATATGGTTGTGTACTGAAAGAACACTTTTCATTGTACACCCCTCTTTTTTTAACCACATATTTCCTAATATTTTAAAAAATGGGTTCTGCACATTCATTAGATAATTGGCTAAGGCTGTTTAATCATAGTTCATTAAAGAAACAGTGAAGGAGGGTTCTTGTGAAACATGGGATGATTGCATACAAGTTTGATAATGAAAAAAATGATAGCAAATGGCCATCAGCTGTCATCATATTGCAGTGTATAAAGCTTCATGGTCCTGGAGATAAAAGTTTTGGTCTGTAGGAATAATTAGATGAGTTATTTTTATATGTCAAGTTGACCAAACTTTTTCTAAAATATGAAAAATATTTAAGTTTGGACTTCATAACCAAAGAAAAATTGCAGTAGTCTCCATTTTCTGCTTAAAACTGTGCATAATACCAAACTAGATAAATAGATACACACACATATATACATATGATATATATTCATGTATATATGAATTTTTTTCTATACATGCATAGCTACTATAATTTTGATCTTAAATTTCCCCCAAACACCCATGTATTAAATGCTTAATTTCCAGGATAGTGCTGTTGTGAAGTTGCGAAACTAAAAGATGGGGTCTGGTAAGAGGTCTTAGGTCATTGGGGGAATTGCGAGATCTTAGTCCCTTCCTCTCTTTGCTCCTTGGCCATGAGGTGAGTGGTTTTCTTCTACCACGTGCCCCCATTGTGATGTTCTACTTTGCTATAGGCCCAAAACAATGATGTCAATTGATCATGAACTGAAACCTACAAAACTGTGACCCTAAATAAACATTATCCCCTTTATAAATTGATTTATCTCCGGTATTTATTTTATTCACAGAAAATCAACTAACATAATACTTATGATAAAATTTAATTTATAAATTTGGCATAGTAAAAGATTCACAACAATAATTAATAATACAATTATAATATTTTAACAGTATACTTATAACAAAAGCTATATGAGAGTAGCCTCTCTCTCTCTCTCTCTCTCTCTCTCTCTCTCTCTATATATATATATATATATGTAATATATATATTAGTACATATATATATATATATATAATAGTGCAGTAATATATATATATATATATATATATATATATATATATATATATACATATTACTGCACTATTCTTACCCTTCTTCTGTTGTTTACAAGTAGCAAACTGTGGAAAGCCAAACTGTGGATAAAGGGAGACAATTGTAACTTGAAGGAGGGTTCAATATCAAGCAAGAAGTAGAAGACATTAGGTAAAGTTTCATAAACAAATGTATTTTAGGAAAAACAAGATTAAGAATGTGAAGACTGCTTATCAGGCAAATAATAACCAGGTATGGTGTCTCTTCACCAAGGGATGAAAACAGAAGAGTCTCAAAGTGAAGTATGAAAAGTTGTACACAATTTTCTGATAGACATTAATTGATTCTAAATCACTCTCATGGGGGCTCATTTGTGAGGTCCTTCACAGCAACGGAATTTATAAACAGATATTAAGAGATATTTAATACACATAGCATGATTTCCATTTACTCCTCTAGGAAAGCAGAGGATAGATGGCACATAGATGATCTTTGGATGTCTGGTGTGTTCCAGTGCTAAGCCACATCCACCTTGTATGTCTAACTGCAGGCAGTAGGGAGAGGGAGGAGAGCTTGGCCTCAGAGAGAAGCCTTTGTTCTGCACCTTACACGCACATTGCAGACTCAGACTTCACTCAGTCTTGGCTCCACACCCTGGTACTGAACATCAGATGAAGTTGCAGCAGCAACATGTTGTCATTCCCTTTGCAAAAAATCCCGAGTCCATTTCATAGCCTACCAATTTCACATAGATCTGACACATTTTTTCCCTATAATCCCTATCTATTATAACAACTGTCAGAATTAAACCCAGATTGGCTTTTCATTTAAAGCCAATTAAATGTTCTGGGCACAACTTCCAAACTGACTAGCATTTTAATAGTATTTACAGAAAAGAGGAATAAAACAGTACTGACAGCTGAGATGACCCGTCTAGACAACCAGGGCTGAGAGGAGACACACCCAGAGCCGTCACTGCTTTCCAAATGAGCGCCTTCCCTTTTTCATGGCTCTGAGGCACACGTACTTGTGCTAGTCTAGAGGGAATATAAAAGCTTTAAATAGCTCAAGTGGACCTGGGAGGACCTCTGCCTGTTAAATTTCACTATAATTAATGTTCTCCTCTTTCACCCTACATGATGAAATTGCTTTTTCTAGAGAAGATAATCAATGTTGTGGGCTGAAGGAAAGGAACAGGAGTAGAGATGAACAACGTGGGGGCTTCAGTTATCCTCATGAGAATAACCACTCAGAAGATTGCTGCCTAGATTTGCAGCATTGGGTCTTAATTTTAAAATATATTTATTGTAGATTGAAAAGCAACAGAGAAGATAGGTACTGCCTAAAAGGTACTTGCCTGCTTCCTGTATTTCTATGCTTGTATTCCTGGCACCATGCAAAAAGATCTTGGATATTCTAGTGTATCATGGTCTGATTGTGGAGAAATGGCTGCCCATTCTGTTTGCCTTCTTTTGTGTGTTCAGTGTATTTTTTTCCCCTCCAAAATTGAAAAAAAATTATCCTGCATGGTATTGCGGATAAAATTTTTCAACATGCTTTTCTGCTCTAACTTTAAGAATTACCACAGCTTTATACTTCATAAGCTTCATATAGAAAGAGACTGTTAGCAGTCTGTCCTGTCTATTTTTCAGGTCTATCCTTCAGGAAAGCTTATCAGCCATTCATATTCTTTTCACCAAATATGACCTCTCCTTTCTGAAATTCAATTACACTTTTTACTCTATGTAGTCAGTACCTAGTTTTTTTCAAAGTGCCTGATCTGGTTTCCTAGCTAGAAAACAGTAATTAAAGTTTCCTTCTATACCAACAGTCAATAATATGCTAGTAGTCCCTGTTCATTGGGTCTTGTTTCCTGAGTCTACAAAACAACTCCTCCTATCACATAGACCCCAAAGGTCTCTTCTACCTTCCTGACCTTCTTAATCTAGTTGCCTTCTCCAAGAGTTTGAAGAACCTCAAAACCATGCATAAAATGGTGAACATGACCAAGACACAGATCTAGTTTTCACGGTGTCCCCAAAACTCCTCACCCATCTTTTACTCATATTATCCAAATAGACTCATCAAGACTTCTCTTTTCTCATCAACCCAACCTACCTAATTGCCTTTCTGCAAATAGAGCCACCTTCTACCTGACTCAGCATATACTAATGGATTTGAAGATCAATGGTAATTCAAAATATTACATGAATATTGTGTTCCCTTTATCCAGTACTGCATAACTAACCACACCCAAGATTTAGCAGCTTATAATAATCATGTTTATTTCACTTATGAATCTTTAGTTTGGGCATAATTTGGCATGGCAAACTCTCATCTCTGCTCCATTTATATTCAAAGGTGCTGGTTCCAAGGTTAGAGAACTGGAATAATTTGAAGGCCTGTGCATTCATGTATCTAGTGGTTGATGTCAGCTGCCAACTGATACCTTGGCTGAGGCATTGGCCCAAACACCTACAAATAGCATCCTCATGTGGCCCAGTTTCTTTACAACCATGTGACTGAGTTCCAAAGATGAGTATCATCTAGGTTCCAGAGTCTATTCAGGCCCATCCTTAGAACCACAGTCTCTTTCACATTCCAATAAGTGGAAGGAGCATAGTGTTCTCCCCAAAATCTCTATTCTCCTGAATACCTGTCCTTCATATCTGATCCCTGGGGTTGATCAAAATTCCAGAGAATCTCACCTAGATAAGTTCTAGGTTGTAGAAATGGACATCCCCTCCCATATGGTGCACTGCAACATAATGCAGGAATTAACCTTATACCTTTGACTCATGGCTACTGATACAGCTGGTGGGACATTTGGCTACATGATGTAATTTAACTGTTAACATATTTATGACTGGCTTTTGCAATTAAAAAAATACTCCAGATTGTATATTAAATTTCTTTGTCTCTACTATAACACTTTCTGATATATTGGGGGTAATTAAATAATAAGATCCCATGCATTTTTACCATGCTTGTTGGTTGAATAAATGAATGTGTTTCTTCTTAGTCTCAGCTTGCTCCTCTTTTAAAGAGGAAAACAGTATCTGCCAGGCTTGCTCCATAGGATTTTTCAAAAGGGTCAAAATGGGATAACATCAATAAAGGCACTAAATAGCAAAGGGCAATAATAAATGTAGGATAATGCTTTAAATGTAAACTCAAAAAAAAAAAAGAAAAGAAAAAGAAAAAGCCTCCAGTTCAGGGTGAATGAATTAAGACAGTTTCACCCATGAACTTAACCGCTAACTCACTTCCTGGCCATACAGACAAGGTAAAAAATACATCTATGACAGACATTAGAAACAGTTGCTGTTTCATTCCTAGTCATGGAATCAGATTTGGAGTTGAGAAGGGAAGTGTGAAGCTGACAAGCCCTTCAAGTTGTTTTGGTATTTGTGATTATTCTCCAAAGATGGGACATTTCATAGTTGGTGGGGTTTTAGTGCTCTGGGAGGAAAAGTAACAATAGAAAAATACTACTTTTATTATCAGGTTCTGTGCAAGGCAGAATTAATAGAAAGAATTTAAGTGGAAAAGCAAGAAAAACATTTGAAAAGAAGGATTGGGGTGTGATTAATTGGTGTGAGGTGCTTTCCACCATTCCTAATCACCAGGTCAAACCGTCTAGAATCATCTGGTATTCCTTCCCTTTCCCTCCCTTAATCACCCATAGCCAATGAGTGCCATATCTTGCTGAGCCTTCTTCTGTAGCCTCTGACCAGTGTCCCTACCTCCAACCTTTCACCACACATTCTCCCTGCTAGATGTCACAGCTACAGATATGCTGCAACCTCTCCACCGCTCAGGAAGTACCAACACAATCCTCCAGCTGGTATTAAGGGCACTCCATTGCCTTGTCTCAGGACTCCCATCATGAATCTTCAGCTCAGCCAGGCCGCAGGCCAGACACTCTGAGTTCTTTGAGCTGATGGCTGTCATTCCCACCTCTGCACATGTGCTCACACTGTACTGCACAGAAGGAATGTGCTTTCCCTGCACCTCCCCCACTAGAGACAATCTATCTTTAACTCTGAGCTAAAATCCTACCTCCTTCATGGCACTTTTTCTGACAAATTAAGCCTCAATTGACCCCGTCAATCATAGCCATACATCGTTCCTTCATTATATGCCACCTCGTTTTGTGGTCCCCCACCAAGAGTACAGTGTCCATCAGGGTAGCTTATTCTTCTTTATAGTCCATGTTCAAACAATATTTGATGAAAGATAGAAAATATTTAAACATAAGCAGGAGAAAAAAGGTTATTCTTACTGTCAAGAGAAAGAGGAAAAAGTTAGTTTGAAGGTAAGTTGTGAAAAATGAGAGGTGCAATTTCTAAGAAATACTGTTTGGGAGTGCTGATAAGTTCCCAGTTGAGCCATGACCCCTGTCATGAGCTGTTTACTGGACACAATATGAAACCCAACATGATGAAGTGATTATCATGAACTGAATTGCTGGGGATGGGGAGAGGGAAGAATCAGCCCACAGGTTTTATTGTATTTGACCTTTCTTAAATCTCTTGCATATTTATTACTTCCTTTAAAGTGTAAAACGAGATGTTCCTAGCAGAACACATGGTGCATAACATACACTCAATAAATATTTGTTTGAAGAGTATGTAAAAACTGAGGCCTTTCAGAAAAGCAGTAGTCAATGAATTTTAGGAATTCCTTTGCAAAATGTGTGTGAGTGCATACAACCTGGGATTAGAGACCACCTAGTAAATTTGTAATTATTGCAAGAAGTCTATGATTCCTTGATGCATGAGACACTGTCCAAAAATGAAAAAAATAATGTGCCTTTTGTAAATGTTTATGTCTTGACTCGTCAGTCTAGGATAGTGTAAATAAGGGAATACAAATACCAGCTACCATCTATTTGATGCATTCTTTTATGCTAGATTCCATGCTAAGCATATTGTATTGCTCTATCATTACCCCATCATTACCTCACAATCACTCTGAGAGGGAAGTATCACCACCTCCACTTGACAGTTGGGGAAATTGAGGCTGAGAAAGGCCAAGTGACTTGTCTAATTTTGTACCATTGGAAGGGAACAAAACCAACACTTGATCACAGAACTCTTGACCATTACACTGTATGGAATAGGAGGTCATCAGAAACAACATATATTCCCCCAAATTAGTGGAAATATTCAGGGAGGACACAATTTTCTATAGGATGCAGGAGAGATGCACCAGTTTTTCTATTTGTCTGTTGAAAGCAAAGACTGTCCAGGAAAGCTAAGAACTTGGAGACCCCAGGCAGCAGCCATCTGTTATCAATTTTCCAGTAAAAATGGCTTCACTGTAAACCAGATACATCAGTTTGAGGAGAAAAGAGTGAGGCTGAAGGTCATTTGGGAGCCTAGTTCCTAGTCAAGTGACTTTTCTGGTGACAATAAATGTGATCACCTTGGTTCAGAAAATAGCCAACACATAAGCTTTTCCACTTAAGCTTCCCAGTGACCTAGAGAGAAAACCCTTTCAGTTCCAATTTCTTCCTTTCTCAGAGATCAACAAGATAATGTTGATGGTTTTATCCAGCTTTTTATATTTATGCAAGATCTGTTTTCCTGCTTTTTATTTGCTTGGTTTCTAGCAACTTTCATTAGATGATCAAAGGCTCACTAGTGGAAAACTAGACAGTAGGGCAGAGTTAAACCCCCTTTCCTTTTTTTGCACCTCTTCTGAGGCTCATGGTCTTCTACACCTTAAGACTGATCAAACTTGCTAATACTGGAAGTGAGTGGCCTGGGTGGCTTCTGAGATAATGATGGAATGGACCTTTTCCACACTGATGAACCATATACACCAGCCACACAGACTGCTGTGGCACTGGCCCAATACTGAAGGGACTTATCTAGAATTCATATCTATTTTCAATATGGAGTCAAACAATTTCCCCAACCCTACCTGCCCTTTTAGAAACTTATAACCAAAGAAATAGAGCCAAAGCCTAAGAAGTAACTAAACCAGAGCCAAAGAAGTAAGGTGGCCATTCTGAAATGCCCAGTACCTCCAGATCTCACTCAGTCAGTATTTATTGATTATTTTTTCCTTTAAAGACTTTTCCTGTAAGCAAATATCCTCCTTTAATCCAATAGTACCAGATTGGGGCATGTTTGCTATGCCACATGTAGGCAGCAGCACAGTAACCCAGTTACATGAATTATGAATCAGGATTTCACCTTTTATGCTGCCACAGACCTTCTTGAAAATAGGAAAGGAATATATGCTAAATTAAAAATGGCTTCAAGTAGATAATTTGTCATCACATGATATCAATGTTCATAATTCAGAAGTCAGCATTAAAAGAGCATACCTACAGTGACTCCTATTTTAAATCAACTGATTTGTTCTGCATGTAGAGAGATATGGCGAGATATTTACCTATGTATATATACACATATTTGTATAATTTGGTTCTCATAATAACCCGAGTGGGAGAAAATCTCTCTTGTTTCCATCTAAAGAAACCTTCGGACAAAGAAACTAAGTAATTCAAATGATGACATACAGCTAGTGGAAAGAAATTCTGAACCTAAAGTTAACACATGTGTCTTTTGCTTACACTAAACTGCCCTCAATTGCACCTGTGCAAAACAAGTAGCATATCCAGATTTGTACTTCAGAGTTTGCCTTTAAAAAATTCAAACTGTAGGAGATTTACTTAATTTACTCAGCTATTCTTTCCTTCCTTCATGTGTATGTGTGTATGTGTGTGTGTGTGTGTGTGTGTATATATATATATATATATATATATATATATATATATATATATATATATATATATATATATCTTCAGAGTGTCAATCATGCAATCATGGTGCCTGGTGGTAGCAGCGATGTAAAAAAAAAAAAAAATCAGACACAGCTCCTCCAGGAGCTGTCAAACCTGTGGGAAAGGAAGATACACAACTGTAGTAAACCAAGAAGTAATGAGAATCATAAGGAAATTATGGCTGAATTGTGGTACTGTTATTAGTATTATAAACTTCTTAATGAACGGCTTAAACATTTATGCCCAGAGAAAGTATAGATGGAGAAACAATTTTATAATCTGGCCTGACTAAATAGATGGTGAATATTTTTGAGATTTGTTTCCCCAAATTATTGAATTACTTGGTCAATACCTTAAATTATTGAATCACTTCATATAATATTACTAAATCTAAGATTACATTAATATAGGTATATAAGGTGCTATAAGATCAAATTTTTTCTTCTGATACTATCTGAAATAAAAATGGTTTGTATGTTATTGCCTCAACCAATTTTGCCAAGTGGTAGGATGGGAGATTATTATGGATGGAAAAAGAGTTTAATAGGATAGGAAAAGAAAAGGATTGGTCTTGCATATGAGGAAATTCAGTTTCTAATAGCAGGCCTCTTGGGTATTAGTCCATTTTCTGTTAGTATACTTGTATACAACCAGAGATATGAAAAATTGTGCTCTATATGTGTAATAAGAATTGTAATGCATTTCATTGTCATTTATAAATAAGAAAAAAAATACCCTAGGTATGGTACTTTATAAATAAAAGAAGTTTATTTAGCTCACAGCATTCAAATTTTGAGGACATGTTTCCATAACTGGCTCAGCTGTGGTAAGTACCTAATGGTGGATGGCATCACAATGATAAAAGCATCTGCAAGAGGGAGAAATCACATAGCAAGACAGGAGGCCAGGCTACCTAACTACCTTTCCCTGCCACCTCTCATATTGCCACACTGAGGACCAAGCCTCCAACACATTGGAGGATCAGTTAGAAGACAAAGCTCTCCAAACCACTGTATCCCATAAAGAGATGATACCAAGCAGAAGACTTCTACTTCCACAGTCTCTCCATTTGCCCTTTCCTGGAGAGACTATTTGTCTTTGTAGAATGTGATTAAGGATATCTTTAGAGCACAGTCACATATTGTCATCCTATAGTTGAAGGTGGCCTATGAGTGAGACTGACCCATTGATGTGCTTTATTTGGCCCACATAGTAATTTAAATATTTTAAAAAATTGTTGCTAATATTCAAAGAAAAAAATTACACATACAGTTCTGGATTTCTGACTACTCTTAAAAAGATGGAGAATCTGGTAGCATTGTCTCTTTTCTGGCCACAGTGGAGAGGGTCTGGGTAGCAGATGTCCCCACTGAGACAGGGCACTTCCTCCCTATCTCCACCAGACCCATTTTACTCTTCTGTGTTACCTGCTTTGTCTCAATAAACTTTTGGGGTATTGATACCTGTCTTAGGTCTGTGAAGAGAAACCCATTCAGCTTTCAGTGCCAGTGAGTTCCTGGCCCCACAAATGCCAGGGTGATAACAGACAAGGGATGAGATGCCCCAGAACCTCTCAGTGCCTGGAGGAAGGACCTGTGGCTACTTTCACATGAAGGATTGACTGCAGGCAAAACTTTTATCCACAGCAGTGGTCACAGAGAGACCAAATCCACAATCCTCATCCTTGAGAAGGGAGTCAATGTGGGGACTCCCAGAGGTTTTCCTGCCTCTGTATTCATTTTGTTTTCTGGAATAAATGGCAACCTGTCAGCACGGCATTCTCTGAAAACCCTGTCCTTCCAGCCTATGTCATGGATGCCCTACATCCACACTACTTCACCTGCTTATATCTACCTACCTAGTTATGTGACTATATCCAAACATATAACGGTAATAGTAACAATCACCACAAACACACACCTAGTGTGTCCTGAGTGCTTTTTTTGGTGAAATAAGCGCATTTTCCATACACTAGCCCATCCGGTCTCACAATGACCTTTTGCGTCTAGTAATCTTACTGTCTCCATTTTTCAAATAAGGAGATCCAAGCTTGGACAGGTTAAGACAACTTCTCACATTCACACAAGTAGTAAGTAAGTTTTGGGTCCCAACTTTAACTGCATATCATTTTAACTGCTAGATGTGGAAAAGTATATTAAAGCACGTACACATACACACATTGGCCATGCATGCTCACATATACCACTTCTGTCATAACTCCCACCACTTCACTCCCATTTAAAAACTGAAAGACTGAGTGACTTCAAAAAATTCACATTGCTCCTAAGTGGCAGCATGCCAATCTGGAGCGAGATTTTTCTGACTCCATACCCTGTGCTCCTCCTGTGACAAAACCACTGCCTCTGTGGGTCTGCTTGTTCCCTTTATAAGGACAGAATGCATATTTATGCACAACTTTCCAGACAGTTAGTCTTTCAATTGGAAAATAAAACTTCCTCAGTCATAACAAAAATAGTCACAAAGAACCAAGACTGAAATCTGGAAATTCTGGTTAAAAGTGTTTGGTGGCTTGAGAGAATGTCAAAATGAGATCAGCCACCCCTCGAGAACCAGCTGTACCTACACAATCTGAATATCATCAGATTCTTGACAAAAGTGCCAAGAACATGCGTTGAAGAAAGCACAACCTCTTTATCAAACGGTACTGGGGAAACTGGACTTCCATGTGGAAGACTGAAACTAGAATCTATTTATCATCTTGTGAAAAATCAAATCAAATGGTTCTTAAATACAAGACCCAAAATTCTGAAACTACTAGAGCATAGGAAAATCTTTCAAGATATTGACACAGGCAATAATTTCCTGAATAGGGCTCCAGTTTCTCAGGAAACAAAAACAAGAATTGACAAATGGGAATTTTGTAATCAACAGAGTAAAGAGGCAACTTATGGAATAGGAGAAAACTTTTGTTGATATTCATTTGACAGAGGATTAATACTCAGAGTATGTAAAGAACTAAAAACAAAACAAATGAATAACAGAAGACCAAGTAATCTAATCATAAGTGGGCAAATGATCTAAACAGAGAGTTTTCAAAAGAAGAAGTACGAATGACCAACAAGTATATGAAAGAGATGCTCAATGTTTTTAGCCACCAGGGAAATGCAAATCGAACTTCACTGAGATCCCATCTTACCCTAGTCAGGATGGATATTTTCAAAAAACCCCAAAATAACAAATGCTGGTGAGGTTGTGGAGAAAAAGAAACCCTTAAGTTCATACAACTACTATGAAAAGCACTATGGAGTTTCCTCAAAATTGAACTGCCAAGTGATCCAGCTCTCCATTCCCAAGTATATAACTGAAGGAAATGAAGTCAGCATATAGAAGAGACACCTGCTTGTCCAAATTTATTGTAGCACTATTCACAAAAAAACACCAAAATATGTAATCAGCCTAGGTGCCCATCAACAAATGAATGGTTAAAGAAAATATGGCACATATACACAAAGGAGAGTTATTCTGCTATAAAGAAAAACAAAGCATGTCATTTGCAGGGAAATGATGGAACTGCAAGTCATCATAATGTTAAACAAAATTAGCCAGATGCAGAATATTGTATATTTTTTTCTCATATGTGGAAACTAAAAAAAAAAGTTGATTTGAAAATAGATAACAGACTATTAGGAAAGGGGAAGGGGGACAGCCATCCAGGTAAGAAAGAGAGAGGGGAGTATAAGAATAGTGGGGGAGGTAGATACATTCAAAGGATGACATATACATATATGGAAATGTCACCATGGAAACCCATTAATTTGTACAATTACTATGATTGAATAATTGTAGTTTTAAAAATATGGAAAAAAAGAGAACCAGTTGTACTTGAAAAGAGATGTTTTTAGGGAAGGCTTATAAAAAGATAGGAATCTATGACTTGGGAGTCAGGTGAGTAGGCAAATGGCCAATGTCAGTACTCTCCAAGTAGAAAAGAGTATGAAGAACCAACTCAGGCCTCAGAAATGAGAGACAATTAAACTCCATGATCTCTACTGGGCTGAAAAAACAATCCTTTTCCATTCTGACGCACCTTAGACATTCACAAACCTCAACTCATTCCAGATGCTGACCTGGAAAGGAACTTGATCACAATCCCAAGGGTCAGAATAAGAAACTAATTATGCATTTATATTATTTATTATCCTCATTTTCATCTTATGGTACTAGTGGTTTTTCAGAACACTTTTGAGCAACTCCTTAAAACACTTGGAAGAGGTGTATTCCACTGGGTAAATTCTTTCATGGGGACCAAAAGGGTAAGGAAAATACACATAAACATGTACAAATTTTCAAATTACAAAAGGGTCCACAATAGATATAAGAAATTGGTCTCCACCCCAGATTTAAAATTTTATTCTTCACAGAGAACTAATACCAATACTTTCTGGTATGTTCTGTCAAAAATGTTTTTTTGTGTGTGTTTGTGTGTGTGTGTGTGTGTGTGTGTGTGTATGTATGTGTGTATGCATGCATGTGTCTGTACAAGAAGGAGTATTTTACACATAACTTTTCCTGTCTGCTTTTTCATTTGGTCTTCCCAAATCAGCATGTAAACATTATCTTTAATGGCCACAGAGGAGTCTTTGGCTTGAATCTAGTCCACTTCTTTAACCAATTACATATTGATAGATCCATAAGTTTTGGGGGGAGGCTTTATTATAAGAAAGTCTCGATTTCTAGACCAAGTCTTAGTAGGTAAGCTAGTTCTAGGATGAGAGGAACTGGACCCTCAAGTCCTATGTTCTCAACTGGCAATGCCAGGTCCATTTCTTAGCATGATTGGCCAACCTAACAAAGTCATATTTTCTCTTAAATCTTTTGCTTTGCTTTGTAGTAATCACACCCCAGACATAAAACTGGGTGCCCATTAGATGTATTGGGTAGGCTTCAGTGCTGGACTGCTTCGGCAATCTGAACAGCTCTAAAGGTTGTTATATCACCTTTATGAGACTCCTCTTCCTCACAGCCTTTTACTTTAACTTGCATCTTAACAGGGTCAATGAGTAAAGAGGAGCCAACTTCTGCTTTTACTCTTGTGTTCTCCTTTCTTGTCAAGTAATGAGAACGTGATGCACTGAACTTTGTCATTAAAGAAAAACCAACGAAACCCACTTCTGGAAAGTAGAAAAAGAAATAGTTCTCCTTTGAAAGTCAATGAAAGGAACAGTTTTTCTAGGTTGAAATGAAAACTCAGGGATTAAAAGCAGTATATTCTTGGGCAGAATTGAGTTTGGCTCTGGAGTCTACAGCCCCTAGAGCAGTGACCCAGAACAGACTTTTCTCCCCCAGTTCTTTGGAACTGTGAGATTTCCCAGCTAAGTCTGGCCCTTTGTATTCATTGTTGATAAGGGGAAGACCACAGGGAAATTCCCCTTCAGCTGCTGACTCAAGGTCTAAGTACTTAAACAGACCAGCCTCGTGTGGAGAAAGCATGGGGTCTTTGATTTACTCATGAGGAGAAAGGAAGTAGAGAGCTGTTCTTTCGGGAGATGCTCTTCAACAGGCACCTGCATCCATCAATCTTCTCAAGTTTTCCACTTCATAACAATCTTCTCTGGCTGGTCTTATACCAGGGAAACCCAGCAGAAGCATGTGAATTTCTGCTCCAGAAGAATGACTATACAACTTTGGACCACATGGAATTCCCACAGAGAAACAAAAACCTCCCTGAAGAATTTACAAGGCAAGTTTACAAAAGACTGAGGAAGAGATACTTCACAAATGACAGCAGACAATAAACAGAATGATTAGCTCCAAAAAAACTGGATATGAATGAAGTTTCCTAAAATGACATAAATATATTAGATTTGGTAAGTTAAAGAGATGAAAGAACTAAGTATGTGAGAAAAGAAATTAAGAAAAAAAAACCCCAAGAACTTACAGAAATAAAATATTTTACCAGAAATAAAGACTCAAGGAAGATGTTAAACAGAAGATTAGATACAATCAAATAGGAAATTGGTAAATTGGAAGATATATTTGAGACAATAACTACACAAAATGCAGCATAGATCAAGAGAATAAGAGAGAAATATAAAATAATAATTAAGAGACATAAAGAAAAAGAGTGAGAGGGTCAAGCACGTATAAAAATATAATAGGAACTCCAAAAAGAGAAAATAGACTACAGGAAAGGCAAGGTAAAGATGAGAATTTTCCAGAAGTAGCAAAAACTGAAGATGAACAATGAATCCTGAAGCCCTAGAAAAGTTCATCCTTAGTCATATTATAGTGAAAAGTCAGAATAAAAAACAAAGAGAAACTTTCATTAGTGGTCAGAGAAATGCTGATTCTTAAGGACTAAAATGAGACCAAAGACAGTTTTGCCAAGGGCAGTAACAGAGAGGTTTGGGTGACACCTGCCAATAAAAAAGGACTTAAAACTTGATCTAAAACTTGCCAGCTGATTTATCATTCAGTGTTGCACATAAACCAAGTAACTACTCAAAGACTAACATAATTTGTCCACACATACTCATCCTGAAAAATTCCTAAAGTACTCCTCAAGAATCAGCCCAGAAAGAAAGCAATATATATATGAAGACATTATTAACAAGCAATCTAGTAAATGATAGCTCATTTTAATTTAAATTTAAATAAGTATTTGCTTTTAAAAATTGACTACAAAAATAATAAGGAATTTAAATATTAGACAATAATAATACATAAGATGGAGTGGTTATTGGAATTAGGATGTGAAAAAGTTTTGATGTTGTTCAGAAGAGATGTTGATTTACATTAACTTTAATTCAAGAATACACTTCTTTAAAAATTTGAGGGCAAACACTTAAAAACAGAAGGAGCACATGTTTATTGCAGTACCACTCACAATAACCAAGATACGGAACCAATCTAAATGTCCATCAATAGAGGAGTGGATTAAGAAAATATAGTATATACATAATAGAATACTAGTCAGCTTTAAAAAAAAAAAAAAAAAGAAGGGAATTCTGTCATTTGGGTCAGCAAGAATGAACCTAAAGGACATCACATTAAATGAAATAATGTAGGGCCCCAAAGACAAAATACCACATGGCTTCACTCATGTGAAGAATCTTAAAAAGTGGAACTGACAGGAAGGAGAGAGTAAAATGGTGGTTACCAAGGATTGGAGAGTACAGATTGTGAAGACGTTGGTCAAAGGGTACAAAATTCCAGCAAGACAGGAGGAATAAGTTCAAGAGATCTACTGTAGACTGTGGTAACTATAGTTAATGACATTTTGCTGTCTACTTAAAAATGACTGAGACTGTATTTTAAGTGCTCTCATCTAGAAAAACTATGGGGTGTAATTCATATGTTCATTAGCTCAATTTAGCCATTCTTTATTGTATATATATTCCAAACATCATGTTGTACACTGTAAATATAAATACTTTCTATTTGCCAATTTCAACAATTACTTATTTAAACACTCAAAAAGTTACCATTCATAATAGAACAAAAACTTTGGGGCATCTAGAAATATATGCAACAAAAGATATGTATTACTAACACAAAGCATATTATGAGACTTTTAATAGGAAGCATAGAATACAACCTATGGAAGAAGATCAATTTCCTATTCATGAATGAGAAAATTCACTATTCTAAAAATGTCAAGTTTTACCTAAAATAACATGTAAATTTCATGAAATTTCAGCCAAATTTTCTACAGTGTCATTAAGGCACTTGATAAATAGATTCTATACTTCTTATGAAGAAATAAAATGTTAAAAATGGCTAAGACAACATTTTAAAAAAATGACAAAAATACCAGAAAACAAAAGATATTTACTAAGTGATTATAACAAAAACCAGGTGACACAAGTGCACATTTGTACAAATAGATCCCTGAATAGTCTAGATATAAACACACTCATATGTGAACTGCTATATGATAGCCATGACATCACAATTGGTGGAGAGAGTCCGGCTCATGATTTCAGAGGCTTCAGTCCACTGTTGCTCTCTTGTCTTTGAGTCTGTGGTGGGTACATCCTGGTAGGGGGCACATGGAAGAGGAAGCTGCTTATCTCCTGGCAGCCGGAGAGCAGAGAGCAAGAGAGAAGGGGTTGCGTCCTCACATCCCTCCAAGGGCATATCCCAATGACCCAGCTTCTTCCAAGTAGGCCCCACATCTGAAAGCTTCTACCACCTCCCAATAGCATCACAGGCTAGCAACAAAGCCTTGGACTCATGAGACTCTGTGGGGATATCTGAAATCCAAACTATAGCACCATCTGTGGCCAGAATCAGCCAGAGCACTGTTGACAGCAGAGGCTTCTGACTTACTAGCAGCAGGTGAACTGACAGCTCAAGCTTTGTGTGACCTTCAGTCTTGATCCTCTCAAGCTTAGGCTGAGGGAGGGCTTTGCAAAGCAATGTGCTAGAAGATCCAAGCAAGGAGGAAACAGAAAAGTCAGGTGCTGATGAGCCATAAAGTAAGAGAGAGGCGTGATAGGGTCTCTAGAGGCCAGTTTCGTATTGGTCCTTTGCTCTAAGCCAAAAAAAATGGTGTCCAGGAGGATCCAGAAAAAGGAAGCACCAGAGGAAAAACAGTGTAATGCATGGTCAACACATTCATCAAAGCCACGAAGTCATGGTTGACCCACTTCAGAACCCTGGTGTCACAAGAGGTTTAAAATGTGTAGGCAACACAGAGATCTGGAAACTCTGAGAGCAAATCTTCTACATAATTTCCCTGTTGTGATCATGTCTGCTCTGTGGAACCATCCTTTGACACCTCTAATACCTATTGTAGGCTATAAAAATTAGTTAAGGGCTGGGGATATAGCTTAGTTGGTAGAGTGCTTGCTTTGCATCACAAGGCCCTGGGTTCAATCCCCAGCACCAAAAAAATAAAAAATAAAAATCAAGTACTCCTGGGCTTTCCCGTGAAAGGAGTTAATTGAATTCTCATTAAATGATGATACATTAGGAATGACTAGAGTCAGGACATCAAGTCCAACCCTTGCATTCAAGGGCTGGGTGATCTTGGGTCAGTCTCTTCATTACATTACACCTGTAACATCTGGGAAAATAGAATTGGTCATTTAAATGAAAATAGGACCTAGATGAGCACATTATCCTCCCTTGAGGAAAACCACAAAGGAGACCCAAGAACCTAAGGCCGGGCAGCTGCTCTGGGCTGATTCACAGGGTACATGATCACATCAACCTGGGCCTCAGCTCTGCCATCAACAAAAATGATCAATGCTGTCTGCTCTCCCCTACCTCAGGGCTATCCTACTAGTACCCGGGGATCATAAATAGTGTAGTAAACCAAAGCTACCTTGAATTATTCCCTGCAAAGTTCGTGTCTCCTTTTATCTGGCTTATTTTTAAAAATTTCCTATTTATTTCTGAATCCTGATCATATATTCTTTTGTTTCAAAAGCTCCTTAATAAGGAAGACCTAGTCCAAGATCAGAACACACTTTGGAATAATAATTTAAAGTCCTACAGCTTCTATAGCTAGCATATCTGACTGAGAGTCCTCCCAGAATGGAACTCTGAACTCTGAACTCTGTGACCCCAGCAAGGAGGAACCTTGGTCATGAAGTCACGGAGGAGGACAGAAGTAGCAAGCAGGAAACACTTGTGGTGTCTGAAGTTTCTTAAGCACCACTGGCTGTCTGCTTCCTCCCTCCCTCCCTCTGCCCTGCCCACTCCTCTCCCCACTCCATATTCCGTGTTCCAGGTTGGCTCCTTTCTATTTTCCTCCATGGCACAGCAGATCAAGGTTACTATTTTTAACAGAAGTAGTTGCTTTCTTTTTTTTTTTTAAACTCTTAAAGATGCCAAAAGTTATATCTCTAATGTGGAAGCTTGACAGGGTGAGAAAAGAATTTAGGGCCTCACCACTTCATGAGGAGATGTAACCTACTCATAACTCTAGCCCTGGAAGGATACCATCCCACTTCAGGAGGAAATATGGAAGCTTCCAGGTTGTTTGCCTCAGCATTTTCAATAAGATGAGCTTTGCATCAAAGAATACTGGAAAGTTTGAAGAGAGGAGGGCATATAGAATAATGAGGAGCAGACAAAGCCCCTGTGAGAAATGACTCTAAATGACTAGAGAGTCTAAGAAGTTCAGCCCACCAAAGAGATTTTTATGAGGCAGGAGGATCACAGGTTCAAAGCAAGTTTCTAAGCCACTTAGTGAGACCCTGTCTCAAAATAAAAATTAAAAAGGGTCTGGGGATGTGGCTCAATGGTTAAGCACCCCTCAGTTCATTCCCTAGCACCAAAATGAACAAATTTTAATGTATGCACATTTATGGGGTCTCCTTTGTTTATGGGCACAACTCCACCACAGAAGCTGGGAAAAGGTACCTTAAGATGCACAAGAGAAGACCAAACACAAGAAGTCCTCTCACGTAGATGAGGGAAAGGTACTAGGAAGGGGAAAGAGAGCTGACCTCTGACAAGCATTTCCTCTGTTGGGAAATTTACATGTAATGTGTATCCAGTGTTCACAAAAACACTAGGAAGTGTTAGCTCCTTTTGAAGAGACTAAGACTCAAAGAAATTGAATCCATTGCTCAAGATCATAATGCAGTCAAGTAACAGAGCAGGAGCAGGAAGACAACGTGAGTTCCCATGGGGGTCTCAGTGCTCATGCAGGGTCTGCTACTGGATGTCCCTAGGCCACAAGCAATGGTGCAGAGGCCTTGAGGGTCTCCTGCTCTGTCTTTACCTCACATCTGTCTATTCACTGTGAAGACACTGGCCCTGGGGTACAATGACTGATCTCACCAGCAAACCCATCAGTTCAACTCCTCTGCTCACAAGCAAATAACAGCTACCACATGGCCCCCATCCACCTCAGAGGGAGTACAATTTATCAGGGATGTTCCCCAAGGGATTCCAGAAATGGGAAGTGGCTCAGAAAGTATAGGCTCTAGAATTAAAAAGAAATCAAGTTTGACGTTTTTATGATTTGGATCAGTTACTTTCTCTCCTTCAGCCCTCCTTTTTTTCTGTTTATGGGGTGGTAATAAAGCGGCTAACTATTCATTGTTATTATTATTAATATAAAATTATTATAATTGAGTTCATTATAACTGAGACTCAATGCTTCTAAAATTTTTCTCTTGTAGTAAAGAAGATGTATTGTAAACCTTTCCCTAACAATAGTAGCGATGAAAGGCCTATCTATCTGAATGTCTACAAGGCCAAATTAGAGCTAATTCTTTGTCTTATAACTGGACGGTTTTAGTTGTAATTTACAAAGATTTTTTTCATGGACTTTCTCCTCTCTTAATGCTACCACTAGGTCCTTATGTGTGTCATTTATACCATAGTGTGAATGAGTTTGAGATGATTCCCCTAGGAGCAGATTTTGAGAAGGGGGAGAGAAATGACATCAGAATACTAGGGTCTGGGAGAAAAACTATTCTATCAAATTTGAAGAACCGATAAATCTTGCATATCCTCTGCCATCTTTTTAATGTTTCCTCTCCCTGCTTTGTCAATATGCAATTATTTTCACTAGAAAAACAAGGCAAAATACACATTTTCTAAAAAATCAAAAACAATCTGGCGAGGTGCAGTGGTGCATGCTTATAATTCCAGTGGCTCGGGAGGCTGAGGCAGGAGGATCACAAGTTCAAAGCCAGTCTCAGCAAAAGTGAGGTGCTAAGCAACTCTGTGAGATTCTGTCTCTAAATAAAATACAAAATAGGGCTGGGGATGTGGCTAAGTGGTTGAGTGCCCCTGAGTTCAATCTCCTGTAGTCCTCCTCCAAAAAAAATCGGAATACTCTTTGATCAAAACCATGTAAACACATTGGCTAAAAAAAGTACCGAGATTATGCAGAAACTTGTTTACACATCTCCAGAGATTTCAACAAAACTGAAGATTACAATTATAATCTATATCAGGGCTCACTTTAGGAAATAAGTATAACATAGAAATTAATCCTTTCACAAAATGATTGACTTTAGCCAAAAGATACGAGTGTAATTTTTCAACATACATTAAGATACAATTTCTTTAGCCCCCACTTTGAGTTCTGGGTATAGAAAAGATAGACTGTGTTTTTCTCTGCTCTCATAACACAACAATCCACACCCAACAATTTGTGACCCCCAAAGGTGTACAGACTTCTTCCTACCAGCAAGCAAGTAATTAGATCTGAGGTAGACACTGGCCTCCAATTTGATTCTGACCCAGTCTACCTGGAGCTAGTATCAGATCTTGCAGGATGAGGGCTCAGTCCCCAATAGTCTTCCAGGACACACTCCCTCCCCCCAGTAGGTGGCATTCATAAGCCACAGGTTGTCTTATCTGTGCTTCTGACATACCAGCCATAATTTGGGGTTCCCATGACTCCTCCTTAGGTTCAGTTAGTTGGCTTGTGCAGCTCATAGAAGTCAGAGAAATATTTACTTAGGTTTACAGATTTGTTACAAAGATGAAGATAGAGATGAATGAGACATGTAGAGGTGGGGCTGAGCTTCCATGCCCTCTGCAGATGTACCCCCCCCCCCCCCGCCAGGAACCTCGTGTGTTTAGCTCTCCTTATAAATTTTTATGGAGAGGATACTTGATTGCAGAGATGTGATTAAAGTCTGGATCACCTTGTGAAAACATGATTGGACAAAGAGTATGATGTAATGCTATAAGACTGGTGGTGGGGGAAGGGGGATAGTCAGGGATAGAGTGTGTGCTTGGCACACGCAAGGCCTTGGTTTTGATTCCTAGCATTAAAAACAAACAAAAACACTAGATGGGGAAACACAGCCCAGCCTTGTCTGTTCAGATTCTTCTCAGCCCCTCTAAGTAGCATTCCTTCCTCAAGGGTCTGGGGCAGGATCCCTTCTGAAATGGGGGTCTTATAACCTACTATCAGACAAGGTAAGTTAAAAAATCTCTTTATGGCTGGCTTGAAGATAGAAAGGCAGGGATGATTAAGGTTTCTATGAACAACCTTGGGGAGGGAGTTATGAGACAGGAAGCCTGAAAATCAAAAAATATATTATCATAATCTCACACTGAAAAGACATGCTTCGTGAGCAGAGCAGCGAATGGTTCAAAGCAACTTTCACCTTCTCTGTGTCAAAAGATTGGAATTAGTGGGCTGGGGCTGGGGCTCAGTGGCAGAGCACTTGTCTGGCATGTGTGAGCCATTGGGTTTAATTCTCAGCTCCACATATAAATAAGTAAAAAAAATAAAGGTTCTTAAAATCTAAAAAGTATTTATAAAAAAATACTGGAATCATAAAACAATTTGTGTGTGTGTGTGTGTGTGTGTGTGTAGAAATAGGAGACTTAACTTTTCCATTTGCAGAAAAAAAATGTTTAGTTCACTTCCTCCTTTTCACTTTCTTCAGAGGACTGAGCATGGTAACTGAATTTGCTTCATTTTTCAGAACCACAAGTCACCATAGGGCTGAAATCAGTCTGTGGTGACAACTGCTCTTTTCTTTGGGGCCCAATTGTCAAGAATTATGACACAAGAATCCCTGTCTTGCCTAGAGTGATTTTCCAATAAACAGTGACTAGAATGGAAAGAATCATTGGCTTTTATTTTCTCCCCTTTCCTTTTAACTCCCCTTACCTAAATCCTGAGAATGAATATGGTCAGAGCAACCAGGGCTTCCTGCCAGGGGAAGGTGAGGAGTGTAAGAAATTGTCTCCAACTCTCCTCAAATCCTTGTGTGAATGGAGTAGAAAGTCTCTCAGGGATCAGAAAATGTCCGATTCTCTCTTAATGTTACCCTAGTTCAAATTTCTGAGTTCATGTCCTTTCTCAATTTTGGCTTGCCTGACATATACAAGTTTATTTTCTAAATTAGTATGTATTTTCTCCAAGCAAAGAACTTTCAATGTGCAAAGTTTATGAGCAATTTTCTACAACCTTACGAAAAGTATAACATATAGAGTAGAGAAATCTTTGAGTGTTTTTTTTAACAAGTTGAAGTCAGTAGTAGCCAAATGCCAAGTGACAATAATTTCTACTCACAAATTATCTGACTCCAGCTGAAAATTCAGGATCCAGAGAATGTTAGAACATGCAGAGGACGAAAGCCTAGAGTCTGTGACACTGAAGCACATGGTACAGTTCTTGTTAGTAGCTGAGCACATCTTTCTGTGGACAAATCCTTAAAGTTTCTTAAAATCAGCCCCTAATTTATATCTAGAAGATTCTGGTAACTGTCCTTTTAAGAATCTTTATAGAGATTTGTTTGAGTTAGAGGGGGAAATGATACAGAACCAAAGCTGCACTACAGCATATACCCTGTTCCAACCTGGTGCAGATTCTAATTTATTAAAAGTCAAAGGATCTGACAACATACCCTTGCCAAGCACCTCTTCTGGTAAGCTGCTTCTTGCCGCCCATACATATTGACGACACTATACCAGGTGACCAAGTCACTTCAATGCTCTTAGAAAGCAAGCTGGATACAAATCAATTATTTAATGGCAAAACAACAACAACAACAACAACTTGTAGCAACTGACTTTTCAATCACAGGGCCATTTTAGATTCTGTGTAAGAAAATCCCTGAAATGAAAACACTCCACTTCCCTTCCTCTGACCCATTAACTGCTATGAAGAATGTCATGAGTAAATGAAAACTTAACATTACAGCCACTAGATAGCCTAACAGCCAGGAGGTAACTTGCTGCTTCTTGGAAGAGATGAATCTGATATTTTTTTAAAGAAAACCAAACAAAGCAAAACTCTGTGCCAGTTGCATGGCAGCCAGGGAAACATTATGGGGTCAGAACTTAGGAAATCAGGAAATACTCACAATCATTATAAATGTGCCCAGGAACTCGGAAATCGTTTCCTTGGCTAAGCTGCTCTTCAAAGCCAGCCTCTGCTTGAAGCTCTTCCTCGTCTCTTCCTTCTCAGTCTGCATCTTGGGGCTTCTCCAAGGACCACTTTCCACCAGTACCTGCTTGTTCTGGTCCTCACCTTCACCAGCACATGAACATGGAGACTTAAGACTACTCTTGGCAGATCTCTGGAGATTTCCAGTGAGGTTCGCTGGCTGTCCAAATACTGTCGTAGTTAGAAGAGTGACTTAATCTTCTTCTGGTGAAATGGTCATTCCCTATTGGCTGCTGATGCGTTTGAATTGGTGAGTTAGAACCTGAAATCCTCAGAAGGTTCCGTTTTGTGCCTGATAGATTAATGATTACCTTTATTCTCCAGGTATTTTTTTTTTCTTTGTTGGTTCTTTTTTTTTTTTTTTTTTTCTCCCAGCAGATGAGAAAAGAGATGTTGCACTGGTTGTGTTGCCAAACCACAGAGATGGGCCCTGGTCCAGAAGAGATTTACATGTTACACAATTGCTTCTGATTTTTTTCCCCCTCTTATTAAGAAGTGGGTGGTTGGGGTGTAATTTGGTATTGTCAATGTCAAATCAGGTAGAGATAAAACCAGTATAAACATTATTTACTAAAGGAGGTTTTTCATCCAAACTATAGAATCTAAACAAATACAGGTTCATCATCCTACAAGATTAATCCTTCTCATTTTCTTCCAGGATTGTTTCAGTGATTTTGGCAAGAACTGCCATGACCATTCTAGAGATGCAAAAATTAACATACAGAAAGACTCTTGCAAGCTTCACACTGGGAGTCTGTGGGACCGGATGGGGATACCTCCTCCGGACTGAGTCTCAACCCCATCTGTGGAGGCTATTTGGGATCCATGAATGAGAAAGATCCAGAAGGCAACTTCTTGAGTTTCTTCTGGAGAAGCACTTCAGTTTGAAAACCAAGTTACTCCTTTTCATTGACCATGAGAGATTTAGACAAAATACATAGAAAATAAACAACAGTCACTTGAAATTCTGTACTGCATGGAGATCTCTGAGCTGACGAGAGATCAATGTGCATATATTTCATCCCTTTTAAACACGAAAGGGGGTAAATGCCCCCAAAACAAGTCTTCTGGTTATTTAAATTTGATGAATTAACATCCTTGTAGGCAAAAAAAAACAAAACAAAACAAAAAACTGTGCTTGGGACGGGCTTCTTGTCTTGCCAATTATTCAAGCCTTGTTTTTCAAAGCTGGTTTGTCTGATGAAATAGAATCGAGCAATAGTTTTTGAATACCAAGGCAGTCCACTGAATTAGTACCCACACCATGTGCTTCCTCCCAACTCTCCCACAGAGAAGGCGCTCCCCTACCTTTGCAGGAGGCCCTCAGTCATTTCCAGCTGAGAAGGCAGGCAGCAAGGAGGAAGAAGAGGACCTGGAGAAAAGAGCTGGGCACAGCCCAAGAGCAGGAGACACCTAATCTGTAGGTAAATTTTTAGAATTTAGACCTAAGAAACTTACAACTTTCTGAAGGCCACACCATTACAAAGCTAGGTCAAAACCTAGTATTTTGGCTGTAACTCCTGGTTCAGTGATCATGGACACCATTGTCTCCAAGTTACCTATGACTATACAGTTCCCAAGTCCCAGTGGATAGACCAGAGAAACAGGACTTTATTACTGTGATTCCAACTAAGAACACACAAGGGTGTTTCTGGTCTCTTCATTCACTCATCTGACAAATATTTATGGCATACTCATTGTGAGCCAAGCACGGCACTTAGCTAAAGCACACAGGATGCTTGGGCTTCACAGAGCCCAGAGTACAATGTACAAGCACAAGGCAAATAATCACACAGACACACATACACATGCCCAGTCACAACTTAGAAAATATGCTGTACAGAAAGGGGCCATGTTCTTGAGAAAATATAGCAAAGGGATTTCACCTTGTTGGAGAGGTCTCTGGTAGCGTCTCTAAGGAAATCACATCTGAGGCAAGATCAGAAAGAAGTACAGGGGTTAATTACATGAAATGGGGAAGGAAGCCTATGAACAAAGGCTTTGAGGGGTGTGGTGAGGACAGCATGATACCTATTAAAGAAAAAGGAACGCCCACTGTGGCTGGCCCCAGAGAGTGAAGGAGTATGGTGTTCAAAGCAGGCTGGAGCTGTGGGCGGGGCGGGGGAGGCAGACCATAGGAGCCTTATAAATTGTGTTTAAGACTAGAAACACAAGCCATCAGGTAGATTAAGCAGAAATATGACACCATCATCTTTGAGTTTTGAGAAGATCATTCCAGCTGTGAGGTGGAGAGGGAATTGGAGGAAACCTGAAATGGGCATAGGTAGATCCATTCAGAAGGATTTCAGACTAGCAGGACTGGGTGGCAGCTTTGACAGTGGGAAAGTGGAAGGATTCACAAGTTCTTTATAGCCTAAAGTTGGAAGGATTTGGTGGATTAGATATGGAAGATGAGGAAAAAGCACTCTTCAAGGTTGGCTCCTGGGTTATACTGGCTGGCTAGCGAAGGTGGCACAAAGCCCGGGGAGTGGAAACCCAGGAAAAGGATTAGGATTGCAATAGAGGGTCATCCATTCTGCAAAAGTAAGCCTCAGGTGCTTCTGAGAGATGTCAACTATGAAGTTATATAAGTCCTGATATAGAAGTAGTGGGGATACCTGTGTGCATGAAGAGGTGATAATTGAAGCCAGGAATAAAGATGAGGTTTCCCTAGGGAGAGAGTGAAGAGAACAGAGACTGAGCTTGGCTGCTGATACTCCAAGCTCAGGTAGAGGAGGACAAAAATCTACTATTTCTTTTATTCTACTTTCAGGTGACAGTCATGCTTTCCACCTTCTTCACCCTGAACAAGTCATCATCAAACATAACTCACACTCCCCAGCCAGCCGCAAAAAACAACAATAAAAACATCCAAAAGCATCCTAAGGTAAGCAATAAATAACATTCCACCCTTCCTCCATCTGGAAGGGGGTTTTTGTAGAAGTACCCTCACCCTAACATTCTAACTGGGAGCATGGGGCTGCTTAATTACTTTCACATCCATTTATTCAGAAAAATTCTTCATTAAGTATTTGTCATGTGTCAAATAGCATTAAGCATCGTGGATTAAAAAATGGATAGATCTGTACTGTTGAAGAGTTCATAGTCAAAGATGTACAAATGAATAGCCCATGTAGTAAAATAGAGGAATATGCAAGGTTTTTGAATGAAAATTCTAGTAATCGCCCCTCAGTAACAGCAAGGCACTAAGCAACTCAGTGAGACCCTGTTTCACTGACCAAACAGGGTTGGAGATGTGGCTCAGTGGTACCCCACCCCCCCACACACAAATCATAATCATAGGAGGAATATCACATCATATTCACAAATCCAGCTCATAGGGATGGACTATGGAAAGTTTATATACCAAGGATAGGAAACATGGGTATCATCCTAGAATTCTGCCTCCCACACTTATCCTGTCACATTCTGATAAAAGTACATTTAAATCTTCCACCACGATTATGATTTTGTGAAATTCTTCTTATTTTACTAGAAGGTTTTGCTCTTTACACATCAATGCTATGTTTCTTGTGGTGAGCTTGTAATATGTCAACTTGGCTAAGCTGATGAATTTCCCCCAATTCCATTTTCTTTATATTTCTGGTTGAGGTGAGCTACAAGAGGGATTCTTGTGCAATATGCAGAGGACAGAACTGAAGCCCTGTCATTTAGTAGCACGTGAAAGTCTCTGCTTACCTGCTGGTTCACCTCTTTGGTATGAGGTTGCATCTGGACCTGCAGCTTCTCCACCTTTCCTGGATCCTCCTCCAGCTTCCCTAACTCCTACACAAGGTCTAGGCTCCCGAAGTTGTGTAAAGTCAAATCCTTGAAACAGATTCCTTTCTATATACATATGCTCAAATAGATGTATATGTATGCTATACTTATATATTATCTACACACAGAATATTTATGTGGTTCTACTTCTCTGATTGAACCCTATGTTGTTTTTGCATTAATGTTCATGACTATTACAAATTCCCAAGGTGCTACATCTTTTATTAAATAAATTATTCTCTTTGAACATTAAAATTTTTGTCTTATATTTTATGTGCTACCAATCGTCATCCCTGATTTTTCATTTCTTTGCTGCATCTTTGGCCACTTCTCCATTTTCCATTGGTTTAATAAATTTAAATCTACATTGTGTTTCACAGTTGACCTTTAGATTGATTTATTATTTATTTTACTAGTACAATGCCATTTTACATACAGATACTCTTAGTACATTCCTGACTCTAGGTTACTCTGTCTGAAAAGGGTAGGAGAAGGAAGAGGACTCTACATAGGACTGTAAAGTAATGATCCTTTAGTTGTCATAAACTGGGAGGTGGGTGTTCATTATACCACAAATTTTCATATTTTACATTTATTTTATTAATAAAGAAAAAATAAAACATTATCAAACAGATAGGATAAGTGAGCATCTTACCTCTCTTTACTTACTGATTTACCTTGTAGGTTACTTTATTTGAGGGAGAAATCTTTAAAAAACACCTTTTAGCAATATGTTCCCTTTTCTAAACCTCAGTGATTCTCCATTATCTAAATGGTGAAGTTCAAACTGCTTACACTGATATTTAAGGTCTTCCACTGCTATAGTTTGAATACATCCCACAAAAGTCCATGAGTTGGGAACTTGGTCCCCAGCTCAGTAATGGTGAAAGGTGGGATCTTAGTTAGTGATTGCTCATGAGGACTCTTCCTTCCCTCCCAACCCAATGGATCAGTGAACTCATGGGTTATCACAGGAGTGGCTTTGTTATAAATGTGAGCTCTCTCTGGCACACTTGCTGTGTTTAATCATGTCATGCCTTCTTCTATGTGAAGATGAAGCAAGAAGGCCCTCACCAGAAGCTGAGCAGATGTCAGCACCATGCTTTGGGATTTAAACCACCAGAACTGTGAGCTAAAAAAATCTTTTTTTCTTTTTGCATCATCCAGTCTCAGGTATTTTGTTACAGCAATAGAAAATGGACTAAGATAGCAACAAAATATCCCTCCTCCATAGCTGCCCATATACATATTTTGATACTCTCAGCAAGAAATTTTGTTTTATCTGAAAAGACTCATGTCAATTTCACAACTTGCCTCAATAATTTCTTCTCACAAGCCCTTACTTGTGCTATATCCTCTCATCTAGAATGCCCTTCTCTCTCCTCTCTTCCTGTCTGAACCCACTTGCCTCACCTTTTGAAGACCAAGCCTACTTTCTAAGCTTATCTATGAACTCTACCCTAGTAATTCCATTTAACAACAGAATCTTCCCCAATCAAATGCCTATACTATTCACTGTATGAATTGCTCACTTAGCCCTCTTTAATCATATCCAGTTTCTAATCTCTTTGCATGAGTGCACGTGTGTGTGTGTGTGTGTGTGTGCAAGCACAAAACACACATGTGTTTTCTGTCTTCAAATAGATTAAAAATTCTCCAAAGGTAAAAATGACTTTTTTATATTTCTTGGTATAACCTAAATGGCTAAACACAGGAAATATAAACCCTGTACCATATTAATAAGCTTATCATCATTTTTTATCATGGTATAGGATTCTTTGAAAATGTTTTGAACTAAAATCAAACTTGGGGAGTTTTCAAAACAAACCCAATGTTAATATATTGGAATGTGTCTAGTTTATAACATCAAATTTTTCAGCATCCACAGCATTTCATAAATATCCTCAGCTGTAGGACCTTCTGATGTAGCCATTTCTACCCAGGTGCATGGTACAGGGGCATTTTATATGATCCAAAATACAAGATTTTAAACAAAATTTGCCAGTAACAGACAATCTATCCTATCCTTCCTCATGTCTTGAGAGCCACACATTCATGACCCTGTGGTCAGAAGTTGAGGGTGAGGTAAGGAATGGTGTATCTGAGAGTTTGATGAGAGATGGATAAGGGTTAGAAAGAATAAGTGCAGAGTCACAGAAAGATAGTCATGTCACACATTCTACTTTAGAAATAACTCATTTTAATATATTTTCATAAACTACAGAAACCTATAAATTTATCCTTACCAAACATATAAAACATCTCACAACAAAATTATTATTATAGAAGTATCATTTGATAAATACTGTTGAGAACCAAGTATGGGAAAAATGCTGGACCTTTCAATAAGCTCATGATGAATTACAGGAAAGAGCACCCTCAGTTTACAGTTGAGAAAATGGAAGATCAATAAACAGGAGTGGCCTGTCCAAACTCACCCAGTAGAGAAATGGAAAAATGAGGATTCAGATCTAAAACCTTTGGACTCCTGATCCAGTGTACCTACTATCATTGCTCAAGCACAATGGAAAAACCCACTTTGCCAAAACCGAAAGGAGAGTTTTGCTTATGGATAGATTTTTGTTTGCCTTTGTCAAATTCCATTATGATATGTTATCTGAGGGAATGAATGAATACACTTAAACTGGTAAAATATCCCTTAGATAGAATTGCAGCTCACTGAGAGTGAGCCTGAGGCCAAGAATTTGATCCTGAATGTGCCAGTTGGCCTGATTGGACTCCACAGCCCCAAACATGTGTATCTCCTGATAGCACACAGCTGGCCACACAGACCTGGAGTGATCTAGTGCAAACCCATCTCCAGAGCTGGGCGGGGGTGGGGTGGGGGGAAGCATGTGGCTTGGTGATAATGCATTAACCACAACTTTGTACAAGCAGTTAGTATTTATTATAACTGCAGCATTAGTATTTCAGGGACCTAGAATATTCACTAGTTTGGGGGTTGGAGTGAAGAGTCACATGTTCCATGTATTAACAGTAGCCTTAAAAGATCTAGGACTTCTATTCCCCTGTAAGTTCATATATTCTCCCACCACCAACGTTGCTCACTAGCAAGGATGCTGAACACAACATCCTGAGAAAGGCACTGAAGTCCCCTCATATTTATCAGCAATTGGGACAGGGGTCCATTGTTTGCTTTTTGAGCTCTGTCAGTGACGATCCCTACATGCCTGCTGGTGGCTGTGTATTAGCCCAGAATGCCCTGCCTTCATTCCTAAGAGCTAAGGAAGTCCTTTTCATTCTAGCAAGCATCACCCTTTCAATCATTCACATTGTCAGTCATGTCTACAAAAGTGCTGTCCTTTTAGAACCTCCTCTACAAATACTTCATATTTGTTGCAACATGATGGAGAGAAATTGCAATGATCACTAATCTGCAATCCTTTATCCTCAGGGAAGACCTGACATCTTTTCCCAGGGAACAACCTATGGTTCTCTATAGCCTTCCAGGAGACTCTGAGACACATATGCAGAGGAAGCTTCCTTTATCTGAAAGCACCAAGGGATATTATTGGGTCAACTTTAAAACATCACTTCTTAGCAGGTGGAAAAGGTATTAAAATAACCTCTAGGAAGGTGAAAACAAAATGTAGTTTCAAATAGACCATTATCTAGGAAGTCACTGAGGAACATGTTATAGGCAATGAAAGCCTGTCCTTGAGTTAAAGATATGTTTTTAAATGTTATATTTCTCAACAGAATTATGCTCTCAAAAACTCCTCTAAGCATATTCTGGTTTAATACAAAGATCTGGAGACTTTGACCATGTCTACTCAGATATGATCTTCTGTAGATTAATTTCTGAATAATTGATCAAATCCCCCACATAGCTGAGTGGATTTTTTTGAACTGATAAAAGTCACCAATCATTTATTGATTGCATAAGCAGTAGATAAAAATTTTAAAGTAAATTCCTTCGAATGAGAAACCTGAGTTGAACAGAACTGGTGGTGATGTGTGCTTGCTCAGGGGATCTCTGAGTCCAGGGCTTTCATGTCCTCTACGAGCTGAGTTCATCGATCCTTTGGGTACAAAGATGATGGTCATCTGTTTACTCAAAAATCTGCTCTGAGGGAATTTGTTTAAGGGACAGTGTGTTGACTGAATGAAGCAAGATCACTTTTGTTTTTGTTTGTTCCATGATATCAAAAGGTTTTGACCGTTGAAATTTGTTGTGCTACTAAAGGACATGAAGGAAAACATTACAGTCTATTTGATTCAAAATGACAGTCAATAACATTCTCAAATGAGCATTTTATCTATAATTTAATTTTTTATACATATGGTACATGTAAAGTAGTAAAGCAATATCTTGAAAGCAGTTTTAATCTACTTTCTCAAAACATTGATTGGGCATATTCCCTAGATTGCCTATGTACTGTGATATGGTATTTTTCTCATCTACATTAACTTAGTTCACTTTGGGAAATATTTCTTGAGTGTACAACTGCTGGGCTAGGTCCTGGGTATAGGAAGAGCAATGAAACACAGCCGTCTCTCTCAGGATACTCTCACTCATGCCACATGAGTTCTGGTAAATTTGATGAATGTATGGACCCTGAATCTCATCAAGTAACCCAGGTGAACTCCAAGCCAACATGAGGACTGGCTGGTTGATGAAATACTGATCACTTTGTTTGGCAAGTTTGTTTCCAAATAACTTAATTTAACACTATCTAATTTTCTTGCAGAGAAATTCTTAAGATCACAGAATTTGGGGACTGGAAAAGGCCTTTACATATAAAAAAAAAAAAAAAACCCCAATTCCTCTGTCATAAACAAGGCAGAGGATAAACAAGGGCTGGCTTCCCAGAGTCAGCACATGTGGGGCTAGAATCAGAACACTAGAATCAAGGATCCTAATTCCTAATCTTGTCTTCTTATTGGTAGAATATGCTGTCCCTCCTTGTTCTGCCACAGATTTCACTCATGAACAGTGGCGAGCTTAGAATCAAAAGTCTGTCTTAAAGAGAAGCTGGGACATGTGCCTTGGAGTTGTAGGAATGTTACAGATCAATAGAAAGAAGGTTTTTTTGCAAAGATACTTTATATAAAGAATTGACTTACTGTAATGAAACTCAGGGAGTCTTGGTGAAGGTGATAAAGATTAGGAGATTCCTAAAGTCCCACCTCTCAGTGCCATTGCTGCTTATGAAATATAATATCAAAAATTATAAGTATCAATTGTTTGATTGAATTAAGTGAACTCTCAGTACATAGAATTCTTGGAACCTCTTGCCCCTAACCCCTAAAAAGATATTAAAGAGAGATCCAGTCGACTCTCTCAGATAGAAGATTGTTCTCTAAGTGGAATCAATTGAGACACAAGATGTTGTCTTCAACTTTGCAGATCTAGAAACTTAATTTTATTGTGTACACCAAATGTGACCAAGTCCTGGAGAACTGACTCAGGTTACCAAGTTCACTAGACTCTGTCTTACAACCAAGATGCCTGTTCATTAATTTACAATGTAAAAAACAACTCTGTTACTCCTGGTGTCTGAGCAGTGCATGCCTCTCCAGTAGTCAAATCTATGAGAAGCCAAGTTACTATTGGAACCTTGGAAAACATGAATTAAGACAGAGGGAATCGACTGCCTTAACAATTCATTGTTATAACTGTCCACCCACGGGTCCACCCACAGGCTACTCCTTCAAGAAATAGTCACTTCACATGCCACACCTAAGGGTTCCACACCCAGGCATCTCCTGAACTTGATTCCTTCATCTTGTGGCTCCATTTTATATGGCTGTTTCCTCAACCAGGTTTTCATCTCTCAGGCCATCTTCTCTGAGTTTGGTATTTATTTAGATGGTCCCTCATTCTCAAACCGACTTTCACCCCTGACCTTTGTCCTCCAGACTCTTGGCACTGTTTCTGTTTATTCCCACATCTAGCCCAGCAACCAGAGTGCTTCTGTAAACGAGAGTCCAGCACCCTCACTCCCATTGCCTCATCTTGGGGAGGATTCAAACAGTGACTGGTGGATGTACCTGTTTCTTCTGTGGGGGATCTACCCAAGCAAGGAATTAGAACATCATGTTCATTGATAAGGACTCCATCATCCAGAGCTGGAAACCATTTCCTTATTCTTGAGAGAGTACAGGGTTGAGCGTAAAGATCCCAGAGTCAGAAGCCTTGGTTTTCTATTTCTCTTCTGCCAACTATTAGCTCTGGATCCTTGAGAAAGTTATTGTCTGCTTTGAACTTCTGTTCCCTCATTTGTAGAAAGGGGATTGCAATAGTGCATACTTCATTGGATAGTTCTGAGGGGTAAATGAATTACTTCACTTAACACACTTCGTATGACACTCAGGAAGCACGCCATACTTGTTACCCTACTTTGTATCTTTCTCTAGATTCTGAGCTGCCATTTTCCTTTATGACAACACCATGACCTCAGATGTTTTGTAATACACTCAAGTGGTTAGTTTCAGAGTAACACCCTCTTGATATGATGCTGAGTAGATTAGATAGGATGTGGTTGCAAGTGGTGCACATTCATAATTGCTTCTCTCCATGATGTGCTACGTAGCAGCTGCTAAACCTGGACACAAGAGCCACAGCTTTGAGTGTACCAGACAACATGGAAATTGCTTTATAAACATGGTTTTGTATTCCTTTGTGTGATGGTCCTTCAGGTTGGGTCATAAGAGGACACATAGGAGAGGCTCAGCAAAAAGCAAAGTTTATTATCTCACAGGTCTTAGAGATAGGAGGCATGGCATGCCATCTCACCTTAGAAGTCTACCCAGCAAACACCAATGTGGTCAGGAGACAGACAGTAGGAGTAAAGAGAAGTTCAGGCCATGACTTTATTGGAGTTTCCAAGGTAAAGGGAAGTTAAGGTCAGATGAACAGTTTAGGATTCATTTGATAATTTTTGTGGTCTTTGGGCTATAAGGGCAGTCCCTAGTTGCCTGGTGGCTGGCCCTAAGATGATTAAGGTGGAATAATTTTACCTATTGGGGTCTATGGGCCTGGTAGAGAGGTATGATTATAGACTGGTTAGTCTGTATATTAAAGGCATGTTCCTGACAGGGACCTTTGTCAATCTTTAAGAATTGGCCAGTCCTAGGTTGGGAGCAGGTGGGTAAGTCTCTTCCCAGACAAAAAGTTTCCTAAGATATCAAAACATATACAGAAAAATTACAGAAATTTTTTTAAAATTTAAAAATGTCAATATTGCCATACATACAATATTGGTGATATGCCTATAAAAGAAGGTATTGCCATTGAAGTTCTGAAGATGAGGAAACAGAGCTTTCTGATATTACGGTATTTGCCTGGTATGGGCAGCAACTGCAGGAGTCCTGATTTGTAATGAGGTCCTTGGGTTTCCAGAGTCCATGGCTTTCTGCAGAACAATCTACTCTTTCCCTCATAAAAATCTGAGTGATGCTTTTCTTAAGCTTCCTGAAAATCCTAAGGGCAACTTATTATAGAAGCCTAAAATAGTGAGTAGATTCTTTTTGTAACTTTTGGCAGTAAGCTGTCCTGTTTTGTTTATTTATTTTGCTTCTATTATTGTTTTTGTTCTTATTTTGGCCCCGATTCAGGGTTCCTCCTTCTTCTAGGGAACCAATTAACTTTACTTTTCCATCTGACCATCCCTGTGACTGAAGACCAGCTTAGTCTTGGAGTTCATGAATTCTTGGCCTAGAGTTCCTAAGGACTCCTTCTAGGACCAGAACTGGTCCTGAGGTTGAGCCTCAAGTAGAAGTCAATCATTCTACTGAGTAGAGCACCTTGTGGCTGTAGATTGAGGGCTTCATCATCACACTCACCTCTGAGGCATCCATGAAAATCAACTTCCTGTCCCTCCTCTGGCGTCACTCAATTGCTTACTTGGGAAAACAACCCTCAAAGCTCTATCCTTGGCCTCTCTCTTACATTTTTCTTCAAGCTTCTGCTCTAACCTCTGGTTTTCTTTTCTTTTCTTTTTTTAACAGAATGGGAAAATTTATTTTTAGCCCCATAAAACCAACAAAGGACTTGGGTCTAGAATATATGAAGAGTTCACACCATACATTTAGAAGATAGTGCAGTAGAAAAATGGATGGATGAAAGGGCACTTCTTTCTTTCATAGGTGAAATCCATATAGCCAATAAATGTATATGGAAAGGAATGTTATTTCATTGATAACCAAGAAAGTGCAAATTAAAACCATATTGAGATGACAACATATTGATCTAAGTTTAAAAATATCTGATAATACCAAGTGCCAAGTGTTGGTGCAGATATAGAGCAACAGGACCTCTTAGTAGAAATATAAATTAGAAAGCTTAAGTGCTTTGTTTGGGGAACCCAAGTCCTATGATGCACTGTATTTTGATTCTGACTCCACATAGCAGACTCTGTACCATGAGGTCTCCCCCATATCTTTCTCCTGCAAACTTTGTCTTGCCATCTTCTCCTTATATTGTTAGCAATCCCATATTCTCCCAGGCCTGAAATCCTGGAATCGCCTTTGATCTATCCCTGCCCTTATAGTGCATATTTAGCCTTCTCTTATAATAACTTAGATTTATACCATCTTTTTCTATCTCACTGACATGTCCCATGGACGAGTTTTAATGAGCCTCTAAAACCCTGAAGTTATTTTTAAAACCCTTATGTGCTTGTTGCATACACACATTTTTCCATTAAAGTAAATCTTCACTAATTTTATAAAGGGATCTATATAATTTTCCTTATTGCCACTGTAACAAAATTCCAAAAATGTAGTATCTTAAAATCATATTATTTTATCCTCTTACAGTTCTGGAAGTCAGAAGTCTCAAATTAAAGTGTGGGGAAGGGCTATTCTCCTTCTGGAAATCTCCTTACCTTTTTCTGCCTCTGGAGGCCACTTGCATTCTTTGGCTTATGGCCCCTTGCTTGCATGACCCCAACCTCTTGCTTATGTTGTCACATCCCCTTCTACCCATTACTCACCCTGATCTGCCTCCCTCTCATAAGGACCCTGTGATCACGTTGGCTCCTCTCAGGTGAACCAAGATACTCCTTTTCCCAAGACCCTTAACCCAATCACATTTGCAAAGACTCTTCTGCCATAAGAATTAACATTCTTGGGTTCCAGGAATCAGAATGTAGACCTTTGGGAAGCCATTGTTCAACCTACCACAACAGTCAGTGCTCCAAATATGTGAAGTGCCACTGTCTTAACTGGTTTTTTCAACAATATTTTTCTCAAATATCACTCTCATCCTGACAGTCTCCTAATAAATTCATAATGAATGGCATATTCTTACCTACCATATAAATCCACTGTCTGCACCAAACATTCAGGTTCTTCAGCTAACAGGCTGCCATTCCTCTCTCCAATTCATTTTTCCAACTCCATCCTCAGTGTTGCCCCACTGGGTTATTCTAAGTCACTGCCTTGAGGATGCATCATCCTGCCTACTCTACACCTGTTCAAACTGTTGCAGAGCCAAGAATACCCTCTTAGCTTATCCTTCCTACTAGTGCAGTTTTCTCTCTCATGTCAAAGACTGTTCTCCTTGTCATTTGTCATTCATTATATTCTCCTTTATGAAGCTTTGAGCCATTACTGACCAATACTATAATCAGTGTCATTTCCAATCATCCTCTAGCTGAGGATGATCAACAATCTGAGGACAAAGCTTCTTATATGTACCTCAGAACACCCAGAAAAGTTTATGAATGCATAAACTATTTTTCCCCAGAAAATAATTCTATACCTCACAAATACTATATGTCCTTCATTCAAGTCTTTTGTCCACTATCCAACAATAGCTATTTTGAAATATGTTTCTTCATGTGATTTAAACAAATAAAAAAGTTGAATGAACAAGAATTTTTTTAATTATTCAAATGAAAAAAAATCTTTATTTCAACTGCCGACACTCAAAGGCATGAGAGATGTTTTGCAGGTATTTTCTCTCCATGAGGGACTGAGAAAATAACAGCTTAGCAATGTTCAAAATGGAGATTATTTTACTTATAGTGAATCAGAAATAACACTCATATTCTTTCCTATTCCCATCATTGGGAATGGCTTTGACCAAACACTGAGACAACTTCTCCAAAGTTCCTCTTTAGAATCTTGGGTAAAGGATAAATAAGAGGCTTCTTCTATCCTCACCTTCTCAATTTGATTCTTTTCTTGGTCCTAACTGCACGTTGTCTTTTTTCTAGGAACCTAGATTCTTTTTCCAATGGTTCATTCTTCCACATTCCCTTTCCTACATTCATCTCTAGGACAGGGAAAAGAGACCAACTTTCCCAGGTTCTTGCTATTTCTCTTACCCTCTTTTTTTTATTCCATTTTTTTTTTGTTCACATTATCCTCCACCTTTTCTTATTTCTATCATCCTGTGGTCACATCCTTACATGAGTGCTGCAAGAGTGCCTCAAACTCCATCAATACCCCAAACTAAGTTAAAACTTTTCCTTTTATGGTTTTTCCTCCCATTTGTCCACCCACCATCCCCACTCACTTCATCCCGAAACATCTTTAAACTCCTCTCCTCTGCAAACCTTGTGTGCAATCCATTACATGTTCTCTCAATCCTGTGTTCTTTATTCTTCTAGAATTTGTTATCTTGTCTCCAGCCTCACTGGCCCAGATTTAATCCAGGCTCTCATGCTTTTGTGCCTGGACACTACAAAGTCTTACAGTAAACCTATCTTTTCCTCTGATCTTGTTCTGCTCCAGCCCATTCTTCACACTGTTGCAAGACTGCCCAAAACTCAGACTGGATCATATAATTCTTCTATTTCTCTGCTCCTCCTCCACAACCTGCACTGCCACAACTAGTTGGAACAGTTTGTTTCAGTTTAGCAATTAGGTCAAGTGCAACAGAATGGTGTCCATGAGTGATATTTCTTGGAAATCTTTCCTGACACTTTTCAGATAGAATGTAGCAGTTCTTCCACCATACCTCCTCACACACTTACCCTGTGTGTTCTCCAACCACAGTACTAATACAATTTATTCGCATGCCTGTCTCTTCCTGCTAGAAGAAAACCTCTTGAAAGCAAGGACAACATAGCTAACAAAGTTGATATACTGTACTATGTGCCCTTTAATAACCTCTGAGTTTCCCTGCAACTGCAGATGAATTATTGTACATGTGGACACATTCCTAGCTCAATTATTGATCCATCTGCTTTCCTGCCTGAGGGCTTTCTTTGTGCCAGGAGAATTTGCCCTGTATGGCTGCATGGCAGCACAACAGTGCCAAGAATGTTTTGTTTCCAGGGTAAACCTCAACCAATGAGAGAGAGAGAAAACTCTATACTAAATATCTGACTTCTTTCTCCTTGCTAAGGCAATTCTGAGGCATGGTTTCTTTGGGGATCCCGAGAGACATTTAGCCCCAGTTAACCACAATGACAACCCACTGTATTGGACCATTTTTGGCTTTAACTCCTTTCCTTGTCATGATTTCACTGTTTGTCCTCCTAAACTTCCTGGGATCACCTTTTAGATAGAAACTAACTGAACCCTAACCTGTCTCAGGGTCTACATTAGGGGAGATTTCAAACAAAGACTGACGATTTCTTCTTCATCTTTTTGGCATCTTTCAGATGCTTAATAACTGTCAATGTACGAACAAATAAATACATAAATAATAAATACATAAATGATATAATGAATCCAGAAGAAGGTGGGGAGTTGTCTTAGGGCTGAAGAACTGCGATGGGCCAGATAGAAGTTAACATAATTGTCCAAAATGGAACCAGTAGACAGAAGGAGGTCGAGGACAGAGTGTGCAGAAATTGGGCAAAAATGAAACAATAGACAAATTAGTTTGATAGCTAAGATTAGTATGTACCACAGTTGTTTACTTAGACTGGCAAGGGCTAGATGGGAGGAACGGGCAGGGATCAGAGCTGGAGTAATTTCTTTGAGAAACAGGCAGAGTGGGTGTACTGAGAGACAAGGTGATAACATGCAGTTCCCTTTTATCTTTAACTGATACTTCATCTATTCCCATATCTTACAGCTTTAACCTTTGTAAATTAACCTCACTTACCTTTCTAGGCTCATGTCTCATAATTTCTCCCAACATCCCAATGCTCTGTTCTTATACATCTGTTTTAGTCAGCTTTTTCATTGTTGTGACCAAAAGACCTGACAAAAACAACATAGAGGAGGGAAAGTTTATTTGGGGCTCACAGTTGCAGAGATCTCAGTCCATAGACAATTTTACTCCATTGCTCTGGGCCCAACGTAAGGCACACATTTTAGGTAAATGGAGGTGTCAGGAAGGACCTGAAATGAAGGATATGGATGTATTAACAATCAAATGTTGTTCACTATGGGAAATGAACACAGAACAGTGGGTTTGGGTCAAGAGTCCCATTTTAGTATTAACTCTGAGTATCTTAGACCACACAGGCTGAGCTTTAGTGAATTTCTAGAATTTAAAAGAAGAACTATATTTGGAAGACGATATTTGTAAATTGCCTCTCTCAGGTAGATAATGTGTGCTAGAAAGTATAAACATCATGGAGGAAAGGCATGGAGGAGGAAAGCAGAGCAGAACATGGCAATCAGGAAGCAGAGAGAGAACTTTGCTCACCAGGGACAAAATATAAACTCCAAAGATACAACCCTCAGTGACCCACATCCTTCAACCAAACCCTACTTGCCTATAGTTACCACCCAGTTAATCCATGTCAGTGGATTAATCCACTGATTAGGTTAAAGCTCTCCCAATTTAAACTTTTCACCTCTTAACCTTCTTGTATTATCTCACACATGAGCTTTTGGGGGACACCTCATGTCTAATCCATAACAACATTTGTAGTTTAACACGTGGTATACAACTATGCCTTATTAGCTCCACACATTTGTCCATATGATTTCCATAGCTTAGCTCTGTCTCCATCATCCCTTCTAACTCCAGTTGTCCTGTCCAATCTTCAGCTCTATACTGTTCCAGAAGTTTATCCTCCCTTTACCTCACATAACTAGGAGCCCCTCTTCTTACACACATAATACATGTGTACAGAGCGATTGACACAAGGCATCCAATTGAGGTCTGCATTTCTGTCTTTGTTATTAAACGACTCTTTCTTTGGAGCCTAGCACAAAATCTATCACATTTTGATTGTTCAATATAGATGATCCTGAATAGATGGTAGCAGCAGTGGTAGCACAACTTTATCTTCCCAAATCACCTCATAAAAACAGAAAATTTATGTTCAGCAACTATAATAAATTAAGCAAAAAAACGTAAATAGATGTGAGCAAACCACCAACAGTCATAAAACTTGAGTCCTATGGGCTTCTATCAAGAGAAGACAGAAAGAAGCAAAAGAGCATCCACACCCAAAAGCAGGAAACCCCAAACAGCCAACAGTTATTCATTGGAAATCACCTAGGGCAATGTGAAGACAGTGGCTGACACTGAATGCCCAGCCCATCTCTAATAGTCAGTGAGTGCAAGGAGCCCAGGTAAGGGTCAAAGGGGCTGGAAAACCCAGTCCCTAATAAGGTCTCCTAATGGACCCAGCAGGGCTCGCTTCCAGTTTAAAGTCTGACTCCATAAGAAAGTCCTGCAAGTGGAATCAAAATAGAGATAAAAGAAAAAAGAAGTCTGGGTAAAAGTGGAGGAAGAACAGAGACAAAATATCTCAGAAGGCAAGCCGTTGTACTTTCTAAGACTGTCTGGAAACAATAGAAGGAACTTTGTGAAGTTCCAAGAGCTGCCTGAGCATCTGAATAAAACTTCCTTCTAAAAGTTTAGAAAAACAGAAGAGGAAAAGCAAATTCAGGGAAAAACTAGTAATAGTAAATTACTCAGGTCAAGTGCCATAAAATCAGTATAAAAGAAAGAGACACCCTTTTATTGCCAAGGGGGAAACATGAAATTGACAATGGAGGAGAACAACATAATTGTATAGGCAAGAAGGAATAAATACTTGAACCAGTGTTGTGGGACATCATTGAAAAAATTGGAAATGTGAAAAGTGTTGGATAAATATAATTTCTAGGATTTAAGAGAAGAATTATATTTGGAAAACTATATTTGTAAATTATCTCTCTCAGGTAAATAATGTGTGCTAGAAAGTATCAAGAATTTTCTATGGGGGCTGGGGATGTGGCTCAAGCGGTAGCACACTCGCCTGGCATGCGTGCCGCCCGGGTTCGATCCTCAGCACCACATACAAACAAAGATGTTGTGTCCACTGAGAACTAAAAAATAAATATTAAAAAAATTCTCTCTCGGGCTGTGGATGTGGCTCAAGCGGTAGCACGCTCGCCTGGCATGCGTGTGGCCTGGGTTCGATCCTCAGGACCACATACAAACAAAGATGTTGTGTCCGCCGAAAACTAAAAAAAAAATAAATATTTAAAAAAAAAATTCTCTCTCTCTCTCTAAAAAGGCATTTTTCTGATACATGTAATTAATATTTTGAAATGTAAATATATGAAATTAGCATATGTAGATTTTAACATGTCTTTATTACACATGTAAATTTTCTGTTATAAAATAAATTTTTGAATTATTGTAAAATAATTGCAAAAGTAGTAATAGGCACATTAAAGTGTTTAATTTATTAATTCAGCTAATCCCCCACATAATTTGGGGGAAGGTGGATGTTATTTTAATCTTCACTTTACAATGAGGAAACTGAGGACAGAGGGGTAAAGTTATTTCCCATGGTCGCTCAGGTGAGCGGGAGGACAGAGGGGTTAAGTTATTTCCCATGGTCGCTCAGGTGAGCAGGAGGTGAGACAGGCAGCCTTACTCTAGAATCCAGTCAATGACTTTAGGTACGATTACTTACTTAATAAATTATATGATCTCTGGCAGTTGAGTATCTAACTCTTTGTTTCCCTATCAACTTTATAAAACAAGAATAAGAATATATAAATTTGTGGAAAGAATTAAATGATCAATTATATGAAGACCAGTGCTCAGTATCTGTTTGTTTAGCCTCCTTTGCCAGCCCCAAATGTAAACAAGCACTGCAGATCCACAGTGCTCCCTGACCTGCTATCTCCTCTCCTCTCTCCTATTTAAATCCTACCTTCCCCTCCACATCACTCTCTTGAAGCCTCCTTAAGGCTTGAGCACTAAATTGCCTGTGTCTTAGAAAATATACATCTTTGTGTACAATAATTTCAAGGCAAATAATTTGATATTTCTTCATATTGACCCAATTTCATCTGCAATTTCAAACTCCTTAGAATCAGGCAGCATATTGTGTATTGAACTCCACATGAAAACAGAGCCAGGCTTGGTGTGTGATCTGTGATTGAGGCAGAGTCCCACTGCTCACTGGCTATGTGACTGTGATCATGCACCAGGTCAGTTTAAATTTCCTCAGCTATAAAATTAGAATAAAAGCCAATGCCTTGATATGAATAAGTTTAAAATGTGATATATGACTGTAAGTTCATTATACAATGTTGTTTGCTAATCAAACATCTACTTTTCAGTGAAAAGGGCAAAATAAGGACCTCTGAAAATTCTCTGACCTGCATGCATAGCCCCTCCTCAGAGAATAGAAGACTTATTGGTTCCACACATATAATGAAATTTTCCAATCACTGATTACTAAGCTTAGAGAATCCAGTGGCCACTCATGACAAATAACAGACTACAAAATTAGGTCAGAAAAGCTACCAAAGTACAAATATTAAAGAAGGACATAATCTGATTTCCAGTGTTTTCATATTATTTAAAATGTCCAATTTGCAGCAAAGAAATGTTAGATCGACATGCAAAGAAATAAGCAAGTATGATGCTTAAATGGGAGAAAAAGGGAACCAAAAGAAACTTTCTCTTAAGAAAGTCCAGACATTGAATCATTGGATTTACCAGAGATTTTTATATTAGCTATTTAAATATGTCCAAAGAACTAAAGAAAACCATGTGCAAAGAACTAAAAGAAAGCTGGAGTCGTGGCTCAGTGGTAGAGTGCTTGCCTGGCATGCATGAGGCACTGGGTTCAATCCCCGGCACCACATAAAAAAATAAATAAATAAATAAAATAAAGATATTGTATCCATCTACAACTATATATATGTATGCATATATATAAAACTAAAAAAATATGAGAATGATATGTCATCAAATAGAGAATGAGAAAAAATAGGCTTTTCAACAAATGATGCTGAGACAATTGGATTTCTACATGCAGAAGAATGAAGCTGGATCTCTCAGTCTGCAAACAGAATGAGTGATATATATAAGAGCTAACAAACACTATAATGCTTTTAGAAGTAAACACAAGTGTTTACTTTTCTTGGCCTTGGATTTGGGGCAGTGGTTTCTTAGACATAACAGTAAAAACACAACCAACAAAAGAAAAATAGATGAAATAAATGTCATCAAAATTAAAACATTTTGTTTATCAAGGGACATCGTCAAGAAAGTAAAAACACACCTCACAGAATGGGAGAAAATATTTGCAAATTTTGTATCTGATGAGGGTTTAGTATCCAGAATAAGAATCAGCAATAAAAGGCAATCTGATTTAAAAACAGGCAAGGATTTGAGCAGACTTTCTCCAGAGAAGATATACAAATGGTCAGTAACAAATGAAAAGATTATCAATACTATAGATCATTAGAGAAATACAAATCAAGGCCACAATAAGAGACGTTTTTACTCCCACTAGGATGGCAATAATAATAATAATAAGAAGAAGAAGAAGAAGAAGAAGAAGAAGATGGAAAACAGCAAATGTTGTTGTCAAGGACATAGGGAAACTGGGGCCTTCATACATAGCAGATGGAAATGCAAAATGATGCAGCCATTTTAGAAACCAGTCTGGCAGTTCCTGGATAAGTTAAGCACAGTGTGGCCTGCAATTCCACTCCAAGTTCTGGAGAATTGGAAATACACATCTACATATAACATGTGCATGATCATTCATAGGAGCATTATTCATAAGACTGAAAGAATAGAACAACCCAATTGTATATCAATTGATGGGTGAATAAATAAAATGTGGTACAGCCATACAAAGAAATATTTTTCAGCACTCAAGGAATGAAGTATTGTACATACTACAGTGTGATTACTAAGTGAAAGAAACTAGTCACAAAAACCAAGTATTATATGATCCCATTTATATGAAATATCCAGAAGAGGCAAATTCACAGAGAGAGTAAGTAGATGAGATGGAAAGCTGATCAGCCGATGGGGAGGAGGAAATGTGAGGTGACTGCTAATGTGTACAGAGCTCTTTTAGGAATGATGAAAATGTTCTGGAATTAAGTATTGAGGACTGTTGCAAAATCTAGGAATATACACTAAAAGCCACTGAATTATATGGTTGAACTTTATGGTATGTGAATTATATCTCAATTTAAAAAAAAATAATTATTGATTGATGGCTCATACCATATATTCCTAATTAACTCCCTTGGAAATATGGGAGGTGGGGGTATACGAGCTGCTGCCAAAGGTACCCTGAATTGCTTTGCTCCAGTGGAGAAAGCACCTGGCTTACTGCTTGCCCCTCAGGCTGTCTCTAAGATCAGAACCTACTTCCTCTAAGTTCCAAGTCAATGGCTGCTCAGATGCACAACCAAGTGAGGTGCAAATTGAATACAGAGTAACTGATTGGCTGCTAATGGAACACTGAACAATAGATCTCACCGGCTCAGGTAAAGTTGGGGAGAGTTACATTAAGCAGTTAATTGGGGTGTGTACTGTAAATCCAGTACAGACCTGTGGCTTCAGCACTCAGGAAAACTTGGCCCAGAAGCACTATCCTGTCAGAGCAGGGTTAGAGCCTTGAAGCCAAAAAGTAAAAAAATAAAAAAATTTCAAAATGTTAGGAAGGAGGCTAGAAAAAAAGCAGAATGAAAAAAAAAAAAAAACAACAAATTTTAGGTAAATGTAGGTGTCAGGAAGGACCTGAAATGAGGGCTATGGAGGTATTAACAACCAAATGTTGTTCATTATGGGAAATGAACACAGAACAGTGGGTTTGAGTCAAGAGTTCCATTTTTGTATTAACTCTGAGTATCTTAGACCTTATAGGCTGAGCTTCAGTGAACTTTATGGTATGTGAATTATATCTCAGTTTTTTAAAAAAATTGTTGATTGATGGCTCATACCATATATTCCTAACTAACCCCCTCGCAAATATAGGAGGTTTACCTCATTCTGAATTGGAGAGGTTAGACGAAATGACCCAAGATAATTCTCTTAGCCCTTCAAAACTAAATATCAGGGCACAGACTTGGACTGTGTGGGTTCAGGTCCTGACCCTTACTTAGATTTGTGACAAGTTACTTAACTTCTCAGTGCCTTCATTTCTTCACGTGTAAAATGTATTATTTATAGTATCTATAATTACAGTGAAGAATAACTAAATAAGTTTCGATAGACCACTTAACACAACAGCCAGCTGTGTACTTAACAGCTACTTCTGCGACCTTACAGAATGTAGTGTGAAATCTTAATAATTCCGCTTCCATAATTAAAGTAACATTGAGGACAACTTGCCTTCAGTGTATCTCTCTGAGGCTTACAAAAGGCTTGCAAAGAAGGCATGTGGATGCTTACAACAGCACAATTCATAATAGACAAACTATGAAACAAGTCTAGGTATCTGTCCTTGGACAAATGAATAAAGGAAATGTGGTGTATACACATAATAGAGTTTGTTCAGCCATAAAGAATGAAATGATGTCATTTACAGGAAAATGCATGGAACTTGAGAACACGATGTTAAGTCAAACTCAGAAAGTCAGGGGTCTTATATCTTTTCTCATACGTAGAACTGAGAGAGGAAAAAGGAGAAGAAAGAGGGGTGGGAAATCTTAAGAAACCAGGGGGATGGAGGAGGAAAGGGAAAGGGGAAATACTAGGGGATGAGATTGGACAAATAATATTGTTATATCTTGTACATATGCAAATGTATAACAAAGAATTCCATCAGTGTGTATAATTTTTTTAAAATATTTATTTATTTATTTTTAGTTGTAGTTAGACAAAATTTATTTTTTTTAGTTGTAGTAGACAGCTCACTTCCTACCCTATTCATATGTGGTGCTGAGGATCGAACCCAGGGCCTTGCGCATGCTAGGCGGGCACTCTACCACTGAGCCACAACACCAGCCCCCCCCCCCCCATGGGTATAATTAAAATGCACCAAATTAAAAAAACATGGAAAAAGTAAAATGGAAAGAAGAAGGAAAAAAAAAAAGAAAGAAAGAAAGCCAATGATAAAGAGGGAATCTTTGTTCCCAGAGTCAGAGTGCCATACAAGGAGGACTCCCTTAATCTTCATGTGAAATAAGTCAGAAATTCATTATTATCAACTTAGAGAAATACCTCAAATCTGTGTCTTTTTGCTAATGGCTCCATGATGTTGCCTAATTGTTTTAATAAGACTGTAACTGAGAGATGCTAAATACGATTGTGGTGGGAGACATGCTAAGTGGAAATGAGACATGAAAAGTGATCCCATTTGGAGACTGAAGAGTTAAGAGAGGGAAGGAAGTTTTGTGCATTGAAAATGAGAGAATCATAATTTGCCTTTCTGGCAAAAATGTGTCTGAGCTTATTGGGCTCCGTCCTTTCAGGATCATGAGCTCTGAGATTTTCCACTTGAATTTCAATGAACTTTTTAAGAAGCAGACTTTAAAAAGCAGTTTATTTCCAAAATATTGCTGCCATTTTCCAGCTTGTGATTTTGTGTCTCTCCTATCAAGCTTCTGAATTCTCTCAAGGAATATAAACCACTCACAATTCCAGCCCTCACTTTTATTTTTTGACTTCTTTAATTCTTGAGACTGGATGAATGAACATGCCAGGACATGAGGGTGAAGAGGATGAGAAGGAGCTCTATGGTTCTGGTCTAATACAGAAGCAACAACAAAACCGTCACTCATGTAAAATTCCAAACCAAGAAGAGGGGGCCCAGGCCACGTTCATACATGCACATTTCTGACCAAGACCCATATTCACATACTCTGCAGAAAATTTCACCACTGAAGTTTTTAAGGTGTCTGCATCATCTCTCTCCACTAATCACCCCAAATTTACTTAGGTGGAGAGAGACAGTTGAATTGAGTGAAACTAATGTTAAGATCTTGAACATTTAGATTAATAGTATAAATACGTAAAACAAAACCAAACATTTAAAGTGGAACCATGTTTGGATAGTATACCAAGGGCTCGTGATACCTGAACTCAAAGAGAAGAGGAACTGAACTAGGAATTGAAGCACCTAGGGTAAAGAGTAGGACTCCGCTAACTTAGTTCCCAAGAAAGGCTTGGCCTGGTTAAATCACTCTTAGCTGCTATAGCAAATCTTTTTTCTGAAATGCTTCAGGCACAGCTCACTTCCTACCCTTCTCAGGAAGCTGGATATTTGCATTAAGAGAGACTATGACATTTAAACATTTGCCTGGACCTATCTACTCAGGACCTCTGCCCACTTTATCTTGTTAGCTAGTAGGCAGGTACTTTAGGGACAAGCTCCTGTACTTACTGGGAAAGGGCTGCTCCCCCTTTAAATGATGGTTAACCTTCTTTCAAGTTATTCTTTGGTTTCAGATAAAGCCTCCCAAAAAACTGACAAGGAACCAGTCCAAATCGCAAAGTCATTATGACTCACTCTTTTTGGGTGACCTGGAATAAACTTGCTCATTATAAATACTAAATTCTCCCCTTACCCCAGGGAGTTTTCCTAAGGCCATTTTTTTAAACATACAATTTATGAAGAATTGTGACTTCAAGCTGAACATGCTCAGAGATGTGCCAACTGCTACATGTGACAAGTCTTTCCTATATGAACACACATGTGAGAGTCCCTTGCTTCCTTTGTTCTAGAAGAGGCACCGCTTTGAGAATTACCTACAGTGCTCCCCTCACTTGCTGCAAGTAATAAAACTTTCTTCACTCTTTTATCTCCTGGTTGTGCTCAAGGATTTCGTGTTTTCTAAGAGGCAAACCCTTAGTAAATGCATTGAACTTGGGATTGTAATTCAAACTCCTTTAATTTGAGATTGCAAAAGTTAAAAGTATGGAAAAATGTAGTCCTTTTTAAGCACCAGTAAATTTAAAAGAAAAAAACTAAAAAAAAAAAAAAAACATCAGACATATGAAAATATTCTGCTAGTTTAAGAAGAGTAAGAATTACTTGTGTAATTAGAGTGAACGTCTTATAAAGAAAAATTGACTTAAAAAAAGACAATTTGGGATAATTTCTAATTCATAATTTCAAGATGACATAAGAGCCAAAGAAGGAATTATCTGAGATCAAGAAAACAACACACAACAATGAAAACTTAAAAGCTACAGTGAAGACTTCCAGGTAAATGTGGCAACTTGAAGAGAGGTCACTGATTTTTTTCTCCTCCTCTACTTCCTGAGAAAATTAACTAAAAATGGATGGGAATGGGTGAAAGACTCATCAACAGACACCAATCATGGAAAAAGGCCCAACCTTATGCTTTAAAATTTCAAAAAATGGTTAAGAAGAAAATACATAGAAGATGCAAGTTTAGGCAGTTTCCAGTGGCCCCTAGCCTTGCCCATTCCTCAGAGGCCTGAGAAAGGGAAAGGTGAGTCAACTCAATCCTGAGGACTCTCATGAATACCCTCCAACTTGTAAGAAATAGACAATAGCAACAAGTACAGTGGGCTTTGTAGAAGGCAGACAAAAGTCCTAGGAGCGATTCCTCCATTAATGTTACCACCGAGCCTTAGCAAAGGCCAGAAAGATCTAAGGGCTTGCCAAATTCCAGGCATGCTGCAGAGTTTTTGGGAATTAGCTGGTATCCATAGAAGCAGTTCTTACCCCTGACCAAGGGGCTGGCCTTGAGGATGTGTGTATACATTCCTCATTGTTGCTATCACAAACCACTACAAACACAGTGGCTTAAAACAACACAGATTCAATTGGGTGGGGTGGCACACATCTATAATCCTAGTGACTCAGGAGGCTGGGGTAGGTAGGAAGACTGAAAGTTTAAGTCCAGCCTCAGCAATGTATCAAGACCCTATCTCAACATTTTAAAAAGGGCTGGGGATGTAGCTCAGAGATAAAGATGTTCCTGGGTTCAATCCCCAATACTGCAGAGGCAGGGGGAAGAAAAAAAAAAACCAACAAATTTATTATTTTCCAGTTCTAGAGGTCAGAGGTCTAACATGTGTTTTATTGCGCCAAAATCAAGGTGTCTGCAGGCTGTGCTAGAGGTTTGCTGGGACAATCTGTTTCCTTGAATTTCCAGCCTCTAGAGGCCACCTGCACTCTTAGACTCATGGCGTCACACCAACCTCTGCCTTCATCATTTTGCCCTCTCTCTCACTCTGATTCTTCTCTCATAAGGACCTTTGTAATTACATTCTCCTCTTATAGGGTCCACTGGATACTCTACCTAATCACATATACAAAGTCCCTTTTTCCATGTAAGGTAAAATTTTACCAGTTTGGAAATTAGGGAAGGGATGTCTTTGAAGGAACCATTATTCTGTCTACCACGGGTAAAGGGATTTCAGAGGAGAGATCAGGGATAGACTGCCTTCAACCTCAGCCAAGCTCTTCTGCGCCCCCATCTGGACTGTCTTGCAAATAGATGTAGTGGATTAAAAGCACAATCTTATACTGAAGCCATGAGGCTGAATAGAATGCACATCAAAAAAGAAAAACGTCCCTTCTCTCTCCCTTTCCCTCCCACCTCTATCCCTGTTTAATGTTAATCTTCTTCTCATGCTCTTCGTCCCTACTCTGTTCTTAGTCACTCTCCTTATATCAAAGAAGACATTTGGGAAATTGCATGGAAATGGAAGGAGAACCTCAGGGTTATACAAAATTACATACAAGAGGAAGTGAGGGGAAAGGGAAAAAATACAAGGGGGAGAAATGAATGACAGTAGAGGTGGTAGAGAGAGAAGAGGGGAGGGGAGGGGAGGGGAGGGGAGGGGAGGGGGAGTAGTAGAGGATAGGAAAGGCAGCAGAATACAACAGACACTAGTATGGCAATATGTAAATCAATGGATGTGTAACTGATGTGATTCTGCAATCTGCATACGGGGTAAAAATGGGAGTTCATAACCCACTTGAATCAAAGTGTGAAATATGATATATCAAGAACTATGTAATGTTTTGAACAACCAACAATACAAATTGAAAAAAAAAAGAAAAGAAAAGAGTCCACAGCCTTTGGCCATTTTAGCATCTTGGAAGTCAAAGACATAGGCACAAATATTTTCAGAAGAAAGTATATCCAGATTCAGAGAATCAGACTTCCTATAAATAACTCAATCCATCAAAGAATTTAGTCCATTTATGAATTCAATAAGATAAGCCTTCGGAGAAGAAATGACTTTTAAAGTTAGCAGGAGATAAAGATGGGTATTAAAGAATTAAAGAACAAATTGAGAACCAAACAACTTCATTAAAAATCTTATAAGTAAATTAGAAATAGCAAAGAACCAATAGACTTGACTAAAATCCTAATTACTAAGATCCTTAATTCTCATAGTGAACCAAACAGAAAAAAAATCAAAGAAAAAAAATTAAAGCAATTAGAGAGAAGGAAATTGAAAAGACAAACCAACATAAGGGTAATTGCTATCTATTTTGTAAAAAGCTTAAGAAGCCAAACAAAAAAAAAATGTAGAGATAATATTTTGGAAAGTCCCTAAAGTAAGTGGAAAACTGAATCTGCAAACTGAAACAGCAAACAATATGTCAGTAAAAATCAAACAGAATGATACATGAAGGCATTTCTAGTTAATGAAAGAATTCATCAAGTAAACATGCAGAAAAAGAAACCTATATCCAAATTTTTTTCTATAATATAAACACATAATGACTTATCTACATAAAAAGTATGTTTACAATATAAATTATGTAAGCCTGGTTATATAATTTATGTAAATATGGCTGTATAATTTATATAATTGTAATTATATAATTTATATAAATGAATACTAAAATTACCATATGTATATGTTATTGCTGTTAATTTATGCATTTGTTTATATAAACAAAATATATTAATATATTTTTGAATAAAAATATATAAATATGATTTTATAAATGTAAATATATCATTAAGCTTTAATATTATACATATAAATTACACACACACACACACACATACTCATTGTGATTATATACCATAAAGATATTAAAGATATATAATTGTATCATGTGATGCAGAATAATTGGGCAGAGTCAAGGGGGTACCTGCTTAGTTTAGATTCCCAAAGAAGGATTTCTGAGAAAGTTACATTTGAATAGAGAGCTGAAGAGTGGAGCTAAACTAGGATGAGGAAGAGTGATTCCGAAGGAGAGAACCACATATGCAAAGTCCCAGACAGAGCTCTGTGTGTTGATGGAACTAACAGGAGAGAAGTACAATGACTGTGCACAAGTCTGCAGAGCTTGTCCAGCATCGGTAGAAATTAATGAGAATACTGCCAGAATTGAGTGATTTTGTTTTTTAAACAAGAGATTTAAAATCCGCGAAACATAGAAGCAAAATAAATAAAAACATGTTACGTCAAAGAAACAAAACTCAAGTTGGATTCAGACTTGTGCCCTGCAATGCAAGACTCAAATGTGTGGAGTAATATGTACGTGTACCAGGGACTGAACTCAGGGGCACACAACCACTGAGCCACATCTCAGCCCTATTTTGTATTTTATTTAAAGACAGGGTCTCACTGAGTTGCTTAGTGCCTCACTTTTGCTGAGGCTGGCTTTGAACTCACAATCCTCCTGCCTCAGCCTCCCAAGTCACTGGGATTACAGGTGTATGCCACCATGCCTGGCAATATGTATGTGCTTTTGAGGAGAAGTTGGTTTCTGAAGAATCAGGTACCCAGCCAGATCTTAGGTGGGGAGAATCCTCCACTTGCTTCCCCTCATGTCCCATGCAGAACTGTTCCTAGACCATCCCTACCACCCCAGCCCTCCCCACTCCCTGAGGAGAAGCTACAATTTAGGGTTGAGTCTGGGAGAAGGAGCTAGGCTTGGAGGGCTGATCCCCTCCTGGAGTCTCTCTCAGGGCTGAATGTGGGGTGGGGCCTCTGGTCAGCTCTCAGGAGCCAAGCTCCCAGGGCAGCCTGCCAGAGGCCTGCAGTTTGGAGCCACACAATTCAGAGGGGTGAGTAAGGACACTCGGAGACAGGTTCAAACCACAATCTCCATTTCACGAAAATGCTAAAATTAAAACATTTCTGTCTACAACACTGTGTCTGATGTCTCGATTGATTCTGAATTTGGTCTCCTAAGATCTCTGATTTCCAACTTGGCTAAGAAATCTTAAAGTGAGAGTGACTGACACCGTGGAGTCCAAAACATCACGTAGCAGCTGAGGCTTTGGGAGACATCTGAGGCACTTGAGGACTTTTGCTCTTCAGCTCACTAAATAAACCTGATTAAAAATCTTTGACAATCTGGGGTAATGTGCATGTTTATAACCACAGAGGGCCAGCACAGCTTAAGAAATATATGATTATGTGGTCCTTTACGGTGGACCTTGAAGGGACCCGTCTAGGCATAATTTGAACCTACACCAATTCAGGTTACTATAGCCTCAACCTGAATGAAATGGTATTCCAACTAAATTACTGGGAATGTGTCTTAGAGCCCGAAGGATATTTCATGTCAAAGATATAGGGTAGACATTGGTTGGCAGAATAATTTTAATCTCCTTTACTCTGTTTATCAGAGAGATTGGTGACTGTAACTTTATTTAAATTTAATTAATTTATTTATTGATGATACTAAGGATTGAACCCAAGGGTGCTTAATCACTGAGCTAAATCCCTAGCCCTTTTAAATTTTTTTAATATTTGTTCTTTTTAGTTATTTATGGTAGTAGAATGTATTTTGACATATCATACATTCATGGAGTATAATTTCCCTTTCTTGTGGTTGTACATGATGTGGAGTTACACTGGTCATGTATTCATATATGAATAAAAGAAAGTCATATTTGATTCATTCTACTATTTTTCCCATTCCCTTCTCCCCTCCATCCCCTCCACTCCCCATTCCCCATCCCCCCTTCCAATTTGGTGAACCTCCTCTCCTCCCTCCATCATGCCTATTGTGAGTGAGCATCCACATATCAGAGAGAACACTTGGACTTTGGTTTTTGGGGGATTGGCTTATTTTACTTAGCATGAGAGTTTCCAGTTCCATCCATTTACCAGGAAAATGCCTTAATTTCATTCTTCTTTATAGGTGAGTAATATTCTATTGTGTATATGAACCACATTTTCTTTATCCATTCATATGTTGAAGGGCACCTAGGTTGGTTCCATAGCTTAGCTATTGTGAATAGAGCTGCTATGAACATTGATGTGGCTGCGTCACTGTAGTATTATGATTTTAAGTCTTTGAGTATATGCCGAAGTATAACTGGGTCAAATGGTGGTTCCAATCCAAGTTTTCTAAGGAATCTCCATACTGCTTTCCAGAGTGGTTGCACCAATTTGCAGTCTCACTAACAATATGAGTGTACCTTTTCCCCCACATCCTTGCCAATATATATTATTACTTGTATTCTTGATAATTGCCATTCTGAGTGGAGTGAGATGAAATCTCAGTGTAGTTTTATTTTGCATTTCTCTGTTTGTTAATGATGTTGAACATTTTTTTCATATATTTGTTGACAATTCCTATTTCTTCTTCTGTGAAGTGTCTGTTCAGTTCCTATGCCCATTTATTGACTAGGTGATTTTTTTTTTTTTTGGTGTTAAGTTTTTTTTAATTCTTTATATATCCTGGAGACTAATGCTCTGTCTGAGGTACAGGTGGCAAAGATTTTCTCCCATTCTGTAGACTCTCTCTTCGTGTTCTTAATTATTTCTTTTGCTGTGAAGAAGCTTTTTAGTTTGAATTCATCCCATTTATTAATTTTTTATTTTATTTATTTTGCTTTAGAAGTTTTGTTGAGGAATTTGGTTCCTAAGTTGATGTGATGGAGATTTGGGCTTATTTTTTCTTCAGGTATAATGCCTATGTTCTTGATCTATGTTGAGTTGAGTTTTATGCAAGGTGAGAAATAGGGGTTTAATTTCATTTTATTACATATGGTTTTCCAAGCACCATTTGTTAAATAGGCTATCTTTTCTCCAATGTATGTTTATGGCGCCTTTGTCTACTATGAAATAACTGTATTTATGTGGGTTTGTCTCTGTGTCTTCTATTCTGTATTATTGGTTTTCATGTCTGTTTTGGTGCCAATACCATGCTGTTTTTGTTACTATAGCTTTGTAGAATAATTGTGATGCCACTTGCTTCACTTTTCTTGCTGAAGATTGCTTTGGCTATTCCGGGCCTCTTATTTTTCTAAATGAATTTCATGACTGTTTTTCTATTTCTATGAAGAACTTCATCATAACCTTAATAGGAATTGCATTGAATCTGTATAGTGCTTTTGGTAATATAGCCATTTTGACTGTATTAATTTGCTTATCCAAGAACATGGGAGGGAGCTCTTTCCTTCTTCTAAGGTCTTCTTCAATTTCTTTCTTTAGTGTTCTGTGGTTTTCATTGCAGAGGTCTTTCACCTCTTTTGTTATATTTATCTCCATGTATTTTATTTTCTTTGACGCTATTGTGAATGGGATAGTTTTCCTAATTAATCTTTCAATTGACTCATCACTGATATATAAGAATGCAATTGATTTATGGCTGTTAATTTTATAACCTTCTACTTTGCTAAATTTATTTATGAGTTCAAGAAGTTTTCTGGTGGAATTTTGGGGTCTTCTAACTACAGAATCATTTTGACAACAAATAGGGATAGTTTGAGTTCTTCTTTTGCTATTTGTATCACTTTAATCTCTTTCTTCTATCTAATTGCTCTGGTTAGAGTTTCCAGGACTGTGTTGAATAGAAGTGGCAAAAGGGGGCAACCCTGTCTTGTTCCAGTTTTTAGAGGAAATGCTTTCAATTTTTCTCCATTTAGAATGATGTTGGCTTTTTATTTTGAGACAGGGTCTTGCTAATTTGTTTAGGGCTTCTCTGTATTGGTAAGGCTGGCTTAGAATTTGTGATCTTCCTGCCTCAGCCTCCTAAGCACCTGGGATTACAGGCATGTGCCACTGTGCCTAGCTGGTGACTGTAACTTTAAACTGTAAAGTTAACTAGGTCAGTTCCAGTTGGGGTACTAGTGTGTGAGTTGCATGCCAGGTTTAGTTAGGTAGAGTCAGATAAGCCTCTTTGTTTGCAAATTCACTTGGGTGAAGAGATGTGGCAGAATTACATAGTTCTTGGAACCGTATCCTTTTTTAATAGGCTCAGATGGTCTTCAGTTAGTTCTGGTTTGTTCATTACATCATTTCTGACCATGGTTTGAGATATGAGTCTGGGTCCTAGTTTCTTCCACAAAATGCTGTCTATTTTATTCCTGAACAAATCAAAACAAATAGAAGTCCTTGTTATAAAGATACTATGGTACCCTGCTTGGGTTGAGAAAGAAAAATATCTCCATGAAATCATTACAAATATGAAGGTTAAGATGAAAATAGAAAAGGCTTCAGAAGGAAATAGAAAATATTCTATGTCTAGAATACTGTCTTTGAGAGTCGAATTCATTGAGGAAAAAAAAGGTATTATTTAAAAGAACTAGATATGGATCCAGGCTTTGTGGTGCTTAAAGCTATACAATGTGAACATCTTCCTTAAGAAAAGGAATACAAAATTTAAAATACAAAATTAATGACCCAAAGTTCTTAATTTTAATGGGGTTAAGTCTATCAATCTTTCCCTATATGGTGTTTTAGATATTGCTTAAGAAATCCTTCCCAACTCTGAGGTCAGGAAGATATTATTCTACATAATCTTCCTAGATATTTCTAATATTGCTTTTTATGTGCAGATTTTAATTGTCTAGTATTGATTTTTTATGTATGGTATTGGGTAGGGATTGAATTTTATCTTTTCCCCATATGGACAACCCCATTTGTTTAAAATCTGTTCTTTTCCCTGCTCTGCCACACTCTTCTGGCTGCTTCTGGGTTCTATATTCATCCTAGTAGTCTATTTCTTCATCCCCAAGCAAATACCACGCTAACTGGATTACTGTGTGATAAATCTTGCTAAGTACTAGAGCAAGTCCACCCATCTTCTTCATCTTCAAGAGTGTCTGATTCTCCAGGGAACTTTGTATTTTAGAATCAGCTTGTCATATTCCACAAAAATATCGATTGAGATTTTGATTAGAATTGCATTGAATGCATTAATCATGGGAGACAAATTGGCATCTTTACAATACTGTCTTCCAGACCATGATCATAAAATATCATTCCATTTATATGTCTTCTTTAAAATCCTTCAGTAAAGACTTGTGTTTCCAAAGTGGTCCTGTACATTTCTTATTCAAATTATTCCTGGCTACTCTATGTTTTCAGATTGTTAGGAATGATTATCATTTTAAATGTTTTTAATTTTCTTTTTGTCACTGATCATTTGAAATACAATTGGTTTTGGTATATTGATTTTGTATCTATCATTCCTACTAATTCTAATACTTTAATATTAATTCCTAAGTTCTTTTGGATTTTATGTGTCCAAACATATCATTTATGAATAGTGACTTTCAAACCTTTATGCCTTCCCTCCCCTGTAGCTATACCTTTTTTTTTCCTTTATTTTTCCCGTGTATCTTCTAGGTCCACAAGTACAAGTTAAATAGAAGTAGTGACAGAAGCCACTGTCTTCCTGCCCATGATCCTTTAACTATTTCACTATTAAGTATATCCTTGCTTTTAAAAAAAAATAGATACCCTTTTTAAAACTAAAGAAGTTCCCATACATTCCTCATTTGCTATTTTTTCTCTTGATGAATGGATATTGACATTTATTAAATGTGTTTTGTGCATCTGCTGAGATGGTCTTATGATTTCTTCCTTTGTTAATAATGCTCTTTCATTACATGATTTTCTAATTTCCAATTAGTCCTGCATTCCTGGAAAAGTTCTACTTGGTCATGATACTTTGTATCTTCTGCTATATTAGGTTTGTTAATATTGGGTCCATGGTTTTTGCAAATACACTCATTAGCGAAGTTGACCTATAGTTTTCCTCTTTTGTAATGTGGTTTTGGTATCAAGATTATGACAGGTTCAGAAAATGAGTTGGAGAGTTCCTTCTTTATCTATTTGGTGGAGTGTTTTGTGGAATTAGCCACAGGTCTGGAGTTTTCTTTGAGATTATTATTTTTTTTTTACCCCTTATGGTTTGATCTGGAATATCCCCCGAAATTTCACATGATGAAGTCTTGCTCTCCACTGCAGCAATATTCAGAGATGGAGCCTTTGGGAAGTGATTGTATCAAGAGGGCTCTGACCTCATCAGCCTATTAAACCATTGGTGGCTTTATAGCTAGATGGGCTACTGGGAGGTGATGGAACTGTAGAAGGTAGGATCTAGTTGAAGGGACTTGGAGGCCTTGACCTTGGGAATTTTGTCTTGTCCATGGCCCCTTTCTCTCTGAAAGCATGAACCATAATAAATCTTTCTTCCTTTATGTTGTTTTTCTTGGGTATTTTTTCACAGAGACAAAAAGCTGACTATCACAACTCTGATTTGGTTTCTTTAGTATTACAGCAACATTCAGATTTCTATTCCTTGAGTCAGTTTTGGTAAGGTACATTTTTTCCAGATAGTTTTTCAGTTTATCATAATTTCCAAATGTTTTACAATAAAGTCATTTATAACATCCTATATTCTTTAAAGATGGCAATAGCTAAAGGGATGTAACTTTGTTCATTCCTGATACTAGTTATTTTATCTTGCCTTTTTTTCCTTGATTAATCTCACCAGTATTTGTTAATTTTATTAGTTTTTTTTAAAAACAACTTTTGATTTCTTGACTCTTTCTACTGTATGTTTATTTTCTATTTCATTAATTCCTGATTTTATCTTTTTTATTTCTTTCCTTCTATGTTACTTCTATGTTTAATCTGTAAATGTTCTTAAAATTTCTTAAGAAAGGTGCTCTCTTATAGTATCTTATAGTATCTCCAACTCTTGAGAACTTCTCTAGATTGTCTCCTTATATTGTCTTCTTAGCAGGAGAATGGGACGTCTAACATGAAGTCTCAGAGCTTCCAAAGGTACAACAACAGAAGTTTCTGGGATCTATTTAAACTTGGTCCCAGAACTGGCATAACATTACTTCCACTTCATTTTATTGAATAAACAGTCAAAGCTAGAGCAGATGCAAAAGGAAGAGAATAGCTCTGACTTTTAATGAGAAGTACAGCAAATAATTCATTACCCTTTGTAATGCATACATTTTTTCTACATGAATTTTCATGCCCACATGCATGTTACCCCTCTTCTCTTGCATATATACCTATATACAGGAATTTCAGTGATACGGCATGAATTTCTTTAATGCTATTAAATTAGGCTAGGTGTTGTAATGATTTATACCTGTTAGTAGAGCATCCAGTTACCATTGATCTACGCTGTTATGGACACTTGGTAGTGTCAATCTTCTTTCATATTAGCCATTCTGTGAGCATATAGTAGTTGATGATTATAAATTTGCTTTGCATTTCCCTGATTGCTAATGGGGTTGATCCTCTTTTTATATTTTTATTAGCTATTTGGGTTCCCTTTTTTTTTGAAATGTCTTTTCGAGTCTCTAATTCAAACTTGTTGGTTGGTCCAGTTTTTAAAATGTAATTGCATAAGTTCTTTATATATCTGGATATAAGCCCTTGCTAGTTGTTACATATATATTCCTTCTATTTTTGGTTTAACAATGCATTTTCTCCATGGTGTCTCCTGATAAAAAGTTATTATTTTTTTTAAATTATATGATGTTTATGTGTCAATCTCCCCTCAATTAAAAAAAAAGTGAAAAATCACATCAGTTACTGGAGTGACATTATAAGCCAGTTGATAAGAACTTTAAAATATTGATGAAAACTTCTTGATGCTAATATAGTATCATTTGCTGATCTGTGCTTTATGATTAATACTTTTTTGCTTCCATTTAAATAGTGTTTCCCAACCCTAAAGTCATGAAAATATAATACATTTATCTTTTGAAAACTTTATTGATTTGCCTTATATATTCAAGTCTGAAAACCACCTGGAGTTAATTTAATGTGTAACATGAGATCTTTATTGTCCCATGTGGATATCCAATTGGACCCAGCACCACTTATTTTTCTTCCCTGCCTTGCAATATACAAAATATCCACACATGTATTATGTATGGATAGACTATTCTCTTTTATTAACCTATTTTTCTCTCTTTGCACTAAGACCACAATGTCTTCATTACCATGCTTTAAAATTAGTTAGTAACTGATAAAATAAACAGTTAAACTTAATTACTTTATAGGTACAGTTTCAGTTTTATCCAAAAAATCTGACAATGATTTTTTAAGCAGTTTTTGTTATAGTTTAGTTTTATTGGTTTCTATTTTCCTTTTATGTTAGTTATCAGTTGTCTAGAGGTGTGTTTTAAATGTTGAATTGTAAGGTATGGTTTTCTAGTTATTTTATGTTAGTCATAAAATCGATTACACTATTGTAAAAAAATTACCTTCATGATACATCTCTTTTAAATTTGTTAAAGCTTAAATGTGTATTTTCCAAATAGCCTGTTTGATCTATCAATTTGAAAGATTGAGAGCTATGGGAGAATTATGTCAAAATCTTTTAAATTAATGGTGGCTTTGCCTATTTCTCTTTGTGGTTTTGCCAATTTTTACTTTATATGAACATATATTGGCACTTTATTAGTGCATATAATTTTGGAAACATTTTCCTGGTAAAATGAACTGTTTGTTGGTTATGCTATTGTACTCTGCTCTTTTATTTTTATTTATTTATTTATTTTTCACCTTAAACAATTCTGGGAAAATTCTAGGCTATTATCTCTTCAAATATTGCCTCATTCCAACTCTATTACGCTGGGGCTGGAGCTGGAGCTCAGCGGTAAGGCACTCGCCTAGCATGTGTGAGGCAGTGGGTTCAATTTTCAGCACCACAAATAAAGATCCAATTCTATTATGCCTCTCTGAAGGGAAAATAAAACATTGGTTCATTTTTTAAACTCCATAATTCTTGACCTTTTTCATATATTCCCTCTTTTTAGCTCTTTGAACTGCATTCTGGACATTTTATTTGAATCTATATTTAAGTTCACTAATTCTCTCTTAAACAATATCTTATCTATTAACATGTTATTGAATTTTTACTTTCAATTATTATATTATTCTTTTCTAGAATTCTTATTTGACTCTTTTTTCAAACCTACGTGGTTTTATGTATATCTATGTATCAACGGATCATCTATCCTTTGTACTTCATAAACACATTAAACATGTATGTTTATGTTTTTCGGTATTTTTAATATTTGAATGATTTCTGGTTTTAATTCTGCTGTGGATTTTTTTTCTTCTGGATCTTCCTCATGAGAATTTATTTTCTTGTGTTTTGTGATTTTTTTAACCAGGGATTAACACATGGGAATTCTTGGAGACCTAGACTAAAGTTGAGTTCCTTCCGAAAGGATTTGTGCTTGCATCTGCAGGTTGCTGGAAGTGTTACCTTTCCATGATTTCTTTATTTTTATTTCTCATAGATATTTCTATTTTTTGAAACAATCCCAAAATTACAGAAAAGTTGCAAGGATTTAAAAAAGAAGTTTTATTCCTAAACCATTTGAGAACAAGTTGCCAAAATGATGATTCATTTTCATTTTCTTTAGTATTGCCTCCACCCAGAACATTCTACAAAATACGAAGTAACATGGGTATATTGCTGCTATACCATCCTCAGATCCCATTCATATCTCACCAGTTGTCCCAATAGAATCTTTTATAACAAGTATGCCAGTCTATAATTGTGAGGATTTATCTAGTTTTCTTTCCTGCCCTTGACAGATCAAGTCATGACATTTTAAACATTACAGGTCTATTATTTTCCAGAATGTCCCTCAATTTGTGTTTGTTTAATGTCTCCTCATGATGTAGTTTGGAGCCAACACAAAAAAATGATGCAAGATTCTGAGGCTAAGGGTGGAAAGTGAGCCAACAACTCAGGTGCAGAGACAAACACTAGTTCAAAATACATGCTTTTATTCAGAAGTAAGAACTATACATGGGAATATTAGAAAAGCAAATGTTGAAGCTGAGTACAGGGAAGTTGGAGGAACTCTTGGCCTTTGACCTCACCTCTCATGGCCAAACTTCTTGAATGAGAGCTTGACCTCCACTTCCTCCTCACCCACTCACTTCTGCTCCCTCCAGTTTACAGAAGAAAGTCCCTTTTTAAAGGTTACCAATGAACTTTTAATCATCAAATTCTGGAGCTCTTTCCTGGTATTCATCCTCATTGACCTTCCCCCAATAACTACATCATATTTTTCTTAGACATTTATTTGAGATAGATTTTACATATCCTAAAGTTCACCCAGGTAGAGTGTATAGTTTAGTACCTTTTAGTATATTCACAGGGGTGTGCATTCATCACCATCAGCAGTTTTAGAACAGCTCATTACCTCCAAAACAAACTCTGCTCCCCTTGGCAGTCACCCCTCAAATCTCTCATTTCCCATTCAGCTCATGTCGGCCATTAATCTACTTTCTGTGCAAATTGATTGGTCTGTGTTGGTCATTTTACATAAATGGACCCATATAATATATGGTCTTTTTTTTGTAACTTTTTTAGTTGTAGATGGACACAATACCTTTATTTTCTTTATTTATTTTTATGTGGCACTGAGGATTAAATCCAGTGCCTCACATGTGCTAGGCAAGCGCTCTACCACTGAGCTACAACCCCAGCCCCAGTATGTCTTTCATGACTGGTTTCTTTCATTTAGCATGTTTTCAAAGTCTACCCATGTGGCAGTCCTGCATCCTTTTCCATGACTGAGCAACATGCCATTGTATGGAGGCAGGACATTTGCATCTCCGTTTATATAGTAATTTGAGTTATTTTTACTTTTCGGCTATTGTGAATCATGATGCTTCTATTCATCTTAAAAGTTTTCCTTCTTTTATCTTGCTTCAATGCTTATGTTATATTCTGAAAGAAAAAAAGAGAAGGAGGGAGAAAAGGATGGAAATAAGGAGGAAAGGAAGGAAGGAAGCTGACCAGCCTGATCTGCAGTAATCTCCATATTGATTCATTTTCCTGTCTCTTACCTCTTAATTATAAGCAAACCATATCCAGTGATTTAAAGCTTTTCAGATATCTTTTTCTTTTTATCAGTTCCTGCACAAAACACCCTTCCTATTTTTGAAGGGCCAAAAATCCTACTAAATCTTTAAGTTTCATCTTTATTTCTATAAATACTTTCCCTATAAGCCTCGTAAACGTTTAGTAAACTTCTTTGTATTTTGTGTTTGCTATTCCTATAACACCTGCTTCACATTATAACTATTTATGCATTCACTATCTTCCCTAACAAACCTAGTTCTTAAAGGCATGGGTTATGTCTTTCCCTTATATGTCTACAGCTCCTCTTACAGACGACCTACCCAAAACAGGGAATCAATAAATATTTAATAGTGAAACTGCTGGGGGGAATATTTCAAAAAAATAGCTGGATAATTAGGGGAAAGCTATTTGGGGATTCTGAATTGTCCAGAATCTAAAACTTCAGTTATCTTTAAGGCATGACCACAATGAAGATGATTATTATCTTCTGAATAATTCCTATTACACTCCATTTGAGGTAATGACTCATTGTTTTAAATATACTGTGACTCAACTAATTCTAAGGCAATGACTATTATGGGAAACAAATGGTAAGTGATTTTAAAAAAATCGTTGGTTTATGAGACTTAGGGACATCATAGTTTCCAAAATAGTACCTTTATTAAAAACAGGCGTGCAAAGCAATAAGAAACTAGTACAGTCACATGCAATGAACAATGTAAGCTAAAGGAGTTTCATAGTAAACCTATTGATCAAGAGTATTGTCAAGGTCACGATATGCCTGGGTTATGGTAAAGATTTCCAAGACTGATTTTAAAATATATATCCCTATTCATCTTCAAAAGATCACAAACTCTAGCACCACCTATGAAGTATTCTTACCTGTAAAATTTGAACATTAATCTAACTAAGCATCTAATCCAACCACCAAGTTTATGGGAAATATAGAAGATAAAAGAACAAGTTAAGTAACACTACAAATAAATAATCAGTTTTTATTTTTTTAACACATCAATGGCATAAAGAAAATTTAAGAGATATTACAATAAGTGCAATATGTGGACCTTGTTTAAGTTCTTATTCCAACAAATTGACTATAAAAAGACAAACAAAACATTTGCATATAAACTGAGTTATAGATGATATTAAGAGATCACCTCTTAACTCTTTTAGCTATAATAATGTTATGGTGGTAATTCTAGGTGCATTCTGAAGCATTTACATATAGTATAACATAATATCTAGAATTTGTTTTAAAATATTACAGGGAAAAACATGGAGGCGAGAACAAAAAAGAGTTAAGCAAACTATTAACAAGTGTTAAAGCTGAGTAATGGGTATTTTGGGATTCATTATAGTTCTCACCTTCCTTTTTGGGTATGTCTGAAATATTCCATGATAAAATTTCTCTTAAAAAAGATTAATAATACAAAAGATTTAGATTTAAGCAAAATACGCCATGTAGTTAATATAAGTAAGACCCTGTGCTAAGTGTAAAACTTTTATAAGTAATAATTTTTATAATTCTCAGTATAATCCTCGGAAGGAGATATTTGTTTTCACGTGTTAGATATGAGGAGGAGGAAGAGGTTTAGAGAGATAAGGAATTTATGTGCACCAGACTTAACGGCAATTATCTGTAATCCCAACTACTCAGGAGGCTGAGATAGGAAGATTCAAGTTCAAGGATAGCCTTGGCAACAAGGTAAGATACAGAACTTGTCTCAAAACAACAACAACAAACAAACAAACAAACAAAAACAGAAAAGAAAAGAAAAAGAATTTATGTGTTTTGTGGACTCTCAGAATTGCAATTAGAATACAAATCCAGATTCCCATAAACCTAAGTCCAAAGTTCTTTCACAGCCTACATTACAGCTATTTTGTAATCTTATCAATAATTTTAATGGAGGCTGGGTTTGTGGCTCAGTGGTAGAGTGCTGACTTAACTCGTGTGAGGCACTGGATTCAATTCTCAGCACCATATAAAAATAAATAAATAAATAAATGTAAAATAATAATAATAATTGTAATGATCTTAGCCAGATTCATTGACTCATAACTGTCTTATGACTAGGAGAAGATCAGAACAGAGAATATGAGTAAATCTAGGATTCATTTCTTTCTATAAGAGGATTAAAAAATCTTAGGGAAAAAATAAGAAATATTGAGTATTATTGATCAAAAGAAACATTTACTTTAGGAGGCAGAAATGTTTTCAGTAATAATAAAATGAGAATGTGTGAAGTCAGTAAATTTGGGAGAGACACAAAGGAAATCAAAAAGATCATCTTGATGACTGCCGATACTGAACTGAATAGACTGTACTACCCGTTGCCTCGATTGCTTTAATGATGAGTCCGTGAGAAAAACAGCTTGCAAATGGGGTAAAATATTACACCAAACAACATGTTATCTGGTTATGCCCACCTTGAAGAAAGTCTAGGGAGGTATTTCAGAAGATTTATGTGTGAACAAAAATGAGGTCACAAGAAAGTGGATTCATCTGTGGATAGTTCTATGCCAGCAAACCCGAGAATAACTTGGGTTGTTCTGCAGTTCAATTAGATTTTCCACAGATGCAATCAAAATGTAAACATTCTGAGTGTTTACAAATCTACCTTACCCCATTAGCTAAAACTAGGCAACCATTGCATGGGAAGAAATTCTAGCATTGATGTTCTTTCTCCTCATATATCACTTTTTGAACTAATTCAAGTTATCAACAATCATTTAAAAGTCCTTTGTGTTAGCTTTGATCATTAATAACTAATAACCAACAGTGGTTTCTCACCTTCATTGCTTACCCTGGTGTTTGCTGTTATCAAGGAAACTTAAGCCTTCCTGAGGCGAAAGAACAGGCAGAAGGCTGATTGATAGGATTATCACAGTGATTGCTTAAGCCCATTGCAGGAGCCTGTGTTGTCACATAAACTTTCTTATACATTCCAGACCTAGAAGATACACAAGAGGTGACACAGGGCTCTCCTTATTCTGTGATTGCATTCTTAACCATATCTTTCATTCTTTCTCTTCTTTCCTTTCTGGTCTTCTAATGACTGCCTAGAATAAGCCAATTACTTTCACTTACTTTCAAGTTAAATGACTCTAGAACCCTTTAAAACCACAAAAGTTATTCTGACTTTCTTTGTTATCTTCCAGCAGACCCACTTTCTGGGACTCCCTGGGCTCTATGTTGCATGTATATTTAACATCACCTGGTAGGTCAATGACCAGTTGCACAGGTGACCCACACTGGTGGCTTCACTTCTCATGAAACTTCCCTTAGAATTCAGCAATCCAGCTGAAAGCCTAAGAGGATTTACCAGCTACCATGTTTCAATCAAGTGTCTGAGAAAGTATCCTCCTGCCTGGGACAATCTCTTTATGTAAATGTGAGAATTCATGTAAAACTAGCAAGGAATCATAGCTCCCACTCAGTAGACAGGTTGAGAAAAAATAATCAGTCATTATTAGACTGAATTGTATCCCTATTCCCCAAATTCATATGTTGAAATCTTATCCCTCCCCCACCTCGAAATATAACTGTATGTGGAAATAAGGCCTTTAAAGAGGTGGTTATTTTTAAAATTTATTTCTGTGGTAGTGGAAATTGAACTCAGGGCCTCACGCATGTTAGGCAAGCCTACTATCATTGAACTATACCCCAAGACAAAGTGATTAAGTTAAAATGAGGCCAGTAGGTGGGTCCTAATCTGGTCTAAATGGTATTTTTTAAGGGGGGGGGAAGTAGGCACACTAAGAGACGGAGGAAATGTGTGTGCATGGGAAGAGGCAGCTAGATAGATGGTGGCCACCTGCAAGCCAACAAGAGAGGTCCCAGGAGAAAACAACCCCATCGGCACCTGAATTGTGGACTTCCAGTCTCCAAAATTATAAAAGAATAAACTTGCATTATTGAAGCTGTCCCTGTTGTGGTATTTTGTCATGTGAGCCTAAGCAAACTAATATAGATCACCACATATTTTGTCTAGTTAGTATGATTATTGAAGAGAGAGAGTCTTCAAAGTATAGACAATGGAAATCCTTAAATCTTGGTTTGAAAATTAGGCTGTGAAAGAAAAAAATAACAGCTGTATTCATATCTATATCTATCTATCTATCTATCTATACACACATAAATATGTGGTATTAAATTACCATACCACTTATAATTATTTACTGCCTTTAGGTTCCTGGAATTGTGATGATGATGATGATGATGATGATGATGATGATGATAAAGCATTTAGTATATTCTAAGCAATATCCTAAGTACTTTATCAACATGAACTCATTTAATCCTAAATATAACTCCAGGCACTGTTATAATTCACATTTAAAAGGGGAATGAGCTCAGGCATAGGGAGGTTAAATAATTATTCAAGGTCACAGAACTAACAAGTAGCAGAGTTAGAGAGTGAGCACAATGATTGACTCCAGATTCTGGGTTGTTGAGCACCAGGCCAGCCTGCCAGTCCTCAAAGTCCAATAGAGTTGGAGTGATGGAGATGCTTGGACAAACATCCACAGAGGACTAGTGAAAGCTTTCACACAATACAAGGCTTAGCAGCTAAAATCTGAACATTCGCTCTACCATTTGAACATGATCTGGTATTTTGTCACTGTTTTAATGAAAACAAACTAAATGATTCTAATTGCGAGTTGTTGTTTTTTTTTTCCTGAAGTTAATGTATTGTAAAGATGTGGTCTTAATCCACAACACTTTCTGGCACATAGAGAAAAGAATTCTGAATTTGAAAGTCAAAATACCTAGGTTCAAGGGTCTGCTTGATCATTTACAGCCATTTAACCCTGAGCATGTCATTTAACTTAGAGTCAGAAAGTGCTTCTTAAGTAAAATGGAGATTAAAAGACTATTCTGTAAGCCTGATGTGAATGAGTAAGATTATGAATATGAAAGAGCCTGGTAGAGAGAAATTTCTCAATAAATTCTGAAAAAGTTGAGTCAGAAATCCTACTAAGACAAACAAGAAAGCATCACAATGCATTTAGGATTTTTTGCCAACTATTCTCAGTTTAATATTTGGCAGGAAGAATGAAGCCTAAATGAGGTGGAAGTAAACTCTTAATTAATTATTTTGGCTTGAATCATTTTCCTAAATATCCCTCAGGCTTTTAAATTCAACCATACATACCAGACAGTTGGTAGCAATTAAAGAGTCTTGCTTTAAGTAGTGAATGCTATTATATAATTAACATTACTTTATACAACCAACTCTTTTGTATTAATAAATGCATTGTTACTTCTTTGGGATTTATAATATCTTCACTGTCAAAATAGAATGGAAGAGTATGAGTCATATAAGTCTTATGATTTGATACTCATAATATTCATCTGTGTTTTCTTTTTTTAAAAAAGCCAGGATTTACCCTTCCAGTAGTTGAGATCCTCTTTCTTTCACATATGTCCTCCTACATGCCCTGCAAAACCCCAGAAGAAAGCTTCCCTTTAACATGGGATGCTGATGAGTTAGAGGCAATGGAAATTCAAGATCATGAGATTGTGACACCATGATCTTCATAGTTGGAGAAAAGAGAAGGAATAAGATACCAATTAGCAGTAGTGGGTCGCCAGCCACTAGACATCAGAAGGAAGAATGAGGGCATCATGAAAATAGGCCCTACAAGTCTGGGCTCTGGATTTAGGTAAGGGACCAAAGGAAAAGACGGGGAGAGGAAATGGGAGAAAATGAGCTCAAGAATTTCACTATTCTTAAGCAATTCTTGCCTTTTGGGTACAAAAACATAAGAAAGTTCCAAAACAAAACCAAACTTAAGAAAGTTTTTGACTCAACAAAATTTAAAACACTTTTCTGCACTACCATCCTGAAAAACTAGGCCATCATAAATGACCTGGAAATCTCTAATAGTCATGGGTCCCAGCCTCTAAGCCACCTTTCCCCCACTATCTATTTCCATATGGCCACCAGAACTGCCGTTCAAATTTGCAATTCTTATTCCACTTCCCATACACGAACACCTTCACTGACTCCCCAGTTGTGGTGAGCCGTTCCTATAGACCGTGGCCGCCATTAGAAGATGGCGCCGGCTTCCACTGTGGCCTGTGATAAACAACTCCTTTTTTGGAGAGTTGGCACGTAATCCCTTATCACCCTATGAGAAAGCTCCACGTGGCAGCTTTGCATTGGGGCTTGAGATGCTTTATTAAGGCTGGGAGGGGCATCCGAGAGAGAGAAGAAGAAATATCAAGGGCCTGAATAAACTGCTGAAAGAAGATTCCTGAGTTGCGTCTTCCTTGCGGGCAAGGGATCACGACAAGTGGTGCCAAGACCCGGGAACCAGAACTTTCAGCAGTCAGGGGTGGTGCACCGGTTAGTCCCAGGTAAGTGGGATCCGCAACCAAAGCGGGGTTAGTCCCTAGTAAGTGGGATCCGTGACCAAAGCGGGGCAGCTCCTCTGTAAAGAAAGAGAGAGCATTACATTTTATTGCAGCTGCACTGTGTACTTTCGCTTTTGTTTTCTGTGTTTCTTTTGTTGTGTCATTTCGCTTTTGTTTTTTGTGCTTCTTTTGTTGTTGTGTCATGGGTGCCGCATCTTCAAGTCCGCTTCTCCTGGCCCTAGATGGCCTGTTGCGTTCCAAGGGCCTGGAAGTGAAACATAGTACTTTACAGAGATTTTTACAGAAGATAGATATCGCTGCACCGTGGTTTGCATTTTCGGGCAGCCTTACTGTACCTAGTTGGGATAAATTAGGCAAAGATCTTGACTTTGCTTCTGAGCAGGGCATATTAGAGGGTGGGGTGATACCCCTTTGGAAAATGGTCCGTAGTTGCCTTACAGATGGTAAATGCCAAGAAGCTGTGAGTGAGGATCAGGCCGTTCTTGAACAACTACATGAGGAAAAATCTGAAGGATCACATAGTGAAGTGGCAGAGAGTATCAAAAGTAACAGTAGTGAGAAGGCAAAAGAGCCTGAAGATAAAAATAGGAGAAGGCTCTATCCAGACTTGACCGAATTAAAAACGCCTGAGAACACAAGCGACTCAGAGAGTTCTGAGGACCTTGATATACTGTTACAACAACTACGCAAGATAAAAATGAAAAAGAAGAAAAAGGAGACACAAGGCGCGCATGCCTACTGTAAGAAGGGGGAGGGATCTAATATTGGTCAACAGAATTCTGAGGAGGAGGAGGTTGAAAATTTAGAAGAAGATATGATGCCTGTTGCCCCACCCCCGTATGTGGGGGGGAGCCAAGGTTCCGGGAGGTCTTTTCATGCGCAAGTTTGGAGGACAGTTAATATAGATATGGGACTTGCATACCCTGTATTTCAGGACAATAATAGGGGAAGATATCATGAGCCTTTAGACTTTAAGATAGTTAAAACCTTGGCAGAATCCGTCCGCACTTATGGCATAGATGCCGCTTTCACTCTCACTCAGGTGGAGGGACTTACTAGATTTTGTATGACTCCCTCAGATTGGGCTAGTCTAGTCCGCGCTTGTGTTTCCCCAGGGAAATATTAGGAGTCCAAAGTTGGCTGTTTAATGTTTCTGGCAGTACCCAAGACTCGGAGCGAGGTAGGAGGCTTAAAATTTTTGCAAATAATTCACAATTATCTAATGCTACATTACCCTCCGCAGCAGTCTGTCTCCAATCTCCATTCCTGTTTCTTTTGGCTAATGTTACATTACAGGGGATGCTTAATTGTTCTAGTGTTACCTGTCTCTTATCTGAGTGTTGGAATGGTTCTTGGACTGTAGCAGTGGTTATGAAAATTCCAACTTTTGTCCCAATCCCAGTCACTGCGGACCCAGATAAATTCCCCATTGTTGAGCTACTTAGAGTCCGCAGGGATTTTGGAATTACGGCAGCTATAGTGACAGCTGTGGCAGTGTCTGCTGCTGCAGCGGTTACGGCCGGAGTGGCCATGGCCAGTCAAGTACAAACTGCTGCCACCATTAATCAAGTTGTTCAACAAACTTCCACCATACTTGAATCCCAAAATACAATTAATCAACATATTTTGTCAGGGATTTTAGCTGCCAACCAAAGAATAGATTTACTCCAAGCTCAGGTAGAAGAATTGGCCGACTTGGTGCTTTTGGGTTGTGTTGACCAACGTGCACATTTATGCATAACCTCTGTCAGATTTAATGATTCCAGGAATGCCTCCTGCATCATTGGCGAATATTTGGCCGGAAATTGGTCCATGGCAGCGGAAGACATGATCCAGTCTCAACTAACCCAGATAGCTGTCTTGAACAGTACCTGTGTCGATCCCGTGACTTTGGGTCGATTCACCGATTGGATATCTTCTGCTTTTTCCTTCTTCAAAGAGTGGGTGGGGGTAGGCATTTTTGGTGCAATGTGTTGCTTCGGTGTTGTACTTTGTTTGTGGCTTCTCTGTCGCCTTAAAGCTCGCCATGCGCAAGAGAAAGCTATGATTGTACAGGCTCTTGCGGCCTTAGAAAATGGCATTTCTCCACAAATCTGGCTTGCACATCTTAAACAGTGATTTCTGGGCATGGCCATTGCACCCCAAGTTAGTTTCACATTGCACTGGGATTGGCATGTCCTCTTCTTTATGCTCTCCCGGTACTGAATAGCCCTTGCACTCTGCAGGTCTTGTTACCATTGCACGCAGATGGGTTTCAGGACTGGTCTTTCTTCTCGGCTGCAGACTTTTTACCTTCCTCTGGGGCTTAGGAATTGTGTTGCCAACTTAAATTTTGTCATCATTACCAGGCTACCTGTGTTATCCTACTTCTCACCGTCGTCACGATGCAGGATGCGAGGCAAGGCACTGCACTTGAGTGATCCCTCAACGGACCTCAAGGAAAGCATGTCCTATTGCATGCGGGTTTGACGTCCACGCCCCGCCCTACGAAAAAAGGCGTCGGCTGATATGGGATCAGGTCTGGGGAAGGCGCCTCCTTAGGACTGAACCATACATTGCAGCCACTTCTGCACAGTGGGATAGGACCTCTACTTTCGCCTGCATTGTTTTATAAAACAGAAGGGGGAACTGTGGTGAGCCATTCCTATAGACTGTGGCCGCCATTAGAAGATGGCGCCGGCTTCCACTGTGGCCTGTGATAAACAACTCCTTTTTTGGAGAGTTGGCACGTAATCCCTTATCACTATGAGAAAGCTCCACGTGGCAGCTTTGCATTGGGGCTTGAGATGCTTTATTAAGGCTGGGAGGGGCATCCAAGAGAGAGAAGAAGAAATATCAAGGGCCTGAATAAACTGCTGAAAGAAGATTCCTGAGTTGCGTCTTCCTTGCGGGCAAGGGGTCGCAACACCCAGTGTGTTCAAGATAAAGTGTAACTGCTTGACATGAGTGTATCCCTAATCTATTGCTCTATAAAAACACTACCCCCAAGTTTAGTGACTCCAAACAACAAGCATCATTTATTATCATTCACAGTTACTTTGAGTATACAGAAGATAGCAGGGATAGTGTGTGAGTCTGAGGTGTCTGGAGCCCTACAAGAAGACCTTACCTCTAGATGGAGGAATGAAAGATCCTGAGGGATCAGATAACGTGTTGATGAGGCTGTCTTTGGAAAATACACTCTGCCATATGACTTTCCTGGCCCTTTGCCTTCAACCTACCATCTTAACATCCTTTCTTTTGGCTCCTTTATCCCTCAGTCAACACTCTTTCCACACTGATCCCTGCTTTATATTGGTTTTGGTTTTTCCTTTGAACATCATGAATTTTTCTGTGTCTCTGTTCCCTTGTATATGCAACTTCTCATGGGATTGTCTTTCCTTTTCCTCTCTTTCCTTCCTACTACCCTCCATTCTCACTGCCCAAGAGTTGCTGCTATTGTTGACCCCATAGGACCAAAGGGAGTGGGAAGGAAGTCTCCCACTACCAGGGTTCCACATTGCCAAGAGCTTTTATTTGGCTTGATTTCTAAATTTCTCTGCTTTCTCTCTTTTTTACAAGGTTATACAATTAGCTTTCCAAAGTCACAGCTCTGGTCAGGTTATGCCATGTCAAGGAGCTTGGGTTTTGTCCTCTAAGCAGAGGGAGCCATTAAGGACAAGAGAAGCACAGTCATATTTGAGCTGTAGAAAGGCTACTCTATCCACAGTGCAATGAGTGGACTAGAGTTTTTCTAGACCAGAAATAGGAAGGACATAATTTTTTAACAGTCCAGATATTCTCTTCTTCCATTAGTGACTCAGAGTATTCCCACTTTCCATATGCCATAGTAACTGATCCAGTATCATTTTATCCTTAACTGAAATTCATTTTCATTGGTATAAAACTTGGCAATGTTATATATGCTATTCAAGAGGTAAAGGGGACCTGGACCAAAGCAGTATCACTAGAAGCACAAGAAGGGCCTGGACAGCATAAGAGCGGGATAAGCATGAGATAGAAGATGCAGACCTTGGTGAGGAAAGGGTTAACACAGAGCCCAGTTTGTTCCTTGCAGGGTGTTGTGGCCAGTGAAGTTAGAGCTAGTGCACTGCTGGCTCTTCCTATGTGGCACCTTCAGCCTCTCAGTCCTTTTCTTTTCATCACCTTGCCTCCTTCTCCTTTGGCTCTAGGAATTTCTCCCATGCCTAAGGATCCTTTGATTCCATGCATAGACCTTTTGGACCTTTTTCTGCTTTTGTCTAGATCTTTACAGTGTTGAATGGCAAAGACTTACACATCACACTTTTCTAGGATTTGCTACCACCTGACCCATGTCATATGGTCGGGTGTGTGTGTAAGAAGAGTGAGTGGGGGAGAACTGATTTACTCTAGCTTCCCCTTCTGCTACCAATTTCTTAGCTTCTCAAGGCTGACTATGTCCTGAGTTTGCCTTCACAGGTGTGTTACATTATAACCAAACCTTTCTTTCCAAAATGGGTCCCAGGCTTTCTGCCACCCAACTAGTCTTGCCTGTGTGCTCTGCTCTTTAGGTTATAGGTTCAGCTCCAATGCCATTCTTCTGATCCCCACATGGACAGAACCACTCTCTCTTGGTCTTCCACATTACTACACACCTATCAGGACCCAGTGCCAGCACTATGCTTCATGCTGGTTGGGACACAGAACTCTTCGACATGAGACAGTGATTTACATATGTTTATACTCCTCAGTTACTAATGGTGCTGTGGTTGTTTTTGTTAGATTATGAAGATGTCATGCAGTAATCATATCTCACTTATACCACAATGTCTTTAGCTCAGTTATGCCCAAATACTTTATTCCATGGTTTTAAGAATACCCGTGCAACATGGATAAAGATTATTTTCCTTTTGTAGCTAAAAATGCATAGGCTTTTAAAATATAAGCTATGACATATTCTTAAGGGGATACACTCACATTAGAACTGACATTTTCTATCAGGAGAAGTTAGGGACATTTTCAATGACTCAATACAGTGAATGGGAGAATAGTTAGGAATATAATTTAGGTTTCTTAAATTCTTAAATAATAATTCTTAAAAATTATTATTCGATAATGAAAACAAGAAAAATGTTGTGAAGAGAAAAAAAACTCCAACAATGTTGACACAAACCATAAAGAGCCAATTAATGTGTTACTTCAAATTCAAGCAATGTTTCTGGGTTCATTCTGCATTTTTTTCAGTGAATTTTTAAAAATATGCAGGAGGGTTACTACAGGACAGTCAACAGAAACTTCACCTGGGATTGGAATATAGAGAATTCTATATTCCAGCAATTTTATGAACCCATGAAGGAAAATAACTCTATATATCTGGCCTACCCCTAACATTTATGATACCCAAGGGAAGAATACAAATGGAGATTCAAACACCATACACCTAAATATTTTATAATTTTAAACTAAACTTACAAATTGTTAAACATAATATTCTATTCTGCTTAGACACATAAACCTTTGTGATGACAAAATTTTTAAATAGGTAAAGCTATACTTACTAAATTTAACTATAATAGTGTATGTCTAAGCATTCTGTTGATATGTCAGCAATGTTTGGATAAGTTATGAAATGAAAAAATACACAATTCATAAGTTATATATTCATTCCACAAATTGCAGTGCAGGCCTTAATTTTAAATTACTTTGTTGAAGTATTTGAAAATTTTCACATAATTTGTACTATTCATAGTAATAATTTAAAGCTTCTTTAAAAGTGAATTTTATTTGAAGTGTATAAATTTGAATATTTTTTCATTTGAATGTGAATTAGATAAAAGCATAAATACTAAGTTATATCTCATAGATTTTTTTTGAATAGAAAGCAAATTTTATTTAAAGGATAGAACAGAGATAGACTTCTCCCAGGAGGAAAAAGGGGATCCAGAGCTGGTATCTAGGGGAGGAGGTAGGAGTGAATCTTGTCTTCTTATAGTTTCCAGGTTTCTTACTTCTCATGCCCATTCCTTCTATCCCACCCATGGTGGGGGGAGGCAGGAGGGAGCAATTCAGGGGTACTTCTTCCCATTTTCCATTGTCTGCCCAGAAAAGCCCAGGAAATACTCATTAATAATTCCCTGCTGGGAGGAACAATCCCCTGGAGGCAGGTGACTTTGGACACAGGTGAGGGGACCAGACATATCTGAAGGTATTAACATTCTTTTCTCTTCAAATCAGCTTCCAATCCCCGCTAGAGGCAGGTGACTTTGGCCACCGACAAGGGGGAGGGGGACATGTCCTGAAGGTCTGACCATTCCATTCCCTTCAAATCAGCTTCCATCTTCCTGACCCAACCCTATCATCTATCTACACTAACTACCTGTCCTTTGTTCTTGCATCATCCCCCCCCCCCCTCTAATTTTAGGGAACCCTTACTGCTGTAAGGGAAAATGGATGATTACTGTTCTGGCTGCTTTGAGCTGAGAGGGGCAAGCAGTTGTGTTTCCCTTTTTAGGCATCATTTTGGTCAAGAGGTCCACTGTAAAAGTCTGATTTGGAAGCAATAGATTGTAAATTCATTTGGGAGGCAGGTGATCTATGGGAGAAACAAGAAGATATGAGTACTGAAATAAGATTAATGCAACAATAAATGCCGTAGCATGTGAACATGCCAATGAGTATGATGACGATGGCAGTAACAATGTCTTCCACCAGGAGGTTACCAGAGAACCAGGAACTAAGAAGTTCTTCCCATGACAAGACTGGGGAGGACATGGCCTCTATCTGGGAATGTAAATCTTTGAGGATGTTCTTACACTGCCAGAGTTATCAGGAATGTAAACACAGCATCCGGTTTTCATAAGAGTACAAGTGCTGCCTTGGGCTGCAGTGAGAACACCTACAGCCATCCGGTTATGTCAGATAGGCTTTCCTCATGAGTGTTACTTCTGTGTTAAGGAGAGAAATACTTTCCTCAACCTCGTGGAGGGCAGTTTGAGTATAATTGGTTAGGGTTTCCATGTGCCACTTTACATCTTCTAAGCCAATTTGTGGAATGAACAGTGAAGCTAGATGATCATACCAACGAAAAACTGATCACCCACACCTATGTCTGACATTGGGGAGATTTACTGGCTGCCTTATACTTGGTGTCCATCTTCCTTGCATCCAGGGGTACCCAACAGCACACCTTCCTATCCAGCCTGGGGGAAGCCAGGGCCATAAGTTAGTTCCACACATCCATTGGGTCCCATTGATGTTGCATCTAATTTCAGGTCTAGAGAACCAATTAGTCCCAAACCAATCATTGGCCTGTGAAATCACAATGTGTTGGCATAGTGACTCTGGGGTCCAACCTAATTCCTGAGTAGCACTAGGCCATTTGTCATAGGTGTGGTTATGTTGTTCCCAGCAGATTGGGGCTTTTTGGTTTAGATGCCCTATAGTAGGTGTAAGCCACATATATCTGTCCCAAAGCTGATAGTAACCATCCTTATACCTTTCACATATATTGGTGGTGATGTGAACACCACCAACACGTGAAAGGCGGTGATGTTGGAAAGCTAGAAGTGGATGGGCTTAAATGTGATTTAACAGTTGCAAAGTTGCAAAGTTACAAAGTTCTGAAGGTTGGTTTTTTCTAAAGTGGAAGTTTTTCCATGATCTGGTTGTGATGAAGTTTCATTTATAGGTCATAATTTAATATTGGCACAAGTAGCAGTTTATAAAGAGTGTCTCTCTTTTTTTTGTTCTAACCTTAAGGATTGTAATTTTATCCAGTTTCTTCCTTGTAAGGGGATACCCCCCAAGTAAACCCAGAAGCACTGGAAAGGGATAGTCCACATATCCAGAAATTATCTTTCTGTAACCTAGTGGCATACTATTGAGCCCAATCTAGAAAAGAGTTAATTTCAGTGGACTTGTCTAAAATAATAAAGAAAGAGATGAAAAATAGTTTACACATCACCATTGTCTTTGCATAAGAGCTATTTCAGGTCTTCTATTAGAGTGTAGGAGTATGGTTCCTCTGTTCCTTGGGAAGAAAAAGTTTCTCTGGAAGTTTGATTCAGGATGGCAGGATTTTACCTGAGAGTGGTGGATTCAATTCTCTGTCCAAGCACTCTCACTTGGTGACCAGCTCCATGAGACCTCCAAATATGATACCAGTAATGAGAATCAGGGCCAAGTTCCATTTCCTTATGTGAAGATTAAACACCCGAGAAATGCCATAGAAAGCAAGTTTTATTTAAAGATTGAACAGAGATAGACTTCTCCCAGCAGGAAGAAGAGGATCCAGAGCTGTTATCCCATATCTCATAGATGTTTTAAAAAGTGTTTTTCTTTCCAATATACTTAATTTTTTAATAAAAATAATCTATAAATGAATTTATAGATGATAATCTATAAATAAATTATTATATACTATAAAAATAAAATAATATATAACAAAAATAAAATTAAGTTAATTTTTATTAAAAAGATTAAGTAGTAAAATAGAAATTAAAATTAATGACCAAGCTTTTAAATAAATGATTGAAATGAGCTAACTATTCAATTTTTAAAACATAACATCTTATGAAATATCTTTATAAGAATAGAACTATTAGTAATTCTAGAGTTTTATGTCCATCTACTTACCCATTTAACAAATCAATATCAATGCAGGTTGTGTCTGGACTTACAAAGTTACAAATATAAAAGTATTAAATTGTTTAATAAAATATTCCTCAGCCATCATATAGGCTGTTAGGAACACCACATTTATGACTACTCAAAAATCGTCAACTGGAACATAAGAAGCAGCACAAAATTTGGATACTTTGTGCCTCTGAGAAATAACCTTTGTGCTTTTGAGGCATCTATGGCATTCTTTCTATCTGAGAGGATAGATGTGCAAGTTAATTCGTCATTTCTCTCACTTCCATGGGTCCCCTACTCAAATGATGAGGCTTCACACTCTTAATGATGATAGCTGCTTAACACTGATCTTTCCAGCATTCTCTACAAAAGATGCTGTCTTTCATTTTTAGAATATAAGGCAAGAGATGAGCAAGAGCATTTTAGTGGGCCTGAATGATATGAGTTGTCGTGACAGCAATTTAGGGTTTCAGTTGATGCAGTATCCGAAACAGCCTGAATGTCCTATTGCAAATGACAGACAGGGTCCATATATTCCTCACAAAATTTGCTAGACACATCTTCTACTTGGATTATGCTTATGTATCCTTCTCCCAGTTCTGAACACATCAGGTGCTAATTTTTTTTTCTCATTTTCTCAATTCCTGTGCTCCTAACTTCTACCAAGAGCAATATGGGAAATATTTACTCACATTGGAAGTTTCTGGATACCAAAGAAAGTAAACCACCAGTGAAACACATTTAATATGCTCTTGTGGAAGATGTATATTTATAAAGTCAATTATAAAGACTTTTCTTATGTTAATCAAACTGTGAATTTCTTAAACTGAGAGCAGAACTTTTAGTTTGCTTTTTTCCACCCCAGGAAATCTAGCCAGTGTTAGGCACATGAGAAGCCATCCTTATTAAACACATGAATATTGCAGTAATTCATTTTTGGAATATTTGATGTATGTAAACTTCATACTCTAGCAAGGATATTGAGACTTCACACTTATATAATTCAAGGTAGATTTTAATAATCAAGTGTCAGCTTGAATGTAAGGAGTGTAGATTTAAAAAATAAAAAAAATTAAAAAGACTTATTTCTCAGTAGAATCGTACATGCAGGTCCTGAAATGCTCTTACTGTAATGCTGCAAATATTGGTCCATTGCTTATCTCTTGCTTTGATGTAAAAGATATCTCATGCTTTAGAGATGATTTGTGATCATTTTCATCATAGTATTGCCACATCTAAAAGTAGTTTTCAAGTGAGATCTAGTCCTCACCTACCTTTTCTGGTGGCTTTTTCTTAACTATCAAAGATGATGATTTCTTCATAACCAGAAAAATACAAAGCCAGAAGTTTAACTATTGAAAATATTGTGGAAATTCATTCTAGATCTCTAAATTACTAGATTAAAAAAAACTGACTACAGGAACATCCAATTTCCTAAGTAATGCCTGGACATATGTTTAAAGCTATAAAATCAGACAAGTTTGAAACAATCCTAAAGAGTATTACACTAAGTTTAATATTTTGTTTAATATGTGATATTATTTTTTATCATTAATCCCCTAAGAATTTATTATGAAAAACTCAGGTTTGAAAAACTGGATAGCTTGGAACAACAATCTAGACCTTTATATTTTTATACCAAAAAAGTGTCTTCAAATATATTTCTTTTGCAATTCTGAGTTCTGAATCCCTCTGAAAAGGCAGTTATCTTTGGACAACATACTGTTTTTCCTATTTTAGCAGGTCCATAAAACTCCTAATGTAGTATGCAGAAATGTTAAAATGGAAAGTTCAAGCTATTTGTCATTTAAAGGATTATTTCCTTTTTTTCATAGCAGAAAAGTTGTGTCCTCTCAATTGGCAGGCAGATATTCCCCTAGTGCTGCCTTCATATTCATTAGTCCATAATGAACCTATTAATTGAATATGTAAGTTTGACTAATTAGATGTAAGACATTTCTTCAGATTTAAAGGGTAATAATAAAAAATTTAAACTGCAACACCAGATCAAGCATTTAAGAGTTGATAAATGTGAACTGGAAAGTGCACAATTCCAATACAAATTAGTTAATTGCCTGTGTTAATTTAGGTGAAATACATTAGCAGAAAGGTCAATCCATTTGAGGCTTGATGTGTTTTTCAAATACTAAATTAAAGATAGCAAAGCAAGAATACTACAAAGTGGTAAGGCATGAAATCCATGTTTCCAATAGAGAAGTTGCAAAGTGGAGCCAAACAATGCCACAGTGTTAACCTTCTGTGGGTTAACTAGTGGTTCCCAAATCAAGCTGTGCCTTAGAGATACCAGGAGCCTTGTGAAAATTATCAACACTTTAGGTTCCTTAAAAGAGGTAAATAGGGAGCCTACATCATGGGAACAAATTTTTACTCCTCACACTTCAGATAGAGCCCTAATATCCAGAGTATACAAAGAACTCAAAAAATTAAACAATAAGAAAACAAATAACCCAATCAACAAATGGGCCAAAGACCTGAACAGAAACTTCTCAGAGGAGGACATACAATCAATCAACAAGTACATGAAAAAATGCTCACCATCTCTAGCAGTCAGAGAAATGCAAATCAAAACCACCCTAAGATACCATCTCACTCCAGTAAGATTGGCAGCCACTATGAAGTCAAACAACAACAAGTGCTGGAGAGGATGTGGGGAAAAGGGTACCCTTGTACATTGCTGGTGGGACTGCAAACTGGTGCGGCCAATCTGGAAATCAGTATGGAGATTCCTGGGAAAGCTGGGAATGGAACCACCATTTGACCCAGCTATTGCCCTTCTTGGACTTTTCCCCGAAGACCTTAAAAGAGCGTACTACAGGGATACTGCTACATCGATGTTCATAGCAGCACAATTCACAATTGCTAGACTGTGGAACCAACCCAGATGCCCTTCAATAGATGAATGGATAAAAAAAATGTGGCATTTATACACCATGGAGTATTACGCAGCACTAAAAAATGACAAAATCATAGAATTTGCAGGGAAATGGATGGCACTAGAGCAGATTATGCTTAGTGAAGCTAGCCAATCCCTAAAAAACAAATACCAAATGTCTTCTTTGATATAATGAGAGCAACTAAGAACAGAGCAGGGAGGAAGAGCAGGAAGAAAAGATTAACATTAAACAGATAGATGAGGTGGGATGGAAAGGGAGAGAAAAGGGAAATTGCATGGTAATGGAGGGAGACCCTCATTGTTATACAAAACTACATATAAGAGGTTGTGAGGGGAATGGGAAAATAAACAAGTAGAGAAATGAATTACAGTAGATGGGGTAGAGGGAGAAGATGGGAGGGGAGGGGAGGGGGGATAGTAGAGGATAGGAAAGGTAGCAGAATACAACAGTTACTAATATGGCATTATGTAAAAATGTGGATGTGTAACGGATGTGACTCTGCAATCTGTATTTGGGGTAAAATTGGGAGTTCATAACCAACTTGAATCTAATGTATGAAATATGATATGTCAAGAGCTTTATAATGTTTTTAACAACCAATAAAAAAAAAAAAAAAGAAAAAAAAAAAAAAAAAAATAAAATAAAATTGGGTCCCTAATTCAAATCTCTGGAGGTGGGGCCTAACAACCATATTTTTTAAAGTTCCTCAATGATGATAATTGAACCCAGTGAAAGGGTTGAAAACCATTGAACTGTTCCATGAATGTCTGACCCCTGACAAAATACAAGTAAGGTAACAACATTTGTCTATAGCAGGTATGTGAGTATTTTAAAAAATGATATAGTGTCACACGTACTGCTCTTTGCTTTTATATGGGGGAGAATAAGTTGCTCTTGGTTCCTCTATTTTCACATTCGATGTAGTCAATGAATATTTGTTCAGTTGAACTTATTTTGATTGATAAAGGGGAGAAAAAAAATCTAGATTTGTCAAGAGCAGTGAGGAAGTCACAGATGCTCTGAGAGTGGGCCTACACGTGCCTAAAGCAAGACCTCCTCCAGGCATGCTGGATGTCCAAATTGGATGCTTGTGTCCCAAGGCTGAATACTTTCCATTTATCCCCCTTACCTTTCACATAGGGAATAGTGTGGCGAGAAGAAAAATATTACTTTTCCTCCCGTGTGGTCAAGTCATGTGAAGTGTCCCTGATTATCCTTTCAGTGGCTCAACCTAACAAGTCAAAGAAAGAAACAAGAACTGCTCATTTATCCTCGTTTTCTAGTGGATCTGAATATGGGTTCCAGTTCTAAACATCACCAAAGTTCATGAGACTTCCGTATGCTCAAAGATCCTCTGAGTTGAACATTTGTGGGAAAGACTTGAGGAAGAAGTGTACGGGAGAATCCTGTGGTAAATAACAACACTAAAAAGTTCTGTACAGAGTGAGGGATTTTAAAAGTAAAAAGAAAAATGTAAATTAAGGAATGTGAAAGGAAAGGTTGGAAAGCAAGCTTAAACCAAGCACTTACCTGGGGAAGAAATGAAATTATTCTGGAATCTTACTATTAGTAACTCTTACTCGCCTGCCATGATAAAAAGTAGTTGCTTTCATTCCTATACTCCAAGATATTCCTATCTTCTCTATGATACTGAATGCTTTGAGCATTATGTAAGTGGGGCTATAGGGGTCTAAGTATTATATGTATTCTATGACAAATTTAACTGATAGATGTTCTTTTCCAAAAAATTAAAATGTCTTTTAATTAAAGTCCTTCTTCTGAAATAACTGCAGTCTAAAATTTGTTTATCTGAGATGGTTTCTTTAAACTAATTAAAATTAAATCTCCTAAAGATTTCTTACCAGTACCACATAAAAATATACTGACTACAAGCGACTACATTTGGCACTATTCACTTGTACATACACACCATTGGCTGCAGAGGGAGCTAATGTCTTTTCCTCAGACGCTTTAGAGAAAGGCTGCAGAGCTGGAATTTTAATTTTTTTTTTCCCTATCTGTTAAAGTGTCATTATTGATAAAGTACTGAGCTCATCCCTGTACCCAGATTGAAACCTCTACAATACAGATGAAGTACAATCTGGCTTTAAAACAAAGGCAAATCTAGTTCCCACTTTTAAAATAGACTCCTGGGGCCCCCTAAAGTGAAGGATTTATTTTAAAAGGGAAGAATTATATATCAGAGTGTATATTTCTGGAGCCATGACCAATTAGTAATCCACTCCCTCTAACCAGAAATAGTCTTCTCCAAAAAATATAATGACCAGGAACCACATTAAGAAATGAGGGTCTTAATAACCAGAGAATTTTTATGGTTAATAAATGCCACAATCTCAGCCTCTTTTCTTCTGGATGTAAGAAGGAAGAGAATCATTAAATGAGCATTTAGATCTTAAATAAAAATTTAATATTGACATCAAATATAAAAATAAGTGATTTTATTTTATAGAAGTTTGCATAATGGGTCCAAAATACTTCATTAAGCATTTCTGAATAAAAATATGTAAAGGTTTTCAATAAGATTTTGTTAGTAAATTAAATACTATTTCTCTATAAATATACTTTGCATTAAGCTTTCCTGTTAGAGTTTTCAGGAAACATTTCAAATAAAGTGACCAGGCATATCCCATTTGAGATGAATGAGATCATTAGGAAACACTTATATCTGAAATAAGCACTGAGATCATTCTGCATACGACCCAAGGGCTCTAATTTTTTAAATATTTCAAACAATGTGCCTCTTTCAAATCATTAGACTTAGAGACATTTAAGGAACTGATTCAATTAACCCAGAAGAAGGAAATGCTATAATATGTGATTTATTTTTAAAGATAAATTAAAATGCAAGTGTATCTGGTTAGAAAGGTGGGCTGTCATCGTGGTTAGTAATGGAAGCAGGAAGGCCATTAAGTGAGCCACCTAAGGCTGAAAGAGTCCCTGAACATTGAAGCTTGACGTTCAAGCTGGACATGCAATTATTGTCAAAACACAAAGTGTGTCTTCTTTGAGAGGAATCTTTAGAAATCCTTGATTTCTAAAGCATGGTTCTTGGATTAACAAATACTTTACTTTCCTTAACTGCATCTAAAAATAAGTCTAAATTATTATGATATCACACCTTAAAGTCAAACTTCATATAAAGCTGATGCCTTTAAATTACAACTTTGCATTCTATTATTTAGGTGAGGAAATATGAGGCAAGAATTTATTTTTCTCCTCTGCAACTCCAGGATATTGGCTCCACCAGGCCTAATAAATTGTTTTCACAAGGAAATAAATACAGTATGCTGTAGCTTAGGTTTCCTTGTTCATGGGGTTTCAAACAAGATGTATCCTAAACAATAAATAATTACAGAGGGAGGAGTGCAGGAGGAGAAACATTGTAAGGATGGGGAAAATGTTTCTTCATCAAACTGGGGGAAAGACTGACACTTAAAACCTTAGAATTGTGAAGGCAGTTCTGGCAAAAATTGTACCCTTAATTGTTGTCAGATCTATAGGGAAAGACAATAAAAGAAGATAATAAAGAAAGAGTATAAGGAAGGAAAAATGAAATGTGAGAAAAGAAGGCAGCTTTAAAAGTAATATAAGTCCTAAGAGCAGAAACCAAGCAGATGTAGACTAAAGAAGGATGATAGTTAGAATAAATCCACTGCTCTCTGATAAACTTTTTCCCCACCTGGATTAAAGAGCTTAGATAAAAAATGGTTGCAATCCTGCCTGAGCTGAATATGGTGGGGGAGGGTTCCCCATCCCAGATGATTATTGTATAAAGAAAATTAAAAACCTTAGAAATCTTGAAATAGAAAAGTGCATGGTAAAAGATGGGGGATGGCAAAACGAAGTTTAAGATCAGAAAGATGATCTTAATCAGAATGTAGTGAAGTTTCCTCCTCTTATGGTGGAAGTAGTTAACAATGCTTTGTCTTTTGTTCAAATCACTCAACAAAAATTCTTATTAAGTAATCACAATGAACTCCACACTATTTTAGGAACTGAGGAAGGTGTAAAGGGAATAGAAGACAGTCCCTGTGTGTATCTCTTCACTGTCTAGTGGGAGAGTAAGTGTCACACAAAAGAAGTCATGAGGGAACCATTTAAACTAGCCTGCTGCTGTCTCTGAACTAGAACTTTGAAGTTATTTGTGAAAGGAAACCAAGAAGTACTTCCTTTCCTGCCAGAGTGAAGGAAATCTATTTGCTGTATGACTCTGTATAATTCCATCATTTTGGATCCTGTTCCTTCCTCTGTGAGTTTCTAGCCATAGTGTTAGAATAGGAGTTAGCAAACAAGAGGTGGATCAAGAGTAAGCAACTCTTGTCTTACTCTCTGAGAATATAAACAAATTTATTCTAGTTTGTGACTCTTTCCTGACCTTATTCATCTATTGAGTCAAACCATGAAAGTTTCCTTTTCCTCAGAAGCTCTTAATGGCCTATCAGTACCTCTAGCATTAAGGTCCTTACAATCTGAAGTTAACTGCCTTGCCAGCCTCATTTGCCACATTTCCAACCACATTTGATGTCTCTCCAAAAATGTTTTCACATCTCTCTGCCTGTGCTCTTGCAGACTCTTCTGTTTACTGTGTCCTTCCCTTTCCTGAAGAAGACTCACTTCTCTTTTCAAGCCATGTTCAAAGGTCAACTTCCCCTGAGAGTAGATCTCTTCCTTGGTGGAGCCACAAGATCTTGCCATTGATGCACTCTGTAAATTTTCCTCACAGGTTCTCATGGTAGTAGGTCATCTACCTATCAGTAGTGAAGGCTGTGAGCTCACTGGGGTAAGGGCTCTTGCTCTACTTTATAATGCAGACTCAAGCACTGTACCTTGCATGCAAGTGCTCAAAACACTTCCATGTTTGTTCCCCAGGGATTATTCCACATAGATCCTTGCTCTCCCTTGCCAGGAACTTCTCTCTCTCTCCCTAACAAACCCCAAGATCTTACTTTCTTATTCCTCAATGCTATCTCCAGTCTTCTAAGTCTTTAATAAAAATGTATCTCATGAACATATGCCATAATTAAGGCATAATTTTGGAGCCTAGAAATCCTCTGAATCAATACCCCTCAACTTCCTAAGTGAAGTTCTGTAGTAAATTAAGTCACTTTGGATTGAGACTTTGGATCCTGAGAGGCTGGAACTATGTCTACAAGTTTATTACCAGAATCGAATATTTTGTCTACACCCACTATTGCTTAGTGTGAAAGAACCAAGTATTAGGCAGTTTTAGTTACTGGAAGTATCTAACACAAAGGTTTTCTGATAACACCCAAAGAAATTGGAATCTAGTGTTCTGAAAATGGCATGTAAAATGTAAATCAAGGAGTTGCTTAGTAGACACTCACAATAATATGCCCTTCCATGAAAAAAAAATATGATCAAAAGTTTTTCACAGTAGGATTTTGCTTTACATTCAGGCCTACATTGGGCATGAGGAGGGGGAAGGATTCTATTAAAGGTCTTTCATGTGGATTCAGTCCAATGACCCCAAAAGCCCAACTTGGAATGGCTCTCTATTTTTCTTCCTTTCCTTTCCTTTTCTTCTTCTTCCCCCGCCCCGAGAGGTACAGGGATTGTGCCCACAGGCACATCCCCAGTCCTATTTTGTATTTTATTTAGAGACAGGGTTTCACTGAATTGCTTAGCGCCACGCTTCTGCTGAGGCTGGCTTTCAATTTATGATCCTCCTGCCTCAGCCTCCTGAGCCTCTGGGATTATAGGCTTGCGCCACAGCAACCGGCTCTCTTGAGTTCTTGATTTGCACATATATGCTGACCCACAAACCAGAAGGTAGCTTGTTGGACTACAGAAAAAAATTAGGAGTTATGGAGATGGACGCTCAACCCGGAAGAGCAGTGCAGGGACAGATCCAAGGCATGAGAGGCTGAAGTTGTTATCCGGAGAACAAGGGACCCCCACCCCCAGGTGTTTTGGGGGAGAGGAGCGGAAAGGGGTAGAGGAGGATATGGAGAGATAAAGTAGCCCATGGCACAACACAACAACTCAAGAGCTTCAGGACCCAAGCCCACTCCTCCAGCCTGCGGACCGGTCCCTGCCGGCAGAGGGCAGCAATCAGGCGGGAGAAGCAGCGTGAGGAGGGCCACGAAGCGCCCACTGGCTCGCAAAGGTTCTCATTCCGAATGTGGGGCGCACCCATCACTACCCCTCCGTAGCCCTCTGCCCACCGCGCACTTCGGGCCACCCTGACAAGTGTAGGCGAGGGGGTCGCTGCCGAGAGCACCGCGCCCCTTCCCCTGGGAGGAGAACCGAGGGCGTTCCCTATCCCAACCACAGGGGAGCTGGTGTTCGGCCGGCCCAGGGAGGGAGAGGGAGGGATCTGGCCCTCGGGTGTCACCCTCCACGTCCTGGCTCTCTCGCTGACACCCCTTAGGCTCCCCTGCCCCGCTTCCTGGGGCCACGACCCCCAGCCTGACTCGGGCCAAGGTACGGTTCCTTCGGACGCTGAGGGGACGGTCGGGAGACGGTCCAGTGACAGAGCCCCAAGCAAATTCGCGGTCTGGCCGTCGACGACGGCGGCCGTGTGGGCGTGGAGCGAGCCCCGCAGACCCCGGCGAGGGCGCACTGGATGGTGGGCGCGGGCCGCGCGGCCCGGGCTTTATGTAAATCGGGGCTGCGCCTGGGCTCCTAGGTAGGATGGACCAGCCCCCCGCGCCTCGGCCCTCACGTCCAATAAGAAGAGTCCCAGCTTGACACCTGCCTATATACAGGCGAGCGCGCCCCCGGCCCGCGGACCGCGCGCACAGCCCGCACAGCCCACGCCGCGGGCGAGAGACACTTGGGCCCGCCACCATGACTTCCAGTAAGATCGAGATGCCCGGCGAGGTGAAGGCCGACCCCGCCGCGCTCATGGCGTCCCTGCACCTCCTGCCGTCGCCCACGCCCAACCTCGAAATCAAGTACACCAAGGTAAGCGCCCACGGCCCACGGAGGATTTCTAGAAACTTCCTTCCTCATCAGGCTCTCTAGGGGGCGAGGGCCGGGGTCTCTGGGGCCAGCCTGCCGTCCTGAGCTGCAGCGGACGCCCTGTCTATCTCCGCGGTGGTGGCTTTTGAAGTCCCGCCGTGTCTTGGGACGCGTCGGGGACTAGCCTAAAGGCAGCGCTCGCTGAAGGGCTCAACGGCTCTGCCCCAGACCGCGGGGAAGGCGTCGGAAACCTCCGGGTTTCCGCAGAGGAGACCCGAGGTCCCGCCGGATCGCCGCGTAGCCCGGCCATCGCTTCGCGGTCCTCGCTCCCAGCCGCCCGGCAGGTCCTCGGAGCCCGGACCGAGCGGAGCGCTTTTCCAGTAGGAAATGGTCAGATCTCCGGCGCTCTGGCCGGTGTGTGACAAATTTCACGGGAACCTGGCTGATAAAAAGCACAGCGAGAGCCAGTGTCAGGATTTCATTTGAGTTTTGTAGGCAGTGTGACTTTTTTCCTGGGAAACTTGAAGAAGCTTTATATTTGTGCAAGTTTTCGGGTTTGCGTTTCTACTGAAAACTTTTTTTAAAACGAACTTTGACATTTTTTTGGTTTTGACAAACAGGAATTTTGTTGTTGCCTTGCATTTTAAAAACACACCACACACATATATAAATGTGCGTCTGCTACCTAATGTAAGTTGACTTTACTTTCTTTCCACAAATTCGTCATAGAAAAAAAATGAATCATATATATATATATATATATATATATATATATATATATATATATATATATATAAAGCGGGGAATTGTAATGTTATAGCTTGGTGGGGTTCGGATAGATGGGATTTAGACCCACATTTCTTGGAGTTCACTTTACAGTTCTTATTTGATTTTCTATTACCGTCGCACACTTCTTGCAATTAACTTAAACCTATGTGTGTACTCACAATATCGCTAAAGTTGTATTCCATCATGCTTATTACAAGATCCACTACGCTTTGTAGAGAAGTTAAATTGTTTGATTCTTGGCTTAATGGCTGAAAAGAGAAATACCCCAAACCATCACAATATTGAAATTTTACATGGATTGAGTTTAGGATACTATCTGGATGATTCGTGTTTTGAATGTCGATTTAGATGGATTTAATGTACCTGCTAGCTCTTTTAGAGGGTGTGACAAATTTTTGAAGGCCATTTTAATGAGAGGTCGTTAATGGTTATGGCCCTTAGGCATTGTTTGCATAACAATAGTGCCAATGTGGGGCACCTCTTCGGTCTTAGGAACAAGCAGGGAAAGCATGCAGCATAAAAGTTTTGTTTTATGAGGGTCTCTAACCTCTCCAGCGGCTCTTCAGAGGTCTTAAAATGCAAGACCTACACATTTGAGAAAGGACCCAACCCTCAGATTTGGGAGGGTTGTTTAGTCTTAACTTTTGAACAGAATAGCAGCCTCTGAAAGTGGTTTTAGGTCTGCAGTAGGTATCTTTTTCAGAATTTAATTTGGAAACTCTTCCAGTTCTCTTTTCTCTAACTACCCCCTCTCTTTTCTCTCTTGTTCTCCCCAGTAGGAAAGACAACTGATTTATAGCTAATTGGAGCCTTTAATGTGGAGTCTTTTAGTTGGGGGAAGACTTTTAGTCAGTATCCACTTTCCCACTTATTACAAAGAAAAACAATCAGAAATGAAATAATGGATTGTAACTTGATTCTTTAATTTGAGGGGAGGAGGCACCTTATTTTTGCCTTGACAAACAACCCTCATAAACATTGAGCAACACTAATCTAAAGGGGAGCTCTTTCCACAAAAACTTGTAAACCGAACATTCCCAGCAGCTTTCCTCCTCAGCTCTTTAGTGAGAATTCTAAATTTTCTAAGAAAAGCAGTTTTATGTTTTATTTTTAACATGAAGAGCAGAGGTTGATCCTTAGGTAAGCCCAAGGTGATCGCCCCCCCCCCCACACACTTAAAAAGAAAACAACGTTAATGAAGAGTTTCTTTTTAAAATCACTTAGGATCATAAATGAGGGAAATTATCTTTTTAGTTTCAAACAGAAGAATAAAGAAGGTAAAATGCATAGTTATGTCCTTTAGCAGTGATACTATATTCATTAGAAAATTTGAAACACGTAATGGGTTAAAATATGCTTTAGGGACTGTTGAAAAGCATATATAAAACAAACACAATATTCACATAAGTTAATAGTTCTTTAAGACAAGCAGATATATCATTAATTAATCATTTTTATCTTGTTAAACGAATACAGTTTTACTGAGGGCTATTACAATATGATTTTTCTGTATGATTTTGCAATGTCATTTGAGGATAAACAGAGTTAATACTTAGATATAGTCAGATTATGAGAATTTCAAGTAGCATATACTTAGAATATTTTGCACTTGTGATCTTGGATATTTCTGCTTTTTTAAAGCTCTTTTCTTTCTTCTGAAATAATTTGTACCTTTTGAAAAGTTTTAATTTTTAAAGTTACTGCCTTTGCCTGTCACAGGTCCAGTAGAAATGCTATAGAATTAAAGTTCAGTCCTCAAGCGTGCCCAAAAGGCTAAACTCCTAGCTCTGTGTTGACTTTCAGGCAATTATATTCTGTTTTTAAAATAAGCTTACTGCTCTGAAGTTCCAGTATCCGTACTAGATTAATTATCGATAGCAATGTCTCTTTTGGAATATGCGTGTTTCTCTTTCCCTAATACAGCAAGCTAGACCCCATATTTTTAAAATGATTTCTTATTAATGAATGTCTTTTCATTAAAACTCCCAGCCAAGAAAGAGTGATAATTGGCATGAAGTGTCAAGGGCACCAATTTGGAGCCACTTTCTTGCTTATATCTCAAAAGACTGCTAAACAGCTAGCATAGGATTCTGATTGCTTTTAGCTAAGCTATTATGAATTAAAGTTTTTCTGAGTTGTTTCTGTTTTATCAGTCTGGTTTTGTATGGCTGATCATATTATAGGAATACACAACGTTGTAGAATCAAAGCTCAGAGCTTTAGACTGCCCCTGACTGCAGGGAGAACCTTTCCAGATTCCCAGGTTTTTGAAATATTCCTCTACTTTTCCACTTATATGTTGACTCCATCTTCTCTTCTTGGCTCTAGGAGAATCCTCCCTATTCCTGCCCCCACATATAAGTGTGCTTACTTTCTGTTGGTTGCTTTTTCAGTGAGAATTTATGCCCATAAATAACAGTGATAAAAAGAGTTACGTGTTCTTCCAGTGTCTGATGCTGTGGGCAGCTAGAACAGAGGCAGGAAGGGGAATATTTTTGATTACTGACCTGCTACACTAGAAGAGAAAAAATGCAATCAACTGGAAAAATCAGAACTAATATGTGTTGTGTGCCTACTATTTATTCATTTAGCAATTTTTTATTAAACACGTACTGTTTTCTGAGGTCAATCTCAATTCAATTCAAAGGGTATTTGAATGACCATGTTCCTAACAATGATACTTTTAACCGTTCTAGTTGGATCATGGAAACATCTGACCTTCTAGGAGCTTAGGATCTTATGAGAAAGATTGAGTGCCAAATATTGGTTGCCAGTATGGCAGTAGTTCAGTTGATCAATGTAATAATAAAATAGTAATAATACTTATAATGTCACATTTTTATAGGAACTTGTAAGACTTAATGATTTATCTAGTGCTTTCATTTAAATCTTATTTAATTCTTGCAAAACCTTTCAAAGGAAATAAATAAATAGGAAAAAAAAGGTAAGAGAGATTTGCCCTTGACTTTTAAAAATTGATAAAGTATTCCTTATCATACACTTTGCTTTTCTTAAGTATGTGACACATTTTTTGAGAGTTTAAGTCTTTATTTTTTTTGTGTGTGTGTGTGTTGCTTCTAATGCAGTCCTGGAATATGAAGTTGGTCTGTTCTTCTTAAAGAGTCACCTTTTGTGACTTTTAAGCTCTCGACTTTAAATTACTAGTTTTTTAAATTTTTTCTATGAATTGTTCTGGTTCTGGGAAAAATTCTTACCTATTTCACGAATGATTTCTTTTAAATAGGTGTGTATCTAGTTCAATGTAAACCTTTACTTGAGATTGTTTGTTTTTGATCATAAATTGTTAATCAAACTGCATGTTTATAGAGGATTTGGGCTTTTAAAAAAACACTTTTTTTGTTAACTACACAACTTTTTGCTATATATTATCACCATTTAACCCAGGGAAGCTAAAACAACTTCATCATAGGACTTGGATTTAGATAACTTAATCTAAATATCTAAGTTAACCTTAGATAACTTAGGTCCTCCTGCCCTCATGCCTATTACTACATGGCTTTGTGTAACCACATGTAATTATGGTTTCTGGAGATTTTCTTTGTCCTTTATTTCTATAAAGAAAAAAGGGGGGAGAGGATGATAGCTTTTCTATTTCAGAGTAAAAGATTCTCCACTACCTGTTCTGTGAGGTTTGACTTTCTCATAGCCAGAATTAAGAAAAGTTGGACATGAAGAATCTCTCTGACCTCAGTGAAGGATAATGATCATGATCAAACCAGTAAGCATTTCAGAACTCACACACAATCCCCAATTGTGAGTTTCTTAATTTAATAATGAAATACAAATACTAATGTGTGTTTTGTCTTTTTAGTTGTCTTACTGATAGTTTGCAAGGGCCAGAAAACCACAGACTGTTTGTCTGGTTTTGCCACATCTATTCAATTACATATAGACTATAGCTGCTTTGAGACTACAATGGCAGAGTCAAGTAGTTTCAGCAGAGACCATATAGCCCACATTTTAGAAAAAAAAATGTATGAGCCCTTGACTCCAAGTTAAAACAGACCTTTGATCAAATCCTGGTAAAAAATGTACTTACCATTATGTGGACAGGTAACATTTATTCAACTTATGGTGCCAGGTATGGTTCTAGGCTCTGGGGTTGTGGTAGTCAAAAGTATGTTAAGTTTCTTCACTGAGTTTCAATTTTTACATGTGTCAAAATTTAGATTAATAACACCTACCTTATGAAGTTATTATCAGGACTAAATGAGAAAGTTGTGTGAAAGTAAGTGGCATACAGTGATAATCACCCAATATTAGTTCTGTTGCATTTTTATAAAGTGATGATTATATTTGGATTATTATAATATTTGAGGTTACAAATTGATGGGATTCCATTTTTAAGAGACCAGAAATGTGTGATTAATAAAGTTTTATAAAACAAGCTATTGTTTACTATTTTGATTACTCATAAGAGTTTAATATTCTGGGTAACCATGGAATCCTTATGTGTTTGTAATACATTTTTACCAAGTGGGACACCCTGCATATTTCTTCATTAAGTTCTTGTTTTCACTAAAAAGTCATTAAACCAGACAATTGTTCATCCAGTATTTTAATAACAAATTAGTTATCTGATGTACCAAAATTTAGCATTAATATATCTCAGTATGCCCAATTAACTGAACATAAACACCAGGTTGGAAATAGATACTTCCAGTATTTTAAGTAGTTTGAACAAAGATATTGCCATGTTACTAGTACTTAAACCTGAGGTGTGTAGCAACATATGAGGACATTTTCATATGGTGAATACCTTCTGGCAGTGGGAATGTGTCTTGGTTTATATAATTTAAAAGTGAAGAAACTTGTTCTGACTCCCCAAGATAATGCATGGAATTTGGGGGACAGTCACCTTCCAGAAAGTAAAAGCACCAGGCAGAAACTATTTTAAAAATCTTCCTAGCATTTGCTTCCTTCCTTTATTTGCTGTGACAGGTCATTTCAAAGACATTCATTTCCTCTCAAGACACCAAATCGAATGTACATAAAGTTGATCGCCATAATGTCATCTTGGTTAATTTTTAATTGCCTTTCAGACATATTCTCGAGTTCTAGTCTATTTAACTTTTCAAATATATGACATTATCCAAATTGGAAATTTCCCATCTGTGGCATGTCTTTATTACTTGTTTGGCTTACTTAATATTGAGTTATGTTTAAACTATTTCCTTTCTAAATCTTAACTCTTACGACTTTATTTACAGCAAACCTCTGTTGCATCACTTAATTTGAAAACACTTCCAGGCTTTGAAAATTCCAATTGGAATAATAATTGGGTAATTTTAACACCCTGGCTTCTTCTAGGCTCTCAACACTTCCCTGGGGCTAAACACGGGAGTTAATTGAGCTCTGTACAATGTGGTTAAAAATTATAATGTCTGGGAGTGAACATTCTGAATTTTATTCTAGAAGGAAGCCTTCCTTTAACTTCAGTTCAGCCCTGTTACCTGCAGAAGAAGGTACTGTTCTACTTTCTTTTCTCCTCACTGTCTGATTTTTGGAGAGCCAAAGTAGCAATTTCTTTATCCCTAGATCTCTGGAAAGATAAAATTTATTGTCCAGGTGAAACTGGGAATTGAGAGACAGAGAAACAGTTCTCTCATTTGTAAGAATTCAGTATATCATGGGTATGGAAATTCCTTCCAATCTTGATTATAAAAGATAGGGAAAATTTTCAAAATAATTAAAAATTACATTTTTATATTTTCTCATTCATCTTGCCTAAGCCTACTGATTTCAAGGCCAGTGGTTCAAGTTTTTTCACTCCATGTCATTTCTAGGGATTTCCTAAAATTTAAACTTAGAAAGTGGTATAGGTTGTGTGGCTGTTCATATAAGTAGAATGGAACTACTTTCAGGCAAATGAATTGGCCAAATACTATGAAGTTAGCAAACCTGCTAATAGGCAAAAATAACCTGTTTCCTCTTCCTCCCAGCCTCACTACTATACCTATATCAAATCTATAGACTGGATATGATCATGGAAATTTTAGTGTATGGAGGAAGAGAGGAAATAGGACAACTTTGGAAAGATGAAATATGAAGAATTATTAAGTATTATTTTCAATTAGACAATTATTTTCAATTAGGTCAATTTAAAATATTATTTTCATAGATGTGAAAATTGGTCTTCTGCCTTGGATTCAATGTGTGAAACTTACTCTTTGGTTAAATTCCCTATAAAACCTGAAACCTGGGATTCTGTCTCATCTATATTTTAGAATCTGATATCCAGTGTACCATATAACTTGATTTTCTTAGAGAAGATTATCTAATTGTATTATCTCAGGGCCAATTTTATTTTTAGCAGCCACTGTTTTGCTTACCTAAATTTATTTGCTTATTAACATTCATTAAGACCTCGTAGAAAGCATTGGTACTCACTGTCTAGCACCAAAAGATACATAGAGACAGTTCCTTCTAGGAGGAGACTGAAGAGAATTCCCATTTGGGCATTAGGTGAAGATAGGCCCCCAAGAAACTGTTGTACATGATTGAAGGTGCTAAATACTTGACATAAATCAGTTAAACTGGGAGGATTCAGAAGATAAGGAGACATTTCATATTTGGCATGTGATCAGTGCACTGTATTGTAACACATTTGTTAGGAAATGAATTATTTTTATGTAAATTTTTTAAACTTATATATGACATCAGAATGCATTACAATTCTTACTACATATATAGAGCACAATTTCTTCATATCTCTGGTTGTATACATAGTATATTCACACCAATTCATGTCTTCATAGATGTACTTTGGATAGTAATGATCATCACATTCCCCCATCATTTTAATCATACAGAAAAGTTTGGACAATGATACAACAAATGTATGTAACTATACCCAGATTTGTTAGTTCTTAACATTTTACACAACAGATGGGATTACCCCAGTGTAAGGTAAACTATCAGAAGTCAAAAATTCATTTAATCCAACCTACCCAACATCCTACCTTAGCAACACAGTGCACTGTGGAGTATGGGTTGTTTACCATTATCACGGGGATGACTGGAAACTGCTGCTGTTGCCCAGTATCACCTGTGAGTATCATACCACACATCGCCAACCTGGAAAAAGATAAAAATTTGAAGTGTAGTTTCTGTTTTTGTTTTTGTTTTTTCTTAGACTGGGGATTGAACCCATGGGCGCTCGTTCTATCACTGAACCAGATCCCCAGCCCTGTTTTGTATTTTATTTTGCTGAGTTGCTTAGGGCCTGACTAAGTTGCTGAGACTGGATTTGAATTTGATATCCTCATGTCTCAGCCTCACAAACCGCTGGGATTACAGGCGTGCACCACCACACCTGGCTTGAAGTATAGTTTCTACTGCATATTTATTGAAAAAGCATAGGTCAAACCAACATAAGTTGGGAACCATCTGCATTACTTTTAATTTTTTAAAAGAATTACAGTGAAACCCTCCTACGAGCTCTTCCTGTTCCTTCTTCCTTCTCACTATTCTTAGAGGCATTTATGTTTCTCATAGGTATATGTATCTGTACATGTATAAGTATCCATAAATAATAAATGCTGTTGTTATTCACACTAAAATATACACCATGCTGTATATATCTTTCTGCAATGTGTTTTGTTTTGCTTAGCATCAAATTTCCAGGATTCGTTCATGTAGTTGGATATACCCCCAACTCATTTATTGCAACATTGCATATTATTTTATTCCTTGACAGTTTCCCAATTTTTTATTCATTCTATTATTGACATTTAAGATACTCAGTATTTTGCTGTTAGAATCATGTGTAACAGCATTTACATTTAACATTTCCAAATGTGTCTCCTTATAATATGCCTGGTGAGAGAGCTTCTAGAATATATACTTATAAGTGATATTGCTGGCTCATAGAGGATGTGTATCTACAACTTAATTAGGGCTTGCCACATTTCTGTGCAAGATGATTATACTAGTTTCTATCCACTCTACCCGTCTACCACATTCCCCATTACTCCGTATCTCACTTATACTTGGAATTTCATAATTTTGCCAATTTGATGTGTTAAATGGTGTCTCTCTGCTGCTTTAATTTGCATTTCCTTGATTTCTTGTGAGAATGAGCATCTTTTCATGTTTACCAGCCATTTGGCTTTCCTCCTTTGTGAACTGGCTAGTTTATCATTTGCTTATTTTTCTGTGTATATGTGCTTGCTGATTTGTAGTAATGTATTTGGAATTGTAATTCTTTGTTAGATATGTACTACACAAACATTTTCTTCCCCATTGTACTTTTTTCTCCTTCCTTCCTTCCTTCCTTCCTTCCTTCCTTCCTCCCAAGCCCCCGCCCCTTCTCTCTTCGGTGTAATTGTCATACAGTTTTAAATGCAAATGAAGAGGAACTTTTCTTTGTTTACTGTTTAAGAAAATTCTAAGTTCTTACATTGTTCTGAAAGTTTTATTTCATTTTTATTATTTAAAATTTGGCTTTTTGCATTTGTGTCTTAACTTTCCTGGAATTGGTATTTGCTTATATATAAGGGTAGACAAATCTGAAGGACAAATGATTTAACGTAGAGGAAAGGCAAATGATATTAATGTGTAAGGAATTGTTTTAAATTGTATTCTGTGCTATCTTGGGGTAAGACTAAGAGGTCAAGAATGTGTGGCCTTCTTTCTCTAAGTCTGATCTTCTCCTTAATGGGAAAATATAAGAAATTAATTCTACTCTGATGTCCAATTTTAATACATGTTGGTTTCCCTATACTAAGGACACAAGTGCGTTTCATAAGTCTACCTATTAGGGGCCATTGTACAAAACTGTCATTATTATTATTAAATTCATATCAAGATTTTATTTCTCTACTTTTCTTATAACACTTAAAACTGTGTTTGAATGTTAACTACTGTTGCACTAAGACCCGCTGTCTCTTGCATGCATGCGTGCACACATGAGTGAACACACACACACACACACACACACACCGATGCCATTTATGGAAGGCCAAGGTGAATAAATGAGTTCTTCAATATGTGTTGTTTGTTTATAGGAGAAAACATGTATAGATAACAATTTGAAAAATAATTGCTAATAGGAAAACCTTTTTCTTGAATAACTAATTCAATACTGTGATTTATCCTGTTAGTGTAAAGAATTTTAATTATTCCTTAGTACCAACTTGAAAATAACATTTTAGCACTTCACATTTTGTTAATACTTGAGCTTATGTTTTAAAGTTAAAGCTGGTGTTACACATTTACCTTTGTATTTGGGTTTTATAAGTGATTTGATTCATGTGTGTATGCCTTAGATTCTAAAGAAGCTGTTGTAGAAGCTGTTACATGTATGCCTTGACACTGAATTCAGCCCTTCTGTTTGTGTTCCTATATATGTAATACCTAACAAAATTGTCTGCATAACTTACTTTTGATAATGAACTTGAATTCTTCGAGAAACAGTATTATTTGTTTGCCCTTTTAAATGATACAATTTTTGCTTCTACATTATATTTTTCTTTCACTAGATTATAAAATTTAACGCATCTTGGCTTTTCTGAAGCATCTGGCTCAGTCTATAGTATAGATATTTCATAAATGTTTGTTGAACCCTTCCTGTATTTTTAAAAAAATTTTTAGTTGTAGATGGACACAATATCTTCATTTTATTTATTTATTTATTTTATGTGATGCTGAGGATCGAACTCAGTGCCTCACGCATTTGAGGCAGGCGCTCAACCACTGAGCTACAACCCCAGCCCACTTCCTGTATTTTACTATTATAGATAGCTATTAATAGGTACAGCTTTTTAAAAATGTAGTATTGAAAGTGCTTTTCACATATGACTAGTACTTAATTCTTTGGCAACCCTATGATGTGAACATAGTATTATTTTTTTCTTTTATAAGTAAGAAAATCAAGAATATTAAAATTAAATAAAATTTCCAGTCTCAGTAACAATAGTGGGTGGAAATTTCAGGACTCAGTTCTCTTCTATTTCTGCTTATAACATCAAGAACAAACACAAGAACCACAAAAAGCCAATTAATTTGAACTATCAGTTCTACTGAGTGTTTTAATATGATGCACCAAACTCAGTTCTTTGACCACAAATCCCAAATTTAAATTTAGTTAATATTGTCTATAGCTCCCATTAGCAATAATTTTAACCATAAAAAAATGGAGGAGGAAATGGATTGAGACAATTTGACATTTTAGATATGAATCACCTGGGTAAATGTAATTTTTTAGACTTTGGTAAAAGGCTGTTTGTGGAGTGTCATTAGTTGAATACACAGGCCCCTTAATAACCCGTTTGCTTGTTTTTCATTTGAAAAGTGGTTTTTACTTTTATTATGGTTATTAAGATTCATTTGGGAGTGAGAATGTTTGATTAACATTGAATGTTACTATATAGTTCATCTTTTGTCTAATCCCCCCATATGCCATCATTTTGGGTATTTGTCTATAATCTATAACAGAGAGACACTTCTTGCAGGAAGACTTGGTTGGATATATTGCATTTCACTTGTTATGAACAATCATCTCTTACAATCATTTCAGATCTATTCACTACATATAGCCTCAGTAGGAATGCAGAATACAGAAATTCATATAGTATCCAAACTTTTAAAATAGAGTTAGTGATAAAGGGAGGAGGTAGCTGGGGTACAAGATTAAGGTTTCATTGTAAATAACTCAAAATCCTACCCCCAAACTGCTGACAGGTTGTCTTTTTTAAGTTAGATCTTATAGTCTTCAGATTTCTCTGTCTTCACTTTTAGAAAACATACTTCTCTTTCTCCTTTATTTCCCAGGCAGATTTGCCATTTCTTCTTACCTTTTTTATATCCTTTTTATTCTTAGCCACTTGTGTTTCTTTTTTGCTTCCCTAAGTGTTTCTCTCAGAACAGGCCCTTGATGACTTTCATCCTCTGGATAGACTCATTTACCTGTTTTCATAAATTGTTTGTTATGCCTGGGAATCTTTGTGGTCTTCTCCAGCTGTTGGCCTAACCAGTCCTTAGGGAGCCCAGAAGCAGTGAACCTGGAATAACCACATTTGACTTCTGTTAGCCCTCTTGAGAATTTAGTAATTACTTAATGGATTGAATTGGTGACATATACTATTCCAGATAACAGCCTGGGTTGCATTAAATTAACCTTCACAAATGGGTATTTATTGGTATACTCTTAAAAGACTACATGTGTTGGCTATAATTGCTCTTCCATGTTTCTCCATGCAGATAAGTATTTGTACTGAGTGAAAAATTTCTCAGATTAAAGCTTGGGTGGTAGTTTAGTCACTTAGTGATGTGTGTCATTGTAGTCAGTACATTGAGCATAAATCCTGTCTTGTAAACAGCAGGGAGAAGACTGATGAGGTTTGCTCACATTCTGGTATCATTACCAGGATTTCCAACAGAGAAAAAGAAGGCTTAGAAAAGAAATGTACAAAATTTTTGGAACTCTTAATGATCTTAATTAAGGAAGAGTATTGCTCACTCTTTACATAGACATGGATAAATAAATATGGGTATATAAACTGCATTAAACAACAAAAACCAAACATTTTGCTTTTAATCAATACATAGTTTTATGGAGAGATAATGTGGATCTTTTTTTATGCTTCTGAGTGGCATGAAGGGGAAGACTTTTGAGATAGTGCAGCTATTAAAATGAGACCAAGCATACTTATTGCTTTCATAGAACTCCTTATCATTTCATCCAACTAAAATTTTACACCAACTTTAGTCTTACAATTTTTGATATTTCTGCTGTCATTTTTATTGTGACAAACACATGATTTGCAAACACAGCAAATCTATCATGAGAAATCTTTTAAATGTAATATTTTATATTTATTTCAAATACTTATTTTTATTATTTCTATTAAATATTGTGTGTGTTTGAAAGTCACATCAAGGGGTAAAATTATAGCTAGTTTTCTTCCTGTACTTGAATTTGTATGAGAGCCAGTATCATGGCTGCTTTGACATGTGTGGTCCATACATCTTTTGTGTTTGAATGAAAGAGAATATGAATACATACTAGAAAATAATACTTTGATTCCATTTGTGTAGTTACTAATTAGATAAAATTCTAGAATTAGAAAGTGAATCCCAGTGTGAAATGTTTTGGAATAACTTGCTTCCTTTTATGAACCTACTTTAAAGAAAGTGTGCACACAGTATAGGATAGAAAACTCTCCTCCACTTTCACTCACTTGCTTTTCCTTTGAAAAAGAAAACCCTTGGGGTGCATTGTAGAGTAGAACAAGACAGTAAAGTGGGCATTAGAAGACAAGTGTTCTGACCCCATCTCTGCTGCTCCTGTCTGCTCATTTAGCAGTTCCTTATATAATAAGTATTTATTGAATTAATGAATGAGAAAAATCACTTGATTGCTCAATTGATTGTGTCTTCTATATGAGGCCCTGGGGATATGAAAATGCTTTGTAATACTGAAAAGGCACTTAAGTTCCCTGGACAGAAGTTTTATTACTTACAAAATGAGATGATGGAATGAGATGCATATTTATTCATGCACCCTACTTATAAAAGGGATTGGATTAGAAAAGCTGTAAGATTTCTCTGCGTCACCCCCACTCTTTAGAACTCTTAATTCTCTGGATTCCACATCTGTTTTTATGAAGACAGTGTTGAACTTGTTTGAATATTTAGCTGTAGTCCTTCTGGGATCCAAAATTTGTACTCATAACAATTTTGTTAAAAATATTTTCTCAGGGATGTGCTGATAATTAGCAAAGGGTGGTCTATGGAATTCTCTGTTAATGACTGTCCTTGTATACATGAATGGTTAGCAGTGTTGAAAAGATCCACAGGAAATCAAAATCAAAATGTTTCATGTTTTGCTAAACTTTTAGTACTAGAAATTAGAACAATGACTCCCAAAAGAATTCCTTCTTTAAGTGTTAGGAAAAACTGATTGTAATATTTGGTGATAGTGGTGGAAAGAAAAGGCTTGTTGACATTTCTCCTCCAAGCCATTGCAACAGCCTTTTTGCCAGGCTAAGCTCATGAAGACCACAGAGGCTTGGAAAATTCTGAGGCAAGGGAACTTGTCAGAAGCTTACGGCTTTTCACTCAGGTCTAATAGAGACTTAGCACTTGGCAGGTCAGTGCCACTGCTATTTGTCTCTGACCGAAGAGATCTGGAGTTCTTCACATCAAAACCACATCTTGCTGAGCAGAGATCAAACGTAGGAAGGTAAGGATTCTGCCAGTGATTTATCATGCCAGGGAGAGTGATCAGGCCATATGGGGCCACTGCAAATGAAGTTGACATTCCGGCAGTTTCTCATATAGGCCTCTCATGTAGTTATGGCTAGTTTTTCTTGTAGAGGAATTCCGGGTCAAGTGGCAGCTTTCAGTGGTATTTCTTAGCAGGTCTTAGTTCCAGCATGAGGGGTATTTCAAAATGAAGTGCTAGAAAGAGTTTTCTGATGTTTTATTTAAATGGCAAATAGGAATTTCTTGACCAAATACTATATATTAATTTAAGCTTTTCATTTGCTGTCTCTTTTTCCTTTTCTCAGAAGATTCATATTAAAAAAAAAGGAAGAAGAAGAAAAGAAAAGCAAGAAAGAGATTAAGGTTTCTTGATGTCTACAAAAAAAATTTAACAACTAATAGATCTGATTTTAAGATAATGAAATGGAGCCCATATGTACAATTAGGCCTTTTAGTTCATTTCCACATTTTATTAATTCAGGGACTTTGTAAATGAATTACTGTAAAATAACAATCCAGTTCCTTTCTGCGTTTTTGTAAAAGCCAAAAACAAAAGAAAGAATTGAATCATTTACATACATACAGGTTTAATTATGTTTGAAATTATTACTAAGATCTATGTCAAGGGCAAAAGTTTTTATTTCATCAAAAGAAAAAAAATCCCTGTCTTCACTTCATTATTCTATCAACAACTACATGAAATTAGTATGCTACCTAAAATTCAGCTTGCTTTTTGTTTACTGTCACAAACAAATGTTTGGTCTCCTGTGGAGAAATCACTCATTTATGGTTCAAAGGCCACTTCATCATTAAGATACAAACTGGGGTGTTATGCTTCTCCTTGCATAAGATGTTAATTTTGCACCATAAATGAGAGATGAAATTCACCTTTAAACATAGTAGTTCAAGACATTAACTTCTAATTCAAATGAAGATGGCAGTTACCCTTTTGGCTTTACTTTTTTGTGATGAGAAAATTTTCCTTGAAACAGGTCTTATCCTGTAAATCAAAATTCACTTGATTTCTTGAGGTATCACTTTTTGTATTAATTGGGAATTATTGTTCTGGTAAAGCACTTTGTAGAAAGTAAATTTAAATGCAGTAATGAAAATAAATTTGTATTGTTTTTCACTTGGCCTTCTTGGAACATTTGTAACATCTATGGAAACCTGATTGGATTATCAGATAAAACCCAGGGTGTTTAGTTAAATTTGAATTTTAAATAAATAAGTAATTTTTTAGTGTAAGAATACCTCATGAGCTCTCAGTGATTTCACACTTACTTAGACTGAAATTTTAATCCTTGTTTTTTTGAAATTCATATTTTAACTAGCATCCTGTATTTTTACTTACTAAAACTGGCAACACTAAATCATTGAACATCAAGGTGGTGAACTTTATCTGTGGCTAGCAAATAAACATCATTTTTATGTAAAAATAATTGGCATTGAAATCCAAGGAAGACCCAAGGAAAGAATTCTTTAAAATCATTGCACTGGAATAATAACTAAGAGTGCAGCAATAGAAAGACTGAAAGACTCCTTTTTTTTTTTTTAACCCTACCAATACTATTGAATAAATAGGGCAACTAGGCCCATTATAAAGACAGCTTAATCTCCTAAATGAATTGCTCCAACCTTCTAATTCAAAATCATACAAACAAAAACATTGAGATAAGCTGGGTGCTTTTTCAAATGGGGACCCCTGTGGCTTTGAAAATAAACACTTCAACCTCCTTCCACCCCAACACCCACACCACACCCACTAGCCTTTCTGATGTCCTCTATTTGCAAATGAACAGACTGAATTCTGAGAAAGACAGAAGACTAATTAAACAGAGGGAAGATAGGCAAAGGAACATTTGTTTTCAAGCAGAAGACAAAAAGAAATCATGTTACATTCTGCTTTCTCAAGACTGACAGGAGGGCATTAAAGCCCTTTCCCTGAGCTTTCTCCTCTCAAAGTACATTTCCCAGGCTACTGCTCAGACCCTCTTTGGGCTAGGCAGCCCTAACATGTTCAAACCAGCTTGTATTAGCCAGTCTTCTTGACGTTGTTAGAACAGCGGTGATCAGACATTCTGGGAGAACAGTTGATGTCTTAGATGACCTTCATCTCCACCTTCTTTCTTTTGTTCTTTTGCCCAGTGTGTCTTATAGTTTGGCAAAGGGACCTTGGTAGCAATAGAGAATAATGAATGAAAAAATAACCCACTCCTCCCAGTACTGGTGATTGAACTCAGTGCCTCCTCTATGCTAGGTAAGTACTCCACTACTGAGCTACATCCCTAGCCCTGTGATGACTTTTTTAAGATTATACATTGCTTTAAACTGATTGTTTACATTCAGAACCAGAATCAATGAAAAGTCTGAGTATACACTATGCTATGCTTCTCAATTATCTAATACCTTATTTAATCCTTACAATCACTTGGTATTTTGCAATCACATCCTATTTTACAGATGACAAAATTAGGCCACAGAAAATTTAAATGACACACCTCAGTCACACTAGTATTCTTTATACATGTAAGAAGTTGATCCATTAAGAAATTATGTGAGAGGAATAGAGACAGAACTGAATCTTAGGATCCTTCATCAATTTTTGTGATTAATGAAGACCAAAAAGACCTCTATGAGATCCCATCCAGGTGTTGATAAAACATGGCATGTGACAAAGGGAGGCTTGGATAATTGGACAGTTTAGATCTGTTGTAAGAATACCTTGTCATAACTCTTGGAATTATGAATCAAGTGGAACACTAGTTTTGCCTTAAATCTGGATCACAGGTCCCTGGAATTCTCCAGAGCCCTTTACTCTGCATGATCCAAGATAGTGCTGGGTATCTCAAGAAGCCTCAATCTGGGGAAGGGACCAGGCTCCCCTACCTCCCTCCCAGTTTTGAATCCAGCCTTGTTCCCCTAAGGCTGGCCAAACTGTCCTCTGGAAAACATGACTAATGACCTTTTGTCTCTGTATTCTCATTAGTGTCCTTTCACTTTCAGAAACAGAACTTGAGGTTAGAGGGATATGTAAGAAGCTCGGTGAATCTTTACTACCTAACTGCTAATGTCCTTAGTTATTTCTCTTTACAACATGAACACAATTTGTTTTGTTATTACATATTTGTGTAATGTTTTGGGCATACAACACTTTTAAAATACGCAGCTCCTTATTCTGCTGCAGTCACCTTAGATTAATAATTTAAAGTTGTTTTAAGATGTTGCCTCCAGTTTTTGTTTGTTTGTTTGATCTTGTGCTGAATACATGGGGAGTCCAGTTTGCAATCTTTTCTAGTGACAGCTTTTCCTGCCTTTCAATTTAGGACACAGCGTAAGTGGGATTCAGGACATATAATATTGGTTCCTTTATTTAAAACTGTTAATTGAAAATTAGAATTGAAAAATTAGTCCTTGGCAAAGCTGTCTTTGTAAAGCCATGCTTTTTTTTTTTGCCAGTGAAAGATTGCATCTATTGAACAAAGGCCGCATCTCTATAATATCAAAACATTGACTTTAAAGTGAAAAATGCAATCAATCATCTAGGTGTTTTTCCTATACAATGCCATTTGGGTGTTTTTTCACTTTTTAGCCAGATGTTTTGGCGTGAAGCAAAGCACAGAATGGAAGTCTATAGAACCGCTTTTGCTTTAACTATGTGGATATTTCAAGAGGAAGTTTGTTTCCCTTCCCCATAAATGATCGGAACATTTGCTTTATTATTTTACTTTATATAGGTAGACTCTTAACTAATATAAAATAAGGGGGAGATATTTTTCCTCAGGTAAAAATACCTTTATTGCCTTTGATTACAGGGCACTAATCTTGTAAAGGGAGATAACTACCATATGACAAGTCTTCAAACTATTATTTTATACATTAAATGAAAAATAATTGAACTTTTTCCTATAAATAGGAAATCAATCTGGCTATTGATTTACCACATGGTATTCACCTATGATGAACCAAAAGCTGTTTAGTGAGAAGCTGAGTATATTTAACTCTCCAAGGCACAATCTACTGCAGGGTTTAATACAAATCATTTGAAGCATTTACTATTAAAAAAACAAAACTTTTTATTACTGAAATAAAACATGGCAGCTTTATGTCAAAGATTCTTTGAGGATAGGAAATTATTTACGCCTAACTCCTATTAATGCCTGCTGCTTTGAGAATTTCCTCGGGTTTAGATTTCCCAATTAGAAAATTCATGGCATCCTCTTTCTGTACTGTGGTCACGGCCACTTTGCTGTGGGATGAAGTGTGCTAAGCCTGATTTGTCCTCAATTAACTGCCTGTTGCAAAAGTGGCCAAGTGATACAGCTTGCATTTCTAAACATCTCTGCTCTCTATTTAACTAACCACTGAGATTTATAAAGCAACCTTCAGTGAATCTGATCCTGTCGACAGCCAATCTAAATTCCTTTTTCTGCCCAACCTCTTTCCCTTGGGATTTAGTTTATTATATCTTTTTAGCATTTACTGCATATTACAAAATTACATAATATTCCTTACTATGTTAGGAAGAAGGAGAAACCAGTTGAAGTCAGAAGACCTTTCTTCAATAAATTCAGAAAAGAGAGAGAAGCTTCTATGTTAGCCAGCTAAACCTTAGGCACATTTACATTCTATTTCACCAGTTGTACAACAGCTATATAAAGTAGATCAAATTTCTGGTGTTTGTTTGTTTGTTTTGTTTTTGCAAAGAAGGAAACAAAACTCAGAGAGTTTTAGTAGTTCCAGCTTGCCCAGGATTTGTACTAGTGAAAGACTGACACATTTAAATGGAGATCCTTTGAGTCTTCTCCCTCTGCTCTAAGGTGTTACATAAGGAAGATGAAGGAATACATTCAAGGTTAATCATCTTTGTCCTTAGTGATAATTCCCATTTCTTTGCTTTGTTTTAGATAAAGACACAATCCTCATAACATTTAACTATCACATTTGAGTAAGTTAAGCAACTCTACACTTGTCTTGGCTGGGAACAGACTTGCATATTACCCTGTTATCCTGATAGTCTCTTTTGAAAAAATAAATTTATGCAGACCAGCCCGATTACCTTGAATTTGCTTAAAAAATACCTTCACGATCTTTCCTGGTTTAACTCAGTGACACAACCTTATTCTCCATTCACCAAACTGACCATTTCCCTTGGAGATTATGAGATACCTATTCCTTTATGATTTGGGAAGGGACATTTCTGATTGGCAGAAAGTCTCTGTTGCAGTGGAGCATTGTCCTTGTTAGAATTCTTAAAAGCATTCCATTGAGAAGATGTAATTTCTGAGATAGGAAAATACTATATATGACATTTTCTGCCATATACGGAATCTAAAATGCTATAAAATTTTCTATAAATTCTTACATGAATTATCTCTAATAAAGTGCCATTAATGACTTTTCATTTTGTTTCCCTTAGCTGAAAGAAGAAACTGTGAGCCAAATAGTTGTGTTCATGTTTTAAAGGCTTCAGCATTTGATGTCCTTCTCTTATTCAACCTTGGACACCCAGGTTCTACAGGGAAAGGAGTATATGAAAAAACCCTCAGTTTGATGCAACCAGTTTCTAAATCAGTTAAGGTTGGCCATTCCTTTATTGCTGTGTTTATCTAAAAAAACCAGCCTTTCTGTGGGAAGTCATTAGGATAAATAAGGATTGTTTTTGAAGTGCCCCTCCCTGAACTCTCAAACAGAGTCCTGTAGTTGTAAGAGCAAAGTATTATTTAAGATGCTTAGAAAAAATAATTTCCTACTTGAAAATAATAGTTTAGCTGCAGTTGTTCTCTGTCAGAGGTTTTTGCTTGTCCACCAAGAGACACTGCAGAACATGTCACAGGACTTCATCTCTAAATAGTGTTGTGTTAGGAATATAAATCAACACTATTTTCCTAACATACTTTGCCCTCAAGAAAGAAAATGAAAAATTTATTCTACTTACCTGTGTTGATTTTACTGAAGAAAAAAGAGACACAGTCAAATTCCTTGTGCTACATAATTTCTAAGAGACCTTGTGAAGATGCAGTGAGGATTGCTCATATTCCTGGCCAGCTCTCAAGCCTGCTGTCCAAGTAAACATCAGCAAAAATTAGATTTAGAAAGAGCAGTGGAACGGGGATTTGAAAAGGAACAGGAGGCTCATGGAAACCTTAATTGCTGCAAAAAGTTAGGAAGAGAAATATGACAGAAGTGACGGGTCTGTATGGGTGTCATGTGTGGTCTGTCATTTTTCAAGACAGGTTATGGGAGTTCTAGTTACTATTCTGTCACTAAATGGGAGTGTGTGGCCTTGAGCAAGTCATCAGACTTCCTTTGACAAGTTTGTGTGTATTGCATAGGTTACTTCTAAGGCCCCTTTCAGCTTCATAACTCTCTCTTCCTAACTAAAATAGCCTCTATTACAGTTAAACCAAGAAAAATACTCATCCATTAATGTACTTTAACACAGTGCTTGATTGTTGCAGTATGATCTTAGCATACTGAATAGTTTACAACAAGAAAATAAAACCACTTTTTTGAGTGGTATGGGGAGAAGTTTCCAGTTCTCCTTGGTGATGATTTTGCATAGATTATTTGAACGTTTATTGTAAGACTCTTCCACCTCAATTTTGCTTTGTATTCACAGACATATTGTTATTCAAATGGATATGAAACAAACGCTTAGAGAAGGAGTAAGACAAATCTACAGCATCAAAAAAAAAAAAAAAAACTAAAAACCTTCAGATAAACTTTCTCACTGAGCGCCCACTGGTGGCCACATACGTCCCTTATTCAGGACCTCAGATGTTCAGGAATTGACTTAATAGTAAATGGTATTTTCCTTTCAATGAATAGTAGAAAAGTATTAAAAAGTTTAGCTGAAAAGTATCATAATCAGTTATCAATGTCTGCCAAGAGTAGGAAAGAAGATTTGTATCACAAATGCCATAGATTAACCTTCCTTCTAAGAGACCTTGTGAAGATGCAGTGAGGATTGCTCATATTCCTGGCCAAGTCTGGTAGTCTCATAGACAAAGAAACTGAAGACTGGGGAAGCTGAGTGACTTGCCAGACATTCAGCATGAAACCAGGACTAGAACACAAGCCACCCCACCTTCCTTGTACTATAATTAAATAACACACTATGGAAATAACTTTACTCCATACTTGGTAGTTATAAGATGAGGAGATAGAAATTTCAGTTTGACCATCCGGGTTGCAAATCACTCAAAAGAACTTCAGTGCATGGTCTAGTGCCCCAGAGAAAAAGCAGGGCCTTGTGAACAATCTTCATTCCCAAGGACTTTAGCAGGGGTGTTGCATTCTTTTTCCGGAAATTAATTCTGTTGTTTTGGTGGTCACAATGTCTATCTAAAACTGTGTTCTGGGTGAAAACTGTCTTAACCTAAATTCAGACAAGAAAGTATAGGAAGCATACAATGTATGTGAGATGTTACTCAGTGTATATTGAAGGACAGCTTCTCTGGGATGTGAAATAAAATGGTTCTAGGATTTCAAGAACCTTGATTCCTGGAATTTAAAACACATTTTATCTATCTATCTAGTTATTTATTTTTGTTGAAAGAAAGTACTTTCTTATGCAATACAAATACCTACAAAAATAAAAATGATACAATGACTTAGTATTTGTCCTTAAGGAGTAAACAAGGTAGTGGGGGATGTACGTAAAGGATTATGGGACGATATTATAGGTAGGTAAGTGTCAGAGGATCAGCAGTTAGCACTGCCTGAAGAATTTGGGAAGTCTTACCAAGAGGTTGTATTTGAACTGAGTTTTGAAATATAAGTAATATTTTAATGTTTTGACAGATAAAGAAAGGAGGGAAAACATTTTCAAATATACTGACTCATAAAAGTTCATGTTATATTTAGAAAATGATATAGCTTTAGTATAGAATTTAGGAGGGGATAGGGAGTTCTATGGTCAGATTGTTTATGTCTCCCCCAAATTCATATCTTAAAATCCTAATGCCCAGTTGATGGTATTAGAGGTGGGGACTTTGGGAGGTAATTAGCAAGACAGAGGCCTCGTGAATGGGATTGGTGCCCTTATAAAAAAGGCATAACACAGCTAGTACATTCCTTTGAGCCATATGAGGACAGACGGAGAAGGCACCTTCTATGAACCAGAAAGTGGGCCCTCACCAGACACTGAATCTTCTGGTATCTTGACTTAAGACTTTCTAACCTCCAGAACTTTTCCTCAGTGAGAAAAAATTCTGTTGTTTATAAAAATTTATAAAATTTCTGTTATTTATAGAAATTTAAAAATTTCTATTGTTTGTTGTTATTTTTGTGTGATGTTTTGTTATAGCAGTTGAATGAACTAAGTCAAGGAGGAATTTACACCCACAGATTTTAAGTTATCAGGCTCCTCATTTTATGGCACACTATAAGCCACTGGTCTGTTTAAGAACTCTCTGGTTCTCCCCAGGCATCTCCTCCCCTTGAAATTTATATATGAACATATTCTTGATGGAAAATATAGTGTTATTTTGTCTTTGTGCATTTTTACATACATAAACAATGTTGTATAGATGTTATTCTGGCTTAGATACTTGGTGAGGAGTGTCAGAAGAGTCAGAAGAGAGTGGTTGGGGCCAGATTATACAGAAAGAAACACATTTAATCAATGTGTTTCAGAACAGTACAAATGGCCACATAGAGGTTATACAGTATGAAGGAAGTTACACTAGGGCATTACCCTATTATAAATTATCTAGAACTGAAGATGAAATTCTAGAGTCTTGAAGTTTTGAATCCCAGGTACACTGTATTCCTAGCAAGTTCTTTTAAGTCTCTGAAGCTCACCTTTCTCATCCACAAAACAGGGATCAGGAGAGTGTGTACTTGATTTAGTAGTTGTGAGGATTAAAAGATTCAATATGTGTGAAGTGTTCAAATGTTAACTTTTATTATAATCTCTTAATTGATTTGGTTTTTAATTCTGACTTTCCAGTAAATGTCTGATTACTGATTGTATTTTTTTACTGCCTTTAGTCAAACAGAACATAGATTTTTAAGGTTCTAACTTTGCAGAAAAGAGGGGGAATCCAGAGATGCTCAGGGGAATGGAAAGAGCTTTGATAGCATCAGTTTTTTGCCCTATGAATTATTTGCAACATGTAGTCTTGGACTTGGAACATAAATTCTAGTTTATTCCTCTAGAAAGGAAAATAATATCTATATCACAGATTTGCTTTATGAATTAAATGAAATGGTGAAGGTTCTTAGTACATGGTGAGCACCTACTGATGCTAGTTGTGTCTGAATTACCTACTGAATGTGTATTATGGTTTGGAAATGAGCTGTCTCCCCCACCCAAAGCTCCTGTGTTAATGCAAGACTATTGAGTAGCTCCTATGCATCTATGGATATGCTCCAAAATAACATATTTTATATTCTAATTTTATATAACTCCAGAGAGGCAATTGTGTGCCTCAGACAAAGCCAATACCAAAGCAACCACATCTGCCAGACAGAAGCCAAATGAACATTTCTCCAGAGAAAGGATGTGGGTTCATCAAAGAAAGCACTAGCTTTCTGACCCCATGGTTGAAGAGACAGCATAGTTAATACCCATGTATCAACCATTGGGTTGGATTATGGAAATTGTAATCTAGCCAGTTGTAATCTAATCAGTACATACTAGCTAGAGTGGACTAATGGCAGGTAGAACATGGCTAGAGGAGGTGGGTCACTGAGAGTGTGCCCTGGAAGGATTCATCTTCTCTCTGAGCCCCACCCCCCATCTGCTTTCTGGCTACCATAATCAGAGTAGTTTTCTTCTGTGACACCCTTCTTTCATGCCCTTTTGCCATGATATTCTGCCTCACCTTGGGCCCAGAGCTGTGGTGTCAGCCAACAAGAACTAAATCTCTGAAACCATGAGCCAAAACAAAATAAACTTTTCCTCCTTTGAGTTTTTTCTTTTTCTTTCTTTTTTTTTTTTTTTGAGAGGAGGTACTAGAGTTTGAATATAGAACAACTTTACCACTAGCTACATCTCCATCCCATTTTATTTTATTTTTATTTTAAGACAGGGTCTCACTAAGTTGCGTAGGACCTCACTGAGGCTGACTTTGAACTTGGTCTCCTCCTACCTCAGGTTCTTGATTCACTGGATTACAGGCATGCACCACCATGCCTAAGTTGTTCTTGTCATGTATTTGGTCACAGTGATGAAAAGCTGACCAATATATTATGTGTTATCCATGTACTTTGAGCTAAAATAAACCCCTTTCCCTAAATTATCTGTCTGCGGGTGGTTTTTCTATGCAAGCAGTAGTTGAACTATGTAGGTGTACCCTGTTAGCACAGCTGTTGAAGAACATGGGTATCAACTATTCTGTCTCTACAACTGTGGGGTCAGAAAGTTAGTGCTTTCTTTGATGAACCCACATCCTTTCTCTGGAGAAATGTTCATTTGGCTTCTGTCTGGCAGATGTGGTTGCTTTGGTATTGGCTTTGTCTGAGGCACACAATTGCCTCTCTGGAGTTATGCAAAATTAGAATATAAAATATGTTATTTGGGAGCATATGCATAGATGCATAGGAGCTACTCAATAAATATTTTTGAGTGTTGTTACACATCATATTATTGTGTTATGGTTAACAACGCTGAACACATATTTCAAGGGCAAAGACTGGTTCTTATTTATTCTTTATCCCCTGTTGCCAAGCACAGTGTGTAACCTATAGTAGGTTCATAATAAATGATTGTTCATAAAGGAAGAGTTAATGACTTCAAGGGAAATAGAGCAAAGATGCCAATTGCCTCCCCTTTTATACATAACCCCTTGTGTTTTTGCCCTCTCCTTTCCCCTCTTTCTTTTCACCTTCTCCCTTCCTTCTAATAAGGCATTGTGAGGCATTTAACTGACCTTAATTCACCTTTTTAGAAGATATATCTTTCATTTCTTCTCTTCACAAAAATGAAAAGTGACATTTCTATTATAAAGAAATGGCCTAGGCAACTTCTGGAAAAACTCTAGTGGTTAATCAGTTACTTTTTATTTAAATACATATGCTTAATGCTGAGTTACATTGTAAAACTTCCAGGCTGATTTATGGTCTCAGTCTGCCTTAATTAACATCGATTCCAGGGGAATAGTAAATGGGAATGGCCTTCACAATTGAGGCTGAACAATGAACTCTCTGGGTGTTGTCCAATTTGTAACATGATTTACATGGAAGCAAGCCCTTCCTTTCCCGGGGTTATCCCTTTTTCATCTGGTGTTTAGGACGGGTTATATATAATCCATAGATAGGAACATTTGCTGTCAAATACTTTTGCTGATTTAGAGCTAGGCCACAAAATGGTCACTATTAATAAAGAAGGAGAAAAAAACCTAACCTGAGACTTTGCAGGGATTCCAGGTTCTTGCTATGTGTCATCGCTTGTCCAGTCTGTGGCGGTTTTACGAAGTGACCATAATGAAAGTCAGATTAAATGCACAGAATATATACATTTAATCAACAGCCATTGGAATCCGTGGTGCTGGAAGAGTTATAAAAGCCCTGTGAATGCAAATTTATTGCAAAAGAATCCAACGGGTGGGGGAATGAATGTCTGCTGAATGGTACTACCTGACACGGGACACCAAAAAACTTTCCAGAGTGAGTGATTTAAGTGTAAGGTTTGGCTTGTAAAGCTGCCAGCTGCTTGGTTTCAAAACTTGAAACATTTCCAAAACATTGGATGAGGCACTTTATATGTTCACTAGAGTAAATACTCCGGTTTTACTGCCAATTTAAATGTGCTCAGTTTACAGTAATGAGCTTGTATAGGCATTACCTTGTTTATAGAAAGTGGAACAGGAAGAAATGAACATTAACCATTACCAGTAGCAATTCCCATTGCCTTCTGCCACAACACTGATGGCAAGTTTAGTTTCTTCCAATTTGGGAATATGTCACAACTGACATTGGTGTGTTCTTGGCTCCAATGCCATGTTGCTTCAACAGAGCAACAGATGCTGTAATTCACTGTGCCTCTGTCAAGGCTGCTCATTCAAGTTGACTGCTTCTTACTATTTTTCCTAAAACAGATGTCAGTAGCACAGATGTGGGAATTGTAGGACAGTAGAATAGGTAGGTCCCAGATTATACATGATTGGGTGTGTTTTAGCTAAATATGTTTTCTACAAGTGAATGAAGCACAGAGTCATTTATTTTCTCTTCACTGTTATTTATATGTTTTAGTATAAATCTTTGTTTCTTGGGATGACTAGTACAGGAACCTCTTTGGCCCTCTTAACCACTGGGAGCATACACTAGAGATAGGCAGATATGTTTAGGATGAAAGACATAATTTACTGGCTAAGAAAGAAAATTCAAAAATTTAAGGAGACCCTAGTAAGCACAACTTCTAGAAGATAGTAAACACTCAGAAGATACTATTGACAGATATTAAAAATGAAAGAAAGGAGGGAGGGAAAGGGGCGTTAATAAGAAGAAACCATAGGAATCCATATCTTTATTTATTTATTTACTTTTTCAGTACCAGGGATTGAACCCAGGGGTGCTCCCACTGAGTTACCTCCCCAGCTCTTTATTTAATAATTTTTCAAATTTTGAGAGAGGGTCTCACTAAGTTGCTACGGCTGGCCTTGAATTCTCCATCCTTCTGTCTCAGACTCCCTAGTAACTGGGCTTATAGGCATGTGTACCTGCCTGGTGAAGCCCATGTCTCAGAACCTTTTCCCTTAGGTATATATACTTAGGAATATCAGGATATTACTTCCCAAGGAATACTGCACTCTCCTATAGTACAGTTCCCTCTCCATTGTGTAAGATAGTGGCAAAACACAGAAATTGATCAAAACCAAGAGCATGATCTTATGTATCTGCAAATAAAGGATTCTGATAGCCCAAGGATGTGACTGTCAAGTTTTTTTTTTTTTCATGCACTGATTACCTTATTTTGTGGCTGGCTTTGCTTTACTGCTTTTCTAACAGTATTTCTATGGTGAAAAAAAAAGAAGAAAAAGAAAATATAGCTAATTATTCAGCATTGCGTATTTCAAAATACCAAATGTCTCCATTTTTAGCTTTCACGAAAGGTGAAAATTTCTCTTTGCCCTGTCATGTTCTCTTTTCCCTCTGACCCCGCCCCCACCTCCCTTATTCTTGGTTCCCTTCTCACTTTATTGTTTCTCTTCTGTTCTAACAGAATTGTGTATTTTTATCAAAATTGTTGTTCTCTTTTTCAGTATTTTCCTTATCTTTTAAATCTTTTCTTCCTGCTTTCTCCATAGTATTTTCACTCCTTTTTTCCACTACTCTTCATAGATGTTGACTACTTTATGTTAAACTTTCTTTTTTTTCCTGTTTTCTAGTGTGTTCCTACTGTCTATGACTTTGCTTGACCACCTTTATGCATTAGATTCTGATTATTTCTCTCATTTCTTAAGGATTTTCATGATTTCTGGGCCTTGCTTGCCTGAAGATTTTATGCTTACTTTCAGGACAGTGTTGTGATAGAGGCTGGTGTTGAGAAGCCAGGGGCAGCTCAATCTTTTGAGCTTTTTGTAAGGTCAAGGGACTTGTAGAAGGGAAGGAGAGAAGCTCAACTTCGTTTCTTTCTTCTCTGTCACACTTCTTAAACCAGGGTATCAGATGATCCTCAGAGAAGAGCCAAAGTCAAGGAAGAGAGGCTGATAGGGCAGCTGAAGCATTTTATTAGGGATAGAGTTTCTTTCTTCTACCCTTCCTGTTCCCTACCCCAGACTGGACTCCCTCATTGTTTGTTTCCCTGAAGTGTTCGTCTAACATGTCAGCCACACCACACCAATCCCTCCCTTCTCTGAAGTGATCTCCTGTGATGCTTATCTCTACCATCCATCTTGGCACTAAATCAGAGTATACAGCATTATTTAACTTTCTTGAAAGTAATCTTATCTTTGAAACTTTATTATAAGTTCCAGAGTACACATCTTCTGTGGATTTTTCAGTAGTACCTACAAGCATTTCCATGCTTGGAGTAGCCCTCTAATAATCATTTCATAGTTGTTGTTTTCTGTGGAGGTAAATTTCTACTCAGGGATATTCCTTTCTTTCTCAGTTCTAATTTATGCTATTTGTATTCTATCAACCTGCCTCACAGCGGGGGAGTATGTGGAAAGTAAGTTTTTCAGGTCCCTTATTCTTACAAATTTGTTGCATTGTGACTAGAGTCTAAAACTCCTTTGGACTACCACTTCTGAAACTTTATATTTTAAAATGTTAATAGTTGCTGCCAAAGGTGCTGGACAAGATTCTTCATTTTGGAAGTAAACTAAACAATATAGTCTAAAGATTCCTTCTGTCACTATGCAACTGTCTTGAATGAGTATATATGAATATGTATGTATGTATGTGTATGTGTGTTTATGTATTTAAAGTTGGTTTTCCATTGATTTTCTGATAGTGTGCTGACTGTATATTGATCTTGTATTCTAAAACTTTGCTAAATTTACCCATCCAGCATTTGGTTGATTTCTTAGGAATTTCTACACGGACAATCATGTCATCCTAGAGTAAAGACAATATTCTTTTATTTCTAACCTTTTTGCCTTTTATTTATTTTTCTTATCTATATTGATAATATTAAATATTAAACTATTAAATATAAATAATGAGGTGAGTTCTATATATATATATATATATATATATATATATATTACTTTTATTGTGTTTGTTAATTAAGACAGTGAACTGAAAATGAATAGGGGGATGAAGGAAAATATGAAAGTTAGATCTTCTCTAAAGGGAAATATGCCAATCACCAGTTGTAGGAATTGTAAATATCCATCCAGCATCAGCACAGTATACATTCTTCTCAAGCTCACATAGAACATCACCAAGGTAGACCACATGTCTATGAGACATACCTTAACAAATTTAAAACAGTAAAAATAGCACAAAATATACTCTCATACCACAATGGGATTAAATTAGATCAGAAAATAGCTGAAAAATTCCACAACATTTGGAGATTAAATAACATACTTCTAAAGAATAAGTCTCAAGAGAAATAAAAAATATTTTTAACAAAATGAAAATGAAATATCAAATTTCATGGAATTCAACTAACAAAGCATTTAGAGAGAATTTTATAGCATTGAATGAATATATTAGAAGATAAAAAATGTTCTAAGCTGCACTCTAGGAAACTAGGAGAAAAGTACAACAGAGCAAACAGAAGAAAATAATAATTATAGCAGGAATCAATTTAATTGAAAACAGGAAAACAAAGAAAATCAATAAAACCATAGACTGGTTAAATTTGAAAATAATCAATAAAATGGCTGAATATTTCAAAATACACTGTATTGTCATGTATATCTAAAGACCACAAAGAAAAAATATGAATGGTAAATAAAATAAAATTGCTGAACATCTAGCCTGACTAACCAAAAGGGAGAGAGAAAACACAAATTACTAACATCAGAAATGAAGAGAAGCCAATACTGCTACTGCCATGGACAGTAGAAGAATAATAAAGGAATATTATGAACAACTCTATGCCATTTTTGATAATTTAGAAGACATGGGTAAATTCCTTTGAAGACACATTTTACCAAAATCTAAACAAAGAGAAATAGATCATCTCAATAAATCTACATCTATTCAAGAAATTCAATCAATAATTAATGACCTTCCAATAATAAAAGCATCACATAAAGATGGTTTCACTGGTAACTACTACTAAGCATATAAATTTTCTACGGTATCTTTCAGAAAATAGAACCAGAAGGAATACTAATTCATTTTATAAGACCATCATACCTTAATGCCAAAACCAGACAAAAATATTATAAGAAAGGAAAACTGCAAATTAACATCTCTCATGAACATAGATGTGGATATACCCAGCTATAATCCCAGAGACTCCAGAAGCTGAAGCAGGGAGGATTGCAAGTTCGAGGTCAGTCTTTGCAATTTAGGGAGACCCTATCTCAAAAACAAAAACAAAAGGCTGGAGATGTGGTTGGTGGCAAAGGGCCTCTGGGTTCAATCTCCAGTACCAGAAACAAATTAAAAAAGATGCAAAAATCTTGAACAAAATAGCAAATTGAATCTAATATTGTATAAAAAGAATGATACAACACAAGTGAGTGAGATTTATTCCAGGTATACCAGACTGATTTGACATTCAAATTTCAATTAATGTATTTCATCAATATTGCTGACAACAGAAAAATCATGTGATCATGTCTCTACATGCAAAAAAACCCCAGCATTTGACAAAATACAACACTCTTTTGTGATAAAACAAAATAAAACCTCTTAGCAAACTAGAAATTGTGGGTGATTTCTTCAACTTGATAAAGAATATCTACATAAAGATCATCTACATCTAACATCTTACTTAATGAATGAGAACTAAATGCTTTCCCTTGAATATTAGAACAAGATATCCCCTCTTGTCACTCCTATTTTCCCCTCTTGTCATTCCTTTTTACATTATCATGGAAGTCCTCATTAATGCAGTAAGTCAAGAAAAAGAAATAACAGGGTACACAGACTAGGAAGGAAAAAATAAAATCATCTTTGCCTATGACACAATTATGTATGTTGAAATCCCTAGGGATTATAGCAAAAAACAAACAAAAACAACTCCTTGGTACAATGAACCAAAATGCATTCTGCTGTCACTTATAACTAATTAGAACAAATAAAAAAAACTTCTAGGATAATAAAAGATTGTAGCAAAGTTTCAGAATACAAAGGTAATATACAAAAGTTATTTACTTTCCTATATAACAGAAATGAATGATTGGAATTTGAAATAAAAAAACACAGTAGCTTTTACATTCCCCCAGAGAGAGCGAGAGCAAAATCGAGGGAGGGAGGGAGGGAGGGAGAGAGAGAGAGAGAGAGAGAGAGAGAGAGAGAGAGAGAGAGAGAGAGAAATAGGGATAAATCCATTAAAATATGTACAAGATATTAATGAGGAAATCCAGAAAATTTAGATGAAAGAACTCAAAGGAGATCTAAATAAGTGGAGAGAGAATTCATGGAGGAAGATTCAGTATTATTAAGGTGTAACTTCTTCTCAACTTGAGCTGTAGTTTAATGCAATCACAATAAAAATCCTGGTAAGTTGTATTTTGGATGTCAGCAAACTTACTCTAAGTTTTGTATGGAAAGGCAAAACTCCCAGAATAACTAACACAATATTGATGGATGAGAACAAAGTTGGAGGACAGACATTACCCAACTTCAGAACTTACTAGAAAGCTACAGTAATCAAAACAGTGTGGTAGTGACAACAAAACAAAATGAAACAAACAAACCAGTTGAATAGGGAGAAAACAGCCAAACAAATAGTTAACTGATCTTTGACTCACAAAGCAGCATTAACATTAATGGAGGCAATAATTTTGAACACACAGTACTGATACAACTAGACTTCTACAGACCAGTGAGTCAAAACACTGACCTTACACCTTTCACAAAAACATTAACTCAAATGAATCATAGACCTAAATGTAAAATGCAAAACTATAATATTTCTTAATGATAACATAGGAGAAGAATCTAGATGACCTTGTGATTGGCAACGTAGTTTTACAGTGCCAAAAGCCTGACCCAGGGAAAGAAACTGATAAGTTGGACTTCTTAAAATTAAGAATTTTTGATCTGTAGAAGATAATGTTAAGAGATAAGACAAATTACAATTGTGAAAAAATATTTGCAAAACATACACCTGATGAAGGACTTTTATCTTAAGTATACTACTGAGTTTTTAAAAACTCACCAGTAAGGAAGGAAACAACCCAATTAAACAATGGACAAAAAAGTATAAATAGACACCTCACCAAAGAAGATATGCAGACAAAAAATAAGCATATGAAAAGATGGCATAAGAGAATTGCAAACTAAAGCAACAAAGATACTTCTACATACCTATTAAAATGACTAAAATCCAAAGGACTAACAACACCTAATACTGATGAGGATGTGGAGCAAAAGGAGCTCTCCTTTATTGCTGGCAAGAATGCAAAGAAAGTCTAACAGTCATTTTGGAAAACAATTGGGCAGTTTTGTACAGAGCTAAGAATAGTATTAATGTATGATCCAGCAGTTACTCTCCCAGGCATTTTACCAAAATAAGTTGAAAACTTATGTCCATACAAAAACTTGCAAATCAGTATTAAATAGCAGCTTTATTCATATTTACTCCAGACTGAAAGCAAACTAGATTAATCAGGGTTGTCCTTTAAAAGGTGAATAAACAAACTGTGTTACATCCATATAATAGAATATTATGCAGTATTTTAAAAATGAGCTATCAAGCCATAGGAAGACATGGATGAAATTTAAGTGTATGGCTAAGTGAAAGCAGCCAGTCTGAAGAGGCATTAATAATCTATTCCATGATTACAACTAATTGACACTCTGGAAAAGGCAAGACTATGTATTAGTTTTTGTCAGGAGTTTAGGAGAAGGGTGGAGGGTTGAGTAGGTGGAGGACAGGATTTTTAAGGCAGCAAAGCGACTCTATATTATGCTACAACACAAAGAGTGAAGCCTAGTATAACTGTACCACTCTAATGTAAGATATTAATCATAGAGAATAACGATGGAGAGAGAGAACGAGATACGTGGGAACTCTCTATACTATCTGTTCAGTTTCCTATAAATTTAAAACTGTTCTAAAAATTAAAGTGTATTAATTTTAAATGCCAAAAGAAATGGCTTGGCAGTTTTGAAAAGGAACAAAGCATAAGTTTTAGAAATAAGAATATAAACATTTTAGATCTAGGTAAAGTGAGAATTAGTGAACTGGAAGAAATTCTTTGACTGCAGCGCAGAGAGAAAAGGAAATAGAAAATATGAGTGGTAAAAAGACATTAAGCATTGACTTAAGTGTAATGATTGGAGTTCTTGAGGAAGAGAATAGAATTTTATTTAAAAAAATAAAGATTAAGAATATTCCAGAATTTAGACAAAAATTCATATATACTGTAAGCATAGTGAATAGATATCAAGATAAATAGAAACAGAATTATTAGACATACTGTGATGAAATTTAAGAATACCAAAGAAAAAGGCAAAACCTGAAAAGCGAAAGATAGAAAAGGCAAATCACTAAGTCATCAACAAACAAATGATTAGAAGCTTCTGGCAGATTTATTATAAGCATCACTGCAAGATAGAAAATATTTGAATCATAGCTATAAAGTGCTGTGAAAAAATTACTGACTACCTAAAACTGTGTAACTCATCTGGAATATCTTTTGAGAATGAGGGTGCAATTAAATACATGATCAGGAAAACAAGAATTGATACATTACCCCAAATTATCAAATGAGATTCTAAGGATTAATCTGAATAAAAATTTAAAAACCTTTTTTAAAATAAGAAGTCATTTTATATATAAAATAAAACTTTAGTAAAACAAACTTCTCGGAGAAGAGTGATTGGATTTAGCATTCTGAGGCCATTGTGTTGTTTGGGAGCAGGGTTAAGGTATTGATTACCTTTAGATTTCAGGTTGTTAAACATGTATGTTAAAATACTATGGAAAAACACTTAAAGAATATTAACAGTATGCAACTTCCAAAGGAATAATTAAATTATAAAATAAACACCAACAACCTACCTTAACTAAAAGAAGCAAGAAAGGAGAAAATAGAAAGTAAAATGAGGCAAGGCACATAGCATCATTTCCAAAAATAACACATGTCATAATCATAATAAATGCAAATGTGTTAAACTCACTAGTTAACAGACATTTTTATTATTAATAAAATACAATCTAAGGCTGCATTATTTACATCAAAATAGTAAAGACACAGTTGAGAGCAAAAGGATGGGGAATGATACATGAGGCTTAGAAAAAACTTAGATAGCCAAAGCTAATACAGGTTAATAGCTAATGCAGGTATTCCTTATTGCAGATTTCAGAGTTTTTGAGATTTTGAAATATTTTATAAACTTTACTAGTTGATTTTTCTAATCCAAAAATCTGAAATCTGAAATGCTCTAGAACTGAAACGTTTTGAGCATTCATGTCAGCATTCAGTAAGTTTTAGATTTCCAAACATTTCAGACTTTGAATTTTCAGATTAAGAGTGTTCAGTCTGTATTAAACAAAACAGGCTGTAAGATCCAAAGTTTATTGTAATAAAGAGGGTAATATTATATGATAACTAGTTTACCAGAAAAATCTAATAGTTACAAACATATTCCTTAATAAAATTGCTTCACATTTATAAAGATAAAACAATGGAGCTAAGGTTTATGCTGACAAATCCACCAAACCAAAATGAGAAATTCCAACATAGCTTTCAATTATCATAGAACAAGCAGATAAACTATTTAAAAATCAAGATGACTGAACAGTATATTTTACAAGATTGATAAAACAGGTACCTGTGAAAACCTGCTCTAATAATTAGTATATTAGGGAAAGAAAAGGGAAATATCTAAGAATAAATAAATGAAGAATCCAGTCTAGTGGGTACCTCAAGTAGCAGTGTAGATCAAGCTGGAAGAAAGCATCAGGAGGAATACACAAGTAACTACAATTATGCTACTAACTTGAATGGTGTGCTCATAGGGTTTTAATATGATGAATCTTAACATTTATGTTACATACATCCTTTATATTAAATACAACATGATATAAGAAATATTTGTTACCCAAATGTAGTCTTCATTCTTCAGTGTTTCAGATTTTATCTTGGCCCAGGAGGTATTGAATTTCTAATCTTATCAGGAAAGATGTTAGACAGTGATTCATGTCCTCTACCAGCAGACATTCCATTCCAGTTAACATTAAGTGCCTACCACATCCATTATGTCTTTTAATACCGACAACAACCCATAAAATGTCAATGAACAGTTCTTCACAACCATGGAAAGAAAGTTAGGTTTATGGGCTAATTTGTTCTATCCTCTCAGAAATCTAGAGTAGACAGGTACCTTCTTTCATGAGCCATGTGTTTCTTTTGCTCTCAATTACAGCATTACAGAATCATACAATATTATAAGCGAATACTTGTATATTTTACAAATGAAGAAACTGACCAACAGTCTGACCTAGGGTCACAAGTCTTATGTACTTTCAAAGAGCTCTAGAGTAGAAAAGTCCATGTTTTTCCTTATGCCTTTTCTGAAGTTCGACAAGCTGAAAAGCAGATTTTTCATTTTTCATACTGACTTTACTAAGCCTTTAAGTTGAAATAATAGGTAAATATTTAAATGAATAATTTGACAGCATTGGGCCATATTTTAATGTAGATCTTGAACTGTTTATTTCATTTTACACAAATCCGTGTAAAAGAATTTTTGTACAAAAAAAAAGTATTTCTCCTCATTTTTTCATTTAACAAATTTGTTTGGGGCCTTTATTGTGTGAAAGACATTAAAAGATGACACTAGTTTTTATAAATTCTTATTTTTATTTTCATTTTGAAACAATTTCAGATTCACAAAATATTGCAAAAAATAGTACAAAGAAATCTCATATACCTTTCACCCCAGTGCCCTTATATAACTATAGTATGGCAGTAAAAATCAGGAAGTAACATTGATACAATATTATTCTCTAACCTAAACCCCTTATTCAAATTTTACCAATTGTCCCAATAATATCTTTTATTTTTTTCTGGTCCAGGAGCTCATACAAGGCTACATGGTTTATGTCTCACAAACATCCTTTAATTTGGAACAGTTTTAAAAGGTTATCTTTCATGACCTTGGCACTTTTAGAATATGGGCCAGTTATTTTGTAGGATACGTTTTAATTTGGATTTGACTGATGTTTCCTCTTGATTAAAATGAGTTATGCCTTTTGGGTAAGAATACCACAAAAGTGATGGATGTCTTTCTAGGTGTATTGTATCAGGAGCACATGATGTCAATTTTTCTTATTATTAATGATGTCAACTTTGATCACTTGATTAAGGTGATGTTGGCCAAATTTTTCGAATGTAAAGTTATTATGTTTTTTCGTTTGTGATTAGTGAGTATCTTGAGGGAAATTATTTAAGAGATTACATGAACATCCAGTTTTTCATTATACTTTTTCCCACTAATTTTGCCATCCACTGATGATTTTTGCCTATAGCAATTATTATTGTAGTGTTTGACAAATGGTGAACAACAAATTCCATTATTCTTTCATATCTGTTAAGTGGTGATTTGCTATGAAGAGCTATTCCTTATCCCTATTTGTTTAGTTATACATTTAAAAATTATATCATTATGAACTCAGACACCTTGTCATTCTATGGGTAAGCATCCATTGCTATAATTATTTATTTTGTGGTTTAAATTATCTTAGTATTAGCCATTGGGGAGCCTCTTCATATTGATTCCTGTTTCCTTTTATTCTGTCCCCATACACTTTTGGTCATTAACTCAATTTACTGCATCATAGTGTTCCAGGCCTAATTTTGTACTTTTCCCTGCTAACTTCCTTGAGATAAACCTTTCTCCATGGAGGCCTGGTCAGAGAAAAATGACAGAACTAAAAATTTTTTAAATTGCCCAGAGAAGTTGAAAATGTTCAAGTGGGCATATTTATTATCTGTACTAACAATGTTGTCAGCACAGTCATTTTTTTAGTATGATGTGGTTGGGTCTACCAAAAATAATAACAGTGAAGAAATCTTAACATTTTGCATACTAGGAAAATTAACCATTATATCCTGAGATACACAGAGCTCTATTTAATGAAATAGTAAAGAATGTAAGACCTGGGAGGACTGAAACTATCTTAATCATCTTTGCCTTTCCTTTGTCTAGAAATACCTGAGTATCTATTGAGTAAATGAAGGTGTCATATTAAGCATGTTTATAATCTGTATAAACTATAAAATGTTACACAACTACAAGACCATTGTTTTTGTGCTTAATATGTTTGTATTAAGTACTATGCAAATTTAAGTTATTTTATTTCCCTTTATCTTAAAAAACATTTAGAAAAAGAAAACTTTAGTTTAATTAGTGCCTTCTTCCACATAGGCTCATTGTTGTATCAAATTGAGGAGAAAATGTGAAAAGAAAACCTTGGGATGTTTTCTATAATTTGGTATTTAGAAGTGTAGATGTATACTTATTAAGCCTCATTTGTGATTAGTAAAAACAAAAAGAAAATTGGCAGAGAATAATAATTCAATTTGTCATTTTGTTTGTCCTAAATTAGTTGGCTGAGTGGTTCAAAAGTTTAGAAATTTTCATTTTGGTGCTATAACTTTTATTAAGTAAAATATCTTTAGATGTTGTGTTTTCATAGTCCAAAAATATTAATTTGGATTTCTCTTAGAATCAACAAAAAATCTTTAAATATTTCTTTGCCTAACTTTTCCCTTATACTTTAATGCATTTGTTAAATTTTTTTGAGAAATTGGCTTGAGTAAATTCCTAAATCATTAACCTCTTCACCATTTTAATATAATCTCCATTTCATAAATTAGAAAATCACTCTTCTTGAGAAATCTGAGAGAGACCTATTTGAAAGTTATAACTCCTTTTCCTTTGCTAACCCATGTAGCCTACACTTGAAGAGAAAGAAATCCCACTTGGGTTTATATGTGTAATTTGTTTAACTCACTAGTTAGTTTGGCCAGAGTCACTTCAAGATCCAAGCATTAGGTGCATTCTTATTCCAGCACCATCTTAAAAGTCATTACCCTCTGACAGAGAAACTGGGATCTAAGGCACGATGACTGTTGCTTTGATCCACAGAGCTTGGACTATTAGTAACTGTTTTCTTAACCTCTTAATGTGTGGTTTATATGTACATAGGACTCTTGCTTTCCTAAGCTTATTTGTCTCTTATTAGTGGACATGTTCTCTAAAGGTAAGAAATGTATTTAGTCTCTGGATGACATTGAAGCAAAAATATCATAGAAGAAATTCCTGAATTAGGGGTGGGGCTGGATTGGATACTGTTTAGGGTATCTCGTAGCACTTCAAATCCCACACTTCTACTATACACCAACAAGAATACAGAACTTGTATTATTGCCATGATATTTCCATACTTCTTGGCCATTACCTGACTTCTGATCACCCATGTCACAAATCCCATTCTGTGTCTCTTCTTTTAGATCTTTATTAACAATGAGTGGCAGAACTCAGAGAGTGGAAGAGTGTTCCCTGTCTATAATCCAGCCACAGGAGAACAAGTATGTGAAGTTCAAGAAGCAGATAAGGTATGTCTTTCTTAAAAAAAAAGATTCCCTATGCAGTAGCCACTGTCAAAAGACAGAGTAGTAAGCATATCCTGTCCAGATGCCATCATTGACATTCAGGAGTCACTTTTTCCATGAACGATGATGGTTTATCTTTTATTTGGAGTGTTTTTTTATTCAGCTGTGCCCCTTCCTCTCTAACAGGCAGATATAGACAAAGCAGTGCAGGCAGCCCGCCTGGCATTCTCTCTTGGTTCCGTGTGGAGAAGGATGGATGCTTCAGAAAGAGGACGTCTGTTGGACAAGCTTGCAGACTTGGTGGAACGGGATAGGGCATTTCTTGCAGTAAGTAATCTAAGAAAACAGGAAGTCTTTACCCTAGATTTACCATCCCACTGGAATTTGTGTTCCTTAGTTTTTCTGAAATTATGCCGTAAAGCAGACATCGGGGGAAACCCAGGGAATGCTTAGACATATTCAAGTTTGGGGAGCAAGTGGGGAGGTGGAAGATCAGCTGAGTGTCTCTTCTCACTGCATTTTTAAGAAAAACAGCATTCTATGACTAGTAAGGATCTTCCTTTTCCACATCTCCCACTCCGATAAACAAAGCAAAAAGCATAAGGCAATAGGAGAGTCATTATTTCATTAAATAGAGCTCTGTATATTGGTGCTATAACTTTTATTGTGTAAAATATCTTTAGATGTTGTGTTTTTATAGTCCAAAAATATTAGTTTGGATTTCTCTCAGAATCAACAAAAATCTTTAAAAATTTCTTTGCCTAACTTTTCCAGGCTGCTTGCACAAGACCAATACCAAATGATTCTTTGGAAAATCAGAACTAGTTTTTACCCGTTTAGCAGTAACCCCCCTTGACTAGAGAATCCTTCAAAAGCAAAGGACCTCTCATACTTTCTGCTCCATTTTCCATGCCATTTTTCTAGAGCCAAGAGAAAGGAGAGACAGTAGGCACAGCAGCTTTTGTTCACTAGAATAATCATTTTCCTCACATAAGAAGCTGCTTTTTCCCTGGTGGGTTTTGTTGCTACTATTTTCTTAAAAATAAAAGTTATCTTAGAAAACACGAACCTTTTGGAATCTGGAAACACTAAGGAATGTGTACAAAAATGCCAGGGATCTCCCCCTGAATGGCCCACAGTTAATCAATTAATATTTAGGGACTCCTTATCCAAGGCCTTCAAGCCATAGTACCATATCCTTCCCTTGGCTTGGGAAAACAGATTGCTGTTGGGACTTGTGTCTTGGGAGGGAAGCTTTAATACCCTTCCTATGTGTCCCTCCTACAATGGCCCTTTACTTTACCCTCAGGGATCTCTTCAGGGTGTCGAAACAAAAATTATTCCTTTTTGGAGATGGTTTTGGACTATGGCTATGTAACATTTGTCTATTAAAATATTCAACAGTGTTTATTCATTTTATGAGAAAGATGATCCATGGTGAAGAAGCTGTTTCCTGGATATTCACAAGACACTGAGCATGTTAAATGCTCTGAAAAGGCCCACTAGGTACTTCTGAAATTTGAGTCTCAACACACTTTTTCTGGCTAACCTACCAATGCTATGTAAAACTGAGTTCTTAGGAACCCTCGGAAAATACTGATGTATATATTTGTCTTTTCATTGGATTTTGAGTTCCTTAAGAATCAAAATTATAATTTATTTCTTTGTATTCCTTGCACAGTTCCTGGGACATAAATGGCCAATAAATGTTTGTCTGAGTTGCATATATGAAATATTTACAACATTGGATTAACAGCATGTACTAAAGATGATATAGTTTATTTCTACAGTTACATTTTCATATCTTGAAACTCCCTTTTCCTGCCACTTCTCTCACTGAGACCAAATCTCTTTTCCCACCACACTTAAATGAGATTTCTGCTTGTAAATCCTCCCAAGCTGTGGGAGAAATAATTTTTGTGAGAGATAGCCTCTGAAGCAAAAGGGAGCTCCTAATGGAAGAAATGGAAGGTAACATGGCATCTGAAGTAAACACAATTGAGGGTAATATAGGGCTGGCAATTCTTAGATGACTCTCATGTCAGCAGCTCACAGGGACCATTTAGGAGGCTCAAATTCTGATTATTGACTCTGCCTCACTCTAAACTGCGTGGATCGTGACTCGGTGTTAGCTAGATGAAGAATGTAATACACACCATAAGAACATATAAATGTTCTAAAAGTGCTGGGAAATAATTTGATTCCCTTTAATAAAGGTGAGCAGGAACACAGTGATAAATAACATGATATTTTTAAATTAGTTTCATCTTGTACACATAGTAGATAGATAAATTGCACTAAATAGTATTTTCATTTTATTGAATGAAGAGTATTTCATTTTTAGTTTTGTCAGTAATCAAATAATTTTATACCAGTATGTGTTATAAAATGTCCTTATAGAGAAAAGCATGAAATTGTAAATGTATATTTTTGTTTACTTCATTTTTTAAACTTATAATACCTTTAGGATATCTCAACTCAAAATAACTTTATTCCATTGTGTTAATTTGTTGTTGTTTTTGTTACAGACTTAATCAGTTTAAGAATATGTTATTAAAATAATAATGTTTATAATGTAAAGCTGTTTAATATTGCTATTTTTATTAAATGGACCAGACACTTTACTCTTAATAGATAATAGTTGTTAACATAAATGTTTACAAAAAAACCAGCCTTTAAGTTGTTAAAGTCTGAGTTTCCCTAGAGGAGATCTTGTTTATTTGGTGGTAATAAATAAACTTGCTGTGCTCTGTGAATATTCCATTTCTCAGCAGGGGTCTTGGCAACTGTGGAGAACGTTTTATATTCTCATCAATTGCATGAAAACCCCATGACCCCATTTCTCTTTATGGACTCAGATTACTACTGTAGACTCCAAAAAATGCCCATTCAACTCTGATCATTAATATAACAGAAGCTAGTTAAATAAGCAGAACATTTCATTATCATCATAGAAATTTGCATTTATGTATTTGAATAGGGGTTACTGAAAACACAAAGATATAAGAACATACATACATGTACTCTTTGTGGTGTTTACTAGAAATTCAACCAACAAGACTTGTAATACTAGAATTTTCTGTATTAGAAAACCCAGAGTTGAACAGGTATACATTGACATTTATATTCATTGGCATCCTTTCTCTTTTATTTCCTTTTGTTCCAGAAACAGTTTAGTATGTTGTTGGAAAGTTCTAGGGACTTAATTTCTCTTCATTTGTTTTCCTACAGACTATGGAATCTCTAAATGGTGGCAAACCATTCCTGCAAGCTTTTTATGTGGATTTGCAGGGTGTCATCAAAACCCTTCGGTATTATGCAGGCTGGGCAGATAAAATTCACGGCATGACCATTCCTGTAGGTATGTGAAAATCTGAGTATGTTGAAAATGGAAATGTGAGGCTCCACCAGAAACAACTTTCATCATCAGACACAAACAGCAGGCACATATAATACAGATATGAGTCACTTCTAGTAGCTAGAACTGAGCAGAGAGCCAAATAATTCTGTCAATAATTTTGACAGTGTCCCTCTTTCTTTATATAGATAGTCTACATATAAGTGTAGGGAAAATCCACAACAATTGTAAGAGCAAACCACGATCATCAGCATCCTTAGTTTACAGAGGAGGAAACAGAAGCTTAAAGAAGTTCAACAGCTTTCCTACTTCATGAGCAAATGAATTTTACAGCTGAAATTTTGACATTAGAGCCTTAGCTCTTACTTCACCAGAGAATTCATTTTCACTACTGGATGGAAGAAGAAAAAGGGTGTACTGAAAGAAATATGAGGACTCACCAGTGCTTTGTGAGTCTAACTGAACTAAAGCAGGAGGGTCGTCATATGGGAAGGTTAAGTTAGAGGGCCTCATAATTATTCACATGCTTATTTTGATATTTGTTCAGTGGGTCCATAATTTAGCATGAGCTTGATTTTCTTTTGGTCACTTTTTCCCCAGTGAAATCTGGTATATTAGGAAGGCCATTAACTTTAACCATGATGCCTTTATTGCCTTACATACGTTTCTCTGCAAAACATAATAATTTTATATTTGGAATTATAACAAAGTAATAAAGTACTTTATTTGCATGGCACTTGAAAGTATAAAGTATTCTTTTTCATATAGGACCTAATGACTCTGTGATCCTTTGAAACAGGCTGGATTTAGAAAGATATTATGCCCATTTTACAGGTGAGAAAATGAGACAGTAAGGGTTTAGTTTTTTAGACAAGTTTACCTGACCAATAAGCAGCAAGTCTGAAATTCAAACCCAAGTCTCTTTCTGCCTAATCTATTGTAAGCATAATGGAGATTAATTTAGTAGGGTAAGAGGGTGAAGAGATGATTTGTAAGGTCTTTAAACCTTTGCTGATTTTTAGATTAACATACAGTTTATTCTCATTTTCATTCTCTCATTCATTTTAGTTTGTTTTATGAAGTTGCCTTGAACACTGAAATAGTAGATATTGAACTACTGTTCTTAGGGGAAATACAGGAGTAGGTTGCTTCAAGCTTCTAGTCAGAACATTTTGTCAATCATTCAGAATATGACCTTATTTTATGTGTTTCTGTTGAAAGGCCCTTTATTGAATATATATTATTGATTTATGAATTTTGAATTCAAGGCCAACCAGCCAGCAGCACTGTAACCCAAGCCTGAATGAAGCTGTTCTAATACATGTATTTTCTCCTTAAGATACATTACAGCCTCTTGCACTTAGGAAAGAAGAAGTAAAAAATGTGAGAAGTTGGCACAAAATGGATCACAAAAAGACACCATTTTCATAGTATGAGAGCTAAAGCAATAATATAGTGTCACTTCATTAACTTCAACTGAGAGTGTGCCTTTGGCCTTGCATTTTTTTGTTTGTTTTGCATGTACATACTTGTAAACAACTGAAAGTGCTGCAAGCGCTGATTTGTGGGTTGCAAATGAATTTTAACAAGTAAGCAAGTTCTCAAATATGGAATCCACACACACAAAAAAATGGTGATCAACTGTATCTAGAGCCTAGTTTTCTCAAGATAGCCCTTCTGAATCTCAAATATTCTGGAACATTAAATAAAGGTTGTGGATCTCCCTGCCTGTCAGATGCATGAATGAAGCTTTCATAAAGTGTCAGTGATGAGAACACATTTTTTTTCACCCATAAAAATAACCTGAAAAAATTTTTAAAAAATTTAAATCTACGACTACTTTACTTTGCTACATGGATACATTGACTCACACTCCACAGTTCATCCATCTCAGCACCTCTGATACTAAAGGAGTCAAACAGTGGCAAGAATTGTTATTGTCTATTTCACTCCTTATTTAGGGAGGCTGGAGTTCTGTACCATGTAATAGGAAGATTGTTTCTTTTACCTCCTCTACTACCCATCAACTTCAGCCTCTCATTAATTCACTAATTTGTTCATGTATTCCTTTATTCAACAAAATTTTGAGCACCTGCTGTGTTTCAAGTCCTGTGCAAGGCAGTGAAGGTGCAAAGATGATTAAGATGTTCATAGAATAGTAAGGAAAATAAACAAGCAGACAAGCAATTATAGTTCAGTGTGGCCTATTCAGATATAGAAGCACAAAGTTCAAAGAGACTCCATAGGGGAGATGTATCACCTATTATTAAGGCTTCCTGGAGAAGTTGCTATATACAAGATGATACCTGGAGGGCAAGTTAAAAAGAAGCTGGAAGTAGAAGCATCAGACAGCAGTAATGGCCTGTGCAAAGCATGAAAGGAGGAGAGTACTGTGTGCTGGTGGGTCTAAAAGTATAGTCAGATATAGAAGACAGTAAGGTTCTGGACCTGAGTCAGCTGGGCTGCAGGTTTTATTCTGTAGACAATGGTCAGACACTGAATTATTTATATAGGTAAGTGCTTGGATCAGAATTACATTTTAGAAAGAACACTTTGACTGCAAGTGGGTAATCTTGTAGAGAATAGGTATCTGCTTGCTTTGTCCCCCTGAAGGGTAGCCTGCTACTAGACTATCTGGCAAGAGGCGAAAAGGATTATCACTTCTGAGCCATTAACCAGATAGCTGTTTCCTACTTTGAAGTGGAAGCTTCTCCCATCACTCTCTGTTTCACCCCACCCACGGCTCACAATTAAGAAGCTATTGCAGAATTATGCAATATCAGTTTGATTCACAAGAGTCTTGATGTTGTTCCCTTTATAATGTGATCTATCGTTTCCTGCAATAGTACCCAACAGAGCCATTCTCTCTGTCCATAAAGCTATGCTTTACTATGACCTTCTTCTAAGACTACTCCTAATTATAATGAGAAATAATAATCATTGCTATGATTTATTAAGCACTTTCTTTGTGCTCATTTATTATATCTAATCTTGTAGCAGCCTTGATGAAGACTTATTATTTTTCCCATTTTGATTATTTTCAACCCATATCATAATCTTGTGCTCTTCTGTTCACAATCTCCTTGTGATGGAGGAAGAATCAAAGCTTGTTTTCAGTTTACTGAGGGAGAAATAAAAGTTAATGGACTTATATTATCTTAGATTTTTCTGAGTAATGAGTGCCATTAATTTTATTGATTTTATGGTATGTAAGAAAATGTAATCCATACTTTAAGCTGAATTCTGACATTAAAATGGCCTTAAGATATATTTGCATATATAAAGGTTAAAATATACCATGTCAAATATAATAGTCTTTTTCCAGTTTTGCCTGTTAGAATAGGCTAAGAATGGGCTAAAATTTCACACAGATAGTGACTTAGATTCTTGGTCTGATTTAGTCCTATTAACAGTGAATGCATCTGGTGAACTCTTGTTCAGTTAGACTGAGAGTGAGGGACTGTCTTCTCTGCCCACCGAAGAAGAACCAAATTGGTGAATTGGTGATGACAGGAAATCATGAAGTCAGCTTCAGTTTCTTTGAAAGACTAAGGCTGTGAAGGACTTCAGGGATTCCTAAAGCCACTCTTCTCATTTTATAGACAGAGAAGCCAAGTCCAGTGAAGTAAACTGACTTTTTTCCTAAGACCATATTGGTGGAGCTAAGATACCTTCATGACAGGCTCAGGAACGTAACTTCTTCGACTCTTCCAGCAGACAGCTGAGAACAGTGTTTAGTACCACTTTATGCTAATATAAATTTTCACTGTCTGTATAGGCATAAGTTTGTCACTGTAGCTATAAAATGTTCAGAAAGATCTGTGCCACCTTAACATGCATAGAAGTATGCTAAGGTAAATGTTGGGATAATTTTGTGTAATTGGTCTAATTTTTTAATACTGGAATCACCAAAAGGCTTACTAGCTCCTCAAAAGGTAATTCTGTATGAAGTTTAGAGATGAGAATATTACCTTCCATTTACAAAATTATGTTACAGATTTTTGTGCTATTGAATAAACTCATTTTTATTGTTACTAGTTATATGTAATTTACTACAATTCTTGAAATGCTTTTACTATTATGATTGGGAACTAATGTATTAGTTCATGACTAATACATTTCTCCTCAATTTCTGGAACATTCTGTATTTTTCTAACTTTATGGACTATACAGACTGATTAATCATTCGTACTCTTCTGTAATTTATATATAGAATGTACCATTGATAGATATTATGAGAATAAAATTGTGTTGAAATTATTTTTCAAGCAGCTACAAAATCTGCCTTAAGGAGTAATGTTTGCCTTAAAGGAATTATCCAAATAATTAAACTGTTCTGATTAACTAAATATTACTCGCTCCTGTGTAATTTAATCAAGTCCCATCAAAAAAACATAAGATCAGTGTCTTAATATTTCATAAATATAAAATTATTATTATATTACCCATCTTTAGGGTCAGAAACTTTTCTTAATAGAATTATACCATTATAAGCTTGGTGCACATATGCTCAGTAGAAGTTAATCCACGCAGTTCAATCAAATTTGTAATATAATGAAGCATTTAATTTTAAGATTTTTATGTGCTTCATTAACTATAAACTAATCTTTGATTATTGAAACACCCAGAAGTTCTCTTTGCTGGCTGTGTCTTAATATAAATGCTTAAGACCTGGCAAGAAAAATTTTAGAGGAGGAAAGTTTGGGGATCAGAGTTTTAGAGGTTTAGTCAATAGATGGCCCACTCCATTGCTCTGTGTCTGACAGGAGGCGGAGGCAGAACAACATGGTAGAAGAGTGTGGTGGAGGAAAGCAGCTGGAAACATGGCACCAGGAAGCAGAGGGAAACCTCAGCTCAACAGGGCAAAACATGCACCTCAAAGGAATACTGTGAAAAGCCCACTTCCTCTAGCCAAACCCTACCTGCTCACAGTTACCACCCAGTTAATCCATGCAAGTGAATTTTTTAGGTTCAGGCTCTCATAACCCAGTCAGTTCACCTCTGAAATTTCTTGTATTGTCCCACACATGAATTTTTTGAGGCCACCTCATATATAAACCATAACGATCTATGGTGGTGGGAAGAATTGACCCTGTGTCCCCTTTGAACTGACTCAGCCTGGATAGAAGGGAGAAAGGCTGTCAGTCCTGGACCCACTCAGTCATCCAAAGGGAAGTGGCCCTGTAGTGTTGTTCCCTTTATAACTTAATATACCAGAGTCTATGTGAGTTCCCTATGTTCATATTCTCAAAGAATCATCTCACCCTTCTGTATAAAAGAGTGTCACTGGTTTCTTTTGTTTTATATCCCATTTGTATTTATTTTTTCTATTATATTCTAAGTCTCTGGTTATCTACACAACTTTCCTCATAAACGAGTCATTAATATGTTTTGCGGATAAAGAACTTTGAAGTCCAAAGACCCAGATCCAAGTTTAGGAGCCACAACTTAACCAGTTATATCACTTTGAATTTAACTTCCCTGTCATACCTTCACCACATAAAAAATATTGATAATGATAGTTGCATTATTTTTTCATATTTTTGAGTATAAAATTAAATAAAGTTGTGAATGTATTTTATAAGGTTCTATACAAATATGTAGCCTTGTTCTTATTTGAACATTTTGAAAGTATTAAAAACAGTGTTTATATTCTCCTGTACTTTAAACTCCTTTCAGATAGAGTAGTAGAGTTATCAGAGAGGCCAAAAGTACGTGAAAGAAAGTGAGCTCACATAACTCTGAAACCACTGCAGGTCACTGTGACACCTATGGACTGCCCTTTCCCTCTCAGTTCCTCTGGGTCTCCTACATGGAGTGTGGCCTGTAGTTGGCAGCACTGGCATCACTTGGTCACATGGAATGAAGCCGACTCTCAAATCTCACTCCAATGCTGTTGATTCAGAATCGTATATAATAGTTCAAAGGTGCTTTGTGTGCATGTTTAAGTTTCAAAGGCATTATGTAGCTTACCATATAGCATTGGTAGCATGCCAGATAATTCTATACAGTAAACTAGTCAAGGTTTTTAGTCTTCATTATTGGGATTTAAGAATATATGAATATTAGAAAAAATATTGCTAGCCCTTAAAACCTGTTATTTCATAGTTTTTCATAGGTGAGGCTAACAAGTAGTCATGTACATATTTTTTAAAGTTGTATTGATTTAATAGAAATTATTAAGCAAGTGGTAGAGCAGTTAATACTTAGATGTGGCAAAAATTGTCAAGGTGGCTTTTGAAGGACTGGCCTAGCCACAGGTAACCCTGATCTCAAGGTTCAGTGGAATTCACAGCAGGGTCATGGTAGCTATGAATGACTTCTGTATGCCACAGCCCCAGCTGGGACTATGTCAAAAGCATAGTTTGCAAGTTTGGCAGGAACTACAAGTACGATGCGAGGTGTCATCTTTCGCTGTCCAGATGAGGATATAGACTGAATTCAGAAGTTCTAGAGCCCAGTTCAAACATCTTTAGCCTATTTTTCCTCAGAAAACCCTTTCCAGAGATTCATAAATTGAAAGAAGGTAATAACCTGTACTGTTGTAAAAAATGGAATCTTTTCAGATGATCCATGAGTTCTCTGCATACAGAGCAGATATAGTTAATTAGATTTAAAAAATATTACTCAGACTTCTTATTATCATCCTATGGATAGTTCCCACATATTGGCTACTTTTTTTGAAATGGTGACACATTTAAAAAAAATTCTCTACAGTTGCTGAACCTGCCAACTTCCTCATTTCTTCAATTTAAAGTAATATCCATAAAACAAAGTCAAAAGATAAGCAGAAAAGCTTTGCCCTAATATGATAGAGAACTAATTTCCTTAATAACAGTAGAGCTCTTCAAATGACTAAAAAGATGAAAACCCCCATAGAAAAATGGCAAATGAAGATTAAGCTGAAGGAACAATTGAAAATGGCCAGTAAACATGAAAGGTGCTCACACTCATAGACCATTATACACAAATAAAAACAATTTGTCATTTCCACAGGTACCAGATTGTCTGACATCAAAGTCTGGTGTTAAAAAGTAGAAAGTATAGCATGTTGTTAAAATTGCAAATTGTTTTAACTTTTCTGAAGGGGAATTTGGCAAATATTTATGAAAATATATAAAAATGCATGTACACTTTGATTTTAAAAAGTTCCACAGATATACAAAGATGTATAAAACAATAGGCTTTGCAGCATTATTTATAACAGCTTGAGCTCTCTCTGTCCCTCAGGAGAATTCCTAGTAATATTATTATTTATTCAGCCAATAAAATAGCATTCAGCTATTAAAAAGATGTGTTAGCTTTATAGGAAAAATAAAATATAAAATACAGTAAATAACATAATCCCATTTGTATTTTAGAAAAATGAAGAGAGAAGTGACAAAAGGAAAAGATACACACTTGTATGTGAATAAAGGTTCTTTGAAAAGATGCACCAGTAATAACAGTTAATTCTGGGAAAGGATAGAGATCAAAGGTCCAGGAGAAAAGAGGGGTGGGGGGAAACACTTTATTGTAAATACTTAAAATGCATAATTTTGAATTTAGTTAAAACAAATCTGTGTGATAAATATTAGTGATTAAGATGTATTGTGAGACAATGATAAACAGTCTCCTTCACGTTTTTTCTTGTTCCCGAATCCACACACTCCTGTCCCCACCTGCATCTGCATTCCTAACAATTGTGTCTTGAATATTAGCTGAGTGTCTTCACTTTCCCTGAGGGACTGTTTTGAGAGAGAGAACAACTCTAATGAAGTGACCAAAGGGCTGGCAGTAGGGGGAAAACAAAGACTTTACCCAGTTCTGGTAAGGAAAGCCATATGCTAAAAATGTTTGGTTAGTTCAAGAAGGCTTTTAATACTACTTAGATAAAAGCCATGACATTTCCTTAAAGAATAATTTGGTTTGGTCTTTCTGGCTAATAATCCAAAATGTTTATTGCTTCTATAAGAAAAACAAGATTTTTAAATTTCTCTCAAGCTCTTTTACTTTTAACCCATATGGTTCATTTTCACATCTAGTTCAAGGATGGAAGCTTTAAGTTATTGATGGAGTTCTTCTTGGCATATATCTTACTTTACTCCTTACTTTGTCCCGTTGCCCAACATTTTAAATATGCCCAATAGTATTTTCTTTAATATTTTTAATACTTAGAAATTACTTAAACATTTGTGTTACTCTAGTTTTTCAAATAAGTGTCCTACGTCTTATTTTAATACTTACTATAAAATTTTAGTTTTTAATAATTGACAACTTTCCCAGCCCCACCCAAGACTGCTTCTAGTGCCATAAGTTTGTCCTTCATTTACTTTAGAGGTCCTCTCATCAACTCTGTGTGTCTGGGAGCCTTAGCCATAGGTACCCCAGGCCAAGTGATCGCTCTTCTGCCAGCTTTTGTGTGTGGTCAAGTAGGAAATTTATCCAGTTTCATTTATTTTATTTTTTTGGCTGCCACTGATGTTCTCCCTGTGCATTATTTTTCTAACCTAAATTTGCTGGGAGTGACCATGCTCATGCTTATTTCTTTCAGATGGAGACTATTTTACCTTTACAAGACACGAACCCATTGGAGTGTGTGGACAGATCATCCCAGTGAGTGTATCTCCTCGCACCTTGTATTTATTTTCATTTGACCCAGTTCTTTTAAAGACACATAAAACATGGTCCTCAGCGATGTGTGTTTTCCATTACTGGGAAGAAAAAACTGAGCTCATGTTGTTGACATATCTTCAACAGCCTCCCTGCAAATGCTTATTTGAACAGGTTAATAGAGTTTCAGCTCTGTTACCAGGAGTTGAGTTCTCAAGTCATGGAATTCTCATGATTAAAATAAGCAAAGCAAAGCACAGTGTATTAATAACTTGCCCTTGGTTGTGGATGTCCATTCTGCTTATGGAAAAGTAATGCTTTGTTATATTTGCTTGTTTATTTTTTAGAACTGTGACTCCCCATGTTTCCAGGCATAGTATTTATATAGTTTTTCAATCCCATTCTTTCCCACTGTCTCTTTTCACAAGAATCTAGATAGGAGACGCTACAGAAGACACAGCAGTACAGTTAACGTCATGATCATAATTGAAACCATGCCGGGCTGTTGTCTGTCTTGTAAAGGGATATAGATGTAGTGCTTAGTGTTTGGATTGGAACATTAAACACTGTCCTTTGCTCTCTCTCTCTTTCTCATACACACCCTTGGCACAATAAAAAACATCAGTGAATCTTTTAACAGTACTAGCTAATAGTTCTGGCCAAGATTTCAAGGGAAGAATCAATTAAACTCTTACAAGATAGACAAGATTTCTCTTCTCCAAATTTAGGACATAATAAAATAATCTTGATTTTGGGAGTCAGAGATTTGGGAGAGTGATTGCTATTTGTTCAAATGACCAATAAGTCCTGGGTAACTATGAGACTTATTAGAGATTGAGAAGGGAAAATGAGAAGTTTGGTCGAAGTTCTTTGGCTCCTACCCCAGGGGACTCCTGCTTAGATAGCTCAGGGGTGGTTCTGTCACCTTCACTGTAGGATTCAAACCTGCTCCCCTTGCCCTTCCCCAGGCTCTCAGAGCTACAGCTTCTCTGACAGGACAAGAGTTGTTTGTCAGCCAGCTCCAGCTCAATTACTGCTCTCCAAGATTTATATACTGTAGATGGAATTAAAACATCACGGAGGACTCCCAAGTTTATAAACAACTAAGGGGAAAAGAAATTGGGTGTTTGGTGAAGGCAAGACACTTGTATATTTTTGCAGGCTTGCCATAGCCAGTGAGAATCCTTCAAGGATGGCAGCTGAGAGGCTTCAGGCAGAAACACAGTGTGGTCAGACGCTGCAGCCAGGGGACTCGGAATTCTGCTTTCTTTCTTAATGAAATTATCAATGACACCTGATAGTAATGAGTCTCATGCCTGAACTTATGTTGAAACAAACTAGATGTCCTATTAAAATCAGTTTCAACCATTTTAGGCCCCAAATTCATATATTCCCATGAATATATTTTTTATCATTGGATTATTTTTCTGTGGAAAGGAGATAGATGAAAATTTTTGCATACTCATCAGGAGATATACTTTATTACTTTATTTTTTGTAGTCATATGTGTTTTATGATTATGTGTGTAAGAAAAACTGCTATCTTGAAGTACCATTGACTTAAAAATTTAATTTATCCCTAGAATTTTTTTTTCGGTGCAGGGGGGCAGGTAGTACCAGAAATTGAACCCAGAGACACTTAACCACTGAGCCACATCCCCAGCCCATTTTTATTTTTTATTTTGAGACAGGGTCTCATTAAGTAGCCTAAGGCTTTGCTAAATTGCTGAGGCTGGTTTTGAACTTGGAATCCTCCTGCCTCAGCCTCCCAAGCTGTTGGGATTACAGGTGTGCATCACCCTGTCTGGCTAGAAATTTTCTTTTTTAGTGCTTATATATTGAATAGATTTCACATTAATGTGCAAATCCTGCACATTGTATATTTAAGAGAAAGTCTCAAACACAAGAACTTATTGGAAACAAAGCTATTGCTGTTGTTGTTGTTGTGCTGGGTATCAAACCCAGGGCCTCATGCATGCTAAGCATGCATTCTACCACTGATAGCATTCCCTACCAAAAGGCCTAATTTTAAGAACATATGAAACAACAGCAGTAAAGAAACAAAAACTTCCTTTCAATCATGAGGTTTCTTTTGGTGGGTAGCTGAGTAATTTGTTGTATAGAGAGAAAAAAAGAGATTTTCAAGGTCATTGCTATTCTATTCTTAATGAAGTCTTTAAAAATCCAAACATCTATGCTTTGTGGAGACAAGATTTATGATGAGGACTAGTTTAAGAAAAAATCAAAAAGTCACAGCTTAGAAACAAAGTGGTAGAGGAATATTTTTCCATTTATCAACCCTGAGTTTTCCCTTTCAGTGGAACTTCCCCCTACTGATGTTTGCCTGGAAAATTGCTCCAGCTCTGTGCTGTGGCAATACAGTAGTGATTAAGCCAGCAGAGCAAACGCCTCTCAGCGCACTCTACATGGGAGCACTCATCAAAGAGGTAGGGGAAGCTGACTTCAGGAGTGGTTCCGACTCCCTTTACAGAGTCTGGTTGTGTGGACCTTCACAAAACACATTTCCTCCACTTCTGTTTTCTTAGGCTGGCTTTCCACCTGGAGTCATCAATATTGTGCCAGGATATGGGCCAACAGCTGGGGCAGCAATAGCGTCTCACATTGGCATAGACAAGATTGCATTCACAGGCTCTACTGAGGTAGGTCCCTGAGAAACCATGGACGGAGGAACATGACACTGAAGATGGTACTGTAAGCTGGATACCCACCGGGCACTCAGTACCCAAGCCCTTTAGGAGTAATATTGATCTCAGAGATAGAACATGGGTGAATATGAAAGCAAAGATTGACATTTTTAACTATTGGATGCACAGTTCTCTGAGCTTTTTTGTGTACTGTCTGTGTAAAAATTGTCTCAGAAGTTGTGGTTCTGGACACTTTTTTGATTCAAGAACATATGGCAGAAGCAAGTTAAGAAGCTGAAAAGCTTAACTAGTCTCTAGTAAAGATGAGAATTGAGACATAGCATTTCCTTCTCTTGATTTCCTGTAGTTGCAACTGGCAAATAATTATGCCCTATGAGCTGTAAGGGATGATACAGAGCAGTGGTCAGCAAACTTTTCCAGTGAAGGTCTGATAGTAAGTGCTGTACACTTTGCAGGCAATGTGGGCTCTGTTGCAGCCACTTAGTTATGCATTACTAGCACCAAGCAGTCATAGATAATACATTAACAAATGAGTGTGACTGTGTGCCAGGAAAACTTTACAGGAACTGAAGTTTAAATTTCACATAATTTTTACAAATCAAAAAATACCTATAATTTTTTTACAAACATTTAAAAATGTGAAAACTGTTCTTACTTTATAGCTCATACCAAAAGAGGTAGCAGATCAAGTTTATAAATCCCTTATGTTAGAATCACATGTGTAATTAGGGAGATGTATAAATTGTTACTCCAGTATGTCTTTGATTCAGGTAACAAATGCCCAAAGAGAGACTCTGATTCATTGTCTCAAGTTGAACTTCACAGATACTGCTATCATCATTGCAAAGGATGTCTATAAGTCCAGAACAGTGTTCCCCAAAAGAAAGAGAACAAGGGCAGCATTTGTCACTTAAGTCTGGTAACCTAAAAAATTAAAAGAAACAAGTGAAACTAATATTCACAACATATTTAATTTAATCCAGTATTTCCAAAATATTATTTCAACAAATAATTGGTATGAAAATTATTAACACAATATTTTGCATTCTATTTTTCTTATGAAGTTTTTGAAATCTGGTATGTGTTTTACATTTGCAACACACCTCAATTCAGACTAGCCACATTTCCATGGCTACATATGGCTAGTGGCTAGCATGTTGGAGAGTACAGGTCTAGAAAGTTGATAATATCAGTTGATAGAGAATTGATATGTGGTTTAACTGACTCTTGTTAAATTCATGAAAAATTTCATAAAAGATGGATTAATGGTCCTAAATGTTAATTTACATTTAGAGATTATTTAGTTTTATGTTTGTCAAGAGTAAATCTTGCTTGTTTCTCCAAAATTTTTGTTATACTTGTTTTGTTACACTTTTTCAATTTAATGAAATATGTAAACCAAAATGAGAGTATGAAAGGGAATTATTGTTTCTGATGAACTGAGTCTAATGCTTTGAAAAATATTTATTAAGGAGAGATGACAAAAACAAACTGCAACCAATTAGAAGTAGGCAAGAAAGACAATAATAAAAGATTAGGGGAAAATATAAATCTGGATAAGAGTGTGAGCCTGGATGGCTTGGCAAATGTTTTTAACTCCCTACTCGACTTAAAGAAACTGAAACCAGAAATCTTCAAAGTATTTTAAGGATGTGGTTTAATCAGAAAGGACAAGAGGAACTGTAATTAAAATCTGTCTCTTTTTTTTAATGTTTATACTTGCCAATTTTATTGGTAAATTTATTGTTTTAATTTGCATTTAAAATTAATGAACTGGGGCCTTCTTTACTATCTTTATTGGCTAATTGTATTTTTAAATTAAATTATTTATTATTATAATTTGTTATACATAATGGTAGAATACAATTCATTTCATATTACACATGTAGAACACAATTTTTAAGTCACTGATTGTACACAAAGTATTTTCACACCATTTGTGTCTTCATGCATGTCCTTAGGGTAATAATGTCTATCTCATTCCACCATCATTTCCTTGCTTTTATATTCAAAGACTGGAGAATTAGATATACATATTTTTAAAATGTACATGATATACTTAAGGCATCTTTTCTTGCTTTAATCTTTTTTTCTGTTAATTGAACAGTGGTCATGATAGAGTCAGGTAAGACACTTCAGTGTAATTTTTTAATAAAACTTTATAATAAAAATAAGAGTGTAATATACAGATACCATGTTGTACCAGTACCAAAAGATATTCTTTCTTTTTAATAGCTACATGGCATACTCTTACATCAATATTATTTAGTATTTAATCCTCTGTTAATGTGCACACCAACAACTTTTTTTTTCACTTTTGTTCTTATTATACAAACTATTGAAATAAAAGCCTTTGGAGATACAAAAGAGATTCTGTGTGTGTGTGTGTGTGTGTGTGTGTGTGTGTGAGAGAGAGAGAGAGAGAGAGAGAGAGAGAGAGAGAGAGAGATTCCATTGGATGTTTCTGGAAATGTAATTGCAAAATAAAAGGATATTTATATTTTAATTTGCTTACCAAGAAGGCATTAAAGTTTTGGTTTCATTTATAGGATCTCTTTATATGTCAAGTATGTTAATCTTAAGTTTGTTGTATAATTTGTAAATATTATTAACAGTTTGCTCTTGGATTTTAACATTTTAAAAAGTTATTTGCCATGCACAGTTTTAAATTTGTGTATAGTTATGTCTTATTCTTTTCCATAACAGCCTCTGAGTTTTCTGTCCCTTTGGAGAAACCCCTTCAAGTTTATACACATTGGTTCTTCCCATTTTCTTTCAGTATTTTTATGGTTTTGTTTTGTTTAAATCTTTTTTCTTGCTGGAATTTATTTTCCTGTATAATGACAGGTAGGAGCCTAATTTAGTTTTTTAACAAAAAAAATAAACTAGTGCTCAATTATTTAAGTATAATTTATTAAAGAATGTATCATTCTGCAACTCATTTTAATATAATATAACATTATATGATAAATTTACATGTCTACATGTTTCTGTTTTATGATTCATAGTTTTATTTATCTATTGTTCCAGTTACTAAGTCTCAGAAATTGTGATGTGATAGACAAGATACCCCCTTATTATGCCTTTTTTTTTAGTTTTTCAAAACCTTTTGACCATTTAATATTTCAGATGAAATTTCAAATTGATTTTATAAGCATCTTAACTTTCTCCCCAGAACTCTCATTGGAATTTTGATTGGTATTATATGTTCATATTAAATTGAGGGAAGGACAATCTTTACCATATTGACTTCCTACGTAGGAATCCCTTTAGTTATTTGTCATTAAATAGGTCTTAGGCTTTTATTAATAATTTCTAAGCACTTAATATTTTCTTCCAAGATATTTAAATCTAAAAACTGAGCACCTTTAAAAAAAATGTTACAACACCATGTAGTAGAAAGTTAGATGGAATAGATAGATGGAATCTCATCTTTCAGGCCTCACAAGAAGTTGTATGACAAGTCAGTAAAAATGTAAGTACTTGTCGTCAGAGCTCTTGGGTTCAGATCTGTTTTGTCGCTGTAGATTTTTTAACATTTTAAAGAAATTTACTGAAGTATAAGTTACATACATTAAAACACACCCATTTAAATACCAAATATACATATCCATGTAACCACCACAGATTACTCAGGCCTTTTTCCAGCTAACACTCTTGGCTCCAGGCAATCATTAATCCTTTTTATTAATTTTACTATTCCAGAACTTCATATAAATATAACAATATGATATGTACTCTCTTATGTCCTCTGTTGTAGTTGTTATTCAACATTTAATGTATTATTGATAAGGTTGTGTTTAAATCTCCCATCTTGTTTTGGGTTTTCATAGGTCCATCTAGGACTTCCCCCCTCACCTTTTTCTACCCTCTTTTGAATTAATTGACTAATTTAGTTTTCTGATTCACATTATTAGCTATACCTGTTTTATAAGTGATTGCTTTAGTGTTTACAGTATGCTTCTTAATCACAGTCTGTCATTAATTGTATTGTTTCTTCTTTATGATATAATAATCACACAATAATATTATTTCATTCATCATATCCTTTGTTCTATTTTTGTCCCTAATTTATTTTCACGTTATGTGACTCTGAATACATTTCTACTGTTACTGTTTTAAAAATTTAATTATCTTTAACAACTTTTTTAAAATGAGAGGGCAAAATTATTTTGCACTTATCAATATATTAGCCGTTCCGACCTTCTTTTGTTTTGGGGTAGGCCCTCTTTCCCTTCTTGTAGCATTATTATTATTATTGTTGTTGTTGTTAGAATTGTTTCTTTATATTTTTCTTATTTATTTATTTATTTATTTATCTAAAAACACCTCTAATGTTTCTTGTAGGGCAGGTCTACTAGTGAAGAGTTCCCTTAGTTTTTGTTTGTCTGACAATGTCTCAATTTGTATTTTGTTCTTTAATAACTTTTTTTCTGGATATGGAATTCTATTTGGACAGTTTTGCTTCACTTTACTTTCAAGACACTGAAGATGTCATTCTGTTTTTTTCTGACTTGCTGTGTTCTGATGAGTCTCCACAGTCATCGTGTATGATGTTTCCTTTTCCTCCAACTGCATGTAAGAATATCTCTTTTTAATGGTTGTCAGCAATTTGATTGTGATGTGTTTCTATGTATTTGTTCTTTCCTAAATTGTTTGGGGTTCATTCACATTTTTGGTCCTTCAAGTTTATAGTTTTCATCAAATTCAGAAACATTTAGATTTTTATTTCTTCAGATGTATTTTTTCCTTCTACTGCCCTCTACTTATTACCTATGTATTACATCACTTGACATTATCCTATCAGTCACTGAGTCTCTTTTAGTTTATTCTCATCTTTTCTCCTCTTTGTGCTTCAGTCTAGATAGCTTGTCATCATAAAGCTCATTTATCTTCTGTAATGCTTGATGTGCTTCAGATGTTGCATTTTTAAGCTCTGGAAACTGTGAGTTCATATATGTATATATAGCTTAGCTTTCCTTCCTCACTGTATCCTTGTTTTCCTTTAAATTTGTGAACATATTTCTAATGCCTCTTTTAAAGTCCTTCTCTGTTAATATTATTATCTCTCTCATCTCTGCATCTATTTCTGTTGACTGATAGTTTTCCAGGGTATACTTCTTTTCACTTCTGTTAGTTTTGGCAGGATACTGGACACTGTGAAACATGTAGATTTCGTTGTCTTTCTTTAAAGAGTGGGCTCCCTGCCCCCCCCCCCCCACACACACACACACAGTTAAGTTACTTAAGATCCAGCTTAACTCTTCCAAGACTTATTTTCAAGCTTTGTTATGACTGGTTTATTTTTATTAGTAAATTGAGATCCTTCTAGTGTTTATATTGAATACCTCCAGCATTCAACAAGGTCTTTCCACTCTGTCATCTCTGAACTTAATGTCTCCTATCCCTCAGTGAGTACTCTCAATTATTAGGCAAATTACCTGATATTTTTCTTTGCTCAGTCTCACTCTCCCTCTGCACTACCAGCTTAGCATTCAGCCAGAGACACAGATGGACCCCCATGCAGACTTGTGGGCTTCACTCCCTCCCTCTGGTACTCATCTGGTCACATTTTAGTCACTTCAGTCTCTGTGGGCTTAAGTCTCTAATAATCAACTGAGTGAGACCATCATGTTCTGCTTTGGTCTCCTTACCAGAAATTCACTTACTGCTTTCAGTTTCCCAAACTCATACTGCATTCTCACTGTGATCTAGAATTTTTTTTTTTTGTTGTTGTTGTTGTTGTTGTTCGTTTTTTGTTTTTGTTTTTAGCAAAAATGACTTTCCTTATTTGTTTCCCTTGCCTCTAGAATGACAGTGCCTTTGGCTTTCTTTCTCTAGGTTTCATGTAGATCAGATCACCCTATGCTCATAATCTCACATTAGGTATTTTATAGTCAGTGGGATTACACCTTTGTTTACTTCAGTTGATATAACTAGAGTCTTAAGAGTACAATTTTAGGGACATTTGGATACAGAAAAGCCCTTGATTTATCTAGTACAAAATATTTAAGAAGTGCTTTAATTTCATAAATAACTTCCTTTTACCTTTGAGCTGATTTGCATTATCAGTTTAGTGTTGATTTTATAAGTTTTAGAAGATGGCAGTTTCTAGTCATACATGCAATTTTGGATGAGGACGTTCCCTCTGAGGTCTGTCCTTTTGGCATTCTCCTCAGTACCTAAAATAGTATCTGATGCACAATAAAATGCATTTTAGATATTTGTTAGCTACACAAGGAAGAAAAGACTGAATCAGGATATAAAAGTTTGTACAGAAATATTCATAGCAGCATTAATCCTGATTGCTGAAGGTAGAAACAGCCCAAATGTCTATCCAGTGATGAGTTGACAAACAAGATGTAATATGCCCATACAATGGAATCTTATTCAGTCAAAAGGAATAAAGTATAAATACATGCTACAACCTGAAGAAACATTGAAAACATTATTGTGAGTGAAAGAAGGTGGTAACAAAAGGCTACATATTTTATGATTCTGTTTATCTGAAATATCTAGAATAGCAAATGTATAGACAGAAAATAGATTAGTGGTTGTCAGGATCAGAGAGGAAGGGAGAATGAGAGTGATTGCTAATGGATATGAAGTTTCTTTGGGAGATGTAAAATATCCTATAATCAAAACAACTGAATTGTACACAACAAAATGGCAGGTTTTATGGCATATGAGTTGCACCTCAGTAAAGTTGTTAAAAATGAATGATTCTGTTTAAGCTTTTAAATTTGGGGTATCAGTAGCCAACATTGGTGGAACACTTACTTTGTGCTGGGTACTTGCTAAGTGCTTTGTACACAGCATCTCACCATGTCTCCACATCAACCCTAGGAGGTACACAGATGAGCAGAGTGTGGCAGGGAAGGGCTAAATACCTACTCCTGGTCACATGCTAGTAAATGACAGGGCCAAGAGTCATATTCAGAGCCTGTACACATCACAGTGCTATGCTGCCTCCCTAGCTAAGGGGCTGGCTGCATACTATCTCACATGTAGGAGACAGTATCCATGAAAATCAGGAATGACCTGTCAAAGGATATACTTGGGAAAGATGGTTTCTCAATGGAACATGTTTTGTTGAAAGAATAGTCAGAAGTGTTTAATTCTGAAAGGATATAGACACTATTCTCAGTACCCCCTTCCCCTAAAATTAACTTTTAAAATTGCATCTTTTTAAAAATCTCTTTTGATCCATTAGATGATTTTTATCTGACAATCTCTGGTACAAGACTTAAGGATTTGAAACTAAGTTATCTCAAGCCAATTCCACAAACATTTATTGAGCACCGATCTGCCAAGCACTATACTAGACCTTGGAGAAATACACATGGTTTTCAAATGTGTGTGCACATCTAGGAGAAATGTCATCAGTTTGAGATGTTTACATTTGAATGAAAAGTTAATTTATTCAAAGATAACTATTTCAAGGAGAAGATAATTTTACATCTTAAATTCCAGTTTTTAACATTCACAACTATGAAGAATTTATGACAATTTCTTTCCTCTTATTATTGATATCTTTGGATAAAATGAAATTATAGTGGCATGAGAACCAAAGTATAAATAGAACTTGGAGGAAAGGTATTCTGGTTGTGGGGACCCTTGTGAGTAATCTGTTGCTTGATATTGGCCGATAATCAACAAATACTTGTATCATTCAATTCTTAAAATTATCTCCCTTGCCAATTATTAAAGACCAGCACTTAGAAAAAGCTTGTTAATTCTCTCTCTCTATCTATCTATCTATCAATATATATATACATATATATATATATATATATATATATATATTACATACACACACATTTTTTGGCTGAAATGTAGGATGAAAGATTAGGTTTCAGTGTTCTCTCTTAAGAACAAAGAGTTACTTTTTTAAATTATTCTAGTAGTTTAGTAGTTCTACTTTTAATGGGAATTTAAACTCTAGAGATGCTGTTTTTATACTAATTTAGTGTGTTTCTCCTTAAAAGTCTCTTTAATAGGATGCAAAAAGCTGTATAGAGGTGGACGATGGGGAAACCTCAGCCCTAAAAGTCATACCGGAGGGGACAAGTTGAGGAGTCAGTTGTGTAACTGATTTCCTCCACACTTGGTGGTAGGACTAGCCAACATTCAACCCCACATGCTCAGTCACCAATATGTGACTTCAGTGTTCTAGTAGAAAGCAGTTAATATTTCAGAAATCACAAAAGTTCATGAAAAAAAATTAGAAAAAAATATCATGTTTTCCCCTATAGCTATTTCCCATAACCATATTTCTGTTTCTGAGGTTATATTACTCTCAATCACATTCAGGCAAGTTAATTTCCATCTCCAAAGCTATGCCAGTGGCTTATCATAAGCAAAGATAATTTTTGAGCTGAACAGTTAATGATCAGTGTGATCAACCTAATGATCACCAAATAACACCTCACAAAATTAGTTTAGTAAATTTAGAAGTTTAATGTAGTTCAGCTGGAGTTCATTTCTCTGCATCCTTTATTTAGAATCCCTTAAAGGAAAACAAAGTACTCATCAGTCCTTTGCTAAAATGCAACTTGGAAAAACACTATCACAACACTGTACTTTGCCTTTCTCTCAAAAAAGTAGAGGAAAACACACTTTTCCAACAAGAAATTCCAAACCCAGTTTTTAACTTACCCTAAGAGCAATTAAAATTATGTCAGAGTGATATCAGAAAATGAGACTTAATTTAAATATCTATTTATGGTTGTATGGATTTGTTCACAGTACATGTTGTTAATCTTTACAGGCCTCAGATTTCCTGTCTGTAGATTAAGAATTATATATACTAAATGGATTGTGAGGGTGGAATGAACTAATATATTTAAAGTGTTTAACACGGAGTCTGGTTCTCAGTAAGGTGTCAGTAAATATTAGTTGTCATTGTTTTGTATTTATTTTTAAGTGAAGTTAATAGAACAACTTATGTTTGGGGAAGTGTGGTATAATAGGAGAGGTTCTGGATTCAAACAACTGTGGATCAGATCCCAGATTTCCTATTGTATGATTTTTGGCAAATTATTTAGTCTCTCCTTTCGTTTTTTCATCCGCTAAGAGTTAAGAATAACTCCCTACAGACTTATTTGTGGATTAAGATAATTGTATTTGAAAGTTCCAATCATGTTGCTTAGCACATTGTAAGATTTCAGTAAATATTAGTTGAATCTGAACTTTCCATTTGCAAATAATATATCTGTCAAAAACTAATTCCTGCTCTCTTCTGACAGCTTTACTCTTTATTTGTTTTGTGGCTTTTGTAAGTACTTTACAAATATTTTTGACTTCTAGTAAGTGTGTGTGTGTGTGTGTGTGTGTGTGTGTGTGTTTGCTCTTCTATTTCATTTTTTGGAAGATTGCCTCAGTGCTTGCTTAGATAAATTGCTTTTGAATTATTTTTCTTTTTAGGTGAAATAGTGTACTATTTAGAATGCAATTCTGGAAGAGAGTTTTTTTTAATTTCACTGTGTTTTCTATTTTTTAATCTTTTTAGTCATACATGACAGTAGACTGTATTTTGACATATCATATATACATGGATTATAACTTCCCATTCTTGTGGTTGTATATGATATGAAGTTACAATGGTTGAATATTGGAAGAGAGTACCTATTAAGGAACTCACTTAAGATTACTTGCAATGGTCTAAAGTGGGGGTCATTCCTTCAACCTGAATTGACTACATTCCAATTCTGTCATAAGATAAAATTTCATTGCTGAAAAAATGTAATGTAGTAATCATTATTTTTCAGTAGTTGTTCAAAGTGGTGGTGGTAGTGGAGGCTGTGTACTCTTTAAAAATCCAGATTTATGCACACCATCCACAAGCCTATAAGTTAGAGATTTTGGAAATGGGTCTAAGAAGTCTCACTTTAATCAGTTTTTCTAGTGATTTGTAAATCTGTTGATGTTCAAGAATCACTGTTTTACATATAAATCAATTAGTTGGGTCATACTTCACAACATGTTCCCAGGCTATTTTAAGAAAAAAACTTATGGTTCTAAGTTTGTTAGATTATGCTAAAATATAACATTTGTGAAAACTGAAAAGTATCACTTGCATTATCTTGTAAGTTTATAGTTTTATTCCAGCTATTATCTGTCTCCGAGCATCTTAAGAAAAAATATCACAATCTGTTTAGCAAAGTAAAAACATGGTCCAAAGCATTCCCTGTACTCATGAGTTAACAAAGAAACAGACAAAAAAATGTCCAAAATGAATTCCTAAGCAATTATTGTATTAAGAACTTGCAAACATATGAAAGTTCATAACACTCACAACAATATAGGGTTTGTGATATGGTAAAATGGCTGATGAGTACAGGGGAATAATTGGCATGTGAGCAGAGTCCCCCTTCAATTATATTTCTCAGAAAGTAACTGTGATGTATACAGCACAACTGTAAACTAGTAAGACTTATTTTCACAAGCTGCACCTCAAAAATGAGTAACATAACCTTTCCTGTGCCACTTCTCAGTCTGTAGTAAATTTCATTTTCCTTCATTCCTCTTCCTCATATACAGGAGTAGCCTTTGAGCCCAGAAAGGTACTAATGAGCTTTCTCAGAGATGACTTTGACAGTCTTAAAACTAAGATTGATCTTTCAGATAGAAAGCATTTTGATTCACTATTGTATGTCAGGCATCAGCATATGAAGATCCCCTTCCATCACCCCATATTTTACAAATGGATGAACTGGACTTACCCTAGCAGTAAGAGCATAAAGTCAATATTTGGTAAAAATCACCTGAGATCTTCATGAACTTCTCCCTCCTGTTTTCTCTGTTTCTTCTGTGCTCTAGGCCTTTGCCCCAGAGGATTTTGCAGGTTCAGCACAGCTATAATACCATCTCATTGCTTCATTATGCCCCTAGGACCACTAGTTCCCTCTGCATAGGATGTTCAACGGAGCCCTGATAATCACCAATGAATTCCTAAGCAATTTGACTCTTCAGGCTCAACTGGATAGATCTTCTTCTTAAGCAATTTTTGTTGATTTTGCCCTTATCTGCTTAAAGCAATATTCTTAGGAAAGTTTCAGGGTTCATTTTAGTCATATCTATAGGTTTCTGAACATGGAGATTAATCACTATTTATTTTCCACCCCAACTATCTTCCCTTCTCATAAAACCAACAGTTTTTTTCTAACTCATCTATTTTCATCTAACACATTTATTTAAATTTTTATTTAACAATATGAAAGTAAACAATTAAGTTAATCAACACAGTATTCATTTAGGAAATTTCCCTAAAATAGCTCCCTTGTAATTATTAATCTCTCTTTTGAGCCCTAGACTTCTATCCACAAAGTGGAAATCTCTACCTAGATGTCATTATTATCATATAATAATGTCTTGTCATTATTTTTCTTTTTTTTATTGGTTGTTCAAAACATTACAAAGCTCATGATATATCATCTTTCATACTTGTCATTATTTTTCCTTTTCGGGTTCTAATTGTTTTAGAATGTCATCAATGTATTCCTAATGTATTTTTTACTTTAAAACCATTAAACTGTATTTTAAATAGTCACATAGACTTAAAGATCTAAGTCTTTATTAGATCTTTATTAACAGCTTTATTAAGATATAATTTATGCACAGTAAATTTCACATATTTAAAATGTACAACTTGATAGTCTAGACATATGTAGCCATCCACCTGAGAAACCACCAGCACAGTTGAGATAATGGCCATGTTCACTGCCCTCAAAAGTTTCTTAATGCCCCTCTGCAATCTCTCTCTTGCATCTCTCCCTTCATCCACGCCCCCCCCCCCATATTCCCAGATACCAATCTGCTTTCTGGTTAGGTTACTTGCATTTTCTAGAATTTTATATGAATGGAGACATATGGTATAAACTTTGCTATCTGGCTGTTTTTTACTCAGCAGAATTATTCTGAGATCCATCCATGCTGTGTATATCAGTGTTTTATTCTTTTTTATTGCTGAATAGTAGTCATCCTTTTGGATAAATCACAATTTGTTTATCTATTCAGCAGTTTGGAGCTGCTACAAAGAAAAGCCTCTACAAACGTTTGTGTACAAATTTTCATCTGGATATATACATCCTAAGAGTGGAATGCCTAAGAATGTAATGGCTAGATGCTATGGCAGATTAAGAAATGTAAAATGTTTTCCAAGTAAATTTCCTACCAGCAATGTAAAATATTTTCAACCCCTCTGCATCCTCATCAACATTCAGTATGGACAGTCTTTTTAAATTTTAGTTATTTGAATTAGGTGTATGATGTTCTCTTGATGTGGTTTTAATTTCCAGTTCTCTACTATTGAGCATCTTTTCCTTTGTGCATTTGCCACTAAATGTCTTCTTTGGTGAGGTATATTTTTTAATGTTTGCCAATTTGTGTGGGGGATAGCATCATTTGTCTTCTTATTGTTGAATTTTGAAAGATCTTTGTATATTCTGGTTACAAGAACTTTACATGTTGCAAATATTTCTTCCCAGTTTGTGACTTGAATTTTCATTTCTTAACAATGTTTTCTATGAGCAGACCTTCTTGATTTTGATTAAATTTAGTTCATTAGTATTTTATTTTATGAATCAGGTTTTTGGCCTTGTAAGAGAGCTTTAACTTAAGAGCACAAAGATTTTCTCCTCTGGTTCATTCTAGGAATTTTAGAGTTTTTGTTTTACATTTAGGCATATAATCTGCTTTGAGTTAATTTTTGTATATGTTATGAGGTAGAGATTGAAGTTCTCCCTTTTTTAAAAACATAGAATACTGGTCAAGCACCATTTCTTTTCTATTCTTCTTTGTGCCTGTGTGTTTACGTACGCGCACATACTCAGAATCAAACCCAGGGGCATCACACATGCTCAGCAAGCACTTAACTACTGAGCTAAAAACCCAAGCTGCTCACACTTATTTCTCGAAAAGCCTGTCCTGTCTCCATTGAATTGCCTTTGCATCTTTCTCAAGCATGAATTCTCCATATTTGTGTGAGTCTTTTTCTAGACTCTGTGTTCTGTTTCACTAGGCTACGTGTCTGTCCATTCAACATTACCATATTGTTTTGATTACTGTAGCTTTATAATGACAGGAAATTTTTATCTCTACAGGAAGAACATTAACAGCTAAATATGTAAAATATGTACTTTTCAAAACTGGAAATATGCAATGAGGAAGTGGGGGTGGGGAGAAAAAGGGAGGAAGAAAAACAGAAAGAAGAGGAAATTGGGAAAAGAATGGTGCAGAAGGTGGCCCTGTGAAGTGTTTTGTCATTAGAAACACAATGGTGAGGTAGCCTAATTACAGTGTACACAGAACAAGTTTCAGCTGAAGTTTTCCACTGAAGTCTACATTTGATATTTCTCTAGAGATGCTTACATTCATTTGAATGGAAACCAATTCTGTGGCTTTTGAGGTATCTCCTAGTTTCTTCTTTGGAATGACATCATTGGCAGATGCTAAAGGACCTGAGGGAGAAGCATTTGTCTAGAATATGAAAACCAACTTGTAATTATCTGTTAATAGTAGCAGATGGACAGTTTTCACAGACAAATCAAGTGGTCACATAATACTGGAGCCCCTTTTTAGTTTGTAGTTATTTATTTCTTCATCTATGTATTCTTTTCTAATTTTGTAAGCTACTTAGGATATTATATACATTCTTCCAGACTGAACATGTCACTTAAACATGGATTTAAGTGTGGCTTCTGTTATGATTACCCTAGGGAATTAGGACCTTTCGTTACACAAAATGTTTGGAATAGTCAGCAACAAGAAGCTTATTTGAGGTGGCTGATTTCCATTTTATTTTAATAAAAGGCAAACAAAGTTACACAGATTAAAGGTAGGATTAATTTCTTCTTATGCAGCTAAATACATAAGCAATACATGTAAATATTTAATAAGAGAATATGAAAGGGCTCTTATAAACAGAATCAATAAACACTTCAGTAAAGTACAGGAAAACAGTTTGCATTTTGCTTGATATAGTGTTTTCTTTATTCAGTTAGATTAACAAACCATGATTTCATCATTAGTCAACAAGATAGTAGAGAGACCATCAAAGCAAACTACAGGAGAGTCCAGATTGATTCGTGCCAAACAAATGTTTGTAGCTAACAGCTGTATTATCACTGATTCTAATTTACGCAGCTGGTGTTCTCCTTTCATTTCCTAAGTGAGATGAATGTCATGTTGCATGATACAAACTCATCTCTGCTGCTTAAGTAATGAATCGGGTCAGCTCTCCCCTGTTTGGTCTCACCCCTCTTTGTAGGTGGAGGAAGTTCCCTGCTACAGTGTAACCTAGTTTTTATAAAAGAGCTAATAGACCTTTTTCTAAAGTTGTGTGTAAAGCTGCTAGGGAATCATCTAGCATTTTAATAAAAAGTACGAGTTTGATGTAACAGAACTTTTGGATGTTCAGGTTTTAAATTATTAGCTTTCTTCCCCTTTTTAAAATACTAATGAAAATATGAGTATAGAAAAATAAAAAAAAAACATAATAATGTCTCTGTCTGCTAGCTGAGATTCTGTGGTTTACTCTATGCTAAATCAAGGATTCTGCAATAGGTTTCTTCTCTTGTCTAAACTCAGCCTGAGTATGAACAGGTTCTAAGATACCCACCCCCTTTAGCTTGCCTAATTGGTGGGACATTAGTATCTTTGACTCGAGTACTCCATACTTCTTCCTGTCAAAGCAGACCAAGAAATCAGAATACTTATTTTCAAATTAATCTGAAATAGTCTTATACAACAAAAGGTTGACTAAGTGTACAGTACAGTTTATCTAGAATAAGTTAGTCATAGATAGTGTGCTAAATTGTCAGAATCCCACTCATAGAAGAGGGGATCTAATCCTCAGAAGATCTAGAGAAGTGAAGTGACCACAGAGAGAAGTTGTGGTGGAGGTAAAAGAGCCAGAGGCTCCATATGGGCATTCCAGGGTCCAGTCCTGGCTCTGCTACTCCATGGGTGCCTGATCCCAACTCATTTCTTGACTTCTTTGCATCTTGTGTTTTTCCAAATATAAAATGCAGTAATAATTATTGCCTCCCAGCATTGTTTTAAACAGTAAATAAAATAATGTTTTTGAAAACAAGTGGCATGGAATATGTGCCCATTCACCAATCATATTAAATATTTGGAGAATGCACTCAATGATAAAAGGTGAAAAAGAAAAGTGTGAGAGAAATGCCCTTGAAGATTTTATTGACCCCATGGTTTGGAATACTAGCAGCACATTTGAATTGGGAACTTTTGAAAAATAACCATGACTGTATGTTCCACTCCTAAGATGATCAGAGTCTCTGGAGGTAAATCCCAGACAGAAAAGAGCATAAGTGCCCTGCGAATTCCAGTGTGCAGCCAGTGTTCTAACGCATGGTGCCATCTCTTGTATCTCTCACCTCTCTGTCCCTATTTCCAGGGACCTCGAGAGTTACCATCATGCTCTGGCTCATTGACTAAACAAATGTTATTTAAGATCTTTGTATACATATATATAGGAAAAAAATGATCCAGACAGAGTTTCCCCTGATGAATTCAATCTAGTGAGAAAGATAGCTCACTCACAAATACAGGGCAAGAGTTATGTGCAAAGCACTGTGGGTTTGGAGAAGAAGGAACTAACCTCTGTGGGAGAATGGAGAGAATAGTTAGCTTCTCAGAGGAGGTACAGAGTTAGGTCTGGAAGAATTAGTTTATCAAATAACCCAGGAAAGGAAAGGCTTTTCAGGCAGAGGAAGCATCTTATTCAAAGACACAGAAGTGTGTTCCAGGAAAGGCAAGTGGCTTTGTGTGGCTGGAGTGACGGGTGTGTGGTGACGGAAATGATAGGAAAGAAGGCTAGAACCATAGCTACTGGTGGCTATACTGATTTTCATAACCCACATTTCACAGATAAAGTTTTGAAATTGCTGTTACCACTTAAAGGATGCCTTGGTCCTATTACTTGCTATTGAAAATCTGAACAGATGAATTTGGCTTATTTTGGGGTATTTCACAAAGACAAGAAATGCCCAATTCACATATTTTTGGCTTTTGTTTTCATCAGGGTTGAAACCAGGAAGCATAACAATGAAATTTTAGAAAGAAGAAGAGGGAAGAAGCAGAGAGTCAGTCTGTTTGAGGTTTTTAAGAAATGAAAATATATGCAGAAAACAGGCATCTTCAACTAGCTTACTGATGTCTCTATAGACATTTGGTTTACAAACCATAAAAAGGTATCATATCTTGGAGGAGGAACCCACCCTAATTTGGGTGATTTATTAATAAAAAGAAAATTTTTCTCTAACTTTAGAAACTTTGTTCAGGGAGCAACTGTCTTGAATAAAGACGGCATGAAGAGCCTTTTGTAGTTTATTTATTTTTCCAATTTAACAAATTATTTTCCCTGTTAAGAGCCAGATTTCATTCCCCTGCACTGCTGCATCGCCATGAACAGGATTCCTGTACATTGTGGCTCTTCCGGGATGTCCCTGATATCAATCTTGAAGCCTATTCACACGAAGGTGGGAGTCTGAGTTTGGTCTGTGCCAGTATTCCTGCTGAGAATTAGCCCAGTTTCATTATGTGCGTGGGAGCCCCCAGTTCACTACCCTTGCCTGTCTGGGGTACCCAGATTAAGCTGAGAGGCTCTGCAGGGAGTGCAGAGTCAAGAAACCACATGATAGGAACACTATCACTTACTCTTTCATAATGAGCTTTGTGCAGGGAAACTAAAAACAGACTAGGTTCTCTACCATTCCCAGCAGCTGTGGTATCTTGTGAAAAGCTACTTCTGCTCCTTAAGGCAAGAAAAACACAGAATAATTGCAGACGGACTCTGAGAGTGAGCAAGGGTCCCAGGAGTCCTATTCATCTTCTTTAACTCCTCCAATTAACCGGAGTAAAAGGGACAAATTTGCTGCTTTGCCTGTGCCTCTATTTTGCAGATAAAGAAGCTGAGACCCAGAGGAGATGAAGTGACTTTCCTAAATTGAAGTTTCCTTAGGAGCCAAGCCAGAATTTGTAGCATAGGTCTTCTGACCCCTATGGGCCAAAATGTAGTCCATAAACCTACATATGGTTATAATCAGGCAGGTTGTCAGCGATGGGATGGAAGGAATAATAGTACATTGTGAAACCTTTTCTGATAGGAAAAAAGATGAGGAATTCAAAACTGAGTGTCTATGCCTTTATCTTAAAAATCTATATTCATATTATATACAGGATTTGGTTTCCCAAACTGACTGCCCATCTGTTTTATCTTGCAAATTGTCTGTTTCATCTGAATAGGCATCAGTTTCATGAAGCTTGTCCCTATCAACTTGATCAGTTTAAGTCTCCTTCATGTCACCATGCGCTCCTATATTCTGGTCAGGTGGGAATGGTCTAAATATGATAGCACAAATCCCAAACAATCACACTTAAACTTTTGCATGTAAGTGTTGGTCAATCCCAGACCTTATTTTATGTCTATAATATATTTTTCTTAGATTTTGTAATCCCATAGATTTTGACTTTGGAAACCTTTGAATGGGATTTGTATAAGTAACATTTTAGTCTGTTAGAACCAGTTCTCACTGAACTCTTTGTTTTTAAATGTATTACCTTTGGTAAGAATCACCTCTTTGGTGTTGCATCTATTTACTTTGTACCCTTCATGGTAATAATAATGAGAAATGCCTCCTGTTTGGAGTCATTTACCCTCCTTCCACTCTCAGGGAGAATTCATGAAAAGTAATATATTTTCTAAAGAAGGTTTTGACCTGAAAACTGAGAATCATGGGAAGGGATGTAATGCCTGACCTTGTAATTAATGAAGCTTGTTGCATCCTAGCTCAATTCTATAGATCAGGATCAGAATGGTCTGACTCCAGGTAACAGCAAAGTGTTACAGAACTATAATTTAATCAGTTCAGATCTAATGTTAAATGAGACCCAGATAAATCTTTTCAAAGTGGACTGCAAAGCCAGCTACATTTGTTGAGCACCTGCCAGGGTTACCTGGGAGCCCTTGTAGCTGCGAGTTCTTTGTTGGTAAGGAACTAAGCCCAACATTGCAACTGGCACATAGTAGAACCATGAATATATGTTTCCTGGAGAAAATTGGGGTTAATGTTTAATGAAGGAAATTCTGAAAACTGGAGTTTTCAGAAATGTTATATCCTGAGGCCACTTCAGATGGAAGTGGTTCTCCAGTGGCCTAACATTTCCAGTTCTTTCTTGAGGCTGAGCTGCAAATTGACCTTTGTCCAGAGATGAAGAGGAAAGACATTATTCATCTAAGATTTGCCTTGCAGTGTTTAGCATAAATTTGGTTTCTAAGGAAAGACTGGCAAAGCATTGCCACAGAAAAAATTATTCTTAGGTTTTCTTCTCTAATGACCATGAACTGAATGAGATCTTCAAGTAGTTACTGTAGTCATGAAAATAATCACTGGGCGACATTCCTGGTGGCAAAATATATTAACCTGGCGGAGGCCTGATGAATGTCAAGGAGTAGGGCTAAGGGAAAAATATGCCAGCGGGGCCAGCACTCTTCACCTACCTCGCACGTTTATGCAGCATCTCACTATGTGAAAACCCATGGTTTCTGCCTGCTTTTGCTTGTTTCTTAAATGTAAATTTGAAGACATAGTATAAAAAGTTATAGTATAACTTTTATAACTATTTGTGAATGGGACTTGTGTCTCTAAGAGGCCGTATACCTATTTCCTTTCAAATCAATCTTGAGTGTAAGGGGAAGATTGGGGTGATATGTGGCAAAAATTAGGTACACAGTAGACAAAGAAATGGAGGCAGAAAGAGGATGGAAGAAAGGGAAGGAGAGGGAGTGAGCCCAGGCTCAGACCCTAGAGTCAGTCTACAGAGTCCAACCGGTTTTGCTGTTGGCCAGATGAGTTATCTGATAATGTTCATTAACTTTTAACTCATATATATGATAATCTCTAAAATGAGATAATACCTACTTCATAGGGGTTTTGAGAGGCATAAATGAATTTCTAATGTAAGGGTCTGCCATAGACTGACTCCTGCAAGTGAACAATATGCTCATGAATTCCAGTCACTTGTCTTCTGAGAAAACATTTAACCTGCTTTCCTTCTAGGACTTTAAAATGTGTCCACATCAGTTAATATGGAGCAGAAAGAAGCTCCTGAAATTCCTCACAGTAGCAGGCAGCCACAGATAGTAGCATTTTTCAGGTGCTCCCCTTGGCTCCTGGCATGAGTTGAGGGGTTGCTGATTCTCAAGTTGTCCTTAGGTATGAGTTTCCCTCTTTACTAAGTGTCTCAAGCTCTAGTAATAATTTCCACTTACCACTGTTCTCTTATGAGAGCAGAGGGCCACCATATTCTTTTTTTCTTTGTGTATACACATTTTCTTAAGAGAATGTGTTTGAAAACAGTGCATTGACTGAGCCCATCTCCTATGGAGTTTGCCTGGAGATAGAAGAGATCCAAGAGAAGGGGAAATTTAGCTGGTGGGACAGAGTGCCCATTAATCTTTAAGATCTGTTAGCATTTCCTAACATCTCGGTAAGTAACTCTGCAAAACAAGAAACTAATTCCACTTCCTTTAGAGACATCATTCTCCTCTCCTTTTCCATAGTTAGGATCTCTCAGAATGAAGTTATATTTTCTAGAAAACTTTTACAGTGAGGCAGAATTACAGTGAGAACACAAAAGCATTTAACCCAGCTAATTAGTAACAGTGAAGACTGGTGTGGGTTTTTAGAAAGGAGGCCAGAGAGTAACCTGGTGTTTTCTTGAAGCAGTTAATATGCATGTATGGTTTTGGAGATCTGGAGACCTACTTTGGAAGTCCAGTAGTATCTGTCCTTACAGTCACCTTGATATCTTTCCACATAACTTGGGAGAAGAGAGTCCCCTAGCTTCTCACACTTGTGCATGGTTAGCATGTATGTACACTTACTGTGTGCCAGGATGGGTTCTAAAGGCCATCTTTGTTAAATCACTGAATCCTCAGAACATCTCTAAATTTGATGTACACACTATTGTTTTTGTAAATTTTTAATGATTCTTTTTAGTTATACATGACAGAAGAATTAATTTTTATATAATTATTCAAGCACGAAATATACCTTGTTCTAATTAGGACCCCATTCTTGTGGATGTACACGGTGGTGGTGGGATTCACTGTGATATATTCATATAAGTACATAGGAAAATTATTTCAGGTTCATTCTACAGTCCTACCCGCCTTTCCTTTCCTTCATTCCACTTTGTCTAATCTATTGAATATCTATCCTTCCTCTCTCTTCCCTTATTGTGGGTTAGCTTCCACATACAGCAAAAACATTGTACATTTGGCTTTTGGGGACTGGCTTATTTCACTTAGCACAGTAGTCTCCAGATCCACCTATTTACTTGCAAGTGCCATAATTTCATTCTCTTTTATGACTGAGTAATACTCCATTGTGTATATATACCACATTTTCTTTATCCATTCATCTGTTGAAGGGCATCTAGGATGGTTCCATGGCTTAGCTGATGTGAATTGAGCTGCCATAAACATTGATGTGACTATGTCAGTGTAGTATGCTGATTTTAAATCCTTTGGATATATACCAAGGAGTGGGATAGTTGAGTTAAATGATGGTTTCATTCCTATTTTTTGAGGAATCTCCATACTGCTTTCCAGAGTGAATGTACCAGTTTGCAGTCCCACCAGCAGTGTATGAGTAGTCCCCATTTACAGAGAAGGAAACCAAGGCTTAAAAAAGTTAAATAATTTCCCAAGGCCAAACGGTTGGTAAGGGGTGAGCCAATAACAATCCCAGGCAGTCAGGCTCTAGAGCCTTTTGTCCTTACCATAACCCTCCACTGCCTGAAGACATATTAGGCCTCCTGAATCTCAGCAAGAGGCTGGGTGAGCCAAACATGAATGTGGCATTTCTCTTCTTCAAGCTTTTTAAATATTTAATTTTCAGTAGATCTCCAGGCACAAGTAGCATTTTTTTTTATCTCAATAAGACCAAATTGTCTGTATGGTTGGCTCAGCATTTTCCATAAAGTACCTCTGTTGTCCAGTAGAGTAGCACCCTGTTATAGGCTGGTTCTCCCAGAGTAGTTACTGATGTGGAGTTTGGGATGCAGGATATTTACTAGGGATCTCTGGTGAAGGGGATTGGATACAAGGGAAGTTGAACTATAGTACAGGTCTGAGATAACCTTGACCAGACATCTGGAACATGGTGGAACACATGAGTTCCCTCAGAGGAGTCATATGATGGGCTAAATGGGCAAGGCCTGCCACTATTAGTGAGTGGATGTGAGCCACGCCGGGGTGGCATCCCCTTAAACAGGGAGCTCTGTTCAGCTGAGGCAGACCCTAATGGAGTTAGCAGCTGCTGGCTGACTCCTGACAGCACTGCCTGCCACTGAGGTAGTGCATTCTTCTTTGAGCAGGGTTATGGATGGTACATCCCTATTTCCAATTTGAAACTTTATATTTCATCATAAATGTGAGTCAATGGCAAATGCATTCTCCAAACTCAGCCTCTTGTTTACTTGGATTCTAGATAAATAGGCACTACAGTATTGCACAAGTAGAGACAGATTCTCTCCCACTATATGGAAACCCTTTACCATAGCCCTAAGTAGAGACAAAGGTGTAATATCAATAGTGTCTTTGGACCATGGGATAAAGCATACCTGGCATTTTTAGAGATACACACACAATTTTATCTTTATTATGTCTTTCAAGTGGAGCCAGTTGGCTTTTTTTTCTGGCAGCCATAGTCTCAAGCTAAAGGCCACAATGCAGTGATGGAAATCTCTAGTCTCATTTTGCATGCCATTTATCTTTAGAGAAATCTTTCAGTGATTAAGATTCCAGGTTTAACTCCCTTTGCCTTGTGTCTTCCATCATGAAACTGAAGCAGCCCTCCAGTAAACTTCAGCATGGACGTTCAACTGTATCGAAACTGCCTTTCATATCTTATCCACCCAAATTGACCATAGAAGCTGTCCTTGTGTCTTTCAGTGGATTCTTTTGCCTTTTAGCATTGGCTACTGCCACATTTCTTTTGTTGCCCGAGCTGGCTTTGGCCAGAGCTGACTGCCTCAAGAGCAAGGTGTGCAAAAATCCCTCTGTGTTTCTTTTATTTCAGGTTGGAAAGCTTATTCAAGAAGCAGCTGGAAGAAGTAATTTGAAGAGAGTAACTCTGGAACTTGGAGGGAAAAGTCCCAATATTATCTTTGCAGATGCCGATTGTAAGTCAACCACAGATCTCAGACATGTTCCAGCACATCACCCTTTGGGGCTCTTTTGTATTTCCACTCTTGCTATGACACAGAAAAAAAGATCTTTGAAGCTAAGGGTAATCAAGATATCCTGGGGAGAAAAATAGCTTAATATTGGGGAAGAGTTCTTAACAACTGAGTGCTGAGCAGAGTTCATTTTCTTAGCTGTTTTGATTCTGTGACATTATAGAATAGAGTAGAAGAGTTGAGGGCCTGATTAGCAGAATATGGTGGAAGAAGCAATATTCTGAGTCTCTAAACACCCGAAGTACAGGTCTGTCTGTCTAGATTCAAGTATTCTGAAACTTCTCAACTGAGCCTTATGGCTGGAAGGTGATTAAAAATAAATCCTAGGGCTGGGACTGTAGCTCAGGGGTAGCATACTTGCTTAGTTTGTGTGAGGCCCTGAGTTTGATCGCCAGCACCTCAAAAAGAAATTCTTCACTGCCTCTACCAGTGTTTTCCATGCCTTCTCTGATCAGTCATCCCAATACCTTTCTGCTGCTCCCAGGATTTTCAGCTAGTGGTGACAGCACACTCAGGTGAATTCAGTGAATAGACTTTGTTTGGAGGAATTTATAGAGGCTTCAAGCAGTAACCTAGGAAGCCTGTATTTCTAGGAAGAAGGCCATCTAGTCCATTCCGTACAGGTGTAGTCTCTCTATTTTGAAAAGCTCTCCAGGGAATAAAAGTGCATAATTTCATTCAGTCATTTTTTTCTTCTTCACATCCTCAAGACAGAACAGCTTCCCAATTCTACCACTGAAAAGGTCAGAAAGTGAAGCAGGTTGTTTGAAGTGTAGCCCCAGCTTGAAATTTGTGGAGTTCAGCTTTAGTCACTATTTATCAAGATCAGAATTCTTATACCTATTCCTTTTGGGACTGTAGGCATTCCACTGTCATGCCATCAGTTGTTTTCAGTCAGTCATTTAGCAACTTGCACACACCATATTTATCAACACTATCTTGACATCTTAAGTATGAGATGGAATGAATGAACTACATGCTATTCTATAATTCAGTGTTGACATAGATGAAACTTAGTGTCTTTGGAAGATCCATTGCTGTTACAGATTAATCATCAAAATGCTAATTAGATATACAAGACCTTGTAGATTATGGGTTGTGAATTGGCATTCCATAAGCCAAATGCAGAACATACAAATATACAGAATATACAAATTTCCATGCTTAGAAAACAAAAACTGAATATTAAAATATTGATTTCTTGTTTATTTTTTGGCTTATATTCATACATAACAACATCCAGCCACACTGGCTTCCTTTAGTCTTTTCATTACAGTGCTTGACCACCTGGCAGATTCACACCTTTACATTATCTGCCTAACCTCTTTGCATAGTGGGATCAAGACTGTTGTTATAAATGATGTGGTCCAGTCTTTGTTTTAACAAGAAAGAGACTCAGAGAAGTGAATTTGCCCAAGTTCACAGAGCAAGTAATGTCAGGATTTAGTGAGAACTAGAACTAAGTTGACTTCTCAGTCCAGAGCTATCACTGTTATGCTCCATGGTGATCAGGATGCTATACCTGAGACCTTGGAGAGGAGAGGGAGGTATCTCCATGAACAGGCCCCTCTGTAGGCAAAGTGGTGTTGAAAACAGCTGTTTTTCTTGCAGTGGACTATGCTGTGGAGCAGGCTCACCAAGGTGTATTCTTCAATCAAGGCCAGTGCTGTACTGCAGGATCTCGAATCTTTGTGGAGGAGTCCATCTATGAAGAATTTGTGAGAAGAAGTGTGGAGCGGGCCAAGAGGCGCATAGTGGGGAGTCCCTTTGACCCCACCACTGAGCAGGGTCCTCAGGTAGAGAAATCATAAACGTTTCCTTGTTTACTTAATCTCTGGCTAGCACCACAACAGTGGACAGGGTGGGATCCGCCAAGGCAACATCTTCATCTTCCTGCTGCCTTTTTACTCTTCCACCTTGTCTTCATGGCTGGAAGTGTAGCCATTGAGAGATTATTTATTATGCTTCTCCTTTCCTGCCTAAATTTTATCTCTGAAAAACTATGAGATTAGTGTTGCCTTAAGGATGTTTTGAACTGTGGGGTTGATTTGGAGTCTCTCAGCTTTAAAGAAATTCCTAAGCATGACAAGGTGAATCTTGACCCTAGAACTGAGTCGCAGTCCTCGTAACTGCTATGCTTCATGACATCCTACAGATGCCACACTCAAGGAGGGTGACTCTCCTTCCCAGAGCCATTTATCCTTTACCAGATGCCAAGGATTCTCTCCTTCACCCTGTGCTAGTCTGCAGAGATCACTTGAAGCTTGCAAATGTGTAGGAATGAAGGACTGGCTTACTTTCCTCCTGACTGTTGGGTTATCTCTTACTCTGATTGCATCACACATTGTGGTAGTGTGGGGAAGACCATGAATGTCCCTCCTGAACAGGCTAACTATAATCATCATGATCTATTTGGAAATGGAACTGTGATTTTAATCTGTATACAGGGTCTGAGAATTTGTAGAAGGGTATCTGAACCAGTTCTCATCTGGGCCACCAGAGCATGACTTTTCCTGGTTAAGGACAATGTCATCTCAATTTGGTGACCACTGGAGAAAGTTGATGTTATAGCTGAGCAGTTCAAACTCAGATGAATATAGGTTTTTATATTATTTACCATAATAACTGAATGATAACTATCAGTGTTGGTGGGGGGGTAAAACTGACCATTTTTCTGGACTAAGAAGTTTGTCCAAACTCTTTAATTTTAATCCTCTCCTCTAAAGGCACAATAGGAATTCCTTTAAAAATAAACCCCACTAGAATTTGGTTATGTGGCAATATCAAAAGAGGCTGTGTATTAACTTATCTATTTGTTTCAGGGTTTTTTTTTTGTCATTTTAGTATCAATTCAACTTGCTTAATCATTCATTTGGTGATAGAAGTTGATCTTTCCTTATATAAATAATGAGTAATAATTATCCAGTGTCTCTGTTGTTTTGAACCATTTACTAAATCATCACCTGGTACTTCAGATTAGGCCAAATCATCAGGGCAGTGCCTTATTGCAATCCTCCATATATTGGATTGAACCATACCAACTCTGTTGTTTGTCAAAAGTTGGTAAATAATACCACTTTCATATGATTTGATTAGATATGATGAAATTTTGAAAACAAAAATCATAAATGAGAGGCTCTTAAAAACATGCTTGTTTCCATTTTCATAGAAGGATTTACTGAGTCATGAGGTGATTTTTCCTGTAGATTGATAAGAAACAATACAACAAGATCCTGGAACTCATCCAGAGTGGTGTGGCTGAGGGCGCCAAACTGGAATGTGGAGGCAAAGGACTGGGCCGAAAGGGGTTTTTTATTGAGCCAACGGTGTTTTCTAACGTCACTGATGACATGCGGATTGCCAAGGAGGAGGTATAGAGTACTTACAAAAGCCACATCTCTTTCTTGGGATGGTTTCTAGGGCATTTCTGGTAGACAGTTTTAGAATTTTAGTCCTTTGTATTTTATACTTGGACATTTCACAATGGCAATAAACATGGCTATGAAAATCCCACTTTCAAGGAAAAAGTTAAACCAAAAGGCAGGCAAGCAACATGGAGGCCAGGTGATGTGCTATGTGAGTGTAACTGTTATCAGCCAGCAAAATAATTATAATAGCCTGTCTCTCACCTCAGTAATACACTGGAAGAAGTTCAGTTCCCCTGAGGATGAGGGACTAGGCTGTTAACTAGCAAAGAAAACTTCCAAGTATCCCCATGTCTATGAGGTGAGAGACCTGGTCCAGGTCAGCTAGTAGTGCAGAGCAGTAGTTCTCAGTTCTGGAGGAGTGTTCTCCAGACACTGTTTGGGGGATCAGGGAGAATGTCACTTTCTCTTCTGCATCTCAGGAACACACCCCAAGAACATAAGAGTGGAATTGAGTGATGCAAGGAGGTTGGGAGAGGGGATATGAAAGTCTGAGGTTAGAATCTTATTCTGGGGAAGTTTGGGATAGTGTACAGTTTCATGGGGCTAAACTAAAGTCATTTAAAAAATAGAAGCAGAGTAAACTTGCTTTAAAATGGGGAAAACAGGTAAATGAATGGCAGCCTCATTGAGTCAAACTATTTTGTTATAGATCTTTGGCCCTGTGCAGGAAATTCTGAGGTTTAAAACTATGGATGAAGTTATTGAAAGAGCCAATAACTCGGACTTTGGACTTGTAGCTGCTGTCTTCACTAATGACATCAACAAGGCCCTCACAGTGTCTTCTGCAATGCAAGCTGGGACTGTTTGGTAAGATCAGAAACAATCTCATTGTACTGGCTCTAACAAACTCCACTGGTGATATAGAGGCCTGTGTTACTTCATTTTTCTATAATGAGTAACCTGAGACAGGCTAACTTTATTTTTAAAAAAAGTTCTTTAGCTCAGTTCTTGAGGCTGAAAGTTAAAATGGCATGGAAGGGACACTTGATTATGTCACATGGCAGATGAAGCTCATGTGGGAGGAAGAGATTACATTGCCAGACAGGAAACAAGAGAGAAAAATTCAGGTGTTTGGCCCTATCTTAGAACAACCTAAGGGCTGTACACTTGTAAGAGCTCTGGGGGAGCACAGAACTACTACCTTAAACCCTTCTGAGGTAGCTCCACAGTGACCCAAGGACTTCCCACTAGGCTGCACTTCTTTAAGGTTCCACACTGTCTTCCAAAATGGCCACCCTGGGGACCAGGCTTTCGACACTTGAACCCTTAGGGGAAACTACATTCAGGTTAGAGCAGGGCCTTATACTACCAGGAGGCTGGGTAAAACAGATGGAGAATACCAAGGACGTCCGAACTTTAGCCTGAGAGGGGATACACTTCTTACTGTCAAGATAAGAAAATCAAAGTAAATTTTAAACTATAAATGAAGTTTTTGTCTGGAGAATAGAAACAAAAAGTAAAACTTTTGAAAGAAGTGTCATGCTAATAGGATTATTTCTTTGCAGGTAAAATTCATACTAACAGTACTATGTTTTCTTCTTTCAGGATCAACTGTTACAATGCCTTAAATGCCCAGAGCCCTTTTGGAGGGTTCAAAATGTCTGGAAATGGGAGAGAAATGTAAGTGTCACATTTGCTGATGCCTGCAGAGACGCAGGGGTTTTGAATGTTGGCCTAGAACAGCACTCAAAAAATAGTTGAATTTTCTGACACTCCTCTGTTCACTAAGCTAACACTTTGTTGAGCACAAACTACTATAAGCTAAGTATTACATGGTACAAGAGTGAGTAAGACACAACTCCCTTATGCTAAGTGGGGACAAAGAAAAATTAATATACCAGTAATTCTATTTAATAAGGGCTATTATAGAAGTATGTCAGACATCGTGTAAATATGGAGCAAAAATCAGTCTTGTCTAGTGGAGTCAGAGAAGACATCACAGAGGAAATAACATTTCACCAATAAGCTTTCACCAACTGGCAGGCCAAGGGTCAAATCTGGCCCAGAAAAATGTATGTTTTGCTTTCACGGTGTTTTAAAATCTTCAACTAACACTCCAACATGAGAAGGCTTCACATGAAATGTAGATTTCTTTCTTGTTTCAGTTCCCCCACAAAAGAATCACCAGAGCTGTGAGCTCTGCAGCTTCCCATGTTCCCACCATTCCTCTTGCTTCCTGGGGTGAATGTTGGCCACCATTCCTGTTGCCCCTTCCCAGTCCCTTCACTTATATCACTTTCTCAGTCCTGATAAGTTCTTTGAGTTTGGGATTGCAGGGTTAGGGCATAGGATCAACAGGGGGGACCTGCTGAAGGTATAAGTGGAAAGGTTAGTTTAAATCACATCTCAAAGGAAATTCCATGGTAACCAGAAGCTACCAGAGATTTTAGGGCCAAGATACCTGGAGTATACAGGGTGTGGTGTCTTGGCAGACACTAGAGAAGAAGACCAGTTCGAAGGATTTTATTGTAACAATAATAGGTGTCTTTAGTTCATTCAAGCGGCTAAAACTAAATGCCTTAGACTATATTATATATAAGCATTAGAAATGTATTGCTCAAGGTTCTAGAGGCAAAGTGTGGCTGAATGGGCAAGGGAGCTCATTCAGATACTCCATACTCCTATTCTTGAGGGAGCCCTCATGATTTAATCACTTCCAAAAGGTCCCCACTTCTTAAGACTCTCACATGGTTTATCAGGTTCCAACATATAAACTCTCGGGTGACAGACGGACATTCACCAAAGCAGATGTTATTAATTCAATGCCTGCTGTTTATCTGGCTTGATGCTGACTTCTTTTCTAACATTGTCTCATCCAACTTTTATATTATGGAGGAGCTAAGTAAGAGGGAGAGTAGTTAAGTAGCTTGACCAAGTCACATAGTAAGTGGCATATCTGATATTCCAGCCTAGGTCTCAGTGACTCTGAATGCCCATAACTCCTGTGGATCCAGCCAAGGAAGCATGGGGGCCAGACACAGGGACTTTTTAGGGATAGGATAAGAGCCTGACAATCCTTCTGAGATGCTAATGCCCCGAAAAATAGCACTGTAGCAGAAGTAAACTAGACTCCAGGAGGATTTCAGTGCAGACGCATTTAGATATGATCTTTATTATAGATATTTGAGTTGCCTTTCAAGGAGAGGAACACTTGAGTTGATGGAGAGAGAGGAATATGTTTTCAAGGTTGGAAGGTAGTTAGCCATAGTGGTGCACCCCAGTAACTGGAGAGGCTGAGGCAGGAGGATGGGAAGTTTGAGATCAGTCTGAGCAACTTAGCAGGACTCTCATCAACTTAGCAAGATCCTGTCTCAAAATGAAAATGACTGGGGATGTAGCTTAGTAGTAAAGCACCCCTGGTTCTGTCTTCAGTACCGAGAGAGAGAGAAGGAAAAACAAAAAACTTGGACAGTAAAGCAAAGTTAGCAGTGGAGGAAGAGTAAAAGACTTTATGAAAAGTTAAGTGTGACACTTGAAAATTGTGCACTGAACCCTTTAGACTAGAACAGAGGTTTACAGATACTTGAGCTGATACTTCTAGCAGCTAATGATTATACTTTTAAGTAGAGATACCTTTGAGGCCAAGAGCAGTTCAAGAATCACACACTGTTCAGATATGAATCCTGGCTCTACTGCTTACCACCTATGCAACCTTGCACAAATTACTTAATCTCCTCAAGCCCCAGTGTCCTCGTCTATAAGGATTAGACTCACTGCTTTGAGGTTTGTCATGAGGGTTAAGTGTTGGCATTAAGTACGCTGGACACCATCAATGTCTGGCAAGCCTTTAGAAGGTGTCAGCTGCTGCCATTAGTGCTCAAGCAGATGAAAGGTAGGTGCTCCTTCTTTTTCTTTACAAATCTGTTGCTTTGGAAGTGCGGCAAAAGTTTTCCTAAATCCCAGGAAATTCCACCTGTCTCTCGTAGGGCCAGGGGGAACTGTCCTCCTTGAATCCTTTGCTTCTGGCTTCAGTGTTCCCACACTGACTTTCCAGCCAGAACCATTAATGATCTAGATCCTGTTCACGCTAGTACTCCTTCAGCTTATATACTCTAGGTATCTCTTCTTCACTCTCATGTGGCCTTAACTTTCCACTTTTATGCTTCAAAGTGTATTCTGCTTGTTATTTCATTTCCTGCCTCTGTAGCTGTCTTCATCCAGTCTCTGAAACGTTGGGGCCGTCACTGGCTCTGGGAATGCTGCTTGCACTGACTGTTTTGTTACAGATCATTAACAGGGTGAATCACTGGCATAAAATATACTTGTAAAAAATGGTTGCTGGCTGATGGAGCCTCCCAGGCTAACTCTTGTCCTTCATCATGAGCAAGCCTCCTGCCAGAATCCAGGCTTGTGACATTATCCTAGTCCAGCATATTCCCATCGGAAATGTCCCATTGCTAAAAGATTGTTTGGCTGTGTCAGAACATGTAACAGTAGCCCAAGAAGTAGAAGAGCAGCTTCTCTCTACTTGTCTTTTAGGTATGGGAGTGATGTGTCCTTCCCACAGCAGTGAGAAAAAATAAGAAAAGATGCTGTTTGATGAGACCCATTTCATCTTATATAAATGGCCTAGTTCTTTGTCTCTACTTACCCCCAAATGCATTCTCTCTTTCTTAAATGATCTAGAGTGGTAGGAAATACTTCAATTAAAAGAACCTGCACCTTTACATCTCATTTGATACATCCCCAGAAATTCCACTGAGCCTTCCATCTGGAAGAATTGTTTTGTTCATGACCTATAGACTCCATACCCACCCCCAAGAGGAGCTGGGAAGGGAAGTGACACTGCTAGAAACAAGCTTCAGGGAGGGCTGAAGAGCACTGAGTTCTCCCACAGAGAGCTGTGGGGAGGGCTGCCCTCTGCAGGTTGTCTGATGGGCTGGCCTTTTCTTCTCGGGCGTCAGAGACTTGAGCTATGTTTCTCTTGGTTCAGCCTGCCCAACTAATTTTGTCTGTTTCTCCCTTCCCATCCTTTTTTTTTCCTTTCTCATTTAAGCTCCCCCTGAAAGATGGTAAAACATAAGCTATAAAGTATGTGTCACAAACTGAAAGAAAGCTATGAACCTTAGCATTTTAGTAACTATAAACGTAGGCTTTGAAAATGAAAAGCATGATAGGGAAACTTGATCAAATTGTGCGCGCGCGTGTGTGTGTGTGTGTACATGCACACCAGAAGTCACCTGCAATCTGGTGAGGTTGTTAAGCATCCTTATCTGGAAGCTAGTCTCAGAGATCCTGATTCAGTAGGTCTGGGCTGGAGCCTGGGATCTGCATTTTTAACAAGTTTCTGGAATGATTCTGATGCAGGTAGTCTGGGACCTCATTTTGAAAAATGCTGCTGCAAGCCAAATAAAAGTGCAGGGATATCTATCTATCTATCTATCTATCTATCTATCTATCTCTATCTCTCTCTCTCTCTCTCTCTCTCTCTCTCTCTATATATATATATATATATATATATATATATATATATATATCCCAAGCAAATTCTTACTTGTATTATGGGTGAATTTGAGTGATTCCTAAAATGGCTTGCTGAGAGCCACCAAAATCTGACATTTTTTTCTCACCACTGGGTATGCCACATTTGGTTATCTTAGGGACTGTAACCTAGTCTGTTAAGAAGCAGGCAAGTGGGCTTCTAGATGTTTGTGTGCCCTGTGCTGTACAGCTGTTAAAGTGACCTCACAGAGATTAAGGCTCTTTAGCAGTGAAATGCCTGTCTTGAGCAGCCGTGAGGATCTTCCTTTTGAGCTATGGAACTGTTTGTGCCAGGGAATTTAAGTGCAGCAAAGAGATTCTAGAGATGGTGAAACAATGGAAGAATCCAAACTTCAGGACTTTGTGAGTGCTTCCCAAAGTGTGGGTCAAATGACCACCTGGGTCCCCCTCCAGACCTACTGGAAACAGAATTTTTGGTGCCCAGAAGGTCAAGAACCTACAGTTTCAACAAGCTTCTCAGGTGCTGCTTATACATGCTGACTTTCAGGAAGATGCCTGGGCACCAAGAAAATGGGGTGACTTGATTGGGTCCTTCCGCCAGTTAATGGCAGAGGCATTAGTATTTCTATCCACTGACTCCAGCTGCAGGGAGGGTTCTTTGCGCTATGAGGCCTCCATTGTCTGCTCTATGATGGCTCCCTTGGTGCCCTGAGCTCCTGGGAAGTCCTTCTTTTGACAACAGATCTGTTGTTCTTGGAGTGGGTTGAAATCCATCCCTGCCCAGGAACCAGGAAAAAACACTCCCAGACTAGCAGGGTTTCCACTGCTTCATGCACCCAAACACTGTGGGATCCAACATTCATGTGCAAAAGCAACTGTGAGTTTCTGACTTCATAGACTTCCTTACATTTGTCACAGCCTAGTTAGAGATCTAAGTGGGAGGAAAGAGTGGTTCAGGGTCTGCCCCAAGTGCGTGCATGCACAAGCCAGGAAATGAGAAGGGAGTAACCTCACTTCAAACAGGAGACACATGATGTCCTTGATGAAGAGACAATTCAGAATTGCCTAAAGGCAGGGAAAACTACAGAGAGAGCCAAAGCTGAGCTGGTAACATAGAGACCCAAGGCCTGCATGGAGTTAATGAGGGAACCTTGTAATGAGTAGGGCAGTCCCAGTTTGCTTGCCTCATTCCTCTAAATGGAATGACCCTGTAGGCGAGGCTAGAGAACAGGATGCTTACCAGGCTCTCCTGGACTGCTCTCTGATGTCCCAGGGTGGGGGCCTTGTAAACTCAGGTGCCCTCAGGGTTCAGAGGAATCAGCAGCAGTGATTGGACCCTGTATAAGGCTATCAGATCCTGAAAGGAACCAGGAGGAACTATTTACTGCCAATCTCGCTTGTAAAACCCAGTTGCAATAACTGACCATTTTGAAAGAGAGCTTTTCTTAATCCTTTCATACTCAAACACGTCTGAGTGTTCTTTTATTTTCTCCTGGTGGAGACCATATGTCCAGAAGGCAGAACTGGGAAAAAGGGCGATAGGATGAGACCTCCCCACTTACTTTCTCCCTTTCACAGACATTGAGTGCCTTCTCCCTGCCAGGCACTGTAGGCTGACCATGATGTATGGTGGGGGCAGAAAGCAAGTTAGTGAGCTCTGGCTCAGGGGGACACAGAGGTGCTCCCAAAGCTCCCCTAGTGTGGTGACATCATGGTGGAGATATGGCAAAGCGCTCTGAGGAACAGAAGAGGAGGGGAGTGCCTTTCCCTGGGCTGTCAGGAGAAACCTCACTAAGAAGGACTTCAAAAAGAGGAGAAGAAAAAACTTCCTGTATTTTAAAGAAAAATTTAAAACGTCGATTTTATAATAAAATTCTTAAAAGGCAACTAAGATGAAGTGAAAATGAGGGGAAACGGCAAGGTGGAAGAAAAGGAGCATTACAGCAAGCAGGCTTCACCAAATGCCTGCCCTCTGGTTTCTGGCAAGTGTGCAGGGGACTGGGAATGGCTGCGTCCCCTGTCTCCGCTTAGAGAGTGACCATACTATATCTTGTCCTTACTCCCAATCACCTGCAAGTTCTTCAGAGGCTGGGACTAGTTATTTAGTTTGGCTTGTCCTGAGCCCAGCACAGGGCTACCTATAGTAATATCTCAGTAAATGAAAAATGATTGGCAATCTTTGATTCTGACCCAGATCCCACAGAGGAAGAGGGCAAAAAAAAAAAAAAAATCTTAAAGAGGAAGCTTACTAATGGTTCCCAATGTCTTTTTAATTGTTTGTTTTTTTTTTTTTATTCCCTGAATCCTTCCTCGGATTCCGTGAGGCTACGGACAGTACTTACTGATTTTTTTTTAAGATATTGCAAATGATTTCTGCATTTCCATGGTGGGCTCTTAGGTCTTCATCCCTGTTTATTGAATCTAAGGAATAATGAAAAGGAATTTAGAATAGCAGAGAGGATCCTCCTCTGAGAATCTCAGCCTTTTCTTTCAGTTGCAATGACTAGCTCTCTAGGCACAGCATCCAAACATCCAGGAGTATGCAGAGGCAGGAGCAGGGCTTTGGGGAAGAACAGCACACCACATCCTGAGGAACCACTGCTGCCTGAGGGAGGAACAGGACGAAGACATTGGAAGACTAGGGACCTGGTTCTGCCACTGCCCCTGGTGCTCAGCCAGGAAGGAGCATGCCCTCTGGCAACAGCTAACCCTGGGTCTGGCTCTCTGAGTAGCTGGAGTCATTGCCTTTCTGTGTAGTATTATGGAGGCAAATTATCTTTTGAGAAATGATGATTGCATGTGAGATGAGGGCTCTCTCTGCTCCTCAGAGGAAGGCCTGGATGTCCCATCCATTAGGAATTTTTATTTGAAATCTCTAGGTGTTCACAAGTGACAAACTGAATCTTTTCTAGAACTACTATCACCACCCTGCCATGACTGCCTGGGTTCTGGCATCTGATTCTGCTTATTTCTGTGTTTCAGGGGAGAATTTGGCTTGCGCGAGTACTCAGAAGTTAAGACTGTGACCGTAAAGATCCCCCAGAAGAACTCCTAAGAAGGCCAAGAAGAAAGGCAATGGCCGGCCTACACCACTCTCCCTCTGCTTTCTCTGTAGGGCCCAGCTGTCAGGAATAGAATCGAGCCAAGGTCCTTCTTTAAAGGTTGAGATGATGATATGTAGCAGGCAGGTCACTGCACCACTGAAACAAAGCAGCTGGGCAGGTTTCTAGGCATTCTGCAAGGGATCACCTTAATGATACCAAGCATGGGGGAAGGCAAGCATGGGGGAAGGCGGGATAGAGGTAAGGGGACAAGCTGTGGGACACATCCAATAGAATAGGGAAGCTGCTTACTGTCTCAAAGAACATGATGCTGTCACAAAGAACTTCCCTCTCCAGAGAGGTGGCCTTTGTGCCAGCTTCATTTTCTTCCTTCCAGTTCTCCCTGCTCTTCCACCCCTCCCTCTCCTCCAAGGAGATCTCAGCTGAGCTCATTTGGGGCAGATGTTTGGGCCGGGAACAATTTTCCAAGGTTTTGCAGCCAAATTACCATTTCATGTCATCCATTTCTTCAAAGCAAAACACGAAATGGTTTTAGTTAAGAGCCAGACCAGCCTAGAAAGGCCAGGAGCTGGTGCACTTCAGACACTCTCATGGTCAGAACTTGGGATCTTCCTGACCCAATTTGTTTTTTTTTATGTCCATAAATAACACATGTGAAATAAGATCAGGACAGTGCAGATGAGAGGTCATTATGTGTAGTTCATGGCTTCTGAGCTTGCTATAGATTGTGTGTGTGTGTGTGTGTGCGTGTGTGTAATTCTTTTATTGGTTGTTCTGGAATAAGGAGTGTTTTTTTTGTTTGTGTGTTTGTTTTTGGTGAGTAATATCTTTTCCAAAGCTTATCTTAAAACCAACCCAAAAAACAATTCAAGTAGGCTTGGGAAGTTGCTCAGGTTGGATTCCTTGCAGAAATAATTTGATTTCCAGTACTAGCTGAGAATTCTTATCACGTGAACTATTTCTGTAATCACAACCCATAGCCTCTTCTGCACCCCAGATCCCAGTGCACCAGCACCTGTACCTCTTGTTGCTGCAGGTGTCTCTCAGGCCTGTCATGCCCAAATTACATGCCCTAATTCCATTGGCAGCAACCTTGGAAAACCTGGCCAAGCCTGAGGGTGTTCTCTATTTGTAGAATGCCAGCGTGCCACAGTGGCCATGCTCTGCCAGAGCTCCTCTCACACCCAGTGGCTCATCCACACACCATTCTTGCCTCTCAGTGAGCTTCAGCCTGCAGAGGGGGAGGCATGAAGCAGGCCAGCTTCCTTCTCCTAGCTTGGCTCCTCTGCTTTCCCGTAATCCCCCTTCTCTTTCCAGCTACCACCTCCAAGCCAGTCTCTAACCTAGATGAAGATCATTTATTTAAAAGTACCAAACATAACCTAGAGTATATGGAGTATGGGCAACCTATATATAGCCTTCTGTATTGAGCGTTTTTCTGCTTTCTACCTGCACCACTTTTCTATTTATAATCCTCGTGTATTCATGATGTTTTAAAGAAATCTCTCCTTGCTGTTATTTACAAACGGAAGTGCGTTCAGCTGCCCAATGCCTTGACAGATGCCGGCTTTCTGAGTTCTTCCATTGAATGCCCTGCTCTTCTCCTGTAGCGCGTCCAAGTGAACATACACATTAACCAACTAGTTACCTTTGAACTGCAATATATAATGTGAAATGAAGATTTATTTCTTTTAATTTACTTAAAAAGAAACCTCTGTGCTGGCAATAAAGCATTTATATTGTGTACTCCTTGGGATGATCTGGCAGTGTTGTAAGTCTGTGTCACACTGGGTACCTTTGAATCCTTCCCTTGGCTGCTGGGGTTTTTAGCTGTGTTCTCTCTAAGGTCACTAAGCATAACTCTGGGAGGGTATTTTTTTGTAAACAAAAACTTGTTTTCTGACCCTTTAAAATCCATTTGTGCTTATAGTTTTGTGTGGCAAGGAAAGGATTAAATGATAGTTTTCATTCAGACACCTCCATGAAAGCTGAAATATGGAGGAGTTTTTAAGCCCTAATGTGGGCTACACAAGCAGAGTTCACATTGTTGATGGCACTTGACAGTAGCTTTATTTGTATTTACTAAAGTGAAATGGAGTCCAAGGCTGACAACCTGATGAGATACTTTAGCATCTGTAAAAAGAAAGCTGTCTTCTATATACTCCAAATGGACCCATATTTTCTACCCTTTGGACCGCCACATTCCCCACTTCCAACCCGTAGACTCTCCATCCAAATTCTGGTGAGACAAACTTGTGAGACAAAAACTAAATTGACGATTGAGCCCCAGAGTAAATCCAACTTTGAGAGAGAGAGAGGCCTTGCCCTGGACTGGGAGTCATTGCTCTGTCTGAGGATATCTGGTCCTTTAAAGGAACTAATGAAGCATGGGAAAATGCAGCCTTGAGGCACAGGGTCAGACTCAGATATAAGACGGGTTCCCTGTGACTCTACCTTATTATCAGTACATTGACCCATCAGGCAGAAAATGAGGAAGAGATGGGCCTGAAGTGATAAAATCGACCAGTTCTTTGGAACAGTGCCATTACAGCATGTGCACAGCAGGAATTTGAATAAGGTAGACGAAAGAAAGCATTCTTGGCAAAAGGAGCAACCTTTTAGATTGGGGTGGGGCTGAGCTTGGCATACTCCCTTGATAATGAGGAGATGCACTGGCAAGGGCAGGCAGTGCGTGCCGGCAGTTGGTCAGCAGGAGGTGCTCCATGGAGCTGTAGGAAATCAGGAGTCAGGGTGGGCTCAAGCTGGAGAGGAATGGCAGCAGTGGTCAGAGCACACTGGACTGGAGCCAAAGGGGTGGGAGGAGAGAGACTGATGGAGGTCAGTTTGACATTACACTTGTTCAGCCCATAGGGATGGAGAGGAAACAACAGATCAATGGAGAAGTCACGAGCACTTGACTGAATGTGAAAGAAGGAAAAGATAAATGAATTTTCAAACTCAGGAGAGTTGGGAAACAGCAGTGCCACTGCCCGAGAAGCTGAAAGATGGGACAAAGTTTTGAGGAGAGATCTGGACTTCAGGCTTTGGACGTGCAACTTGTGGGGTGACAAAGAGACAACTAGAGAGAAATCTCTAGCAGGTGATTGAGACAAGATTAGAACTTTGTTCAGGTGACTTGACTATGGCATGACTCCATGAAGGGATGACTCCAGAAGTCCAGATACAGAGACAGCAAGGGGAATTTATAAAAAGATAAGACCAGGGCCAGGAAGCAAGAGCCCAGCGAAAGAAGTGGAGGCTGTGGTCAGAGAAATGATGTGCAAGGAAAGCCACACCAACTCCCTCCCTCCCTCTCCCCTCTCTCCCTCCACAAATAGCTGTTAAACCAGGCACTGGCACAGGTTCCAGGGACACAAAGCAAGCCAGACATGGCTACTCCCCTCGTAAATCTCACAACATGAAGTATCTCACAACCAATAGTGGCTGGCTTCACTATCTCACTGTAGCTCCTTCCCAGATGTTCAACTTACAGAGGATAATGTAGTCCTTTCCCCGGTCTGCTCAGTGGATAATCCAGAGTAACAGTTTTGCTCATGGTGCCAGCTATCAATGTGGCAGAGTGAAAAGCACAGTACACCAAAGGATCAGAAGGGGGATTGGAAGTCCTAACTGGAGTTCCCTATCTACCATTTATAAGGATGGTCTTTGGGCAAGTCACATCACCTCCGTGAATCTCCACCTCCTACCCTCTTAGGATCACAATGGCCATTTTGCTCTGCCTGCTTCACAGAGCTGTGTGCAGATAAAGCCACACCACAGATGACACTGTTCTTCACTTGGCCTGAGACATCAGCTATACACACACAACTCTAAGCTACTATAAAAAATAAAAGCCAAATGCTGTCTCTTGCCTTGCTGGCCAGTATGTAAGACAACAAAATTCTTCACCTTTCTCCCAGCTTTGAGGCCGTCAAAGAGACTCTGGCACTCCTGGGTGGTTTTCTGTGAGAAACCCTGGAGGAGGGCTTCTTCACTTGTAGGCCAGATCTCCTGAATATCTCAAACCAGCAAGGGTCTGGGTGTGTATGCAAGTCTGACTTTCCCCCAGGTTTGGCCCTATTTATTCCAGCATTGTTCAGACATTCTGTAGGGTGATTGTAAGATGTGCAGGCTCCAGCAGGCTGTACCACTCTGAATGTCTTCTATAACCACTGCTCACCAGTGGAGACCAGCAGGGAGCAAGAGCAGGGGAAAATCCCCGCTGGAGCCCCATGAGGCCCTCTTCCTAGCTGTGTCACCTGATTGTCACTTGTTTATTGGCCAGATTGAAAGGAAGATCAGCCTGCCGTTTAGCCTTTGGTGTGAAACTGCTTGGATAAGATTTCTGAAACTGCCTGGATAAGGTTTCCTTTGGCCATTTATCTATGCAGCTAGGAGGAGCCTGAAAACCCACCTGGCTGAGCCCCGCTCCTGCAGGAGCAGAAGCACTGTGTGGCCTCAGGATCTTTGGGCCTGGCTGTTTGGTCTGTTTCTCAAAAGCAGTACCTTGTCCTCCTCATGAAATGGATGTAATTTGTTTAGTGGGGTTGAGTTGCCTAACTTCTTTTATGATATAGTTTCCTCAGTCTGTCTTCAGAAGTGTGCATCTAGTTTCATATTTTACATTCTGGGCATCATAAACATTATACCAACTCAAGTACACCTGAGCTGGGAAGAAGAGGAACCCTCTGTCCCTACCCCACCTGCAACTGATTGCAGGGATTTGGGGACCCTGTGAAGACCTCTGTCTGATTCTGGAAAGATATCAGACAAATACTGTGCTTCCCCCAGTTCCTCCTGATTAGTATCTCTGATAGCTCTCAGCTCTCCCCCCGGGGATAGCTGAAAAGCAAGGAACAAGAACTCATAGTGCTTAGCTTGACAGAGTTTAGAAAACCCAAAGGGAATTGTCTGTTTGCTGAATAGCCCAAGTCCCACTCTCCATTTCCCAAGTTAGGTTCACGCATGAACAATGAGGATTTGTGTAAAATGGAATAAAATCCAGATGCCATTTGATAAGACAATTCCCTCATGCTCCCTGGTAGCCCTGAGGGAGGTGCGGTGCCCACAAACATTCACAGCCTGAAGCATGGTCCGCTCCCAGACTCAAACTGCTATGCTAGAAGACTTGATGTGTCTGTCCAGGGGCTTATCAGACAAAGGCTGGGGAGCAGGTGTGTGTAAAGGAGTCATCCACATGTCGCATGGGTTAGTTTTTTAGTTCGGGTCTGACATGTCTAATTTGAGAAAGGGGAGATTGTCAGTAAGGTAAAGAGCTTCTCGGCTGGGCACAGTGCTACAGGCCTGTAATCCCAGCACTGGGGTACTGAGGTGGGAGGATCACTTGAGCTGAGGGGTTTGAGGCAACATAGTGATACCCTGTCTCAAAAACCAAAAGGCTCCTCAATAGGCAAAGAAATTCCAAAGTGTTCCACCACTCTCTGTGTGTTCTTGAAAAATTAGCCATTCAAACCCTCAGTTTCCCTACTTATAAAATGGGCAGTAAAATTATGCAGCTGTCAAGAGGTGGAACAAGACCAAGCCTGTAAAGTGCTTGGCCCCCATTGTCAGCTCAAACAAATGATAGCAATGAATAAATCCGAATAAGCAAGTCAGTATTCACTAGAGCTGAGGTTCCAGGACATAAATCTCAGGTTTCCTGGAGGTGGTCCTTGTGTAGAAACCAGGCAGGAGCACCCCTGCATTAAGGGAGACAGAATGTGAGACTGCAGCCAGTCTCTTGGCAACTGTTGGGAAGTTGGAAGGTGAATGACCATTTAAAAATCATATGTCACTGTCCAGTCGGTTTTGCTCCATTGCTGAGTCACTGAGATCCAGAGGCTTCTTAACACACAAGATGTTGCTGCAGCTTCTGTTCTATTTAAAAGAACAGGTAGCGGGAAGGGTCCAGAGTTCAACTGGTGAGGTGGGTAAATGTTGATTTAGAGGAGGGTTTTGCCACCTTGTGCTGAATAAGTGTTAGCTGAGATGATTATTAGATTATTGTTGTTATGGTCCCCAAACTTGAGAAGCATCCTGGCTTCTTTCTGGGGTGGAAATGCCTTGTCCAGATCTGATATTCACATTGAACCATGGCAGTCCTCAGGAAGGTGATGGTGGCTCCCTTGAAAGAGGAATGTTATGGAAAACATCTCTCCTCCCCGTAGCCACAAAATGTGACTGTGAGAAGAGCCGGGGCAGGTTTGCCAGGCGTTGAAAATGGGACCTTCTTCCAAGCAGGGTTTGAGGTACCGTCAGCAGAGAGCCAAACAAAATGCCCAGGACAATTCTGGGCATTTGCTTATTTGTTTCATTCTCACAAGAAACTGTTATTCTTGCAAATAAGAAACAAGGCTTGCCCTCAGAATTAATTGATAACCTTAAAAAACCCAGGAAAAAAATGAGCTGGAAATCCACTCAATCCTAAGGACTCAGCTTGGGGCATGATGACCCAGGATTCTGATTTGGCTTTTTCCCCCTTCTTTTTCCTCTCAAAGATAACAAATAAATTAGTGCCAAAGCCACATATATATTGGAAACACTTGTCTTTTTTTTTTTCCACTTGCCCTCAGCGATATCAAGGGCCTTGTAATAAATAAGCCTGTCAGGAATTCTTTTTTCAGGAAACTAAACCACAGTTTCAGTCTTGTCTATTCAACACATTGTTCAGAAATGTTTTGGTAACCTTTAAAATCCAACTCCAGTAGATGTTCCCATACCCTACAATTAAATTCTTTCCAATTTTGAAGGTCATTAAAAAGACTTTGGGAGATGTGCTTATTTACATGGGTTTGAGTCACGCATAAGTGTCCTCAGCTGGGGGGGCAGGAAGGTGCAGCACTGTGAGGAGAAAATATTCCACAGAGCCACCGAGCTGTGCTGGGAAGAAAGGAGAGTCTGTGTGTGTGGAGGCAGGGGTGGGGAGTTGGAGGTGGGGAGTTGGAAGGGGTGGTCCACATGCTATTGGAAGGGTCAGGGAATGACCAGGTCCACAGCAATGAGGACCCCCTCAATGGAAGACTGTGTGAAACCCTGAACTTGAGGAGTTTGTCCTCAATGACCCAACCTGCCAAATACAGTCTTCCTACTCCTGTCAACACACGCATGTGACAGGAACACCAGCAGAATTGTATACACCCAAGTTCATAGCAGGACTATTCACAACAGCCAAAGACAGAAGCAGCCTAAGTGCCCATCCATGGATGAATGAATGAATGGATGAGCAATATGTGCTATGTGTAATATTTTTTCCACATATATATGGAAATATAATATATATATATTATATTTCCTTTCATTTTCCTTTTCTTTGGAAGAAATCTGATATTATTCTTCTGATCAAAACTGAACTTACACTGAATGGTCTCTTTTACCACTCACCTAATCCTGAAGTGACTAGAGTCATGTTCCTGGTGCTCAAAGCTATATGGATATTATAATTATATACATGAATATATAATATTAATATAACACTATAATATTAATGCAAATCATCTACATATTATTCAGCCTTTTTGAGGAAGAAAATTCTGACATATGCTAAAGCATGAATGAACCTGAAAACACAATGTGAAGTGAAATATGCCAATTATAAAAAGATAAATAGGGGCCTGGGGATATAGCTCAGTTGGTAGAGTGCTCATTTTGCATGCACAAGGCCCTGGGTTCAATCCCCAGCATCACACACACACACACACACAAAAGATAAATGGATAAATGCTGATTCTACTTATGTGAGAGTCATCAAATTCCTAAAGACAGAAAGCAGAATGGTTATTTTCAGGGGTGAGTGGGAAGAAGAATGAGGGGTAGTGTTCATGGGGTATGGAGTTGCATACAGGGAAGATGAGAAAGCTGTGGAGATGAATAGTGGTGAAGGTTATACAATAATGTGAACCTACTAAATGCCACAGAACTGTGCACTTAAAGTGATTAAGATGATAAATTTTATGTTCTGTTTATATTATCACATTTTTAAAAATCTGCTCATGAAAAGATTTGATAGCTTCATACACACTCAGGGGTGTATAGCTGATAAGAATTAAAAGTATTGCTCCCTCAGGAAAACCTGCATGTTAGCAGGAGAGAAGTCTTAAATCAAGACTCCTCTCCAGTTGGTACAGTGGAACCTGCAAAGAATGAAAAACAGAACCTCTTTTCCACCACTCCTTTCTCCAACAGATATCTTACTTTCCTCCCTTAGCAGGAGCAGTAATCACTAGAGGTCAGGTATATCTGTGCTAAAGTGCAGCTTGGCTGCTTGGTCCTCTGCAATTCTAATAGGCTATTTTCTCATCTTTATTTCTGCTTGGTTGCTGTTACTCTTTCTTCAAATCAAAATTGAAATTTTGAATTTTTCTTCAATCAAAATTGAAATTGCCCTGAATGGTACCCTTTGCTATCCTGAAATGTTTTAAATCATCCCCTCAGCACTCAGAGCCAAAAAAAATTCCAGTGATACCAGGAACTGTTTTCCAAAAGCACAATGATATCATCCAGAGACCATGCTTAAAACACAGATTTAAACAAAAAAGAACAATATAGGCAGGGATCAGATAATAGAATTTTAAGAAACAAAGAGGACCTTTGAATCTCTTCAATCTAATGCTCTCATTTCTCAGATGTAGGAAATGATTCAAAGAGAAAGAGAGAGGGGGTGGGCTGGGGAATGACTTCAACAGGGTAAACCTTCGAACCCAGGCTTAGGGACTTCAGTCCAGTGCTTTTATTCCTCAGCCTTCCAGGATAGAATTTTGGGAAAGCAGGTATCCTGTTGACTATCACTTCACAGAAGGAAAGCACAGTAGTTTATTGCAGATGTTTCCAGATAGATACCTTCATGAGGTGACTCATTAACACATTAGTAGCCACTTCAATATAGTATCACTCTGTACCAGGTTGGGCTGAAGAAAGGAGAGGTTTTGATGGTCAAAGGGCCTGGGACACGAAAAGTCTTCCTCATACAGAGAAGAGAAAAAGATGTGGGAGGCTGCAGTGAGAAAATGAGGGTGATGGTGCTCGTGTTATTGAAATCTGGGCATTTGGAAACCTGGATTCTACTTGTTCTGTTTTTAAGCAGCTGTGTGATTTGGCCCCGTCTGAACTCCACTTGGAGCTCAGTTTTCTTACCAACAGAACAGGGGTCCTGAGTGGGGAGGCAAGAGTTGTCCTTGAGGGCAGTGGTTCTTGAACCTGGAATCAGAACTACCTTTAGAGAACTGGTTAAAAATAACTGCCTCATGTCTTCTCTAGTTATTCTGATTCAATCAGACTGAAGTAGGCCCCTTAAATCTCTACTTGCTGTTCATCTTACATTAAATGGGAATTATTTTAGTTATGATTGAAGAGTTAACTACATACATTAAATCCAGAATTCAAAAGGAAGAAAAAAAATCAATGTGCATTGGAAGATTTCCTTCCAATGCCTTTTACCATCCCTCAGTCCTCTTTCCAGAGCAAACCTGATACCGTTTCTTGGTATCTTTCCAAAGCATCCTCTACTGTTGTAACAAATAGCCCGAGGGCTAATACTACAGCTGGTCTCAAGACAGGCCTGATCCAGTGTCTCCTGATCTTACAGATGAGGGCATTGCAGCTTGGTGTGTTTGGGAAACAACAGCAGATGTTTCAGGGGGTGCTCTTGGTTTGTGCTGATGTGCCCCAAGGGCCAGCCAGCCTTGCTTGTTGTCTTGCCAAAGGCCAGCGCTCTTCTGGGCTTGAAGGGCCACAGCTATGTGCACTCTGAGCCTGTCTCTTTCCTCAGGGAAAAGCTGCCTTCGCCTTCTGGTGTTAGGAAGGGCTTCTCCCAAGTTCAGATCCTGCTGGCAAGGTTTTCAGGGTTGCTGGATGAGCAACTGTGTGGTCCTCCATGTGCTGCCTCCAAAGGAAACTGATCAAGGTAGAAAGCACCTCTCCCCAGTCCCTTGTGGGAGAGGCTGCCATGTGCCTCTTTCCTTCCTTCTGTCCTTCCTGAGAAATTTGAATGCAAAGATTATTTCCCAAAGTTGACTGATTTTATATAAGAAAAACCCACCCCAGAAAAAGGGCTGGAAGTTCTAGAGAGTAAAAGCCCTTCATTCACTCTTGATATTTGAGTCAGTAATGACCTTAGCGATCCTCTGTTAATGGCCCCAGCACCACTGCGTTTCCACATACTCCTGCTCTTAGCTAATAAATAACACAATGAAGCTTCACCAGGGGTCTGGTTTTGGACAAATTATCTTTTCAGCACTTGGATCAGTTTACTTCATAGCTTGGTTGTTTCCTGTGTCTCAGCATCCAACTGGCTTGCCTCAGAGCTGGACGTGAGTGTGGGCTTTGTGTGCAAGTGTAGGAAGAATTCCTTCGTGTTGCTGAAACTCCAGTATTCCTCACTCCCCCTGGGGACAGCTGATGTGATGGGAGAGAGCCTTGACTAGGACCAGCACCTGGGTTCTGGTCCCAGCTGTGCGCTGACTCCCCACCCCTGGGCAAGCAGTTTAAGACTCAGAGCTGGCTTCCTCTTCTGGAGATGCAGCCCTCTTGCTTATCACAGTTTTTCATGTTACATTGCTGCATTTAACTCTCACCAGGAGTATCCCTGGGTGAGAGGTATGAATAAGTAACCCCATTTTAGGGATAACAAACAAGATTTGAGAGGATGTCAGAAGTGGCTGTGCAAGAGCTGGAATCCAGTATTCCTTGGGTAGGAGCATCAGTAAAAGTGATGGAGCCCCCAACCTTCAGCCTCTGCCAGACCACTCCCCATTTAGTCTCCTCCTCCAACCTAGCTTTACTCATTTAGCATCCATCCTTCTCTCCACCCACTGCCAACTACTTTCTCCCCCAGAACCCATGCCCATTTCCCATGACTTTCTTTCTTCCGCCCCACCTGCCCCCTAGCCCTGCTGGCTGAGGCCCTCTCTCACCGCCACATCTTCTTTGCCCCCAGCTCCAGGCTATTCCCACAACCTTTGGGCCCAACCAGCTTCCCTGGTACCTTCAGTCCAGCAGGCTTGGTGGAGGGTTCCCCCATGCACAGTGTGTGCAGGAGCCAGGCAGCCCCAGCTGCCTCCAGGCTTTCAGCAAGAACGAATTGCCCATGCTCGATGTTGGGCATACTGGGCATCGGGACATGAAGTATTGGTCCTCAGGAACTCCTGGCTTAACCTGGTAGACAGAGAAATAAGCAAATCACTAGAATATCATATGAAAAGTGCTGTATCAGGAAGAAGAAATCCTGCAGTGGGGAGGCAAAGGAAGAAAGTGATAAATTGTGATAAGGAAACAGGAACTGGGGGAAGACTGAAGGGAAGTTTTATAGAGAAGGTGACAATTGAGTTATGTAATACATACTTGCTTCCAAAAAGGATTTTAGAAGGAGGAATGGAGGTCAGAGACCAGAGAGTGAAAACATTATGATTTACTAGAAAGCCTATGTGCATCAGGCATTTTTATTTGTCCAGTGGCATGTAGCTAGAAGATTCAAGGGCATGTCCAAAGTCAAGAATTCATGCTGACTCCCTCTAGGACAGTAACTTAAAGGAAAAAGAGAGTAAAAAGTTACAAAAAACAAAGTACACGGTAGCAACTTCAAGGGGGAAATAGCTATCCATCTGCCAAAAGTAGATTCATTAAGTGTGCATCAGAAAAGCAGTGAGATGCTGGTAGCACCCTGAAGACTGACTCTGAAAGTGAGAGGAAGGTGACCAGGAATCTCTCATGGCAGCAATGGAACTAATGACTGTCGAGCTCCCCTCTGAAATTCTGAATGGAGTTTGCAAAGAGGTGGATGGGGCATGACCTGGAAGAGGGGCTCTTGAGAATAAACTCAATGCCAAACTCAAGAAAACTTCTTTGCTCCGTGACCATGATATCCTGATTTCCATCAGGGCTTCTCTAGTGGACCAGAGTGGCCAGCACACTGAAAGCTGCTCTGCTAGATTCCAGGAGGAACAGTGAATGGTGACTAAGAGGGAACCCAGTACAGGGCAGAGTAGGTAACAGGATCTAGGTAAACAGCACTTAGCCAATGGGCCAGGTTAGGCACAGTTGTGGGGCAGTGGTGAAAAGACATTCCCAAAGACATGAAAGAACACAGATCCTCTCATGGACACCAGTACCAGGCAAGTAGGACTCTGCCTGCCGGGGACAGACCCCCTATCTCACTGATTCCTAGCACCTCTTTGGCCCAGCACTGCAGCAGGCTTAGTACAGCACTGTGAACAGGTCTGGTGCCTGCCAGCAGGCGCTTACAGTTTAACTTATATTTCCTAGGCCTGCTGCCCATGGTTATGCCAAATGACATTAATGGAAACTAGACGAGAATGTACTGGTTGGATTAAAGAGCTTATTTTTATAGTCTATTATAAAATGACTGAGATTTTTAAAAAAAAAAATAATAATCCCTGCATTTGTCCAAGTGGAGCCATTAGACTAGAAAGGAGTCAAGAATGGTGGGAGAGCACTTGCCTGGCACATATGAGGTGCTGGATTCGATTCTCAGCACACATAAAAATAAATAAATAAAAATAAAGTTATTGTGTCCATCTACAACTACAAATAAATAAATACCGAGTCTGCACTCAGGCAGACAGGCTTGAAACTCAGACTGTGCTATTTATGTGAAACTTGAGAAAAGTTCTTATCTTTTGCATGTTGCGTTTCTCTCCTGTAAAGCCAGAGAAGGGCATAATGCACAGTGTAGAGTGCCACAGGAATGGTCAAGAATGTGAACTAAGGCCCAAAACTTATTAAGAATTTGTAAATGGTATTTTTAAAGTCTACACACAACAGACTAGGAAAAAATATTTGCAAAATGTACATCAGACAAGTTAGCAGTATCTAGAAAAAAGAGCTCCTAGTAATCAATAAGAAAAAGGCAAACAATAGAAAACTGAACAAACACTACAAAGAGAGAGTTCACAGAAGAATGAACATGCAAGGTCATTGGTCTTGTGAGAAGATTCTCATCCTTACTAGTAAGCACAGTGCAGATTCATAATGATGAGATACCCTTGATACTTATTAAATGCACTCTCATGTAGCTCAACCATAGAATGAACTACATTTACTCCTTTTCCTGTGCCAAGAAAAGATAGAATGATATGTCTTAAGTGAAGCTTCCTGCAGAAAAACTAGAAAGCAAGATACAACATAGGCTAAAAATGCTCCCAAATATACTGTATATGATTAGAATATATATGCATTACCATCGATGTGTAGAGAAAGACTTGAAAAGATTCACACCAGATGTATATCATTGGTTACCACTGGGGAATGATTTGGTATGGGCAAGAGAGGGTCAAAAGGCACTTTAGCTTTATCAGGAAAGTTTCAATTTCTTATAAGAACATGTCTGTAGACTAGTTTAAATAGGTAAGTTAAAAAAACAAAAATGTAAAGTATATATAATAATTTTCTCAGCATGAGGTGTAGTTCAAAGTTCTGGATCTAAAGTCAGACTGCCTGGGTGCATTCTTCTGTTCTGCCACTCACTCTGTGAATGTAGTCCAGCTACCCAGCCTCCTGTTGTCTTAGTTTCCCTATCCTTTACAGGAACATAATAATAGTAGCTAAGGGGAGTTGGTGTGAGGATAGAAGAGCCAAAACATTTTAAAAGCTTAGGGCTCAAAGTGTGGAAGGTCCTATTGCTGTGGCTTGTGTAGCCATCACCCTCCTTCCTTCTACAGGTCAGAAAGAAATCACCTCATTCTGGAGTTGGAAAGGTCCACATTGAGACCACTGTCATTCAGCTGATAAGGAAACTGAGGTCAGAGTTCAATGGCTTGCCCAAAGGACACAGTTCACCAACTTTGGATCCCACACCAGATTCTGATTCTGACATCTTAGTACTTTAATGACACAAAGTCAAGTTCTCCAAGGCATAAAAATACCCAGACTGTGCTTCATTTCTGTAAAATGTGAACATCTCTTTCTTTACACACATCTCACCAGACTGCTGTTGGAGAACTGCAGCTCCAACAAAAGCCTTACTCATGGCATGAATATTTTGCTTTGGGGCAGAAAGAAAATCAGTCCTGGGTATGGTGATTCTCTTGCTCCCAGTTGATGCTCCAAAGACATAAATCAATAACGACTGACATTTGTGTTTGAAAGCACTTTCATATAGTATCTCATTGGTCCCCAAGATCCAGTGAGGAAGGCAGGTCTCACTTGTTATCTCCAAGTCACAGAAAAAGAAATTGGCACTCAGAGTTTGAGTTTGCCTAAGAGTTTTGAAGCAGATTTAAATTAAATGGCAACTTTAAAATTAATGTTTAAAAATGAGCCATTTAAAAAGTTTATAATATTGTTTGTTGTTTTCAGAATTGGAATAAGGGCAGATCCAAATATATTTTATGAGAACATATATTTCAAATATATGAATATAAAGAATAAGAATAGCTTTCATATATTTTGTATTATTGACAGCGTATGCAGGCATCACCATGTTTCGAAAAATCTGTCTTATAAAAATTTTTCATTTTTATACTAGTTTTATACTAATTTTGGGTGGTAGATAAATGTAACTAAACTACCTTTTAAGAAACATCTTCAAAACTCAACCAAACATCTCACAAACTATCTGAGGGCCCCCCCACTCCATGGGGTGTCCATATGTAGATATGTTCAGAAGTAGCTGGAGATGACATAGAAATATTAAAGAAAAATATTCCTCTCCGTGGGAGTCAGTACTGATTCCCTCAAGAAAGAGGCCTTAGGGAACAAAAAATTTTCTGCTGTCAAGTGCTGAGCATGCATCAGCATGGATGTGTTGGTTTACCACACTGCGTCCACTCAGACCACCATCCAGCTGCGAGCTGGTGTGAGAGGTCAAGCATTAACTCTCTCTCTCATCCACAAAGTCCAATCAAGGGAGACTTCTTAGAGTGGCACAGGTGTGCCCAAGGAGGCTTAAATGATGGGATGTAAAGGAGAAGAGGGAGGGGCTCTGAAGACATGGAAGCATCTCAGACTGGAAAAAAAGGTTCTGCCTGGAGCTGCCTCTAAGAAAGTCTCAGCCTGGAAGAAAGTCCTGTGGGCCAAGGAAGCCCTCTCCAGAGGCCAGAGGACTACCCAGCCTCACAGAATATTTTAATGAACTTCTACCTTGGGGTTCACCAGGTGGTGACTTGCAAAATGCAAACAGTGCAACAAAGAAATGCAAATGGCAGCCTGTTTGGCCAGTGCAGCCCACCCTGGGAGAGGCCACTCAGGGCCTGCTTTGAAGGTGATAGATGAAGCCAGGCCTCTAGCTCAGCCAGCTCTCAGACTCCCAACCGCCTCCCAGAGGACTTAGGGTGACCAAATTCTCACAACTGCACCTGAGTATTTTTGTTATTCTTCTACAGATCTATCATCTTTTAAAGACAGCTGGGAGAGTGTCAGTAGCATGTCTCCTTTCTTGAGTATCCGAGGGCTTGTCCCAGTGATCGAGCACACTCATTACTACTCAGGTTTTACTTTCAACATCTCTCTGTTACCTTCAGAGCACTTTGTTGATGAGACCAGTGGGTGTCAGGGAATATGTCTATATATCAAAAGACTAAAAAAAATTTTTCACTATAAGAAATAACCCAGATAACATTTATAATAGTAACCAGTGAGTGCTATCAACAGGAAAAAATACTTTAGAAACTTGTTCATAAAATGAATTCTTTGGGGAGTTGATGGAGACCCCAATACCACAATAATGTTTGCCCATCAGCATAGACAACACAAGATAAATTACTAAGAAACAAATATGATAAAAATGATCTAGAGGAAAGACCTATGTAGGCAGCTAGGAAAGGAATCTGAATTCCTTCGGGAAAAAGAAATATAGTTAGCAGAATGCCAATCAATCCAGCAGTGAAAGCTACAACTTCACCAGAAGAGAAACTCAGATGGCAAGGTCTCCTATACAGGGTATACTATGTTCCATGTGCCTGACAGGGAGCAGAAAGGATCCAGACCAAGGGAATCCTGCAGCTGCCCACCTTAGCTTAGGGGCAGGAGATGGGGTTTTAGTGCCTCCTCTGAACATACAGGATTGGAAGTTGGGCTCGCTAATGGTCTTTTTTCCTTGAAGACCAATGATTCTAGGATTTGTCTCTATATAATTCCAGGTACAGTCAATGTCTGGATCAAAGACAGAACTGCTGATTTGTTGAAGTTTTGAAATGATCTTCACCCCTAATGCAAATCTCTTAATGTAGTATTCCTTCTCTCGAGGGCAACAGTTTTATCTCATGGCACATAGTTCATCATTTTGCCTTTGGAGCAATTCATATTATAATAAGAAATCAAAGAACAGCAAGAAAGCAGAAATATACATCTCTATCTCTACATATTCTACCTTACAACTAAAAGAAAGATGAAAGTAAATATTCGGGTACTTTTTCTAAACATAAATTATTTCCCTTACCTATATGGGAATCATACACTCAGCTTGAGTGATTAAAAATGTTCTATAAATTAAGGTGAAATCTCTCTCTCTCTCTCTCTCTCTCCCTCTCTCTCTATAATATATATATATATATATATCTCCTATGGCAAAGAAAGAAGCCCCAAATGTTTATGATTCATGTTAAAGGAAAAAATTTGCTCTCCAACAGTTACCTGCTGCAGGAGACACAAGCCATCTCCCAGTCCCTTGATAAGTTCCTCCTTGGTCCACCATTTGAAGTAATGGTCAAATCAGCTAGGGTACTTGCACCTGTGTGTCCCTGTGACTTCATCCCTCAGTCAGGTCTTTGACCTATAGCTTGGAGAATAGGTTGAAGTGTCTAGCTTCTGTTTACCTGGTGGAAAAGGACTTTCCATTGAGGCACAGATCCAAGCCCGAACCAGATAAAGAGGAAAGTCTAGCCAGAAAGACTCGGTTCTGCCAGGAGTGGTGGCGCACGCCTGTAATCCCAGCGGCTTGGGAGACTGAGACAGGAGAATCACGAGTTCAAAGCCAGCACTCAGTGAGCCCCTGTCTTTAAATAAAATACAAAAAAGGGAGATGTGGAGATGTGGCTCAGTGGTCGAGTGCCCCTGAGTTCAATCCCTGGTTTACTCAGTCCTTTCTATATATATATGACTCAGTACTTTCCACCTGGGTCTAAGAAAATCTTTGGGATTCTTGGGAGCAGAGCCTGTTGGGGTGTGGTTTCACTTAGCCCATTCCACTTCTCTTGCACAATAGAATGACTCCAGAGTAATCTGTGACAAATCACTTACATATGAAAAGCCTGTTGACTGCCCACAAATGCCAAACTTCAGCTCCAAGTGGCAAATACATTTTCTTTTAGCCTGTGGCTCTTGCCACAGAATACCAGCAAACAGGGAATTGCCACCTGCATTTTGGGTCCCCAGATGCAGCTGCTGTGTACAGAATCACAAAGGAGCTGCCCTAAGTCTCATCAGCAAAGTGAGGGAGAGGATGTGGGTGGACCTCAAACCCATCTGTGCATCACAGTCCCTGGAAGGTTTGCAGGAGCACAGGTCTTCAGGCTCCTGCCAAATTCATCAAATCAGAGGATCTATCTGGGCCAGGTTCTGGGGAAGAACTTTAAAAGTCTCCTTGTGAGATTCATATGTCATCTGCCATATACTGATCCCTAATGTGGTCCTGGGAAACCACTGACCAGGTAATTGTTCCCAGTATAGTAACTTCTCAGAAAATAAATTGGTTTCACCTAGATTTCTTGTTAAACCCACGAAATATTTCTTAGGAGAGGCTTTCTGTGGAAGTTATTCATTTTAACTTGGCTAGAGTTATTGTAGTAACTCTTAACCACACACTGTCAAATCCCTATTTGGCATTAGGCTAGCAAAATTAAATCTGTTCCTATTTTTAGGTTGATATATAATAGTTGATAGGGAAAAATCAGAAGAGAATATATAAATCAATGAAGATTAGTCAACTGGAACAATTAAAATGTCTATGACATTTTGGTTTTAGGGCTTGTATATCTAATACAGTGTGTCTCCAAAATAGCTGTGGTTATCCCACTAAACTGGAGTAGGTTTTCATGAAAAAAAAAAAGTAACAATAAAATAATAGGAGAAACAAACGTGTCTGTGCCTGCTGAGTTTACATTGTTTCTTCTTGATGGAAAGGATAGTTCTAAATCTTGCTTTTTTGGATAACATGGTGTAGTCAACAACATTCCAATCTTTTTCCTTAGACCAATGAGAACAGTGGAATTAGGGAGGTGTGGAGGTCCACTCCTCTGGATTAATTTGTTGGCAGAGATCTTGTTCAAACCTCGTGCTGAACCAAAAACCTTTCCAAGGTTTTTAAGGTTCAATAAAAGTGTTCATTTGAATAAAAACTTCAACTAAAAAAAAGTGTTTTCGGTTTGTTTTAAGCTATTTCATACCACCCAGTTGCCCGACTCAGAATAAGAAGTAGCTATACGACACATGAGGCAGAAAATGCAAACTTTGCAGTTGTTGAAAACAAAAATTTATAGAACCCAACCAGTGAGTTGAGAACAGAAAAGAGGAAGAGCCATCTTGCATGAGAGCCCAATTCCAAACACAGAGATTCATTCATCCTTTGAGATAACCTCTATCAAGTGTCTTGTATGCACCAGACACTAGGAGTAGGAATTTATAGATGACTAACAAGCATCTAAGAAACTCTGAAGGAGAATGACAGTGACAATGACAATACTGTTGGATAATTCAAACATGATTCATATTAAAGGAAATGATTTGCTGCCCAGTTGTCACCTGCTGCAGTGGACACAAGACATTTTCCAATCAGTTGGTATGTTCCTACTTGGTCTACTATTGAACTAACAGGCCGGCCAGTGTTAGGTGTTCTAAGGTAAGTGCACCTGTGTGTCACTGTGACTTCATCCAGCATCCATCATCCAGCATCCATTTCATGTGTGGCTTGGAGAACAGGTCAAGGTGTATAGCTTCTGCTGACATGGTGGAAAAGGGTCTTCCACTGAGGCATAGGGCCAGGCCCAAGCCAGGTAAAGAGAAATGTCCAGTTTAAAATACTTGGTCCTTCCCACCTGGGAAGGAAAGACAGAATATAGGAGGACAGATGCAAACTGGACTTTGAAAGATACACAGGATTTTACCAGGTACTATGGTGCCTGAATTCCCAAGTGTTTAAATGGACTGATACTTCTGAAATCATGAGCCAAAATAAAATTTTCCCCTTCAAGTTAATGTATCTCAGGCCTCTTGTCTCCATGACGGGAAAGCTGACCAACACACTACATAAAGCAGGGAAGGACATTCTCTCCACCTCCCAAATATTGAAAGCTCAGAGTTAAGAGAGGAAATGGCCAGCTTTTCACTGTGATTGCACTAGAGGATTGTGAGATGTGGTTCACCTAAGGTTCAGGTCTCATCAGAGTCCAGGTCATGAAGTGTACTTACATGCTCAGGAATTAGATGCTATCCTTCAAGGAATGGGATAATCTTTGAAGAATAGGAGTTCTCCTGGCAGGATGGACTGAGACAGATTGGAGGGATCTATGACAAAGACATCTTTGGCAATACCCAAATGAGTGGGGATGGGAAACTGAATCAAGACAGTGCAGAGGGGAAGAATAGCCAGATGTAAGAGCTATTTGGGAGATGCATGTAACAGAGTTTGATTGGATAAAGATGTCCCAACAGGCATAGAATAGGAAGAAATAATAAAAATGGCTGATATAGGTGTTAATACTGTGATATCTCATTTTTCCTCCTTTCTCTTTTCCATCAAGTGCCCATGTTCTTAGATCCCTTTCCTGTTCTCTTGTCCCTACATTTTTTTATACTTCATCATTTGAGTGAAATGTTGCCATCAGTGTCCAGATGGGCCCCCACCACATTTAACTATCCTATAGATAGCAAGAACTCAGGCCACAGACAGAAACTTGGAGTTGCAGCTTGCCGATACACAACACTTCTCATTCAGAAAAGAAACAACCAAACAGTTGTGCATGGCTTCATAATGCCCAGTTTTCACAGCTGTGTTTCACTTGAGTCTTATCACCATCTATCTGTAGGAAAAACAAATTTCATAGCTACCATTTTAGAGAAGAAGAAACTGAGACTGGGTCCATAGCCCACCCACAGAAGCAGCTTTGCAAGACTGCAACCTCAGACTGATTTTCAACCTGCTGCCCTTGGGACTGTAGGCCTATAAACCAGGCTCTCCGAGTGCCAATATCCACCTCTGAAAATGAGAGAATAAAAGTGCCTGCCTCTGGGGACCTTTACACCAGCTAAAGCTAAATAATGTACATAAAGTGTTTGGCATAGGCCTGGTGCAGTCTCAAAAGTTAGCAGTTGCTTTGACAGCTCTTCTTGCTCCAAATGCCTGGTTCACTGTACTGTGTCACAGTGTCCTCCACTTCTGGAGAAGATTTTTCAGAAGGTTGGATTCACCTTCCAGACCACTTGATAAATTTCTGCTTTTTGATAAAAGAAATATGCCAAAACAAAACAGAAGTATCTCCCTGGGCCTGGTATATCATTCAGTGATCACAAATCAAGCTCAAAAGTTTCTTAAAACACAAAGTAAACTGTGTCAACAGAGAAATGTTAGTATTTAAAGGTGCTCTCCCAATCCCAACGGAGCCTCCTGTACTTTACTGGAGGAAGTGTAAATTCAATAGAATGAAACTTTGACAAGTCTATGTATCTTACCAGGGGAACAGGTAAGCAGGCTCGGCAGGGTTTGGGGCTTGCACTGTTTGGAAAGTTTTAGGTAGAAACTACAGACAAAGCCCCTAGGTGTTTCTGAGATCCCAGCAATACCTGAGACCATCATTGCTGATGATCCAAGGGACAAAGCAATATGTTCTCTAGGCAGCCACTGGGTGGATGGAACTCCTTCTTAGCAAATACAGTTCCCACATCAGGGTCTACTTCCACCGCTGTTACTGTTCTACACACTTCTTCACTGCACTAATGATCCATAAAATACAGCGTGAAGATGGCAGATGGGAGTGGGGAGAGGACAGGAGCATTGGTACATCATTTGGGGGCAGGATTGGAAAAGGTATCTTAGGGAAAACAATTCAAGAAAAAGGAAGAAGACTTCCATTCTGCCCGGCTGGATGGAATAAATGCTTGAGCAGCATTCTGTCCAGCTGGGGAAAGGCCAAGACTAATTTAACCTTTGGTCAAATGGTTGGGAGTTAGCTAGTTTCCTTTTTCCTCTTACATCACTCCCAGAGATTCAGACAAAAATAACATGGTCCCGATTACATGACATTATGGGCTCTGAAAATACACCAGGGAGGATAGTGTTGAAACCCCTCAGAGACAAATTAATCCTAGCAAAGCAACAGCTGTAAGATTGATACAAACAGGAGAAACAAAGCATATTGGTTCCAGGCTTGTTTAAAAGTTGATTTAAATCCAAGCAATTTAAAAAGGGTTAAAAGCACTAATTCAGTAGTGTTTAAAGTTTCTGTTACTTTAAGATGGTGCTTCATGAAATACTCACCAATCCTCTAGGTGCTGTGGTTTGCTGTTTGACATACTTTGGGATTTAATTCCTAAATTCAATTCCTAAATTCTGGTTTTTATCTTTATTGTTTAAAATGGAGATAAATGCCATGGCACAAGAGAGTTTACCTCTGCTGAATCAGAGCTCCAACATCAGGCCTCTGTCGCGGAAGCCAAAGTCTGGAAGTCACCTCTACCCTGGGCTGCCTGCCTGAACTTGGCAGGCAGGAATTGGGCACCTGCCCCTCCTCCCTGGGCTGATTCTGTCCAGAACGGACACTTGAGCATTTCCTGAAAGCACAGCCTGTAGCCCCTGGAGGACAATTTGCAGAACTTGTATGCACCATTTACACTCAAAAATCAAAATATTTCCTCTCCCCGGGACACAGCAGCCCTCTCCACACCCGCCCGCTTTGCAATTGGGCATTACTTGGAGACCCAATATGAACCCTAGAATAGAAATCTCACAGCTGGAGCAGAGCTTAACTGAAGGAACACACTCTCAAGACAATAGGAAACCAATGGTGATGGTTACCAGCAAGGTCTCCAAACTCAAGACTGCTGAAATCCAAACCCCTCAGTCCTCTGCTGCACGTGTGGCCTTGGGCAAGACCTCTCTATGCCTCAGTGCCCTCATTTGGGAAGCGAAGATAAGAATAGTGTCTACATCTCAGGGTGGTTAGGAAGATGAATGACATTGTCTGGGAAATGCTCAGCACAGATCCAGTGAATAGCAAGAACAAAATAATAAAGTTGTTGTCATCATCAGGAACATGGTGGTTTGGGAAGTCTTGGCAAACTTACTCCAGAAACTGGGTAGTAACTCGTGTTCCAAAGTACTCTTCAGAACTAGGCTAATTTCTAATCATTTTAATCATAAAAGCAAAGAATACCAGGACAGCAGCCATGTAATCAGTGAAAAGATTCCAAAGCCAAGTTTGGCAAGCAAGAAGTAGAGACCCCTGTCTTTCTCCTGGAAACAGGGAAAAATCCCTCCACTAAGATTGGGTGTGGGAGTTCATTTCTGGGGAAGAGGGAACAATCACATCAAAAAGCAGGAGGCAGGTGGCCCCTTGAAGAGGGTGTTGAAGCTGTCAACTGTGGCTCTCACCCATCCATCTACTCATCCACTCACTCAGCAGATCTCCCTCCCTGCTGTGCCTGGGAGGCTCTGTGCTAAGTTCTATTCATACAGAACAGACTGATAGAATCAGGCCTAGGAGCAGAGACACATGTTTCAAACACAATCACACAAACTTGATTGAACTTGGGTAATTCGTGTAGGTTATTTTTCAAAAATAGTGTGCCATGATGGGAAATAATGGTGAGTCTACTACAGGCTGAGACTCAGGGTAGACCTTACGGAGGAAAGGACATAAATGACCCAGAAGATTGAACAGCTGGAGATTTGAGCAGCCTATGGCTCATAATGTCCCCTGAACAGGTCAACAGCCTCATGCCACTGGCTCAAGCCCTTCTTGGCTTTAACTTTGTAAGCTACAATTTCTTCTGCCTCTGCAACAATACCTGGAAATAAGAATCAGACTAGTGCAAAGCTTTTATTTCTTGCATGCACAGATTCAGGTCCAGTTTGGCGGGGATTGTGGCTTGTCCCTGATCACACAGCAGGTCATGATGGGAACAGGAGTCCTAAGCTGGAGTTGGCACTCGTCCCTTTCCCACTGTGACTCAGAGCTTATACCCTAAACCCTCTGACACTGACTTATTCCCAAAGAAGCACTGATGAGCTATGAGTGTCTTTTAGAGGAATGTCTTTTAGAGAAATTTCTTTTGAAGCAAACCTACTGTTAGGGGAAAACTAGTCCTTTTCTTGAGATCCCCCGTCTGCTCTGAGGTCCCTCTAGGATCACACTATTAAAAATTATAAAAAACAAAATGAGATGAAATAAGCCATTATTGCACATGCTAGAGATAACACCTTCAAAATGACACTTGCCGTGGCTCAGTGTGCTGGGTTGTATAGGGACAGGGCTGGCTTTGGGGTTGCCCTGACACGGGGGAAAATATATTTCTGACTCATCTGCAGACATTTTTTGAGCACAGCACATAACTAGTGGGACTTCAACCCAGATCTTTTGACTCCAAGCCCAGTGCTTTTCAACTCCAGCATGAGAAGTTAGTAACAAATTCTGTTTGGGGATGCATGGAGGTTACAGAAATGGTGAACGTTTCAAATGGTAATTTCCCATGGGCAGACAGAGCGAGGCAGATGGTCACTAATTTATTCAACAAACATTTGCTGGATGCCAACAAGTCAAGCCTTGCAGATTTCCTGGTGAACAAGATGAGTTCAAGTATCACCCTCATGGAACTAATAGTTGTTTAGGAAATTCACATACTAGATGCAAAACTACCCAGATAATGATTAATTACAGCAGTACTGAGTGCTGGATGGGCTTAGGTTAGGCTTAGGCTTAGGCTGGACTAGAGAGGAGAAGGGCACATTAGAACTTATCATCTGCCCTCCCAAACCAGGTCCCATTTCAGTTTTGTCCACTTCGAGAACAACATCCCATGGTCACCCCCACCAATGTGGACACCCAAAGGCAGGGAGTCACCATACTCTCCATCCAGTCCTCACCAAACCCCTTTGATTTTGCTTCAAAGCCTTTTCCTGAAGTTTGCACCTCTCCATTTTCACCGCTGCTGTCTCCACTTGCACCACCATCTTTTGATTAGGGCACTGCTCTACCCCCTACCATGTCCACTCTCATCCAACTCCAGCCACTGCACTGGGGAGGCAACTCTCTACCCCTCTCTACCCCTCTCACCTGCCCTATATCACCCTCACTCCCACCCCACACTTAAAGCTCCAATACCTCCCCTTGGCTCTTAGAGTCAAGACAAACTCCAGAGCATTCCTACAAAGTCCTGGGAATCCTGCCCTTCCTTCCCTCTCCAAACTCATTCTGCAACCCACCTGTCCTCTCTCTGCTCCGGCTGCCTCAGCACTCTTTCCAGCTTTATAATGTCCTTTGTGACTGTTCCACGGGCTGCTTTTCTGCCTGGAATGCACATATGTCTCCCTGGTTGCCTAAAGCAGCTGTTTCTGACTTCTCTAGCTATGGTTCTTTATAGCATGTATAGGTCCCGTACCCAGGGCTCACCCAGTTGCACTCTTAGGCTTACCAGCCTTACTGTCTGCTCCCCTGCCCCTGCACAGACTACAGGCTCCTAAGGACAGGGAGAGACCTGTCATTTTGACTCATTATTATAACCTCAACATTTGCTCTAGGACCTGGCACAGAATCAGTAAGGAATGTACAAAAGGGAGGAAAGAAGAAAGGATGGAAGAAAAGAGGGAGAGAGAATGAGTTCTCTGAGGAAATTTGAACTGACAAGTGAAAGAGGAAAAAAAAGCATCCAGTTAGATAAAGTATCCAGAGAGGAAGGAATATTCTAGCCTGAAGGAAAATCATGCTCATGGAGAAAGGAGCTAACACAAACTTCCTTATCTTCCAAGGAGAAAATGAAGGTATCAGAGAGATTCCAAATGAAAATAGGGTCCTCCATACTAAATGGGTCAGACAGATGTAGTTCCAGTCGGTGTGGGGATGGGACTTGACGGTGAGGGGTTCTCTGTAACAAGCATAGCTTAGGAAGAAGGTAAATATACATATAGTACAGAAATTCCTGAGTTATTTCACAAGATCGAGTCATGTAAATAGAAAAAAAATTAGCTCTGGCAGCTCCAGAGACTAATTTTTATCTGGTCTCTCTGTTATTTTTTTCCTCAGCCTATCCTAAGGAAGAACCTCTGTGCCACAGAAAGAGGGATCCCAAAACAGGTAACAGGTGCTAAATCTTTATGGCAGGAAGGAACTGTGTATGTGTAGGATAGAAAGAAGAACAAGTGGTCCTTATGCAGTTGAGAGGAGAGTTTCAGGGAGAGAAACCTAGAGATCAATGATGGAGGGTGCCATGTTGGACTTGGTTCAAGGTAATGAAAAGCTGTAGGTGGGCTCGAAGCAGAGAAATACCACAATAAGTTTGCGTTTTCAGATCATGCTGGCTATGGGGCAAAGAATGAATGAGAAGAGTAAAAGCAGATCAGGGGACCTGCTGGAAGCTACTGCTACACCACAGGTGAAAGGTGAGAGGTGATGGTGGCCTGAGCTGGGTGAGTTCCAAAGAGATGGAGACAGGAAGTGGCCTCTGGATGTGAGGCGATGTGTGATAACAGAGGTGAGTGGAGGAAGTTCTGACAGGGCACACAGGAGGGAGAGTGACACTCCAAGCTGGACTAGGAAACTGGAGGAGGATCAAATTTGTCAGAGGAAGCTGCTGGACCTCATGCTCTTTAGAGGAAGCCATTTATGTGGCTCTTTCCTCAAGAGAATCCCAGCAGCTTCCTGATGGCAGTGGTCCTTGTTGATCTGGGTGACTTGTTTCCTCTGTGGCTGCATGTGGAAGTGGGTGCCTGTGGGATTTTGGGTTTGTTCTTGTGAAATGACTGGTTCTCATTTTCTCCTCCACATGCTCTCTGAAGTTGTGTTTGGGAATGTTACATAACGGCCCTTCCTCATCTCTCTCGTATTTATCTTTGCCTGTGGATCGCCCTCCCCAACAGGAAGGGTGAACACATCGGTTTCAACAAATTTGCCAAGTACCTGACTTAGGGGTCAGGGCTGGGCTCAGTTCTTCCACAGTTGTTAAAAAGCCAACAAAAGACTTTGGGATGAAAGAGCCTTCCTTCTTCAAACGTTTAGGTCTCTGCCACTCCCTCACCGGGGCCTCAGGTACAGTTTTGGGGATGCCCTCTTCAGGATAAAGAAGGCAATGCTAAATAGTAATAAAGGAAGAATTATTAAGAACATTATGTTAAACTTGTCTAGCAAACGCCATAGAAGTGCCAGCTAACTATGAGGTACTCCTTGGACTTGGGACACTTTGTCTTTCCACAGGCAGGTCCTACTTCTCTCTTAGCCTCTTCCTTCTCCCTGAGTGGCTGGATCTGTGCCCGTGTCATCTTCTCTTGGCATCTCTGGTTTTTTCCCTGGGCGTCCTGGTCATTCCGTGACTGGCTGTGGTTCCTCAGGCTCGTCCCCCCTCCCCCTCCTCTCTCCCTCTCTCCCTTCCTTTCTCTCCTTGTCACCATTTGTTCTCTATCACCCTCCTCTCTGGCTGGCTGATGCTGGAAACATTTCAGGAATTTTTAATTGAAAATACCATGAGAACTGTTATCACCTCAGTTTCACCAGGGAGAGCTTGGCGGCTGGGGGCTGATGACGGGTGACTCCCGGGGCGGGTGGAGTTTAATATCTCACCTAGGTTAACCGGGGCAGCTGGCTCTGTGAACCCAGGCCCTGGGTGGAATGTGAGAAATGAAGTACAGTCTGACGGGAAAGAGGCCGTGCTGAATAACCAAAAATTCCTATAAAGTCTGAGGAGGTGGGAGAGAAGGACAGGAGGAGGAATCAGTTAAAAGAAACAAAACAAGCAGGAATCCCACCACCCCTCCCTCCTCTCTCTCCCCCTCCAACTGCCCACCATAAAAATGACTCTGAGGGAAAGCAGGTACCACCTGGAACTCAGAGAAGGATCCGGAGCCTCCTTCCTTCCCGCCTGGAGAAGTCGGGCCCTCCCTCTGTTCTCACAGCTGTCCAGGGCCCTGGGTCAGATGAGCTCAGCCTCCTTTGATCTCCTCCCCTGTGAGGTCACCACCCTCTCCACCACCAACACCACCACCACAGCCTTCTCCCAGGTCCAGGGCAGCCTTCACATCTGTCAGGGCTTCAGAAACAGGGAGGCTGAGGACAAAGGCAACAGTGGTGCCAGCAGGGGGTGGGCTGGCCCAGTTCTTACATAACGCCACACAGAATCAAAGGATCCTATTTTCACCCAGTGGAACAGGAAAGGCCATCAAGGATGCTGGGACAACAGAGAGAGAGAAGGTGATGCTGGGGTTGCACCCACATTGGAGTCAGGCTATGGCCTGTGACTAACCTAGACTCTCAGGACTGGGAGGAACCAGAACCAGCCTCCACCCTGCTCCTCCTCAGCCTGGGCCCTTGGATTGGGTGTGGGTGAGTGAGCCCCCCAACCTCCTTCAGCCAGGGTAGCTCCACTTCTGTCTGTGCCCTAGGATGAGATACTATGAAAAATTTTGAGTAAAGAATTCCATGAATGAGAAAATAAAACAAGTAAAAATTTGAAAGCCTCTGATCTAGTCCACCTCACAGAACTATAGGCTGAACTCTCTTATCTCCAGAGCTAAGAATCCTGGAAATCACTTAAAAAAAAAAAAAAAAAAAAGAAGAAGGAAGGGAGGTAGGGAGAAAAAGCACATTTGCCAACTGGCATATATGACTCTCTTTTTTCCTGATAAATAGTCTGGAAAATGCAAGGTGAAGATTCTTTTAATCCGTTCCTACCTGCCATATGTCAAAGCTAAATTCTTAGTTCTTGGAGTACATTTTTCCTCTGATATAATTTTCTAAAAGAAGACTAAAGTAAGAAGATGAAAACTCAGGAAGACTAAAACTGAAAGGGATGTCATCCGTTCAGGAAAGGAAGTGGTGGAACTTGGGCATTGATAAAGACACTGCCAGAGTATGACTGGAAAGGGTGAATGATCCTCCCTGGAGCTGGGGCCAACCCAGGACAGGCCCTGTTGCCCTCCTCCCCAGATGGTCCTCACTGGGCCCAAGCGTGAGCAACTCTGCTAGCACATGGTGTTTTCTTTTTCCTGAAATAAAATATCATCACCTGATCTTAGCTAAGTAACTGTGAACTTGTAAAAGTCTGTTTGTTGTTCCCCAGAGACCCATTCAAGTGGTTTTTCATATGAGTTTGTTCATGCAAACACTTTGCGATGTTTCTCTAATTGTTTCTCACAGGCCCGTTGTGAGGGATAATTATTCCAGCTTCCTTACTCAACCCTAGTGCAGGTGAGTAAATTGAGACTCATAAAAGAGGTGATGTGAGTGGCAAAAACTTCCACTGGTTCATCCTCCCCACCCTGGAACGTGTAGGCATTTCCCAACTCTAGAACGCTTGCAGAACTCAAGGAATGAGGTTCCTAGCTAAACCCAAACCGGCAGACTAGGCATCTGTTTGGTTTGGCCAGGAAACAGCATCCTGTTGATAACCATTAAGTACTTTTACAGCTTGTCAGGACCTCGTACATTTCAGTTTTAAAAACTCATTCAGGAGACTGAAATCAACGAGAATGAGAGTTCTAAGAAGCCTTTAAAGTGCTGGAAACTTATAAGAAATGCATTTGGGAAGTATATTTGGGATTTAGTTTTCTTTCTTTTAACTAATACAATGCTCAGACTTCTTCTCTATCTCCCTTGAAGTATGGTCCTGCCCAAGCATACAAGGATTTATTGATTAGCATACAAGGATTTATTAATTATTAATCAGTCAATTATTATAAATTATAATAACATTTTATTATATAATACACAATATAATACAGATTGAGTAACCCTTATCCCAAAGTGTTTCCTAGTTCTGATTTTTTAAAATTTTGTAATATTTGCATTTATATAATTAGGTATTTTGGAACTGGGACCCAGATAATCATGTAATTCATTTATGTTTTATGTGTACCTTACATGCATAGCCTAAGGCAATATTATATAATATTTTAGTGATTTTGTGCATGAAATGAAGTCGTATGGCTTGGAATTTTCCACTTTCTTCTTGTTGGCACTTAAAAAGTTTCAAATTTGGGAGCATTTCAGATTTTAGATTTTTTAATTTATAAAGGGTTAATAATAAGTTACATATTATATTCATTTGGTGAATATATAAATACAAATGTATTAACAAATAGTACAGTAATAAAATATATGAGATATAATAAAATGTGATAGAGTATTAATTATACTAAATATGAAGCAAATACCTAGAATTATATGCCGAGCACTGTTTCTTATTATTTCTGGTGCTATGTACCTATGTTGTGGGGGGTGGGGTGCACAGAGCTGAATAAAACCCTCAGGATAGTCTTGAGTCAGACATGTCTAATTCAGGAGTGGAACATGGACCCACCACTGTTATCTCATCATGGTTTAGCTGGGACTGCTCCATGGAGGCTGCTTCCAAGTCCTCTGTTGACAGTACGGTGACATTAAAGACTCTTGAGGGAGAATTAATGGGCAGTTTTCCAGAGTTAAGGGACTGGACAGAAGGATCCCTCCCTCCCTCCCTTTCACCCTATCCCCACCCATTTCTCCTCTGTAACAGCTTATGATCTCTTTCCTCTCAAGCGCAGATAGTCTTAAATATATAACTTTCGACCAGGTGCTGGGTGGGGTAGGAATGGAGATGGGAGACCGCACTGCTCAGAGCCAATAGGTAGGAAATGGAAAGGATGCTCTGCTGATCTGAGGGATGAGCTTTCCTGGGTCAAGGGAGGAGGTAATTTGACATCAGTGAGGAAAGAGTCCATAATCTATTAAAGTAGGAAGTGAGGACCTAACCTGGAGGGTGACCTGGGGAGGACAGTCAAAGGGACTGGGAGGAAATGGACTCAGTGGAGTGGAAGCCTAGAGATCAAGGGCACTGGGTCAATCTGTTATTGCTTCTATCTTGCTGAGTGATGTGAGGAAAGCCACTTCTCCCTGGACTTTGTGTCTTCATTAGTGAAATGTAAAACCTTATTTCCAGGATTGAATTCCTTGCTGCCCTAAATTCTGAGATTCTATTTCGAGCTGGCAGGAAAGAACCCTAAAGCCTGGGCTTAAACAGAAGTAAAGTCACATTGCAAAGTTCTTGCCCCAAAACATATTTTGGATAACAAAGAATGGGTTATGGTCCCATCTTGACTCTATTCAGCATGAACTTGGGCACATAATTTTACATCTTTGTTCTATGTTTGTTTACTCATCTGAGAAATCAAAGTATTGATCAGCAAACATTTTCTTTTTGTACCTGAAATTAAACTCAGGGGCACTTAACCACTGAGCCACAACCCTAAGCCCCCCCCCCCACTTTTTTTGAGACAGGGTCTTGCTAAATTGCTAAGACTGGCTTTGAACTTGAGACCCTCCTGCCTCCTGAGCATAGGAATACAGGCATGCGCCACTGCACGTGGCTTTTGTGGTTATTTGACATTTTTTTAAAGCAAGAGAAATATTTCACTAATGTTCCATGTATGACAGGAAAAAATAGACTTCCCTGGTTGAAGTGGTGGAGAGAGTCCAGAAGTCCTCTCTACCCACTACCCTTTGCTATGGTATGAAATTTTGCCCCCTCCAGAATTCATGTTGACATCTGATTGCCTTTGTGGTAGTGTTGGGAGGTGAGGCCTCTGGGAGGGCTCTTCTTTCAAGGGAGGATCATTGCCATTATAAAGGGCTAACTCAGTCAGCCCCCTTTTGTCTCATGCTTTCCTTTTCTTCTACAATGTAAGGACGCTAAGCATTCAAGGAATCATCTTAGAAGCAGAAATGGGGCTCTCATATACACCAGATGCCAGCACCTATCAAGGTCCAATATCAATTGGACTTCCCTGACTGCAGAACTGTGAGCCAATAAATTTGTGTATATTGTCAATTATGAGTCTTGGCTATTCTGTTATAGTAGCACAAAATAGGGTGGAATACTACTCAACTCCAAGATAATAGCTAAGAAAATCCCAACTAGTTTGAAAATCCATAGGCAAAACCTAGGTCTATGCCTGTGACTTGGGTGAATCATTTAATTTTTCTTGGGCCTCCTTCCCATCATCTGTAATATGAGGATAAGAATTCTTATTTCAATGGTATCATAGATAATTAGGGGGGAAATGAGACAAGATATATTGTCTTAGATTATTTTCAGTTGCTTTACCAACCTGAGACTGCTGTATAATGAAATGTTTATTTAGCTCACAATTTTGGAAACTGAAAGTACAAGATCAATTGGCCCCATTTGTTTGCTTCTGATAAGGATGTCATGGCTGATGGCACCATAGCAAGAACACATGAAGAAAAGATCACATGGAGAGACAGCCAGGGAGATTCAAGGGTCAAACTTACTCTTTTTATAACAACCCATTTTTGCAGGAACTAAGATCCTACAAGAACTACACTAATTCCTTCCCAAAGCAGTCCCTCCAATGACCTAATTACCTCTCACTAGGCCCCACCTATTAAAGAGTTCTACCATCTCAAACACCAGCACACAGGGGACCAAGCTTCAAGTGCATTATCTTTGGGAGACACGTTTGAACGACATCCAAATCATAGTAATTTGAACTCCAAAGTGCTGTGAAAATGTACAAAGTCTTATTAAGACCTCTTACCAATGCCTTTATTATTTCTGCTGGTCTAGCAATTAGTTTCTCTCAAAAGTAATCTCTCAAAAGCACATGGCCATGGAATGAAAACAATGAAAAATGAAGACAGCATTTCACCGTGTCCATTTGGCTCCACCCAAAGCATGGAATGTGACAGGTAGCTTCCAGAAGCCAGAGGCAGCACCTTAAAGCAAGCCTCCATGGTCAGGGATACATAGAGAAGGCAGGGACCTGTGACCCACACACAGTGCAGTTAAAAAAGACCCTCCTGTCTGAAGATTATCTGGGCTGCAGCAAGTGAGCAAACCCACCCCAACAGGTAAGGTGGCAGTGGCTGGCTTTACAACGCTGCTGTGTTCCTTCCATGAACACTTTTATTTAGGATTCCTGTGTTCCACACCCCACGCACCCCAGATGCTTACCCTGGTTGTTACTGTCAGCTCTACCCTGAGAAACAGTTTCCCAAAGAAGAGCTGAGCCTCCCCCAGGGTCAGCCTCTTTCCCGTTCTGCCCAGGCTCTCTAACTTGCCTTCCTGGTGTCCCATGGTCTTTTACCCACAATGCCTCTTGAGTTGCCCTTTCCTCATGTTCATTGATTGTGAGTGGGCCGGAGTTTGTAGAACTCCCCAGGTTGGTTCTAGCAGAAGAAGGTGGGTTTGGCTTAGCCTGTTCTTTGCTGCCTTCACTCTTTTGCTCTTCTCCCTCCTAGCAGGCTCCTGCTGGCTTTGATTAAGCCTGTGGAGCTTCCCCCAAGGCTGGACCTCATGAAACCAGGTGACCCAGCTCACCAGGGTTGCTCCCCAGAGGTTCCTCAGCTCCAGGCTTATCACAACAATTTCTGCTTCACATTTTCCATAGAACAATGCAACCTGCACAGGAAAACATTGGCCACAAGTGCAGGAGGTTTCAAACAAGAAGGCTCCGGATGCTCTTGTTGCCCAAAGGGCTCAGCCTTTCGAGAGATTGCCAGTGAGGAATTTAGCTTTTCAATACCAAGGAAAATGGCTCCGGGACAGAGCCGGAGAAGCCAAGTCTCAGTCAGCACAGCTTTGCAACTGAGCCACTGCCCTTTCATGCCTCTCAAAGACTGAATGCTGCATGTCTAGCTGTGAGGGCATCCCAATCACCTAGTCAATGCAGCCTACACTTTCAAATCTGGAATTCAAAGTCCTTAACAACTTTCTCCCCTCTTCTGACTGGTGTTATAACCCACAACTCTTACACAGATCCTCAGATCTCAGAAAAGGAAGCTACCAGGAGGTGCAGGATAGTGGTTATACCATTCAGAATAGGATGTGTTATGCTGTAATAACAAACTGACCCACAATCTTAGTCACTTAATATACAAATTTATGTTCCTTTCCTGCTACTTGTTCAGTATATATTTATGGGGCCACTGTTTAACATAGACATGTAGGAACTCTGGGGGACACAGGCTCTACTGCTCTGTGATGAGACCACATGGAACACTACAGTGTCCATTGCCATCTTAGCAGGGGAAAGATTGGGGAATCAGCTCTTTGCTGCTCTCACTCTTTTGCTGCTCTCTATCATGGTGGTTATGAGTACAAGCTTTGGAGTCAGATCTAGATTCAAATGCCTATTTTATTATTAATTATAGATCTTAATCAACTTAACTACTCTATTAAAAACAAGATATACATACAGTAAACTAATCCTCTTTTGTCAAATGCATATCTTTGGATAACTACCACTGCAATTTGGATATAGAATAGTTCCATCCCCACAGAGATCTCCTTTTCTATTATAATTGACTTCTTCCCCAATTCCTGAAAACAACTGATGTTTTCTGTCCTTATAATTTGCATTTTAAGAATGTTGTATTAGTGGAATCATATGATAGATAGCACTTAATTTGTGTGTAGTATAATGCCCCTGAGATTCATCCATGTGGTACTGTGCATCAGTCACTTATCCCTTTCATCAATTGGTCATGTGCTTTTTCATGGACGTGACAGTGTGTTTACTCATTCACCAGCTGAAGGACAGTTGGTTCCAGTTTTTGTCAATCATATACAATAAACATTTGTATCCATGTTATTGGGTAAACATTAGCTATCCCAGGTAAAGATTTCTGGGTTGCATGCCCATATGTTTAACAGAAGTTGACAAACTGTTTTCCAAAGTGGCCAGACCCATGTTGCATTCCTATGAGGATTGTATGAGAATTTCAGTTTTTACCAGCCTTGTCAGAACTTGTTATTTAGGGTCTGTTGTTGTTGTTACTGTTAAACTTGCTAACAGGTGGTTTGGTATCACATATTTCTGAGATTTACATCTACATACTTAATTTATTTTTAATGTTAATGAGTTTATAATATTATTATCATCATCATCATCATCATTAAAATTTCCTTGCCATCTTATAAATAACTTATTGTGTCATCTGAAAATATTTTCCTATCTAGTTAGATGCCTTTTATTTCTTTTCATCTCTTATTGCTGCTCCAGCACAATGTGAATAGGAATGTTGAAAGCAGGCATACATACATTCTATTCCAGTTCACTGGGAATTTTGATCCTAAGTAGATGTTATCTTTGTCAGTTTTTTTGCATCTATGGAGATGATTATGTGGTTTTTATTTTTTTACTCTATCACAATGGTTTATTGCATTGATTTTTAAATTTTAAAGCTACTCTGAATTCCTGAAATAATCCTCAGTTTTTATTCCTTGGGTCAACTTTTTAAAAATTTTCCTTTATTTCCAGGGCTGGGGATCATAGCCAGGAACTCAAGCATTTTAGGCAAGCACTCTACCACTGAGCTACATCCCAACCCACACTTGTTAACATTTTATTAAGGTGCTTACATCTTTGTTCATAGAGTATTAGCCTGTTGCTTTGTAATTTCTTTTTATATATAGGTAATTTTATATAATTTATTTTTTTCCTTTTAATATAGTTTTTATATTAGAGTAACATTGGTCTCATAGAATGAACTGAAAAATGTTCTCTTCAATTTTCTTGAAAAATTCATCTATATAAAATTTGTATTATTTCTTCCTTAAATATTTAGTAGAATTAAGCAGTTAAATATATCTGAATTAAGGTGTTCATTTGTCTCTTTGTGTGGTGGGAATGTTAGAACTACAGATTCCATTTACTTTACATATGTAGATTCTCAGGTTCTCTCTACTTCTTCTTGAGTGGACTTCTATTGTTTGTTCTTCAAAAAATCTGTTTCATTAAAGCTGTCAAATGTATTGGCATAGATTTGTTCAAAATATTTTCTTATTGTCCTTCTAATGTCTTTAAGAACTATTGGGATGATGCTTCCTTCATTCCTGATAATCTTAATTTGTGGCATCATTTTTTTCAGTTTGGGTAGAAGTATAATCATTTTTTTGTTTCATTGATTTTTAATTATTTTCTCCTTTCTATTTCATTAGTTTTTGCTCTTTGTTCTTATTTTTCTCATTTTCCCCTAGTTTCTTAATGTGAAAACTTGGGTCATTTGTTTGAGTTCTTTCTTCTAATATTCATATATGTACATAACATAATTTGGTCAATTTCATTTTGCAGTTTCTTCCTTTTCTTTTCCCTGCCCCTCTAGTTCTTTTCTCTCTGCTTATCTCCCTTCTATTTTCATGGGGTCTCCCCAGCCCACACACTTTTTCCCCCTCATTTTGGTCTAGCTTCCATATATGAGAGAAAACATTCAACACTTGACTTTCTGAGTCTGGTTTATTTTACTTGACATGATGTTCTCCAGTGCTATCCATTTCTCAGCAAATGCCATAATCTCATTCTTCTTTATGATTGAGTAAAACTCCATTGTGTATAAATACCACATTTTTAATCCATTCATTTGTTGATGGGCATTTGGGCTGGTTTCATAACTTGGCTATTGTGAACTTCACTGCTACAAACACTGATTGCCTATATCACTATAGTATGCTAATTTTAGTTCTTTGGGGTAAGTACCACAGAGTAGGATAGCTATATCATACAGTGGTTCCATTCCTAGTCTTTTGAAGAATCATCACACGCTTTTCAAATTAGTCGTACTAACTTGCTATCCCACCAAAAATGTATAATTGCATCTTTTCCTCCACACCCATTTATTAGCATTTATCATTATTTGTATTCTTGGTGATTGTCATTCTAACTGAAGTGAGATGAAATCTCAATGTAGTTTTGATTTGCATTTCCCTGATTGCTAAGGATATTGAACATTTTAAAAATATATTTGTTGGTCATTTGTATTTTTTCTTTAGAGACATGTCTGTTTAGTTCTTTTGCCCATTAAGTTATTTGATTATTTATGGGTTTTGATGTTAGGTGTTTATTTGTTGTTGTTGTTTTGTTTTGTTTTTTAGTTCTTTATATATTCTGTGAAAGAACAACCAAGGCTTGCCGTTGGAGAAAATGCCCGTGTATTGAGGAACAGCTCTGCATATTTATAGAGCCGGGGATGGTTTGACAGTTATGACAGTTTAATTGTTGAATGGTTTGACAGTTGGCTGGGGTGCTTTCTGATTGGTGGGTAAGGATCATGTGAGCCAGCAGGGCTCACCATTGGACAGCTCTTCTTGGGGGATGAGGAAGTTAGTCTTTGGAGCTGGGTTGACTCCCAACATTCTGTATATTAATCCTCTGTCCAAGGAGTGGCTGGCAAAGATTTTCTCTCATTCTGTGGGTTCTCTTTTCATGCTCTTAATTGTTTATTTTGCTGTGCAGAAGCTTTTTAATTATTGATTCTTGGTTTTATTTCTGAGCTTTAGGGATCTTGTTAAGGAAAATTGTGCCTGCAACAGTATGTTGGAATGTTGACCCCGTGTCTTCTTCCAGCAGTTGCAAAGTTTCTGGTCTAATTCCTAGATCTTTGGTCCACTTTGAATTGATTTTTGTGAATGGTGGGAGGGATCTAATGTCATCATTTTACATATGAATATCTATTTTCCTCAGTACCACTTTTATCTTTTGTCCAATATATGTTTTTGATCTTTGTTGAGTATCAGATGATTTTAACTATGTGGGTTTATCTCTGTGTCTTCTGTTCTACTCCATTGGTCTTCATGTCTGTTTTGTTGCCAGTACCATGCTGTTTAATTACTATAGCTCTATAGTATAATTTGAGATCAAGTATTGTGATGCCTGTAACATTGCTGTTCTTAATTGGTACTTCTGTGGTTATCCTGGATCTTTTATTCTTCCAAATTAATTCTAGGACTGTTTTTTCTAGTTCTGTGAAGAATGTCATTGGTATTTTATGGGTATTATATTAAATCTATGTAATACTTTTGGTAGTATAGTCATTTTTACAATGTTAATTCTTCATATCAAAGAATATGGGAGGTCTTTCCACCTTCTAAGGCCTTCTTCCATTTCTTTCTTCAGTATTCTCTAGTTTTCATTGTAGAAGTCTTTCACATCCTTGGTTAGATTTGTTTCCAAGTTGTTTGTTTGTTTAGGTTACTGTGAATAGAATAGTTTCTGATTTCTGTCTCAGCAGATTAGTTATTAAAGTTTAGGAAAGCAATTGATTTTTGTGGTTGTATCTGGTATTCTGCTACTTTGCTAAATTTGTTTATCAACTCTAGAACTCTTCTGATGGAGTTTTTGTTTTGTTTTGTTTTTTATATATAGGATTATGTTGTCAGGACACAAAGATAATTAGAGTTCTTTCTTTCTTATTTATATTACTTTAATTTTCTTCTCTTACATGATTGCTCTGGCTAGAATTTCAATAATTATATACAATAAGAATGGTGAGAGTAGACATTTTTGTCTTATTTCTGATTTTAGAGAAAATGCTTTCAGTTTTTCTCTGTTCACTATAATGTTGACTTTAGGTTTGTTTTATATATCCTTTATAATGTTGGGGGTAAGCTCCTTCTATACTTAGTTTCTTCAGTCTTTTTAACATGAATGGATGCTGGATTTTATCAGAGGCCTTTTCTGTATCTATTGACATGAACAGATGGTCCTTGTCTCTAATTTGATCTGTGTGTGGTGAATTACATTTTTTGATTTGCACATGTTTAAGCCACTTTGCATCCCTGGAATGAAACCCACTTGATTATGGTGCATTATCTTTTTAATGTATTTTTGAATGCAGTTTAACAATACTTTATTAAGGATTTTTGCATCTATGTTCATCAGAAATATTAGTTTGAAGTTTTCTTTCCTTGATGTGTCTTTGTCTGGTTTTAGTATCAGGGTTATACTGAATACATAGAATGAATTTGACACGTAGAATGATTTGTTTTCTGTCTTTTTAGTTCATGGAATAATTTGAGGAGGATTAATATTAGTTCTGCTTTAAAAGTCTGGTTGGACTTTACTGAAAAATCCATCTGGTCTTGGGCTTTTTTAGTTAGAAGATTTTTACTGCGTCAATCTCAGTGCTTGATATTAGCTTATTTAGGTTTTTTGGTATCCTGGTGGTTCAATTTGGGTAGATCATATATATCTGGAGGGAAAAGGGGGCAGGGGATTAGAAATTTGTCAATATCTTCTAGATTTCCAAGTTTATTGGAGTATGAATTTTCAAAATAGTTTCTAATGATCCTCTGAATTTCAGAAATATCTATGATGATATATCCTTTTTTATCTCTAATTTTGTTGATTCAGGTCTTCTCTTTTTGTTTAGTTCAATTACAGATTTATCAATATTGTTTATCTTTTGTTAACCAACTCTGTTGCATTGGTTCTTTGTAATTTTTTTTATTTCAAATTTAACTATTTGGGGCTTTGATCTTAATTATTTTCTGTCTTTTACTGATTTTAGAAATAGTTTTTTTCCTTTCCTAGGGCCTTGTATTATGACATTATTTACTTGGGATCTTTCTGTCTTTTGTTTTATTAATGTAGGCACTCAATGCTATAAACTTTCTTCTTAGAACTTCATACTATTCATACTGTTCCGGAGATTTTGATATGTTGCACCTCTATTCTCATTTGTTTCTAAGAATTTTTTAAATTTCTCCCCTGATTTCTTCTATGACACATTCCTCATTAAAATTTTAATTAAAATGTGTATTATTTAAATTTAAGTGTTAAAATGTTTTCTTTTTAATCTTGTTGATTTTTAATTTTACTCTATTATAATCTGATAGGATGCTAGGAATTATCTCTATTTCTTGTATTCATGAAGACTTGCTTTGTATACTAAAATTTATGGTGTTTTTTTTTTCTTGAGATAAAGTATCATGTTTTTTATCTTCATTTTTTTTTAATGACAGTAGAATGCATTTTGACACATCATACATAAATGGAGTATAACTTCTCATTCTTTGGTTGTACATGATGTAGAATCACACCTATCATGTAATCATATATGTACATAGGGTGATAATATCTGATTCATTCTACTATCCTATCTACCTCCAAACCCCCTCCCTTTCACTCCCCTCTTCCTAATCTGAAGTGTCTCTATTCTTCCCTAGCCCACCCCTTTATTATAAGTTAGCATCCACATATCAGAGAAAACATTTGGCTTTTGGTTTTTTGGGATTCGCTTATTTCACTTAGCATGATATTCTCCAGTTTTAACCATTTACCAGCAATTTCCATACTTCCATTCTTCTTCAAAGCTCAGTAATACTTCATTGTGTATATATACCACATTTTCTTTATTCATTCATCTGCTGAAGGGCATCTAGGTTGGTTCTATAGTTTGGCTACTGTGAATTGAGCAGCAGCATCACTGTAGTATGCTGATTTTTAGTCCTTTGAGTATAAACCAAGGAGTGGAATGATTGGGTCAAAAGATGGTTCCATTCCAATTTTTCTGAGGAATCTCCATTCTGCTTTCCACAATAGTTGCACCAATTTGCAGTCCCACCAGTAATGTATGAATGTACCTTTTCCCCCACACTCTCAACAATATTTATTGTTGCTTGTATTCTTGATAATTGCCATTCTGACTGGAGTGAGATGGAATCTCAGTGAAGTTTTGATTTGCTTTTCTCTAATTGCTAGAGATGTTTAACATTTTTTCATATATTTGTTGATCAATTGTATTTCTTCTTCTGTGAAGTGTCTGTTCAGTTTCTTAGCCCATTTATTAATTGGGTTATTTGGTTGTTTGGTGTGAAGTTTTTTGAGTTCTTTATATATCCTAGAGATTAATGCTCTATCTCAGGTACATATAGTAAAGATTTTCTCCCATTTTGTAGGGTCTCTGTTCACATTCTGGATTGTTTCCTTTGCTGTGAAGAAGCTTTTTAATTTAATTCCATTCCATTTATTGATTCTTGGTTTCACTTTTTGTACTTTAGGAGTCTTGTTAAGGAAGTCAGTTCCTAAACCTACATACTGAAGATTTGGGCCTTCTTTTTATTCTGTTAGGTGCAGAATCTCTGTTCTAGTGCCTAAGTCCTTGATCCACTTTAGTTGAGTCTAAAATATAGTTTATTTTGGAAAGGGTTTCATGTGGAGCTGAGTAGACATGTTCTATAGATGTCTGTTAAGTCCATTTGATAAATACTATGTTTTAGTTCTAAAGAATGTTTACTTCATTTATGTCTTAATGGCCTATCTAATGGGAAAAGAGGTGGATTAGAATCACTCAATGTTATTATTTTGAGATATATTTGATTCTTTATATTGAGTAGGGTTTGTTTTATGTGCATGTTTGTTTTGTGTACACTGATGTTCAGAACATAAGTATTAACAATTGTTATTTCTTCTTGTTGGATGATTTCCTTAACCAGTATGAAGTGAACTTCCTGTCTCTTCTGATTAATTTTGTCTTGAAGGGTATTTTGTTAGCTATGTAAGTAGTTACTCCTGCTTGCTTTCAGTCTCCCTTTGCATGGTATATCTTTTTCCATTCTTTTTACTTCAGCTGTGCATCTTTGCCTATAAAATGAGTCTCTTGTAAACTATATGTGGTTGGGTCTGTTTTTTAATCCATTCTGCCAATCTGTCTTTTGATTGGACAATTTAGATCATTTATATTCAGTATTATTATACAAGATGATTTTTATTTCCTTCATTTATTTTGATTTATTTCTAATGCTTAATTCAAACTTGGTTATCTATTAATTAACTGCTTCTAGAGAGATTCATCTATATGGTGGCTCTGTATTTATTTTTCACCTGTATGAAATATTTTATAGAGTATGTTTTGTAGTGCTGGCACAGTGGTTATGAATTTAGTTTCTGCTTGGCATGGAGACATTTTTTTTTTACTCAAAGATAGTCTTTATGAATGTTTTCCATAATCATTCAATTACCTTTTCTGGGCATATTCTACACATAGTTTGAAAGTTTAATGAAAACAGCAACTTGGTATGCTCTGTCATAGATTGGTATAGAATCAAGTCATTTATTCATTCATTTGCTAAATATTTATTGACAATCCTCGTAAGTTTAAGTGTACATATTACCTTTTTTTTTAAATTTTTTATTGTTGGTTGTTCAAAACATTACATAGTTCTTGATATATCATCTTTCACACTTTGATTCAAGTGGGTTATGAACTCCCATTTTTACCCTG